>NC_090820.1:57612366-58242366 GCF_000390325.3 Nicotiana tomentosiformis
ATAATCGCACCTTTACAAATTCATTTGGTACATCGTACGACTCGTAATTCATATTTTTTCTAGCAACTCATCGCATTTGTTAACTCAATCTCTACTTCCTTTAACGTATGCAATATCATTACTGTTCTGCATGCTCACGATTATTCTAGTTAGGTAGTACAATGCATTTCATAACTTATGTGACCTTACGTTCTTCTACATACGATCTATTCTTCATTCGTTAGTTTGCTCATTCACAACCTTTAAATTTACGGGGAGGTTCTTGTTAAGCAACTTATCACATCTCTTAATTTACCATTAAACGAAGGCTATCTTCTCGCCGTAGACTCAACATAAGTTCCTTGAGGTCTCTACTTATTTCTAGGAATTATCCGTGGATTACAACTACGAGTAGCTTATTTCTTATCTATATTCACTTTTGAACTATTAGAGGCTCTTAGCCTATAACATAGAACATACGCTAGGACTCGTCCCCTTGAACCTCTTATAAGGGTGACGTCACTAAGGAATCATGCTGGAAGAAGAAGAAAGCCTTACATACCTTTAAGTCGATCCTTCGACGAAGATGGTGGGAAAGTCTCCTCTTCAATATAATCTACACCAATGAAAATAACACTACCATCAACAAAAGTAACACATCAACTAGCTACCACGCGACAAGCTTGTTCTACGCCAAATCGAACAGCATCTCCCCCGCTATTTGCACCTCCCTCAAGGTCACAACATAAACAATAACAAGCCATCCTTAATCCATATATCCAGCACCTTAACAACATGAGAACGGCTCAAAAATACAATATAACAACAACAATAGGGACAACGTTAAGCTACAGAATAGCTAACTTGCGATACATCGAGTGACAATCTCGGTCCTTAACTAGCAACAAAACACTCTTCTAGACTTCTTTTTCTCTTGAAGTTACATATTAACAACAATAACAACAACAAAACACACACATACACACACACACACACACACACACACATATATATATATATATATATATATATATATTATCTCCCAAAACTCCAGCCACAACAACATCATAAAAACACCTCAAAATACTCCAACATGGTATCATCACTTCTATACGTCTTTTGACCGTCAACTCATAACTTCTAGCTTCAAACAATTTAGCTAGGGCTTACATATGACCAAACCCGTGTAGGAGAATAAAAGATTTACCTTTAAACAGCAAGAAAAAATCCAAGAACAACTCTCCCAAAACTTGAAAGAACTAACAACACATCAACAACATCATATAAGTGATCTTCACCACTTCCACAAAACTTTTGATGAAGAACTTAGGTGGTTTGGCCTTGTATTTGTGTATGAATCTCTAGGATATTCTTAGAGAGAGTTTAGAGCTGCTTGGAGGTATGAGTTGGTCGAAAATGATATTTAGAGACGAAAGTTATCACTTTATATAACAAGGTAAGCTTCCACCGACTTTGTGGGTCCCAAGGAAGTTGCTTGCGCAGTCTCGCATAAATTCGAATATCTATCTCTTCTAATATCGTATCGACAAATGATTTAATGCATTAGAAAGTAGACTCGTAGATCTTCAATTTTATTGGTGTATCACCCTGTAACTCAAAGTATATTTAGAGAAAATATTAGTGACATTAGATCCAAATTTAGGTCTAATTATAAATGTAACTTACGACAACCTTTGCTGTGTTTTGTTTTACAGCTTGTTTGACTTAAACAATAAACATAAAAATATTATATTATTCAATTACCTTAAAACATGACCTCAGGATATTAAGCAGTTCTAGTTTACCCTGAAAGTATGGGTTATAACATCTTTGATTCGTTTAACCTCCAACCCTCACGATACCCTCTTAACACTTGTTTTAACCCATCATTATCTTTGTAGTGGTCCTTAAGCTCTCCATATTACATTGATTCACTTGAGATGCATTGTAGCATGAAAGGATGGGATATTACATGAGTTGTCCCAGTCAACTGAGAATTATCGTATCCACTTTTCTTAGGAAAACTTCTTACAGTTCTGATCTGGAAGGATCACAGTGTCATGCCCCGAACCATGGCCTTGGCATAACATGGAACTCGGTGCCTAACTGCGGATTCGCTCAGTTGTTTCTTTTTGGAGTATTACATATCGTTTGGCATAATCGGCTATATTTATTCGAGACTAGGACTGAGTGGGTGACTCTCGAGAAGGTTCTAATGGATTCAAGATGCAAGATACGTGGTATCTAAGGATTCCCATATCTGTGTGTGACTGAAGATTTGAAACTTGTGATGGTTTGTGAAAGAGTCTTGGAGCATTTCTATATCATTATCGGCTCTACGAGGCAGTGTTTGAGAGATGGAAGGAATAACTTTAGATTCATAGAAGGCTTCTTCAGAACAGGTACTTGGGTTGGAGGTACTACTGGATGTATAAGAGGGAATACGTGTCTAACGAGTCTTAGGACAATGAGATTTCATGTTGGGATCAATTGGGATGAGTTTTGATGGAGGTCCATAGTATACTTGGGAAGCGTAGCATTGTCGTGAAGGTGGGTCATGAGTAACCTAGAGGAGTTGGGTCCGTGTAGCTTGAGTCAGCATAATAATAGAGACGATCGATTCTTTTGGTATTATAAGGTGGGTGTTTTTGTTGTAATATTGTTGGGTTTGGTAGTCTTCTAAAGGCGTGAAAGATTTGGTTGCATGTTGTTATTTTCTCCTGAAATAAGTTCAGTGGGAGGTTTCTGGTCGATAAAGTGTGTATCCTTTTCGTGAATCACAGTTGGTAATGGGATTCTCGTATTTTTGCATATTAGCATGATAGATGTTGCGAGCTGTGTCAAATTGGGATTGCATGAACAAGGTTGCAGTTTAGTTTTGAAAGGAATGCCATGAGTTCTAGATAGCATGGGATATATCATATGTTAAGAGAATTCTAGCACTATTTTTGTATTGTCAGAGAAGGGTGTATTTAGTGGAAGATGCACTGTGTATTGATTGCGGATGCTTGACTAGTACTACAAGAATCACATGATTGGTAGCCATTGATCTTCAAGTTTTGCTACTTGGTGCAAAACGTTATGGGAGTATCTCTCATGGGGTGACTGTGTATGCGTGAAGTGTCAGTCATTTGAGAGGAAGAGTTAGAGTTCACGTATGAAGATTCTAGTACTCTCGTGGTTTGGAGAATTATATGTCTGAAAGGCGCACTATACCTCTGATTGCATACTATGGAAGTGTATTCGGGATTTAACCGATGATTGTATATGTTGTGGATGGGGTCACCATGGACTTTTCGAAAGCTATTAACCTATTTTCGAATGGCCCGAATCGTTTTGGAGGCTCATTCGTAGGCCTAATAAGAATGTGTATCCTAAACTAGATTATATTCGCTTATTCAGTGCAACACTTCCGAAGAGTGTGTAAACGGGTGGAATGGATGTTATTCATGCCTTGAAATATCTCATATCTTTCTTCCTTATGCTATGATGGGTTATGAGATGACTTGTTTATTCAAGAGCATGTGGTGGCTCTGTTTAGGACTTGTGGTGATTTTTGAGCAACACGGCTCGTAAGATGTTGATTTGCTTATTACACCTTAGTCGTGATTGGCCATTTTTGTAGCACATTATGCTATCTGTCTTCCCATGGTTATATTTATGCACTTTACGAGCTTGTTGTTGTTACACATGTGTTTAGTGAGTACGAGCATTTTGGGTCAGTTGGTATCCCCATGTGGATTGATATATGTGGATCGGGTTGCACGCCGCAATAGAAAATATATATGTTGGATATGATTCCTTGTGCTCATTTTGTGTGTTTTGTTTCTCCTTTGTGTATGAATTCATAGAATTATGCTCTTATTGTTGTATCTCTTAAACTCGTGGGATAATTCTCTTTTGGTTAACTTTCCATTGTTGATCATATTTGAGCAGTTGCTTGTTAGTGCACGAATCACGTCATATGAGGTATTTTATGGTATTTGATGTGGTATGTCAGGTCAAGAAGCTTGTACTGGGTGAGATGAGGTTATTGGAACTAGAATCATTGCTATCAGATTTGTATAATGTATGTTGGACGAATAATGTAACTAATGAGCTTAGAATTTTGCAATGGTTCTTGTCGAGTGGGAAAACTCCACTTAATGATTCGACAGGTGGTTTTGAGTTTCTATGCGTTTCTTTCATCATTGACAGTATTGTGAGGGTTGGAACAAGGTTTTACGTGTCATGAGGTATTTTGCTGGTACCAGGTTTGGTAACAAGCAACTATTATGGTCAGAATATATTGTTATGGGCATATGGGTTATGCGATACATCGTGTGGCTACATCTTGGGAGTATATTTATTCTTTGATACAGTTTGTTGAGATTGATACAGTGTATATTTATAAGAATTGGATCTTAGAGGGAGATCTGAAAGCTAGAATTTGGTTCTAACAATTACAAGCTAAGGTTTAAGAATGAATTTTCAGTTAGGATTGTGTTAATGGGATCATAGGGATTGGGGTGACGTGAGGTCACCCATGGGTATGTTTATGATGAGTTATTTAGTGATTTGAAAGCTTTGGGACGACCCTTGGTTTGTTTGAGGATGAACGCATGTTTAAGTAGGGGAGAATGTAACGACCCAATCGGTCATTTTGAGCTTTAGTATTTTGTTCGGCAGTTTGAGACCATAAGAAGCTTCATATGGTGCATTATGACTCGCGTGTGTGGTTGGTTTTGATTTTTGAGAGGTTTGGAGTGAATTTGGAAGAGTAATTCTCAGTTCGGAATCTTTAAGTTGGAAGAGTTGACCAAGGTTTGACTTTTGCATAAACGACATTAGAATCAAAATCTAATAGTATCAATAGGTTTGTATGGTGATTCTGGACTTGGGCGTATGTTCTGATTTTGATTTGGATGTTCCTAGAGGATTTTGGCTCTACTTGTCGAAAGTTGGAAATTAAAGAATTGGAGAGTTCCCAAGTTTTACCAGGAGTTGATTTCAAGGTTATCAGGGATGGATTGTTATCACCGGATTGGAATAGGTTGTTTTGTTATTTGGGACTTGTGCGCAAAGTTTTGGTGCATTCTAGATTGGTTAGGCTTGAATCGGACGCTTGGTTCGAAGTTAGAAGTTCATGAACTTAAGAGATTGGTCTTGATCGACGATTCTTGGTTTTGATGCTAATTGCGGTGTTTGGAGCTTTTGGATAGGTTTGGGAAATATATTTGGACTTGTTGGTATGATTAGATAGGGTTTCGTGGTGCTCAGGTGAGTTTCAGACCACTTTGGATTGTAATTGCATTGCTGGTTCTAGTGCACTGCATCTGCAGAGTATTAGTTGCAGATGCGCGGTCGCACCTGTACGTGTGAGATTTGCAGATGCGAAGATGGCAAGGCGAGTGGATTGACCGTTTATGTGGAAGTAAGGTCACAGGTGCACAGTCGCACGTGAGGATGAAGTGCGCACCTGCGAAGCTGGTTTGGATTGAGGAGTTGCACTTTTCCGCTTGAGGAGCCGGACTCGTGGTGTTGCAGATGCGACACTAAGGCGGCAGATGCGATGAGGGCCTGTGCTATTGGAACTGGAAGATGCGATCAAGGGAGCCACAAATGCAAGCTCGCCTATGCGAGCTGGAGTCCATAGAAGCGTGAATCACTGGAAACATATTATATTTTAGGTTTTGCTTCATTTACTATATTTTGAGATTGAGAGCTCAGATTAGGGCGCTTCGTGAGGCAATTTTCACCCACTTGGACTGGGTAAGTGTTCTTAACTTGGACTATGATTATTATTCATGACTCTATCCTTGATTTTTATATTGATAGATGAATCAAAGAAGAAAAATTGAGTTTTTTGCCTACACATTAAGAGAGTTAATTTTGGGGATTTGAGTACCGATTTGGTCCCAGTTTACAAAAATAATTTCATAATTAGACTCGGCAGGTTATGGGTCATCGGATTTTTTTATTGGTTTTGGATTTCGGGCACATGGGCTCGGGTTGTCTTTTGTTGACTTTTTAGAATTTCTTCAAAGATTGAAGCTTTATGGATTGGGGTCGCTTCCTATAACATTTTCAACTTCCTTGGATGGTTTATGGCTTGGATTTGCATGATTACAGGGCTAGATCAAGGTTTGGTGGGATTCGAGGTTGAAGACTAGCCCGGATGAGGTAAGTATCTTTCATAAGCTTGGTTTGAGGATAATTTCCCCGTTGGCTATGATATTTTTTATGTTGGGGTGATGTATATACGAGGTCACAAGCGTATATGTGTGCACCATTGTTATTCATGATCCGGGTAGTTCTTAGGCCTTTATATGCCTTATTTTTCTATCATGCTTCTTTGATATCATGTTTTCTCCACATACATGACTATGTGGAATATAATTCATGCTAGAAATCATGTCTAGGCTATGTGCTTATCTGTTTGAGACATGATAGGGTTGTTTTGCTATGTTGAGTTGTTTGCCTTAACTGTAGTCTTATTTTTTACAGTCAAGATATTATATCTACATATTATGTCTCTGTCTCAATGCACTTTGTATATATTATCTCACATGTTGTTGGTGTCCTTATTTCTGTGACTTGGGTTTAAGTTAAGTTGTGGCACATTGGGATATTCCGTGAGGTATTTTGATTTTGGCATTGTGAGATGTGATTGTATTGAGACTTGAGCAGGTTGATTACTGATCTTGGGCCATAGAGTAGTGTTGAAATTGATAGTAAGGTGACACATACGTAAGGCCCCATATTGGGCTAAGTGGTATTGAGAGTGAGGTGATGTGTGCGCCAGGTCATATTGGGTTGAGTTATGATGATCGTTGACTTTGATCCGATTAGCGCTTGGGCTAGGATCTGCCCCTCTGGAGTCAGGTGATAACCTATATTACTTTGGGCCCTGAGAGTGTGTATATGTGTGTGTGAGGATCCATGGGAATCTTTAGGATCCATGAGAGTGTTGTGTAACAGTCCGTAAATTCGGATTAGTTGTGGACGCACTAAATGAGTATTAATGTTACATTTTAGACATATGAAGTCCTATCAGAACGAGTATGGGCGAGATTAGTTGTTTTGGAATCAAGACGAAGAGTGAGGTGCATAAGATTTGATAGAATTGACTTGCACGGCAATGAAAACTCACAGCCTTAGACAGTGCAAGGTACTGTCCATCGCATTAACCTTAGCGCCCCTGACAGTGCAAGGCAATGTCCAAGGCATTAACCTTAGTGCCTCTGACAGTGCAAGGCCGTGTAGTTTTGGCGCCTTGTACTGTTATTTTGGTGCCTTTGATGATTCCCCGTGCCGATGATATCTATCTGATCCAATTTTATTTCCTCCTCAATTTTTGGGACGTGTACATTTATTTAAAAGCCCTACCTCGTCCCTTCCCTAAAACACGAAAACTTGCTCTAGAAGGGGAAGCTCTAAAGAACCTAAGTTCATCCAAGGTCCCTTCAACACCCAAGGTAGGTTCTAATGATGATTCTAAGTTAATTTCAATTCTCCAACACCTTATTAACATAGGTAAACCCTTCAAATCATTATATATTCGACCGAGACATAATTGTTGAGAAAAGAAACCCTAGAAGTCGAATTCAAAAGGATTGAACTTCAAAAAGGTAATGCTTCTACTCCCTAATCATTTATGGCTATGAATTGATGAGTTTGGGAGAATAATAGATGGGTCTGATAAAGGGAATCATATGAACTATGCTAGGGTTTTGGGTTATTGACTTAAGATTGTTATAATCATTTGGGTGATGAGAAATGGTGTTAGTTACATCTATTTGGGAATTAAAATGCCCTAGAAGTAGTAGAATGAGAATTGGGTGAAGAAAACACCATTAATGAGGGCTATGCGGCTTTACGCCATAAGGTGTTTGATAAGATGCCTAAGTGACTAAAACATGAGCATTAGTGCTAATATTGGTTCCTCTTGATATATATTGCCATAGATTATTGTTAAAAGAGGCGACGAAGATTGTGATACGCTTAAAAGGGCCAGAGTCAAGGTATGCGAGGCTAACTCTCTTCGTTTGGAAATGTTTATGATTCTCCCTACGTCTCATTCTTTTGACTATTACCAATTGCATCAGAAAGTAATTATGCCTCAGTTCCATGAATAGTTGTAGAACTTCTATTCTGTAGATGACATGGTTCATAATTCGTTCTATATCCCATGAGTCTCAGTTTTGACAAAACCTTTTATTATGAATACATCTCCCAGTCTAGCTCTATTCAGCATTCCAGTATCATGGTGTCATGCCCCGACCTCGGGGAGTGCGACCGACGCTCAACCGAGACACCCGACCGAGCAAGCATGTACAATACCTTCTACCCAACTCGCCCATGAATAAAGTGAAGATACATTTATATCATTAATTAAACATTAAGAGGTCATGTGATAAAACACCAGTTCACTTCCATTATGTCATTAACAAGTCCCCAAAATAGTACACTATACATTCGTAGTTACAGTGGGACAGATGATACAATTACAAGAAGTTTAGTTCAACCTTCCCAAAACAGGATACACCCCATACTATCTCTATGGAGCCTCTAACAGAAATAGTAGAGTACTACGACAGTGCTGGCAACAAGGCCCCGGCTATACCTCAAAACACTATGTACATGGAACAAGAGATACAGGACCTCGGAATGAAGTGGGGCTCACCAAGTCAGCTGAGAAGAGGGTGTGCTGCTATCACTAATCAATACCACATGCTATGGAACCACCTACATCCATTAAAGATGCAGCGCCCCTGGCTAAAAGGGACGTTAGTACATGTCGAATAGTACTAGTACAAAAACCAAACACCTATGCAAGGACTTGGAAATACAATATGCATATGATGAATCATGGTAACAATAAAAGACTTAGTTAGCCGTTAAATCCATAGAAAATTTATTAAGATCTTTCAATAATATTTATAAATTCATAAGTCGGGGATCCTCCACAACTACCTTTACACAATGCGGCCCAATCACCCAACCCCAATGTATGTGGATGGAGGTGCAATTACTATACCAAAAACTCTACACAAAGAGGCCCTGCTGCCTCACCCCAATGTATGTGGGTAGAGGTGCATTTACCATGCCACAAACTCTATACAAAGTGGCCCTGCCGCCTCACCCCAATGTATGCGGGTGGAGGTGTATTCACAATACCACAACTCTACAAAAAGCGGCCCCGCCACCTCACCCCCAATGTATCTGGATGGAGGTGTATTCACAATGCCACACTTCGGATTCCCAAAACGACAATAGTTTGTACAAGAGAATTCCCTTTTAAATCAACCATTTCGCACCTTTGGCCTTAGCAAGTGTAAGTTCACAAGGTCACATCATATGAGAAATAAGTGTTTAATCATATTGATTTCATACCAGATCTTCTCCCAAAAGGAGGTATAACATAATTATGTCGAAAATAAAGAATCATTAACACACGAGGGTTATAAGACGTTATGCCAATCGGGAACCAATTTTACTAGTTTGAATACCCCACATCAATAGCGTTTCAAGTTTGCCTACATATGATAGAATTCTACAAGGATTCGAGAATTTCGATACTAGAAGAAGAGTTTAGCCATCATACCTCGCTTTGAGCTTTCCTTAATTCACTACATAGTTCCAAAAATCCTAGCAACTTCAATCTATTTAGAGACATAGAAAAATTGAATGCAATTTAGGAAGATATTCATGGTTTCAGCTCATTTGAGCATTTTATCAAACACTAGGTGTGCGAATTTGATTACAAGGTTCTTCCACAGGATTTCCTTCACTCCACAACTAATTCAATACCAAGAGTTTACTCATACTAGTTCAATTACCTCCCCACCATTCGCATAGCTACATGCATGCATAAATAACAACTCATATACCCAAGAATGATATTCCCAATTACCCATTTTCTACCTAAACTCGAAATTGAAGACTAGGGTTAGAACCTTACCTCTTGGATGAAGACCTTGTGAGTTTTCCTTATGAATTCTCCAAGTCTTGAGCAAGGATTGATGAACAATTAGCCTAGGGTTTCCTCCTCTCTCTTTAGAACACTCTCACATCTCTCTAAAATATCAGATTTCTGCCTTCAAAATGAGCCCCAAGGGCTTTTAATCAAAACAGGGTCGGGTAAAAAAAATTAATTTTGCGGTCCGCAGAATGGATCGCATAATGACCCTTCGGAACTGGGCACTCCTGCCTCGCTCTGCATCATAATGCGCCGTAGAACTTTCCTTTGGAAATTTTTGTGTTGGGTCTGTGATGGGTTATGCGGCCGCATAATAGACCGTCAAGGAACGGCTTGAAAAATCGGTTCATAAGATCCATGAAAGTTGCTGGGGCATTTGTTAGCACAAAAGACATTACCATAAATTCAAAGTGCCCATACCAGGTCCTGAATCCCTACAATCGTCAACACATAAGTCTACTTCGACACCACAAAACCCCGTGTTTTAGGTAAAAATATTACGGGGCCTTACACCCTCCCCCGCTTAGGATCAATCGTCCTCGAATAAGGGTCAAAATTCACCATTAGCACCCAATGTGACTCAGCTGCTACAACATACACCAGTAGTTTCAATTTTGACTAACTCCCTAAATTTCCAACTATTTCGTCCGAGTCTCCCTTGTAATTGGGGCCTATCCACCTGCCAGAGAATCCCAAAACCATTCCTAACAACATAACCACAACACAATGATATAAAACAATAGGGAAACAACATTGGCCACAATGCCATTAAACATTACATTCCCAAGGAGGAGCAACCTCAACATAAGCCGTACAGGGGAAACATAGTTTATAGAAAGTTAGCTTTCAATATCATGGACACAATTACATATCTATTCAAATAAATTATGATACTTCTTCTTCATCTCCTCCTCGGCTTCCCAGATGGCCTGTTTGACTTGTTGGCTTCGCCATAACACTTTCACGGAGGCAATTTCTTTGTTCCTCAACTTTCGAACTTGCCTATCAAGAATCACAACTGAAATTTCTTCATACGTCAATTCTTCATTAAACTCAATAGTCTCAACCGAAACAATAAGCGACGGATCTCCAAACACCTTCTTCAGCATGGATACATGAAACACCGGGTGCACTAAAGATATCTCTGGAGGTAGTTCTAGACTGTAAGCTACCTGGCCAATCCTTTGAATGATTCTGTATGGTCCGACATACCTCAGACTCTATTTCCCTTTTTTACCAAACCACATTACACTCTTCATAGGGGAAACCTTCAAGAATACCTAATCATCTTCTTTGAACTCCAAATCCCTGCGACGCACATCCGAATAGGACTTTTGATGACTCTGAGCAATTTTCCACCATTTTGTAATGATCTTAACCTTCTCTATAGCTTGATTCATGAGATCTGGTCCTATCAACTCCGCTTCCCCAATCTCGAACCACCCAATGGGAGATCTACATCTGCTACCATATAGAGCCTCGAACGGTGCCATCTGAATGCTAGCATGATTACTATTATTGTAGGCAAATTCTATGAGTGGCAAACTCTATGAGCGGCAAATGATTATCCTAGCTACCTTTAAAGTTGAGAACACAAACGCGCAACATATCCTCGAGCGTCTGAATAGTCCGCTCTGCTTGCCTGTCGATCTGTGGATAGAAAGCTATACTAAGATGTACCTGTGTACCCAAACCTTGCTAAATTTTTTTTCCAAAAGATGGCTGTGAACTATACCCCTCGATCTGAGATAATAGAAACTGGAGTGCCATGCAACCTGATTATTTCCTTATTATACAACTGAGCATACTATTACACTGTGTCGGTAGCCTTAACAGGTAAAAAGTGTGCTGATTTCATGAGTCGATCCACAATCACCCAAATCGAGTCGAACTTGCGAGGAGTGCGATCTAGTCCTACCACAAAGTTCATATTGATCATCTCCCATTTCCACAATGGAATTTCTATGTTCTATGCCAATGCGCTCGGTCTTTGGTGTTCGGCATTCACTTGCTGACAATTTGGACATCTTGCCACAAAGTTCGATACACTCCTCTTCATATAGTTCCACCAGTAGACTTCCTTAAGATCGTGGTACATCTTTATAGAACCTAGGTTCACGGAATACCTAGAAGTGTGAGCCTCGGTCATGATTCTTTCCTGGAGACCATCCACGTTTGGAACACATAGTTGCCCTTGGTACCTTAGTGTACCATCATCCATGCCAAGACAAAAGGCCATGGTCTTATGTTTATGAATCCCCTCCTTCAATTGTACTAATAATGGGTCGTTGTATTGCTTTTCCTTGACTTCCACAACAAGCGATGATATAGCTCTATTTTGAACAATCACTCCTCTTTCACTAGAATCAGCAAGACGAACTCCCAAACTAGTTGTAAGGCCCAGTAAAATTTCACCTAAAATCCGAGGTTTCGTGGTGGCGAGGTAGGCTAATATTCTTGGTGATGGTAGAAATTCTTCTCACCGCGGTATGGACTTTTTGGGTCGAACAGTGCGCTAGGGAGTTAAAGGAAAATGTTGGCAGAAAAAGACATTTCTGCGGCCCACTATGCGGCCGCAGAATCACTCTGCGGGCTGCAGACTGAAGCGGAAACTTGAGTAAAATTTGTGGGCCATTATTCGGTCGCAGAATTACTTTGCGGCCGCAAATTGCATCACAGGATCGACATGAGGAATTTTGGGAGGAGATTCTGCTGTCTGCTTTGCGACAGCAGATTCGATATGCGGACCGCAGAACGACCGCATACCCAGGCAGCGATGCGCAGTTCTGGAGGGCCATTTCGCGGACAATAAAAGCATTATGCGTTCGTATATGAGACCGCAGATTCTGTTTCGGAGCTTCATTTTTTTGGTTTTTATAACCCGACCCCATTTCATTATATAGACTCTATGGACCATTTCTTAAGTGAGAACCATACATTTTAATAGTGAGAAAGTGCTCTAGAAGAGGAGAGAGATTCTCAACCAATTGTTCCTCAATTCTTATCTCAAATCTTGGGAGATTAACAAGGAAAACACACCAGGTCTTCATCCTAGAGGTAAGATTCTACACCCTAACCCTCAATTTCGAAATTTAACTGAAAATAGGTAATTAGTAAGGCAATTCTTGGGTGTGGGAATTGTTTATTTTTACATGCATGTACTATCAAGGGTTGGGGGAAGAATGTTGAGCTAAATTGGGTAGATTTTGGGTAGTGTGATGAAAGAATCCACCATGGGAGGGCCTTGAAATCATAATACCCACCTAGTGTTTGATAAAATGCTCAAATGAGCTGGATCCATAAACTCTCTCCTAATTTGTGTTCAATTTTTCTATATTTTGAAATAGATCGAAGAAGCTAAGAATTCCGGAATATTATAGTAATTTAAAAAGGCTCGAGGCAAGGTATGTTGGCGAAACTCCTCTTTTAGAATTGAACCCCACAATGGCCTTGTAAGTCCCATGTTGCTCATTATAAATTGATTAATCCGAACAAGCCTTGTGTCAAAAGATATATGTTACGTCTCGCATTTTCGTACGTTAATATTCCGTCGTAAGTTAATCGACGTAAGTTCGGGAATGAGATTTTCTTGAGATTATAAGCATTATGCTATTTCAAACATGTGATGAATAAATCCGTGAAGGAAAGAAGGTAAGCAAATAGAAAAAAAATGAGAACGTCAAAGTTTGGCAATTTGGGATAAAATATGGTCCAAGCTACAATACCACGTATTTATGGACTAGTGCCATACAAGGTACCATATGACCATGATAGTATGATGTATAAGGTGTAATAAAAATAACTAGTATTTTAAGTAATTTGAGATAATTCTTAATTACATGGGTAATTGATTAATTATTGGTTTACTAGGAGATTAACCATGTAATTAAGGATTTGTGGATAATTGTAGGTGGGGAAAAAGCCCCCCCCCCCCACATGGCAGCAAGTAGAGGAGGATTGGATATGACTTGACTTTGGACAATTAGTTAAGATGACGCATGGATAATATTCTAAGAAACTCCTTGAAAACACATAGAAAAAGAAGGCACAATACTTATCCCTACACTTGTCTTGAATTAATACCAAGAATCCATTTCATAAGTGGGTTATAGAAATTAAAAGCCAAGAACTCTTATCTTGAATAAATACCAAATTTCATTTGGAAAATGAATTCTACAGAATACAAAGAGAGTACGGTGAAATCCTTCTCAAGAATATCAAACGGATGTTTCCCTACTCCAGGTATGTTAAGGCTAAGCACTTCCTTCATTTTGGCATGATCTCGTAATTACATGTGTTTGATAACGAGGCATAAAGAGAAGTAAATACTCCCAAATTTATGTACATTTTCCTAGTCTCATAAGTTATAGTATTCTCCCTTATCGGGACTTCATATTCAATTGAATATTTCCTTGTTCTAGTCAAGAGAGCAGAGAGCCTATATATGCAGTATTATAGTATTTTCATTACCATCGAGCTATAATCAATTGGCAGGCCCCTATTGGGCAACCTCTGATCAGATGGTAAGTTATATACCGAGCCTACTGTGGCCGAGCACCTATGAGAGAACCTAGTTGGTCGAGATACAGATCCTAGTCTGGCCGAGCGCCTTTGAGCGTGTCTACTACGGCAGAGCAGTAATATATATACCGAGCCTTATAAGGCCGGACATTTATTTTACTTACTATATTGAGAGAGTTGAGTCAGTATCAGCAGGTAAGTATACCTCCAGATCATCTTCGACTCCTAGTTACTTTCAGTTATTATATTATCAGTTCAGTTGCAGCTTTCAGTTATTTTATTGCCTTGCATACTCGGTACATTATTTTGTAATGACGTCCCTTTTTCTGGGGATGCTGCATTTCATGCGTGCAGGTTCAGACAGACAGACGGGTAGACCTCCTTAGTAGGTGTTACCCGAGTTCAGATTTATCGGTAAGCTCCACGTCCTTAGGAGTTGCCGGATCTAGAAGTTTTGTGTACATCTTGTGTATATATGTATATAGGATATGGGTAGGTCGGGGCCCTATTCCGATCACAGTACATCCATCAGTAAAGGCTTGTAGACATGTCCTGTCAGTTAGTGCAGTATGTTGGGCTTGTAGGCCCTGTATGTATATTTTGTTGGATTGTTAGCTGTAGTAGTTATGACGACATTGCCGGCCAGCTTTATATTGATATTTAGTCAACGTTAGTTTCCATTCAGTTTTATATTTTGCTTCTCAAATTGTCTTGTAATGTGGCCCATGGCCAAAGTATGATATTACATTTTCAGAGTCCCTTAGTCGCAAGTTGGTACGCAAGGATAGGTGAGTCACCCGGTGCCGATCTCCCCCCCCCCCCCAAGTTTGGGGCATGACAAAAGTGGTATCAGAGCAGTTCTGTCCTATGAAGTCTACAAGTTATGTCTAGTATGGTCTTGTTTATAGATGTGTGGTGCACCACATTATATAAGCAGGGGACTACAGGGCATTTAGGAGTTGATTACCCTTCTTTCAAATCTAAATCGTGCTGTAGAACTGAGTTATAAGAAATTTGAGTTAAACTTACGTGTTGGCATTCGCATGCACAGATGACGGTCACTAGGAAGACTACGGCTAGCCAGAGGTGAGATACAGCAGTAGGTGAGGGGACTAGCAGGGTACCCCCAGTAGATGGGGCCCAATCTGAGGCCCGAGAAGAGACCCCTACTCAGCCATTACCAGCTCCTCCACCACCTGAGGAGATTCCTCGGGAGACCGCACATCAAGTTCCCCCTCTGCTTCCATCAGATCAGGACTTGAGGAGTGCGATGCATTTGTTGAGACAGTTGGTAGCTACCCAACAACAGGCTAGGGCATCCGCTATTGTAGGATCTTCTGATGGGTCGGGGAGTTCAAGGGTCCGAGAGTTTATTGCATTGAGTCCCCCAGAGTTCATGGGGATAGATCAGAGGGAGGACCCGTAGGATTTCGGGTTATGCATACAATAGAGAAAGAGGCAGTTGAGCTAACAGCTTTTCGACTCCGAGATATAGCCATCTTTTATTATAAGGGATGGGAAAGGTCCAGGGGACGTGATGCACCTCCAGCTATTTGGGAGAATTTTTCGGATGCCTTCCTTGACCAGTACTTACCGTGGGAGATACGACAGGCTCGAGTCGATCAGTTTCTAGCCCTCAAGCAGGGTAATAGGAGTGTTCGAGAATATAGTCTTCATTTTGACTCATTGGCCAGATATGCACCATCCATAGTTGCTACTATGCGAGACAGGATTCACAGGTTTATAGCAGGATTGACCCCAAAGTTGACCGAGGCATGTGCCACCGCTGCATTGCATGATAGTATGGATATCTCCCGGATTCAGGCATTCTTCCAGAATATAGAAAGGGGTAGGCATCGGCAGTAGGGTACAGAGAGGAGTGAGTCAGGACAGCGTAAAAGGATGAGATTTGCCAGGTCTCAGGAGCAATCTCAGGGCAGTTATAGGCCCCAATACTTCAAACGGCCACCTAAGCCTCTGCCACTTCAAATACATGGTTATAGGTATGACCGCTATACTTAGTGAGGACCAGGTGAAAGCTCCTAGGCATCGGGTTTGCAGCGACGGCGAGGTTCAAGGCAGACATGGTCATTTCTACAGCGGTGTGCCATCTGTGGTAGGGGACATTTGGGCCAATGCCGAGCCGGTTCCGATGCTTGTTATACATATGGACATCCAGGGCAAATGATGCGAGATTGCCCAAATAGAGATTCTGGGGGTATTTCACAACTAGTGAATTCAGCAACAGGATTATCTATGTCTGTGCATCCTTCAGGTCGCAAGTATCAGTCTTTGGTTGGTAGAGGTTGAGGCAGAGGTAGAGGTTCCAGTTCATGTGGTAACCAGAATCGTAGCTATGCTTTAGCGGGTCGACAAGACCAGGAGTCCTCACCAGACGTTGTGACAAGTATGTTAACTAATTGCTCTCACGATGCTTATGCCTTGATAGACCTAGGATCTACTATATCATATATTACCCCATTTATCGTGGGGAAGTTTTGTATAGTGCCTAAAATACTAAGTGGTCCTTTTGTGGTATCTACACCGGTCGGAGAATCAATTATTGCTGGACAAGTTTACCGAGGTTGTACGGTGACAGTTTGTGGTCGTCAGACCTCAGCCGACCTAGTTGAGCTAGAGATGTTGATTTTGATGCGATCATGGGCATGGACTGGTTGGCAGCTTACTATGCCACAGTTGATTGTCGAGCAAAGATAGCCAGATTTCATTTTCCGGGTAAGCCAGTCCTTGAATGGGTAGGTAATACAATGACACCCAGACGTAGGTCTGTTTCCTATCTGAAAGCAAGGAAAATGATTGCTAAAGGATGCATTTACCATATTGTGCGAGTTAGAGATGCAGATGCTGAGATACCTACACTTTAGTCTATTCCAGTAGTCAAAGAGTATGCAGATGTATTTCCAGATGAACTTTCAAGTATTCCTCCAGAGCGAGAGATCGATTTTGGCATCGATTTGCTTCCGAAAACTCAACCAATATCCATCCCTCCGTATAGAATGGTACCTGCCAAACTGAAGGAGTTGAAGGAGCAGTTAAAAGATTTGCTGGAGAAAGGTTTCATCAGGCCCAGTACCTCACCTTAGGGTGCACCAGTACTGTTTGTACGGAATAAAGACGGCTCGCTGAGGATGTGTATTGATTATAGGCAACTGAACAAGGTAACTATTAAGAATAAGTATCCACTTCCAAGGATAGATGACTTGTTTGATCTGTTGCAGTGAGTTAGATGCTTATCAAAGATAGTATTTGAGGCCAGGGTACCACCAGGTCAGATTTCGGGAGAAAGCTATTCCCAAGACAGCCTTCAGGACCCGATATGGCCACTTCGAGTTCCTTGTCATGTCCTTCAGATTGATGAATGCACCTGCCATATTTATGGACTTGATGAATAGCCTATTCCGACCATATTTAGACTTGTTCGTGATAGTCTTTATTGATGATATTATGGTTTATTCACATTCAGAGGATGAGCATACGGACCACCTGCGAGCGGTACTCCAAACCCTCCGTGATAATAAATTGTATGCTAAGTTTTCTAAATGTGAGTTCTGGTTGAAGTCTGTAGCATTCTTGGGGCACATTGTATCCGATTGAGGTATATAGGTATACACTCAAAAGATTGAGGCTGTGAAATTCTGGCCTAGACCTACCACTCCGACAGAGGTTCGTAGCTTTCTAGGCTTAGCAGGATACTATCAGAGGTTCGTAGAGGGTTTTTCTTCCCTTTCGGCACCATTAACGAAGTTGACGCAGAAAGCAGTTAAGTTTCAGTGGACAGAGGCTTGCGAGCAGAGTTTCCAAGAGCTTACAAACAGGTTGACCTCAGCGCCAGTTCTAGCACTTCCAGAGGGTCCAGATGGTTATGCCATGTATTGTGATGCCTCAGGTGTCGGGTTAGGATGTGTCCTGATGCAACATAGGAAAGTAATTGCATATGCTTCAAGGTAGTTAAGGAAGCACGAGCGGAATTATCTGACCCATGACCTCGAATTAGCTGTGGTTTTCCATGCACTTAAGATATGCCGACATTATTTATATGGTGTTGATGTTGATGTATTTACAGATCATAAAAGCTTGCAATATATCCTCAAGCCAAAAGAGTTGTATTTGCGACAGAAGCGATGGCTTGAGTTATTGAAAGATTACGATGTTAACATTCTCTACCATCCAGGGAAAGCTAATATTGTAGCAGATGCCTTAAGTCGCCGATCTATGGGTAGCTTAGCATATGTAGAGGCCGAGAAAAGACAATTAGCTAGAGAGATTCATCAATTGGCTTATTTTGGGGGTTCAGTTAGTAGACTCTGGCAATGGTGGAGTTGTACTCTAAATTACTGCAAAATTATCTCTCATAGCTGAGGTAAAGGAGAGGCAGTATGAGGACCCAGAGTTGGTCGAGTTGAGAGAGAGAATTTTGCAGCAGAAGAAGTCGTTTTTAGAGCTCAAGGGAGATGGGGTTCTCAGATATAGGGGTCGTTTGTGTGTTCCAAATGTAGCAGGGCTACGAGACAGGATTATGTCAAAGGCACATTATTAGTGTTACTCCATCCAACCTAGGTCGACAAAGATATATCATGACATTAAAAAGGTATACTGGTGGAACGATATGAAGAAGAACATTGCTGAGTTTGTCGCTCAATGTCCTAGTTGCCAGCAGGTGAAGATAGAGCACCAGAAGGCCATAGGGATAATGCAGACTATAGAGACCCCGACATGGAAATGGGAGGCGATAAACATGGACTTTATCATAGGTTTACCTCATTCTCATCGTAAGCTCGATTCCATATGAGTGATAGTCAATAGGCTCACGAAATCAGCTCATTTCTTATCGGTCAAATCTACATATACAACAGAAGATTATGCAAAGTTATATATTAAGGATATAGTGCGACTACACGGAGTACCAGTATCTATTATATCTGACCGTGGGGCCAAGTTTATAGCACATTTTTGGAGGTCATTTCAGAAAGGTCTAGGGAGTCAGGTGAATCTCAGCACAACTTTTCATCCACAAACAGATGGACAAGCCGACCGCACAATTCATACGCTCGAGGATATGTTACGAGCATGTGTGTTGGATTTTAAAAGAAGTTGGGATAAACATCTACCTCTTATCGAGTTTGCATATAATAATAGTTACCACTCCAGTATCCAGATGGCTCTGTACGAGGCTTTGTATGGGCGTAAGTGCAGATCTTCTAAAGGGTGGTTTGATGTTGGATAATCTGGGTTACATGGGCCAGACCTGGTTCAGCAGGCCATATCAAAAGTAAAGCTTATCCGGAAGCGACTGTGGACAACTCAGAGTCGTCAGAAGTCATATTCTGACGTGCGGCGACGAGACTCAGAGTTAGGGGTTAATGATTGGGTATTCTTAAAGGTGTCACATATGAAGGGCGTGATGAGGTTTGGAAAGAAAGGCAAGCTTAGCCCACAGTATATTGGGCCTTATAGGATCAGTGGGCCAAGTAGCGTATGAGTTAGAATTACCCTCAGAATTGGGGTCTGTCCATCTGGTTTTTCACGTATTAATGCTACGGAAGTGCATTAGAGATCCTACCCGAGTGGTGGCCATGGATGATGTACAGATTACGGAAGACTTGTCATACGAGGAAATTCCGGTTGCCATCCTATACCGAAAAATCCGCAAGCTACGGAATACTGAAATAGCCTCCGTGAAGGTTTTATGGAGAAGTAAGAATGTGGATGAGATGACGTGGGAAGCGGAGGAAGAAATGAAGTCTAAATACCCCCACCTATTTCAAACTAAAGATATGGCTCAAGGTGGGATACCTCAGCATAGCTCTATTCAGGCCAGTAGGTCATCAGGTAAGCTATCATTTTTGACTCTCAAAATTTATAATGGACAGTTGTGTGAAACCAAGTGTTGCTATTTATAGATAGTGGCCATATATGGCATGTATAGTATGTTTTCTTGCTGTGTACAAGTTGGTCTTAGTCTAGTGTACGGAGGAGACTCTGGTAAAATTTTTCCAAAGTATCTTTGAGTAAACATTTGAGGACGAATGTTTCTAAGGGGGGAAGGATGTTACGTCTCGCATTTTCGTACGTTAAAGTTCCGTCGAAAGTTAATCGACGTAAGTTCATTATTCTATTCAAACACGGGATGAGTAAATTCATGAAGGAGAGAAGGTAAGCAAATAGAAAAAAATGAGTTCGTCAAAGTTTGGCAATTTGGGATAAAATACGGTCCAAGCTATAATACCCCGTATTTATGCACTAGTGCCATACAAGGTACCATATGACCATGATAGTATGATGTATAAGGTGTATTAAAAATAAGTAGTATTTTAAGTAATTTGAGATAATTCTTAATTATATGGCTAATTGATTAATTATTAGTTTACTAGAAGATTAACCATGTAATTAAGGATATCTGGATAATTGTAGGTGGGGAAAAAGCCTCCCCCCCCACATGGCAGCAACTAGAGGAGGATTGGATATGACTTGACTTTGGACAATTAATTAAGATGACGCATGGATAATCTTCTAAGACACTCCTTGCAAACACATAGAAAGAGAAGGCATAATACTTATCACTACACTTGTCTTGAATTAATACCAAGAATCCATTTCGTAAGTGGGTTATACAAATGAAAAACCAAGAACTCTTATCTTGAATGAATACCAAAATTCATTTGGCAAATGAGTTATACAGAATACAAAGTCAAGGATGATAGTCACTCCATAATATAATAGCAACGGGATTTTTTGATTCTAACAGAGTACAGTGTAATCCTTCTCAAGAATATCACACAGATGTTTCCCTACTCCAGGTATGTTAAGTCTAAGCATTTCCTTCATTTTGGCATGATCTCATAATTACATGTGTTTGATAATGAGGCATAAAGAGAACTACATACTCCCGAATTTATGTACATTTTCCTAGTCTCATAAGTTACAGTATTCTCCCTTATCGTGACTTCATATTCAATTGAATATTCTCTTGTTCTAGTCAAGAGAGCAGAGAGCCTATATATGCAGTATTATAGTATTTTTATTACCATCGAGCTATAATCGATTGGCAGGCCCTATTGGGCTACCTCTGATCAGATGGTAAGTTATATACGGAGCCTACTGTGGCCGAGCACCTATAAGCAAGCCTAGATGGTCGAGATATAGAGCCAAGTCTGGCCGAGCGCCTATGAGCGTTCCTACTACGGCAGAGCAGTAATATATATACTGAGCCTTATAAGGCCGACCACTTATTTTACTTACTATATTGAGAGAGTTGAGTCAGTATCACCAGGTAAGTATACCTCCAGATCATCTTCGACTCCCAGTTACTTTCAGTTATTGTATTATCAGTTCAGTTATATCTTTCAGTTATTTTATTGCCTTGCATACTCGGTACATTATTTCATACTAACATCCCTTTTTCTGGGGACGCTGCATTTCATGCGTGCAGGTTTAGACAAACAGACGGGTAGACCTCCCCAGTAGGTGTTACCCAAGTTCAGCTTTATCTGTTAGCTCCACGTCCTTCGGAGTTGCTGTGTCTAGAAGTTTTGTGTACATCTTATGTATATATGTATATAGGCTATGGGTAGGTCGGGGCCCTGTTCTGATCACAGTGCATCCATCAGTAGAGGCTTGTAGACATGTCCTGTCATTTAGTGCAGTGTGTTGGGCTTGTAGGCTCTGTATGTATATTTTGTTGGCTTGTCGACTGTAGTAGTTATGACGGCCTTGCCAGCCCAGTTTTATATTGATATTTAGTCAGCGTTAGTTTCCATTTAGTTTTATATTTTCCTTTGCAAATTGTCTTGCAATGTGGCCCATGGCCAAAGTATTACATTACATGTTCAGAGTCCCTTAGTCGCAAGTTGGTACGCAAGGATAGGTGAGGCACCGAGTGCCGGTCTCGCCCCCCTCCCCCCCTCTCCAGGTTCGGGGCGAGACAATATATGCATTCGAATTGTATTCCAAACGTTCTTCTTTGTTTAGTTGTTATTTGAGAAGGTGATTAAACATGGGCTGTGTGTTAATATGTCATGATTTGAAGCGTGATTTTAATGAAAACTAGCATGTCGAATTGTGTAAGAAATCACATGTGTATCTAAAGTCTTGAATTAAAATTTTCTTGTTGTTGATAATCTATAAGGATGCTTGAAAGTGAAATAAGGGGGTTGGAGATGGATAGTGTGGCCACCGTGCCAATAATGAGAGTTATACTTGTGCCCAAACGTGGTTGTTTTAACTAATATTATGATTTGTAAGTGTTTCCAATGTGTCTTTAGCTCCTATATATATTCATGAGTTGAAATTGTGTATTTCCCTTTTGGGGAAAAGTATTTCAAGATTAAATGTTGTGTTACTCGTTTATGCTTCTAACTTGTGCTTTGATTGCCAATTATTTTACTTCATTTCTTGGAAAGGAATTCATTGTGTTTAAGTCTTCATTGCTAATAACTTAAAGTTGTAATTTTTGGAATACTCTATATGTTGATGTTTATGTTGATGATCCTTAAAAGTAAAGAAAAGAAAGTGTGGAATATGAAGTACGATCGACGTGCCATGATTAATGAATCTTGTGAATGGCCAAAAGAGCCAAAGAAATATTGTTGTTGTGAGTGGTGGAAAATACTAATGATGGTTTATACAATGTAAAAGATGATGAGATATATAAATTTGTGCTTTTGTTTCCCTTGTGTGTAAACCAAAAATGTTTTTGGGAGTATTATTAGCAAACCGAGGAAGGGTGGGTTATAAGGCCCAACGACCTTCGATATGCCTCCAAGTGAACCAAACTACCCATAGATTTCCAGCTAAGAGCATCTGCTACAACATTAGCCTTCCCCGGATAATACAGAATATCGATGCCATAATCTTTGAGTAACTCAAGCCATCTTCTCTGCCTCAAATTCAATTCTTTCTGTTTGAAAACGTATTGAAGGCTCTTATGGTCCATGAATATATCCATATGGACCCCATACAGATAATGACGCAAACTTTTCAATGCAAATACCACCGCCGCAAGCTCTAAGTCATGTGTTGGATAGTTCTTTTCATGATTCTTGAGTTGCTTGGAAGCATAAGCTATCACCTTTCCGTGTTGCATTAAAACACACCCAAGTCCAATCCTTGAAGCATCGCAATATACCACAAACCCATCTGTACCGTCTGGTAGAGTCAACACTAGTGTCGTGGTCAATTTCAACTCCTGGAAACTCCCTTCACAAGCATCTGACCATCGGAACTTAACTGCCTTCTGCGTCAATTTAGACAACGGAGAGGCAAGAGTAGAGAACCCCTCCACAAACTTCCTGTAATTGTTACATCCCATACTTTAATACTAGGATGAGTCGTCGTAATCCATATAAGCTTGAAGGGATAAAGACCATTCACGAGGTTATAAAGGATTTGTGATTATGTTATTGTAAGACCTCATAAGTTTAACAACCTTGATACCGTTATATACATTTGATATGATATTTTTAATGGAACATTTTTGTAAAATAAGGTTCGAAAAATATGATTTTATATAGTTATTAATATTACTACTTTCGAATATGCTTTAAATTATACACAGAATATAAGAAATTTTATGAGATTTTCTTTATTATAAAGATAGAAATTATTTTCTCACAAGAAAAGAGGTTATCTTTTTACCATTTTAAGAATTAAGCGCACGAAAATTTGTACTCTTTATATGAAATTAGGAAAATTAGAAGTTGAAAAAATATATGTATTTTTACATGGATATTTTAATGAAATAATAGTGTATGTGTTGATTTTATATAATACCCGGTATTTATGGACTTGTGCCATATAAGGTACCACGTGACCGTGATAGTTGGGTATATAAAATATGTGAAAAGTAAGTAGTATTTTAAATAAGTTGAGATAATTCTTAATTGTGTGGGTAATTGGTTAATTATTGGGTAATGGGATATTACCTAATTAATTAGAGAATTATTGGATAAAGATTAAATTTCTCAATGTGGCAGCCCACCCTTCAAACTAAGTGACTCATAAATCAAATTGAAAGCTGGCAAACTAAAGTAATAAACACAAGTCACTACATTCTTCATTACGTGTAAACATAGACTTAGAAGATTTGTAACCATTCTTCTTCATTTGGTCTTTATATGTTCAAGTGATTCAATTATAATGCCCTTTCTATTACAAAGACACGTTAGAATGTATTAAGAGAATACATAAAATTTTCCTACCACATCACCCAAATAATACATGATGGAGCACTTGATTTCATAGCATCTTAAGCAACGTGAGATTTTGCGATTCTAAGAGAATACGGTGCAATCTTTCCCAATGATATCATACGGATTTTCCCTACTCCATGTATGTTAAGGCTATCCCTTCTTTATTTTGGCATGATCCAAGTAACGATACGTAAACATAATCCTATTTCATAAGTGTTTCTACTCTTAACAGTTAAGGATGTCTACGTTATTCATTCTTGTAAAGTGATATTCAAGCATGTCTAAGTATGTATCTAGTTCCCTATTGAGGTATATGATAAAGAAGTTAATGTTTATAATATAGTGACACATGTATCATCATGCATTTACCAGCGTGCTACATTCGGTTAGGCAGTTACACATTTACCACCGAGCTACGGCTGGTCGGGCAGTCATGCATTTACCACCGAGCTACGACCGATTGGGCAGTTACACATTTACCACCGAGCTACGGCTGATCGAGCAATCATGCATTTACCACTATGCTACGGCCGGTCGGGCAGTTACCACTGATCAGTTAGGAAGTCAACGCCACAAGAATGATGTAATCAGAACTACTATATTATAGTTTTATTTATATATACGAATGGGTTTTATTCTATATGTTACGGCCCTCAACGGCAAGTCAGAAGTTATAAGTTGACTCTTATCTCTCCTTGAGATGGTATCTTATTACTATTACGTTTCATTTCTGCCTTACATACTCAGTACATTCTTTGTACTGACGTCCCTATTCCTGGGGCGCTGTGTTTCATGCCACACAGGTGTAGATAGGCGAGGTGAGGACCATCCACTGTAGGCTACCTCCAGATATCAGCTATTGGTTGGTGAGCTCCACATCTTCCTGGAGTATTGTCGAGTCACGTTCTATATATGTTACTTTGTTTTATGAGGATGTCGGGAACCCTATCCCAACTTATATATTATGGTCATGTTTTCTTAGCGGTTTTGTAGACAGTGTCCTGTGCATAGTTTTAGGTATGACATGTCAACGGCCTTGTCGGCCCCTATGTATCCATATAAATCTTTTTTGGATTAGTTATGTGAGTTAAGTTCTAATATTGTCAATTATATATATATATAGATATGGCCTATCATGGCCCGTGACAAGGTACGTAGCGCTCAGTTGAGTAGGCACCGGGTGCCAGTTATGGCACTCTGATTTGGGTCGTGACAAAAGTGGTATCAGAGCAGTTCTATCCTAGAGTTGTCTGCAAGACGTGTCTAGTCGAGTCCTGTTTATGAATGTGTTGTGCACCAATTTGTATAAACAGGAAACTACAGGGCATTTAGGGACCAGTTACACTTCCTTTTTGATATTACATCCCATACTTTAATACTAGGATGAGTCGTAATAATCCATATGAGCTTGAAGTGATTAAGACCATTCACGAGGTTATAAAAGATTTGTGATTATGTTATTGTACGACCTCGTAAGTTGAACAACCTTGATACCGTTATATATATTTGATATGATATTTTGAATGGAACATTTTTGTAAAAGAAGGTTTGAAAAATATAATTTTATATAGTTATTAATATTACTACTTTCGAATATGCTTTAAATTATACACAGAATATAAGAAAGTTTATGAGATTTTCTTTATTGTAAAGATATAAATTATTTTCTCACAAGAAAAGAAGGTTATCTTTTTACCATTTTAAGAATTAAGCGCACGAAAATTTGTACTCTTTATATGAGATTAGGAAAATTAGAACTTGAGAAAATATATATATTTTTACATGGATGTTTTAATGAAATAATAGTGTATGTATTGATTTTATATAATACCCGATATTTATGGACTTGTGCCATACAAGGTTCACATGACCGTGATAGTTGGGTATATAATATATGTGAAAAGTAAGTAGTATTTTAAGTAAGTTGAGATAATTCTTAATTGTGTGGGTAATTGGTTAATTATTGGGTAATGGGATATTACATAATTAATTAGGGAATTATTGTATAAAGATTTAATTTCTCAACGTGGCAGCCCACCCTTCAAACTAAGTGACTCATAAATCAAATTGAAAGGCGGAAAACTAAAGTTATAAACACAAGTCACTACATTCTTCATTACGTGTAAACATATACTTAGAAGATTTGTAACCATTCTGCTTCATTTGGTCTTTAGATGTTCAAGTGATTCATTTATAATGTTCTTTCTTTTACAAAGACACGTTAGAATGTATTAAGAGAATACATAATATTTTCCTACTACAACACAAAAATTACACACGATGGAGCATTTGATTTCATAGCATCTTAAGTAACGTGAGATTTTGCGATTCTAAGAGAATACGATGCAATCTTTCCCAAGAATATCATACGGATTTTCCCTACTCCAGGTATGTTAAGGTTACCCCTTTTTTCTTTTCGCATGATCCATGTAACGATACGTAAACGTAATACTATTTCATAAGTGTTTCTACTCTTAACATGTCTACGTTATTCATTCCTGTAAAGTGATATTCAAGCATGTCTAAGTATGTATCTAGTTCCCTATTGAGGTATATGATAAAGATGTTAATGTTTATAATATAGTGACACATGTATTATCATGCATTTACCACCGTGCTACGGCCGTTTAGGCAGTTACACATTTACCACCGAGCTACGACCGGTCGGGCAGTCATGCATTTACCACCGAGCTACGGCCAGTTGGGCAGATACATATTTACCACCGAGCTATGGCCGATCAAGTAGTCATGCATTTACCACCACGCTACGACCAGTTGGGCAGTTACCACTGATTATTTAGGAAGTCAACGCCACGAGAATGATGTAATTAGAACTACTATATTATAGTTTTATTTATATATACGAATGGGTTTTATTCTATATGTTACGGCCCTCAACGGCAAGTCAGAAGTTATAAGTTGACTCTTATCTCTCCCCGACATAGTATCTTATTACTATTATATTTCATTTCTGCCTTACATACTCGGTACATTCTTCGTACTAACGTCCCGATTCCTGGGGCGTTGTGTTTCATGCCACGCAGGTGTAGATAGGCGAGGTGAGGACCATCCACTGTAGACTACCTCCAGATATCAGCTTTTGGTTAGTGAGATCCACATCTTCCTGGAGTATTGCTGAGTCACGTTCTGTATATGTTACTTTGTTTTACGAGGATGTCGGGAACCCTGTCCCGACTTATATATTATGGTCATGTACTTAGAGGTTTTGCAGACAGTGTCCTGTGTATAGTTTTAGGTATGACATGTCAACGGCCTTGTCGGCCCATATGTATCCATATAAATCTTTTTTTGGATTAGTTATGCGAGTTAAGTTCTAATATTGTCAATTATATATATATATAGATGTGGCCTACCATGGCCCGTGACGAGACTTATAAAAAACAAATAAGGTACGTGGCATCGGTTGAGTAGGCATCGGGTGCCAGACGCGGCCCTCTGATTTGGGTCGTGACAAAAGTGGTATCAGAGCAGTTCTATCCTAGTAGAGTCCTGTTTATGAATATGTTGTGTACCACGTTTTATAAATAGGAAACTACAGGGCATTTAGGGACCGATTACCCTTCCTTCTTGATATTAGATCGTGCAATAGAGCAGAGTCATAGGGAATAAAGCCCTTCACCATTGACTTGTTTTATATATACAGCGATGCCTATGACCAGGAAAGCTACGACTAGTCAGAAGGGTAAAGCAGTGGCAAAGGGGATTTATAAACATAAGACCATGGCCTTTTCTCTTAGCATGGATGAGGTACACTAAGGTACCAAGGGCGACTCTGTGTTCCAAATGTGGATGGTCTCCGGGAATGAATTATGACTGAAGCTCACACTTCTAGGTATTTCGTGCACCCAGGTTCTACAAAAATGTATCATGATCTTAAGGAAGTCTATTGGTGGAATGATATGAAGAGGAATGTGGCGCATTTTGTGGCAAGATGTCCAAATTGTCAGCAAGTGAAGACTGAATACCATAGGCCCGGTGGGTTGGCACAGAACATAGAATTTCCAATGTGGAAGTGGGAAATGATTAATATGGACTTTGTGGTAGAATTACCGCGCACTCCGCGCAAGTTTGACTCAATTTGGGTGATTGTGCTTCGACTCACGAAATCAGCACACTTTTTGCCGGTTAAGTCTACCGACATAGTGGAGCAGTATGCTCAGTTGTATATCAAAGAAATAGTCAGGTTGCATGGCACCCCAGTTTCCATCATTTCTGATTGGGGAGCACAATTCACTGCTAACTTTTGGAAGAAATTTCAGCAAGGTTTGGATACTCAGGTGAATCTTAGTATAGCCTTTCACCCACAGACAGACTGGCAGGCAGAGCGGACTATTCAGATGCTTGAGTATATGTTGCGCGCTTGTGTTCTAGACTTCAAAGGTAGCTGGGATAATTATTTACCACTCATAGAATTTGCATATAACAATAGCTATCATGCTAGTATTCAAATGGAACCATTCGAGGCTTTATATGGTAGGAGATGTAGATCTCCCATTAGGTGGTTCGAAATTGGGGAAGCAGATTTGATAGGGCAGACCTTGTACATCAGGCTATGGAAAAAGTTAAAATCATTAAGGAGCGATTGAAGACTGCTCAGAGTCATCAGAAATCCTATTCGGATGTTCGTCGTAGGGATTTGGAGTTCCAAGAAGATGATTGGGTATTCTTGAAAGTTTTCCACATGAAGTGTGTAATGCGATTTGGTAAGAAAGGGGATTGGTGAGGTGGCATACAAGCTTGAATTACCACTTGAGATGTCATTAGTACACCCATTGTTTCATGTGTCTATGTTGAAGAAAGTAGTTGGGGATCCGACACTCATTGTTCTGGTTGCGACTATTGAGGTAAATGAGAAATTGACTTATGAAGAAATTCCAGTTGCCATTCTTGATAGGCAAGTCCGAAAGTTGAGAAATAAAGAAGTTACATCCGTAAAAGTGCTATGGTGAAACCAACAGGTTGAAGAGGCTACTTGGGAGGCCGAGGAAGAAATGAAGAAAAATTATCCTTATTTGTTTGAATGACCATGTATTTATAAAGTGCTGATCTATGAAAAAATTCTAAGAGTTTCTTTCTATTAATTATGTATGATTTGTACATTTTATGTTAAGGGTGTTCCGTTCTGGTAATATAATTGTTGGTGAGGCCACAGTTGGTGTTGTTTTGTATTATGTTACGTCGTTGGCATACATATATGTTATTAGGATGTGTTTCTGGGGCTCCTTGACAGGTGGATAGGCTAAGTTACAAAGGAAACTCTGGGGAAATTTTGTAACCTATTATGCGACCGATATGCGGTCCGCATATCGATTATGCGACCGCATACCTTGTTACAGATCTCCATTTTTGGGTTTTTAAAACCCGACTCTATTTCGTTAAATACACTCTTTAGGTCATTTTTGAGCTATAATCTGACATTTTAGTGTGAGAGAGAGTGCCCTAGAGTGAGAAGGTGTTCTTCACTAATTGTTCTTCAATTCTTGCTCAAGTTTTGGAAGATTAAGAAGGGAAGTTCACTAGGTCTTCATCCTTGAGGTATGTGTTGGTATGTGTATCGTTGGGCTGAGGTGGTACATTGGGCTGAGGTGGCATAGCCGCTTTGTGTTGGTATGTGTATCGTTGATGCACCTCCACCCGCATACATTGGGGTGAGGCAGCATAGATGCTTTGTGTTGGTATTGGTATCGTTTATGCACCTCCACCCGCATATATTGGGCTGAGGCGGCATAACCACTTTATTTTGGTATTGGTATCGTTGATGCAACTCCACCCGCATACATTGGGGTGAGGCAGCATAGCCGCTTTGTGCTGGTATTGGTATCGTTGATGCACCTCCACCAGCATACATTGGAGTGAGGTGGCATATCCGCTTTGTATTGGTATTGGTATCATTGATGCACCTCCACCCACATACATTGGGTGAGGCAGAATAGCCGTTTTGTGTTGGTATTGGTATCGTTGATGCCCCTCCACCCGCATACATTGGGGTGAGGCGGCATAGCCACTTTGTGTTGGTATGGTATCGTTGATGCACCTCCACCCGCATACATTGGGGTGAGGCGGCTGGGCCGCTTGAGTAGAGTTGTGGTATTGTACATACACCTCCACCTGCATAAATCGTGTGAGGCAGCGGGGCCACTTTGTGTGAAGATGGTTATAGAGGATCTCATCTTAAATCCTATAAATGTTATTGATATCTCTTAATAAGCTTGCTCTGGTTTAAAAGGTTATCTATATTATACTATTGCCGCATTGGTTCATCATATTCATCTTGTATTTCTGAATTCTTAAATTAGTGTTTAGTTTTCATACTAGTACTATTCGACGGTACTAACATCCCTTTTGCCGGGGGCGCTGCATCTTTAATGGATGCAGGTGATTCCACAGTAGGAGATATTGATCAGTGATAGCAGTACACCTTCTTCTCAGCTGACTTGGTGAACCCCACTTCATCCCGGGGTCATGTATCTTTTGTTCTTTGTGTATTCTGTTTGAGGTATAACCAGGGCCTTATTGCCAGCATTATCATTGTACTCATCTTTATATATAAAGGCTCCATAGACATATAAATATGGTAAGAAATTGGTAATTGCAGACATGGCCACTTTATTGTTTAATTAAGGAACGCATATATTCTCTTTATTCATGAATGAGTTTGGGTAGAAGGAATCTAACAGGCTTGCTCGGTCAGGTTAACTCGATTGAGTACCGGTCGCGCTCCTCGGTTTTGGGGCGTGACAAACATGGTATCCGAGCCTAAGGTTTTAAAGTATCCTAGGATGTCTCAGAGCCGTGTCTAGTAGAGTCCTTATTATTGGTGTGTTTTCGACCACATCTATAATTAGGATGCTACATGAGAATTTAGGAATAATACCCTTCTTTCATGTTCTTGATCATGCGATATAGCTGGTTGTAAGATTGTTCCTCCTTTAACTCCTGCGTTGCTCTAATTTTTAGTACATGGCACCTAAGAAGAAGGCAAGAACTGGCCAAAGAGCCAATGTCACCCCAGGAGTGATAGTTGACCCTATAATTGATGATGCGTGTGAGCACCCGAGGAGTGAGAATATTCCTCCAGTTACTACACTGCCTAAGTCTACTATAACTGATCAGACCACACCTGTCCCTACACCTACAGAAGGTGCAACGGTTCCTCCAACTGATATTCCAGTTCCACCTCCACCTCCAGCTTCCGATTCTGGTGTGTCTGATATTGATATTAGGGGATCCATACAAACGTTGACATAGTTAGTGGCTTCTCATGCCCAGAGATCGAGTGTTAGGCCTACTTCTTCTAGTCATCCAGGGGAATCTGCTAGTTCCAAGGTGAACAACTTTCTTCAGTTAGATCCTGCAGTGTTTACGGGTATTGATCCCGAGAAGGACCCCCATGACTTCATTGATGAGATGCACAAAACTCTCCAGGTTATGCATACTATAGATACGGAGGGAGTAGAGTTGGCCTCCTACCACCTGAAAGGGGTGGCCTATTCTTAGTTTGAGTTGTGGGAGGAATCCCGTGAGGAGGGAAGCCCTCCGGCAAGGTGGGGTGAGTTCATAGATGCCTTTATGGATCATTTCTTGCCTGTCAAAACTAAGGCATCTCGTGCCTCTGAGTTTGAAAGCCTGAAGCAGGCGTAGTATGAATGTGTGGGAGTACCATATCGAGTTTGCGCGCTTGTCCAAAAATGCTATTCACATGTTACCCACTATGGAGGCTAGAGTGCACCGGGTTGTACAGGTCCTTAGCCCCTTGGTTATCAATGCAGCCTCTACAACTGCCTTGAATTCTGATATGAACTATAATAAGATGGTGGCATTTTCTCAAGCCACAGAGACCCGCAAATTGAAGAATAGAATGGAGCGTGGGCAACTTTGGTGGTTCTTCCGGTGGTGGTGGTGGTAGGTCGGCATTCAGGGGAGCGTCATCAGGACCATCCCAATCATTCGTCCATTCTTCGATGGGTGCACAGTCATCTGGACCTAGTTAGGGCAATTGAGGAACCCACCAGTAGGGTCGGCCCGATAAAAGGTTTCAGCAGAGGAGGCTTCCATGCCCTAAGTGTGGGAGGATGCACTTTGGGTCCTGCTTCATGGACCTACCAGTATGCTATGTGGTGTCAGGGGTCACATTCAGAGAGATTGCCGCTCATCCCGCCAAAATATGGGCGGAGGTGCGACACAACCAACTAATTCTGCAACTACTACATCCACAGCATCTCCAGCTCGAGGCACCCCAGCACCCGTAGGGCGTGGTGCAGCTAGGGGTGGTGCACAGAATTCGGGAGGACCCAACAGATTTTATGCTATGCGAAGACGTCTGGAATCAGAGGCTTCTCCAAATGTTGTCACAGGTATATTGACTATCCAATCTCATGATGTATATGCTCTTATTGATCCCAGTTCCACTTTGTCATATGTCACTCCTTATTTTGCTATGGAATTTGGGATAGAACCAGAACAGCTTCATGAGCAGTTCTCTGTATCTACTCCGCTTGGTGAGTCTAATTTGACCGTGCGAGTTTATAGGGATTGTGTTTTCATGTTGCATGGTCGGGGCACCGTGGCCGATCTTATTGAATTGAGAATGGTCGATTTTTATGTGATAATGGGGATGGATTGGCTTTTCTCTTGTTTTGTCAAGCTTGATTGCCGAACCAGAACTGTTAGGTTCAAATTTCCAAATGAGCCAGTTACTAAATGGAAGGGTGATGATGTAGTGCCGAAGGGTAGGTTTATTTCTTACCTTAAGGCCACAAAAATGATCAACAAGGGATGTATTTACCATTTGGTCTGGGTTACGGACACCGATGCTGAGGCACCTACACTTGAGTCCGTGCTTGTTGTGAATGAATTTCCGGGAGTCTTTCCGGATGAACTCCCTGGGATCCCACCAGACGGGGAGATTGATTTTGGGATTGATGTGATGCCAGACACACATCCTATATCTATTCCACCCTACATAATGGCACCGGCAGAATTGAAAGAGCTAAAGGAACAATTGAGAGATTTGTTAGAAAAGGGTTTTATCCGGCCAAGTGTGTCTCCTTGGGGTGCACCGATCCTTTTTGTAAGAAAGAAAGATGGGTCACTGAGAATGTGTATTGACTATCGGCAACTTAATAAGGTCACAATAAAGAATAAGTACCCACTGTCAAGGATAGATGATTTGTTTGATCAATTGCAAGGTGCCAGGTACTTCTCCAAGATTGATTTAAGATCCGGGTATCACCAGTTGAAGATCAGGAAGCGGGATATTCAGAAAACAACTTTTAGAACCCGGTATGGGCATTTTGAATTTTTGGTGATGTCTTTTGGGCTAAAAAATGCCCCAGCTGCTTTCATGGATCTTATGAATCGTGTTTTTAAGCCAATCCTCGACTCTTTTATGATAGTATTTATTGATGATATTCTTGTATATTCACAAAGTCGAGAAGACTATGTCGATCATCGCAGGGTAGTTCTGCAAACCCTACATCAACACCAGTTATATGCAAAGTTTTCAAAATGTGAATTTTGGCTTGAATCTGTCACATTCTTGGGTCATGTTGTCTCTAGTGAGGGGATTAAGGTTGATCCTCAGCAAATTGTGGCTGTGAAGAATTGGCCGAGGCCTACAACTCCAACAGAGATTCATAGTTTTTTAGGCTTAGCTGGATATTATAGAAAGTTTGTAGAGGGGTTTTCTACTCTTGCCTCTCCATTGACTAAATTTACGTAGAAGGCAATTAAGTTCGAATGGTTAGATGCTTATGAAAAGGGTTTCCAGGAATTGAAAGCAAGATTGACTATGGCGCCGGTATTGACTATACCAGAGGGTATAGATGGATTTATGGTATGTGATGCTTCAAGAATCGGGCTTGGGTGTGTATTAATGCAACATAGGAAGGTGCTTATGCTTCTAGGCAACTAAAAATTCATGTAAAGAACTATCCAACACATGATTTAGAACTTGCGGCAATGGTATTTGCATTGAAAATTTGGCGTCATTATTTTTATGGGGTCCATGTTGATATATTCACGGAACATAAGAGCCTTCAATATATTTTCAAGCAGAAGGAGTTGAATCTGAGGTAGAGAAGATGGCTTGAGTTACTCAAAGACTACGACATTGATATTCTATATCATCCGGGAAAGGTAAATGTTGTGGCTGATGCTCTTAGCCAGAAATCAATGGGTAGTTTGTCTCACTTGGAGGCATATCAGAGGCCATTAGCCAAGGATGTTCACTGATTGGCTAGTTTGGGAGTTCGTCTTGTGGACTCTAGTGAAAGAGGGGAAATTATGAAAAATAGGACTGAATCATCGCTTGTTGTGGAAGTCAAAGAGAAGCAATACAATGATCCATTGTTGCCGCAGTTGCAAGAGGGTATTCATAAACATAAGGCCATGGAATTTTCTCTTGGCATGGATGATGGTACACTAAGGTACCAAGGGCGACTCTGTGCTCCAAATGTGGATGGTCTCCGGGAAAGAATTATGACTGAAGCTCACACTTCTAGGTATTCCATGCACCCAGGTTCTACGAAAATATATCATTATCTTAAGGAAGTCTATTGGTGGAATGATATAAAGAGAAATGTGGCAGACTTTGTGGCAAGATGTCCAAATTGTCAGCAAGTGAAGGCCAAACACCAAAGGTTGGTTTGGCACAGAACATAGAAATTCCAATGTGGAAGTGGGAAATGAATAATATGGACTTTGTGGTAGGATTACCGCGCACTCCGCGCAAGTTTGACACAATTTGGGTGATTGTGGATCGATTCAGGAAATCAACACACTTTTTGCGGGTTAAGTCTACCAACACAGTGGAGAAGTATGCTCAGTTGTATATCAAAGAAATAGTCATGTTGCATGGCACCCCAGTTTCCATCATTTCTGATCCGGGAGCACAATTCACTACTAACCTTTGGAAGAAATTTCAGCAAGGTTTGGGTACTCAAGTGAATCTTAGTACAACCTTTCACCCGCAGAATCACGGGCAGGCAGAGCGGACTATTCAGACACTTGAAGATATGTTGCGCACTTGTGTTCTAGAGTTTAAGGTAGTTGGGATGATCATTTACTACTCATAGAATTTGTATATAACAATAGCTATCATGCTAGAATTCAAATGGCATTGTTCGAGGCTTTATATAGTATGAGATGTAGATCTCCCATTGGGTGGTTCGAAATTGGGGAAGCAAATTTGATAGGGCCAGACCTTGTACATCAGGCAATGGAAAAAGTTAAAATCATTAAGGAGCAATTGAAGACTGCTCAGAGTCGTCAGAAATCCTATTCGGATGTTCATCGTAGGGATTTGGAGTTCCAAGAAAATTATTGGGTATTCTTGAAAGTTTCCCCCATGAAGGGTGTAATGCGACTTGGTAAGAAAGGGAAATTGAGTCGAAGGTATATCGGACCGTACAAAATCATTCAGAGGATCGGTGAGGTGGCATACAAGCTTGAATTACCACCTGAGATGTCATTAGTACACCCAGTATTTCATGAGTCTATGTTGAAGAAAGTAGTTGGGGATCCGACACTCATTGTTCCGGTTGCGATTATTGAGGTAAATGAGAAATTGACTTATGAAAATATTCCAGTTGCCATTCTTGATAGGCAAGTCCGAAAGTTGAGAAATAAAGAAGTTACATCCGTAAAAGTGCTATGGTGAAACCAACAGGTTGAAGATGCTACTTGGGAGGCCGAGGAAGAAATGAAGAAAAATTATCCTTATTTGTTTGAATGACCATGTATTTATAAAGTGCTGATCTATGAAAAAATTCTAAGAGTTTCTTTCTATTAATTATGTATGATTTGTACATTTTATGTTAAGGGTGTTCCGTTCTGGTAATATAATTGCTGGTGAGGCCACAGTTGGTGTTGTTTTGTATTATGTTACGTCGTTGGCATACATATATGTTATTAGGATGTGTTTCTGGGGCTCCTTGACAGGTGGATAGGCTAAGTTACAAAGGAAACTCTGGGGAAATTTTGTAACCAATTATGCGACCGATATGCGGTCCGCATATCGATTATGCGACCGCATACCTTGTTACAGATCTCCATTTTTGGGTTTTTAAAACCCGACTCTATTTCGTTAAATACACTCTTTAGGTCATTTTTGAGCTATAATCTGACATTTTAGTGTGAGAGAGAGTGCCCTAGAGTGAGAAGGTGTTCTTCACTAATTGTTCTTCAATTCTTGCTCAAGTTTTGGAAGATTAAGAAGGGAAGTTCACTAGGTCTTCATCCTAGAGGTATGATTCTCCACCCTAAACCCTAATTTCGAAATTTTCTGAAAATGGGTAATTATAAAGATAAGTTTTGGGCATGAGACTTGTTTATATTACATGCATGTGTTATCAAAGGGTGGAGGAAGATTGTTGAGCTAAGAATGGTAAAGATTGGGTTGTGGGATGATGGAATCCTCCATAAAAGGGCCTTGAAACCTTAATGCACACCTAGTGTTTGATAAATTGCTCAAATGAGCTAGAACCATAATCATCTTCCTAATTTTAGTTTAATTTGTTATATTTTTAAATATATTGAAGTAGCTAAGAATTCCGAAAAGTTTTAGAGTTTAAGGAAGCTCAAATGAGGTATGTTGGCTAAACGCTTCTTTAAGAATTGGAATTACCATTATCCTTGTAAGTTCCAAGATGTTGATTACAAACAGAGTATTCCAATAAGTTTTGTGATAAAGATATATGTTCAATTTGTGTTTCAAATGCTCTTATCATATTGCATTATAAATTAAGGATGTATTTCAAACTATGGATTGTGTATCCACATGTTATAAATTTCAAGTCGTGATTTTTGTGAAACTTATTATGCCAAGTTGTATAAACATTGGGATTTTAATGCACATCCACCCGCATAAATTGGGGTGAGGCGGCATAGCCGCTTTGTGTTGGTATTGGTATCGTTGATGCACCTCCACCCGCATACATTGGGGCAAGGCAGCATAGCCGCTTTGTGTTTGTATTGGTATCGTTGATGCACCTCCACCCGTATACATTTGGGTGATGCAGCATAGATACTTTGTGTTGGTATTGGTATCATTGATGCACCTCCACCCGCATACATTGGGGTGAGGCGGCATAGCCGCTTTGTGTTGGTATTGGTATCGTTGACGCTTGTGTAGGTTCTTGGTACTATGGTTATACATCTAGCCGCATACATTGGGGTGAGGCGGCATAGCCGCTTTGTGTTGGTATTGGTATCATTGACGCTTGTGTAGGTTCTTGGTATTGTGGTTATACATCCACCCGCATACATTGGGGTGAAGCGGCAGGACTGCTTCAGTTGAGTTGTGGTATTGTACATACACCTCCACTTGCATACATCGGGTGAGGCGGCGGGGCCGCTTTGTGTGAAGATGGTTACAGAGGATCTCATCTTAAAACCTATAAATCTTATTGATAGCTCTTAATAATCTTGCTTTGGTTTAAACGGTTATCATTATTATACTATTGCCGCATTAGTTCATCATATTCATCTTATATTTTTGAATTCTTAAATTGGTGTTTAGTTTTCATACTAGTGCTATTCGACGGTACTAACGTCCCTTTTGCCGGGGGCGCTGCATCTTTAAATGGATGTAGGTGGTTCCACAGCAGGAGATATTGATCAGTGATAGTAGTACACCTTCTTCCCAACTGACTTGGTTAGCCCCACCTCATCCCGGGGTCATGTATCTTTTGTTCTTTTTGTATTCTGTTTGAGGTATAGCCGGGGCCTTGTTGCCGGCATTATCATTGTACTCATCTTTATCTATAGAGGCTCCGTAGACATAGTGAGAGTTGTGTATTAGTGCTGGGAAAGACAAACTATGCTATGTTGTGGTTGTATTACTTGTCCATTTGAGACTTTAAAAATGGTAAAACTTATGGTAAGAAATTGGTTATTGCATACATGGCCACTTTATTGTTTAATTAAGGAAAACATATATTCTCTTTATTCATGAGTGAGTTTGGGTAGAAGGAATCTAACAGGCTTAGTCGGTCGGGTTCACTCGATTGAGTGCCGGTCGCGCTCCTCGATTTTAAGGCGTGACAATGGCCCATGACTAGACTTATAAAAACAAAAAAATAAGGTACGTGGCGCTCGGTTGAGTAGGAACTGGGTGCCAGTCGTGGCCCTCTGATTTGGGTTGTGAAAGTAATATCCAGCTAATCCCAAAAAACTACGAATCTCAGTTGGAGTTGTAGGTCTAGGCCAATTCTTCACAGTTGAAATCTTCTAAAGATCAACCTTAATTCCTTCTCTAGAGACGACATGCCCCAAGAAGGTAATAGATTCAAGAAAAAATTCACATTTCAAAAATAACGCATATAACTTGTGTTGATATAGAGTCTGTAGAACTGCCCTGAGGTGATCGGCATGGTCCTCTCAACTTCGTGAATATACCAGAATATCGTCAATGAATACTAGCACAAAAAAGTTGAGGAACGACTTGAAAACTTGATTCATAAGATCCATGACAGCTGCCGAGGCATTTGTTAGCCAAAAATACATTACTAGAAATTCAAAGTGCCCATACCGGGTCCTGAATCCCTACAATTGTCAACACATAAGTCTACTTCGACACCACGAAACCCCGAATTTTAGGTAAAAATTTTACTAGGCCTTACACATGTAACTCAATATGATTTAGTATTTCAGTATCATGTATTGCAGGATGATTCTCAGTTCCTGATTATAAATCCCTGAATGTTGAACACCTGTATTTGGACCTGAGGCCGCAGTTTATGATTTATGCATCTTTGGGCCTGAGGCTACAGTTTATGCTTTATGCATATTTGGGCCAGAGGACGTAGTTATGTATATGTATACTTAGGCCCAAGGCTGCAGTTTGTGTATATGTATATTGGGTCTGAGGCCGCAGTTTATTTATTCATATTAAACAGGTGGTTCACTATTCAGAAGAGGGAGTATTCATATCCTTACTTCCTTTGTTCATTTCAGTTATCAATTATCAGTTCAGTTATCAATTATCAGCTCAGTTTCAGTTTTAGTATTTACAGTTCTTTCTTTCTGTTGATTTACATACCAGAGCAATTCAAATGTACTGACGTCCCTTTTGCCTGGGACATGCATCTCACGTGTAGGTGAGGACTTACAGGTTGACGATTCAGAGCGTTAGGATTCTCGTACCGGCTATTTGGTGAGCCCCAGTTCTTTCAGGGCATTATTATTACTTTTAGTCTTTCAGTATTGACAGAAAGTCAGCGTTCTCAGTACTTCATTAGAGGCTTCATAGACTAGAGTAATAGTTAGACAGTGTCACGGGATTTTATGTTAAGTAATGCTGGCTTCAGATAAGTTTCTGACTTATATTAGTGTTTCCAAACTTTGATTTATATCAGTTATCATTTCAGAATATTAGCATGCGTTAGTTTATCTTCCGCATTCGGTATGTTATGATATCACATGTTGATTCAGTCAGCCAGTTGGTCCACTTGGTCACATGTAGTCAAGTACTGGGTGCCGTGTTATGTCCAGACCCAGGTTCGGGGCGTGAAATGTTGAGACTATGATTGAGAGGCATTATGTGCCAAACACTTTTAATGTGCTGAAATTTTATATACTTGATATTTTAACTGTGGTATTTGTTGATATGGCATGTATAACTTACTTGCAGGCATAGAGTTGTAATTTTCCTCATGCTAACTAGTATTCGATGTGTAAGGCCCCAAAACATTTCACCCAAAACCCGGTGTTTCGTGATGCTGAGGTAGACTTATGCGTTGATGAAGGTTCAGACTTTTTGGGTTGAACAGTGCATTGGGGAGTTCAAAAAATGTTTTAGAAGTGAAGGGCATTTCTGCGGTCCACTCTGCGGTCGCAGAACTGATCTGCGAACTGCAGATCTGCCGCAGACTGAAGCAGAAATCTGGGCAAATTTTCGGACCATTATGCAGTCCAATATGCGGCCGCATAATAATTTCGCGGGCCACACAACCCATCGCAGATCCAGCATAAAAAATTTCGGAGGGGAGTTTTGCGGTGCATTATGCGATCACAGAATTATTCTGTGGACTGCAAACTGGTCGCAAAGTGAGGCAAAAGTGCCAAGTTCTGAAGGGCCATTATGCGGTCCGTTTGCGGACCACAGAAGCATTATGTGGTCATATATGCGACCACAGATCTATGTCGGGGCTTCATTTTTCTAAATTTTTTTACCCGGCCGTATGTTGATTAAAAGCAATTAGGGCTCGTTTTGAAGGCAAAAACCTGTCATTTTAGAGAGAAGAGGGGAGTGATCTATAGAGAGAGAAGTAAGCCCCTAGTGCTTTGTCCATCAACATTTTGTCCAAGCTTTGAAATTCAACAAGATATCTCACAAGATTTTCATCCAAGAGGTAAGGTTCTAACCCTAGTCTTCAATTTCAAGTTTAGGTAGAAGATGGGTAATTGGGAGTATGATTCTTGGGTATGAGAGTTGTTATTCATGCATGCATGTAGCTATAAGGATGGTAGGGAGGTAATTGAACTAGTATGAGTAAACTCTTGGTATTGAGTTAGTTGTGGAGTGAAGGAAATCTTGTGGAAGAACCTAATAATTAAATTCGCACACCTAGTGTTTGATAAAATGCTCAAAAGAGCTGAAACCATAAATATCTTCCTACTTTGTGTTCAATTTTGCTATGTCTCTAAATAAATCAAAGTTTCTAGGATTTTCAAAACTGTGTAGTGAATTAAGGAAAGCTCAAAGCAAGGTATGAAGGCTAAACACTTTTTCTGGTATTGGAATTCCGTGTTCTTACAAAACTCCATCGTGTGAAGTTCGAATATCGAACGCTATTGATGTGGGGTATTCAAACTAGTAGAATTGATTTTCGATTGGCATAATGTGTCAGAACCCTCGTGTGTTAATAATTCTCTAATTTTGACTTAATTATATTATACCCCTTTGGGGAAGAAGATCTTGTATGAAATCAATGTGATTAAACACTTATTTCTCATATGAGGAAACCTTATGAACCAACTCTTGCTAAGGAAAAAGGTGCAAAATGGTTGGTTTGAAAGGGAACTCTTTTATACCAGCTATTATCATTTTGGGAATCCGAAGTGTGGCATTGTGAATACACCTTCACCCGCATACATTGGGGTGAGGCGGTAGGGCTGCTTTGTGTAGAGTTGTGGTATTGTGAATACACCTCCACCCGCATACATTGGGGTGAGACGGGCAGGGTCGCTTTGTGTAGAGTTTGTGGTTTTATGAATACACCTCGACCCGCATACATTGGGGTGAGGCGGCAGGGCCGCTTTGTGTAGAGTTTCTGGTATTATGATTGTACCTCCACCCGCATACAATGGGGTGAGGCGGCCGGGCCGCTTTGTGTAAAGGTAGTTGTAGAGGATCCCCTACTTAAGAGTTTATAAATGTTATTGAAATCTCGAAATAAATTTGTTATGGCTTTAACGGCTAACTAAGCCTTTTATTGTTACCATGATTCATCATATTCATATTGTATTTCCAAGTCCTTGCTTAGGTATTTGGATTTCATACTAGTACTATTTGACATGTACTAACATCCCTGTTTCCGAGGGTGCTGCATCTTTAATGTATGTAGGTGGTTCTACAGCGGAGGGAATTGATCAGTGATAGCGGTACACTCTCTTCCCGGTTGTCTTGGTGAGCCCCACTTCATTTCGATGTCGTGCATATTTTATTGTATGTGTATTATGTTTTGAGGTATAGCCAGAGCCTTGTTGCCGACACTATCATTGTACTCTTTTGTATCTATTAGACGCTCCGTAGACATGGTGTGGGTTGTGTATTGGTATTGGGAAGGTCAAGATAGTAATGTCATATGTGTATTACATATTCCACTTCAACAATGAAAGTGTATGTATTTTGGGACTTTATAAATGAAGTAACAAATGGTGATGGAATTAGTGTTGTTCATGAACCCTCTTGGTATTAATTAATGAAGATTTACCTTTTCTTGATTTATGGGTGAGTTGGCTAGAAGGAAATCTAGTAGGCTTACTCGGTCGGGTTATCTCGGTTGAGCATCGGTCGCGCTCTAGGAGGTCGGGGCGTGACACGATGTCTCTGCTTGATTTAGAGTTTGATATTACTATTTTACCTTGTTACATACATGTCGAAGTGAATTCTGTGGAAGTTGACACCTTGACTGTTATATCTGAAAAGCATGCCTATTTCTCCCCCTATTATGTTAAGTTGATCCTATTATTATTTGAGTTGCATTTCTCTATATGCTATTATTTCTGCTGTTATTATTAATGTTGGCTGTGGGAAGTGAGCATAGGACCTTTTCAAGCTCGTCACCGCTTTTAGCCAAAGGTTAGGCATGATACTTATTGAGTACATGGGGACGGTTGTACTCATACTACACTCTACATTTCATGTGCAAATTCAGGTAATACTGATAGTGGTGGTTTCTAGTGACCTGTATCCGGTTTAGCTTGGAGATTTTGAGGTAGCACTACTATTCCGTTCGCATGCCTTGAAGTTTCCTCTTTTATCTTATGTTCTTACTGTTCAGTCTTCCAGACAGTATCGTATTTTGTTCCGACTTGTATTTATCAATCTGTAGAGCTCATGTACTCAGTGATACCAGATCATAGGGTGATTTCATTTGTATTGGTATTATAATTTCAGTTATTTATATTATTCTGCTTTTGAGACTATTTCTTATCTTTGTTAAAGTCTATTTCCGTATATTTGTTGTTGGCTTGCCTAGCTAGCGGTGTAAGGCACCATCATAGCTCCAGTGAGATTTTGGGTCGTGACATTATGACTTGTTGATTTGAACATGTTAGGCTTCTATCATCATGTTGAGCTCTGTAATTTTGTTATAATCATACAAATGCCCTACTTGATTTGTGATTTAATGGATATTGGTTTAGTTTCCTCTTGTTGATATCATGATCAGACTAAAGAATGTTAAATAAGCATATTTAACTATTATAAAAAGTTGAAATACATGATTAGCCATATCCATCTATTATTCATGTAAATACCACATTTTATTATTATATCCCGATACATCTTTATTATATCATTTCATATGCATATGCATGAGTTAGAGAGTTGGATATTGAGGAAAGTTGCGAATTTTAACACCAAGGACATTGTGAGCGAATATTCGTTATTGATTATTTATGGTATTATGATTGGATTAGTTTTCATGCCGCAACAATATTATGATTGGATCAGGTTTGCCACAACAGCGCTTGGATATGGATCTGTCCCTATGGAGTCAGATGATTAGCTATGTTACTTTGGGCCTGTGACTGCATACACCCTGGTTAGTGTTCAATTTGGATACTTGGCCAGTGTAAGGCATTTGGGTTTGTGCAATGAGGATTGAGAGTGGATCATGAGCATGCATTTGCAACCTAGACTCATGAAGTAGCCTCTATATGATCGTTGATTTACTCATATCATAATTTTGAAAAGAACTGAGATAAATGATATTGTATTTTATCTCCTTGTCTGAAGAGAATGACTAAATTCTAGATTTATTGTGCTTCTACTTTTTGACTTGATTGATGATATCATGCCTTATCACATGTTTCAATTATGTTTTCACTTGCTTACATGAGTGATATTAAGAGTCACTGTCGACCCCTCATCACTTTTTTTATTGGAGTGATAGTAAGTGTCATTGTCGACCTTCGTCACTGTTTCTTTGAGGCTAGACTTAAATACATAATGAGTACCGTGATTTTTTACTCATACATGTAATAACCTGGCCGGTCGTTTTGAGTATTAGAGCCCCGTTTCCCTATTTGATGCTTCCCATAGCTTCTTTTGATATTTTGTGACTTGTGGGGATGGTTGGTTTGGTTTCGGGAAGGTTTGACAATGTACAGGAACACTTCATTTAATTTGGAAGCTTAAGTTGTAAGAGTTGACCAAGATTTTAGTTTTGAGTTTTGAGTAATTGTCCTCGAATTGGTGATGTGATGGTTCCAGTAGATTTGTATGGTGATTTAGGACTTGAGTGTATGTTCAGATTTGGTTTTGGAGGTTCCTAGAAGATTTTGACTCTATTTGTCGAAAGTTGGCAATTTGAAGAATAAGAGAGTTCATAGGTTTGACCGATAGCTGACTTTGATGTTATCGGAATCTGAATGGTGTTTCGGGGACCTTGCATAGGTTAATTTGCTTATATGGAACTTGTGTGCAATATTTGGTTGTAATCCAGAATGTCTAAGTGTAATTCGGACGCATTCGGTGAAGTTGGAATGTTTGAAAGCTAAGAGATGGATTTGATCTTTGATTCTTGGTTTTATTATTGTTTTTTATGTTTCAAGCCTTGGGAAAAGTTTATAGGAAGTTTATTGACGTCTTGGAATGATTGTAGTGTCACGACCCAAAATCTCACCAAGCCGTGATGGCACCTAACCCATCCTATTAGGTAACCAACTAACATATGCTACAATCAAGAATGGGAATCATCCAATAAATAAAAATATAAATATTGCAGAAATCAATACGAATATCCCAAGGACTGGTAGAACAAGTCATGAGCGAATAAGAATAATAACTCCAATATGAAGAAAAAAAAAAGCTTACATCATTTTTTGAAATTTACATAAACAGGAATAAAGTCCTAAACTACCATGAACACGTGATAGCTTGTATATGGAATGCTGGTGCATCTTCAATGCTAGCCTCCGTCATCCATAGTGGCTCGGCTCCAAGATCTGCACGCAAGGAGAAGAAGTATAGTATGAGTACAACCGACCTCATGTACTCAGTAAGTATCAGAACTAACCTCGGTAAAGTAGTGATGAGGTTTTCAAGTCATAAAATACTCACTTTACTTAACTTGTACAGATCAATAGCATAAACATGTACACACTAGAATTACCAAAATCTAAGCATGAAGTATAGTTAAGTCCATCGGTGCACATAGAGAAGATATGCACAAGCATTTTAAACCAACTAACAGATCAGCATATAGAGAAGATATGCACCTAGCATCAATAAATCATCATCAGTTACATATAGAGAAGATATGCATAAATGAACAAGCCTAGTTACACAAGTTGACAAATAGAAAGATATGTATTGTAAACCAATTCTTCAATCAAAGCAGCATATGGAGAGGATATGCATGACATATAAAATAACCGCCAGTAGTGGCACATAGAGGATATATGCATTAAATGTCAAATGATCGTCAATAGTTGCATATAGATGAGATATACATGAGTAAACAAGTCAATTACACGAATTAACATATGGAGAAGATATGGCCATAGATCATTTTGTCAAGTAAAGCAGCATATAGAGAAGATATGCACCAAAGGCATGTATACATTCCAAGGATAGCATATACATTCCAAGGATAGCATATAGAGAACATCCAAAGAGTTTGCATATAGAGAAAGTACACAAAATCCAACCACTGATCAATTTTCCATAATCCGCTTGTACGTCATCAAGGAGAAACATGAGAGGACGACCCTAGGAGGATGGATCTTTATCCACCCACGGATAGCTCGCGTGCCATAATCCTAACAACCGCATGGACAACTCACGTGCTATATTAACTCAACCCACACAGACCATTCATGTGCTGTCAATCCAGTCTAGACATAAAAAAACATATACAAGAATACATGTATACAATCAATGGATGTCAAATCACATACTCATGGACTAAAGAAAATAGCAAGCTAAGGTGTATGCATGTGTGAAGCTTACGACTACAACTTAGATTAGGCGGGTACGCCATACAATAATGAGTTTTATGTTCAAACAAGGAATCAAAACGTACACATGATCTCTAGAATGATTCAAGAGGTTCACGTAGTCATATAAATATATAAAGCATGATAGCAGGATGTACATTATCCAAAACAAGGCATGATACAACCTAAAGACTACTCCAATCATGAATCATACATATAACCTATTTATACGCTCGTCTCGCATATACATTGCTTCTCACACATTCCAATAAAAAAAATAATGTCATATCCTAAGGGTTATTCCCTCACAACAAGATAAGAAATATACTTACCTCATCCAGGCTAGCCTTCAACCTCAAATTGTGTAGAAACCTCGCTCTAGCCGTCCAATCACATAAATCCAAGCCAATCATCAACCAAGGAAGTCAAAAATGCTATAGGAAGCAATACCAATCCATAAAGTTTCGGTCTTTGAAATTTCCAAAAAGTCAACAAAAGTCAACCTGGGCTTGCGTGCCCGAAATCCGAAACCAATACCAAATCTCAATGACCCATAACTTGTTAGGTCCAAATATATAATTAGTTTCCAAATTCGGGTTTATATTGATGGTCAAATCCTCAAAATACACTCTCTTAAAGTATAGTAAAAACCCCAAATTTCACTTTGAAATTTCATATTTTAGGTGTTGAAATCGATGGGCATTCATGATATATAACCAAAATGTCATGATCCAAAATTCACTAGTCGTGATGGCACGTAACCCAACCAGATAGGTAAGCCAAACAAAAATTCCACAATTCCAATGAAGATAAATAAGAACTCATTAGATGAAATAACTGAACTTCTATATAAAACCCAAGGATTGGTAGTGCAAATCATGAGCTTCTAAAATCTAGAATTTACCAAGCTGGTACAAAATAATTACATTATCTGGTATAAATATACATAAATAGATTTGCAAATCTAAAGCTACCAAGGACAAGTAGTAGCTATATCCAGAAAACAAGTGCATCTTCAATGCCAGCTCCCACCATACACAGCAACATCAGCTCCAAGACATGCACGCAAGGTGCAAAAGTATAGTATGAGTACAACCGACCCCATGTACTCCATAAGTAACAAACCTAACCTTAGGTTGAAAGCAGTGACGATCTCGGAAGATAGTTGGAGTCCAACATCACTCAATAATAACATGAGATACGATATTGCCGGAAATAATAAACAACTCAGAACAATATTATGCTCATCTCGGTCATAGTTACGGAAAAATAAACATGTTTTTCAAGTATGACAGTTAAAGTCAAATCTTACCACCGAAATCAACTAAACCTGAGTTTATCAAAAGAACTGCATTTTTCTAATTCACAACACCATATAAGAATTTCCGTTTACCAATTAGTATGAGGACGATACATCTCTATGCCTACATGTCAGTATACATGTCAAGTCATCAATTATCATATACCGTCTAGTATGGGGAATATACATCTCTATGTCTATATATCAAATATCCATGTCAACTCGTCAAATATCATATTGCCGTCTAGCATGAGGAATATACATCTCTATGCCTATATGTCATTTATACATGTCAAATCATCAAATGTCATATTACCGTCTAGCATGAAGAAAATAAATCTCTATGCCTACATGCTACGTATACATTCAATTCAATATCATCACAGTGAAACTATCAAGAATAACCACAGTTAGAACACTCACGGTGTCTGGCCCAAGGCCCTCACCATTACACACAACAACACTTAGCACTGTACGGGTGCCTGGCATAAATGCCCATCACTTAGCACATATATAAAACATTGTGTCTGCGCCCACTAATGGTATGTCAGACTCCGGAGGGCCGAATCCTGCCCAAGCGCTAATCCTAATCACATAGCCCAAACAATGGGGTCGGGTGCATGCGTCGCCCCAAATCAATAACACTTAGCCCAATATGATTCTGGCATACGTGTCACCTCAAAATCAATATGAGTCTGGCATACGGTTCGCATAACCCACCTGTCATGCCCCGACCTCGGGGAGCACGATCGGTACTCAACCGAGATACCCCGGTCGAGCAAGCCTGCACAATGTCGTCTACCTGACTCACCTAAGAACAAAGAGAAGGTACATCTCATTAATCAGACAGTAAGAAAATCATGTGAACAACACCATATCATTACCATTGGTTACTTAATTTATACATCTCAAAATATATTACACATTCATGGTATGAAGTGGAACATGTGATACAAATACAATATTTTTAGTTTGACTTTCCCAACACCAATATACAACCCATACCATGTCTACGGAGCCTCTAACAGAACCAAAGAGTGTTATGACAGTGTCGGCGATAATGCTCGGGCTATACGTCAAAATGTTATGTACAAAGAACAAAAGATGCAGGACCCCGAAATGAAGTGGGGCTCACCAAGTTAGCTGAGGAGAGAATGTACTGCTATCACTGCTCAATGTTGCCCGCTGTGGAATCACCTGTATCCATTAAAGATGCAGCGCCCCTGGCAAAAGGGACGTTAGTACATATGGAATAGTACTAGTATGAAAACCAAACACCCCTTCAATAGAACGAGTAATAATACAATGATAAAGAAATATGAAATCAATGAGGGCCTCAAATATATTAAAGTACCAAGTTAGGAGAAAGAATAAATTTCAAGCAAGTTTCAATATTTTAGGTTGGGAGATCTTTTGTACCGATACGCCACCGTGCTTTTAGCACGGAGTCCGATCTCAGCCAGATCGGCTAAGCTGTCTCACCCAAGACGTCCACTCACAATACCACTATGTGTACGGCATGGCGTCCGATCTCAACCCGATCGACTAAGTCGTCTCACCACAATATCGTGTGGGTCGACGTCACCTCACATTCCGCTAGCAATCATCTCATCCCATATAAATGGGAATTATCTCAATACATCAATCTCATCCCATGTTCGGGGAAAACTCTCACCACCTCACACGAGGATTTTACCCCCCACTCACTCTTATACCGGCACGTGTAGTTTCGGGGTTAGGTCATTTCAACCTACCCTTCCTCGGTGACTAAACGATACTCCCAAGGCATTATTATTTAAGGAATTTGCAGCTCATTTCAATGTCTTTTACACTTCTCTTCATTTCATTGGCACTAGCGGCCGCTATTGTAATATCATTCTCAGCACGTTGGTCGTGTTTCACATCTCATGCTCATTTCTTTTGCTTTCAAACATCACTAAGTATTTTCAACAACAAGGCATTTCTATTCAATACTTTAAGCACGCATGTGAGAAAATAAGAGTCTTAGGCACATTGAGATTTCTTACACAATTCGACATAATAGCTTTCCTTAGAATCACATCTTGAAGCTTTAACATGTTAACACACAACACATACTTAGATCACATTTCTAAAGGATAACACAATAAGATAGAAGCATTCGGAATAGTCACATTTATAATGCTCAACCCGAGGATTACAAGAACAACGTGGGATTCAATTTTAAGAGAGCGATTTAGCCAACATACCTCGCCTCGAGCTTTTTAAATTACTACAATGTTCCGGAAATCTTAGCCACTTCGATCTATTTAGAGATATACCAAAATTGAACACAAATTAGGAAGGATTTCATAGTGCCAGCTCACTTGAGCATTTTATCAAACATTAGGTGTGCATTAAGGTTTCCAGGTCCTCCTATGGTGGAATCCTTCATTCCACTACCCAAAGTTTACCCAAATTAGCTCAACCATCTTCCCACTACCCTTGATGGTACATGCATACATAATGAACAACTCCCACACCCAAGAATTACTTTTCTCATTGCCTATTTCCAATTAAATCCCAGAATTGAGGGCTAGATAGTAGAATCTTACCTCTAGGATGAAGACCTAGTGAGTTTTTCTTGTGAATTCTTCAACTTTGAGCTTGAATTGATTAATTCTAAGCTTAGGAACTTCCCCTCTCACTCTATGGCACTCCCTCTCTCTAGAAATATCAGATGTTGGATTTAAAAGTGGCCCTTTACTTCAATATATCAAAATAGGGTCGGGTAAAAATATTAGAGAAATGAAGCATCGATGCAGATCTACGGTCGCACATGCGACCGCATAACACAGCCCTCCGGAACTGGGCATTTTTGCTTCACTCTGCAACCAGTCTGTGGTCCACAGACCAATTATGTGGTCACAAAATGTGCCACAAAACTTCCCTCCGAAAACTTTCATGTTGGATCAGCGATGGATTGTGCGGCCCGTGAAATGATTATGCGGTCGCATAATTGACCGCAAAATATCATCTCAAATTTTCCCGGTTCCCTGCTTCACTTTGCGGTGGATCTGCGGTCCGCAGAAACACCCTACTCTGCCAAAAGTTTTCTTCAATTCCCCAACGTGTTGTTCAACCCAAAAGGTTTGTACACCCGGGTTTTATGTGAAGTTTTTCGGGGCCAAGATCATTCCTCCTCGAATAAGGGCCAAAATCCTCCATTAGAAACCAATGTGAATCAACTTCTATAACACACACCAACCGTTCCCAAATTTTGACTAACTCCTTAAATTTCCAAAGATTTTGCTAGAGCCTCCCCTGTAATTGGGCCTATCCACCTGCTAGAGTATCCCAAAACCAGTCCTAACAACATATACATGAACCAGCGATGCAACATAACATAAAAATAATGCTAATCGTGGCCTCGCGAGTAGTATATTACCAAAAAGCAACACCCTTAACATCAACTGTACAAATGATACATAATTCACAGGGAACAATTTCATAGAATCGATTACATAGCTACTCAAACAAATGAGGGTACTTCTTCTTCATCTCTTCCTCGGCTTCCCAGGTGGCCTCTTCGACTTGTTGGCTTCGCCATAACACTTTCACGGAGGCAATTTCTTTATTCTTTAACTTTCGAAATTGCCTATCAAGAATGGCAACTAGAATTTCTTCATAAGCCAACTCTTCATTTACCTCAATAGTCTCAACCGGAACAATAAGCGACAGATCTCCAACCACCTTCTTCAACATGGATACATGAAATATCGGGTGCATTAAAGACATCTCTGGAGGTAGTACTAGCCTGTAAGCCACCTGACCAATCCTCTGAATGATTATGTACTGTCCGACATACATCGGACTCAATTTCTCTTTCTTACCAAGATGCATTATACCCTTCATTGGGGAAACCTTCAAGAATACCCAATCATCTTCTTTGAACAACAAATCCCTACGACGAACATCCAAATAAGACTTCTGACGGCTCTGAGCAGTTTTCAACCGCTCCTTAATGATCTTAACCTTCTCTATACCATGATGAACGAGGTAAGGTCCATCAACTCTGCTTCCCTAATCTCGAACCATACAATGGGAGATCTACCTCTCCTACCATATAAAGCCTCGAACGGTGCCATCTGAATGCTAGCGTGATAGCTATTATTGTAGGCAAATTCTATGAGTGGCAAGTGATCATCCTAGATACCTTTGAAGTCAAGAACATAAGCGCGCAACATATCCTCAAGCGTCTGAATAGTCCGCTCTGCTTGCCCATCGGTCTGTGGGTAGAAAGTTGTGCTAAGATTTACCTGAGTACACATCCTATGCTGAAATGTCTTCCAAACGTTAGCTGTGAACGGTGCCCCCCGATCAGAAATGATGGAAACTGGAGTGCCATGCAGCCTGACTATTCCCATTATTTACAATTGGGCATACTGTTCCGCTGTGTCGGTGGCCTTAACATGTAAGAAGTGTGCTGATTTCGTGAGTCAATCCACAATCACACAAATCGAGTCGAACTTGCGAGGAGTGTGAGGTAGTCCTACCACAAATCCCATGTTGATCATATCTCATTTCCACATCAGAATTTCATGTTATGTGCCAACTCACCGGGCCTTTGGTGTTCGGCCTTCACTTGGTGACAATTTAAACATCTTGCCACAAAGTCCGCAACATTCCTCTTCATACCATTCCACCAATAGACTTCCTTAAGATCATGATACATCTTAGTAGAGCCCGGGTGCACGGAATACCTAGAAGTGTGAGCCTTGGTCATGATTTTTTCATGGAGACCATCTTCATTTGGAACACATAGTCGTCCTTGATACCTTAGTTTACCATCATCTCTGCCAAGAGAAAAGGCCATGGTCTTATGTTTATGAATACCCTCCTTCAACAGTACAAACAATGGATCGTTGTATTGCTTCTCCTTGACTTATTCAGTCCTATTTTGCACAATCACCCCTCCTTCACCAGATTCCGCAAGACGAACTCCCAAACTAGCTAGCCGATGAACATCCTTGGCCAACGGCCTTTAACATGCCTCCAAGTGAGCCAAACTACCCATAGATTTTCGGCTAAGAGCATCCTCCACAACATTAGCCTTCCCCGGATGATATAGGATATCGATGTCGTATTCCTTGAGCAACTCAAGCCATCTTCTCTGCCTCAAATTCAATTCCTTCCTGTTTGAAAATATATTGAAGGCTCTTATGGTCCGTGAATATATCCACATGGACCCCATACAAATAATGATGCCAAATCTTCAATGCAAACACCACCACCGCAAGCTCTAAGTCATGTGTTGGATAGTTCTTTTCATGATTCTTGAGTTTCCTAGAAGCATAAGCTATCACCTTGCCATGTTGCATTAATACACACCCAAGTCCAATCCTTGAAGTATCGCAATATACCACCAACCCATTTGTACCCTCTGGTAGGGTCAACACCGGTGTCATCGTTAATCTTGATTTCAACTCCCTGGAAGCTTATTTCACAAGCATCTAACCATTAGAACTTAACCTCCTTCTGCTCAATTTAGTCAACGAAGAGGCAAAAGTAAAGAACCCTTCCACAAACTTCCTATAATATCCTGCTAAGCCTAAAATATTGTGAATCTCTGTTGGGGTAGTAGGTCTAGGCCAATTCATCACAGCTGCAATCTTCTAAGGATCAACCTCAATTCCTTCTCTGAAGACGACATGACCGAAGAACGTGACAGATTCAAGCTATAATTCAAATTTTGAAAACTTCACATACAACTTGTGCTGATATAGAGTCTGTAGAAGTGCCGTGAGATGACCAGTATGGTCCTCTCGACTTCGCAAATATACACAGATATCGTCAATAAACATTATCACGAATGAGTCAAGAAAAGACTTGAAGACTCAATTCATAAGATCCATAAAAGTTTCCGGGGCATTTGTTAGCCTAAAAGACATTACCAGAAATTCAAAGTGCCCATACCAAGTCCTGAAAGATATTTTCGGAATATCCTACTCCATGATCTTCAATTGGTGATACCCGGATCTTAAATCAATCTTGGAGAAGTACTTATCACCCTGCAACTTGTCAAACAAGTCATTTATCCTTGGTAGTAGGTACTTATTCTTGATCGTGACTTTGTTGAGCTACCGATAGTTGATACACATTCTCAGTGACCTATCCTTCTTTCTCACAAAGAGGACCGGTGCGCCCCAAGGCGACACAATCGGCAGAACGAAACCTTTCTCTAATAAATCCTTCAATTGTTCCTTTAGCTACTTCAATTCTACCGGTGCCATTCTATAGGGTGGAATAGATATAGAATGCGTGCCTGGCATCACATCAATCCCTAAATCAATCTCCCTGTCTGGCAGGATCCCGGAGAGCTCGTCCGAAAAGACCTCCGAAAATTCATTCACAACTAGTACTGACTCAAGTGTGGGTGCCTCAGGGTCGGTGTCCGTAACCCGGACCAAATGGTAAATACACCCCTTGTTGATCCTCTTGGTAGCCTTAAGGTAAGAAATAAACCTATCCTTCAGCACCAAATCATCCCCCTTCCATTCAAACCTAGCAGTCCTAGTTCGGCAATCAAGCTTGGCAAAACATGAATAAAGTCAGTCCATCCCCATTATTACATCAAAATCAACCATCCCCAATTCAATGAGATAATCCATGGTGTCGCGACCACGACTTTGACAACACAATCCCAATAAACCTACGTGGCCACAATAGACTCACGAAATGGAGTAGATACAGAGAATGGCTCATGAAGTTGTTCTGGTTCTATCCCAAACTTCATAGCAACATAAGGAGTAACATATGACAAAGTGGAACCGGAATCAATAAGGGCATATACATCATGAGATTGGACAGTCAATATACCTATGACAACATCTGTAGAAGCCTCTAATCTCTGGTGACCCCTCATAGCATAGACACGGTTGGTTCCTCCCGAACTCTGCTTACCACCCCTAGCTACACCATGCCCTATGGGTGCGAGAGTGCCTCGAGCTGGAGGAGGTGTTGCGGATGTAGTAGCTACAGAACTGGCGGGCTGTGCCGCTCCTCTGCCCCTGATCTGGTGGGACGAACGACAATCTCTCTGAATGTGACCCCTCATACCACACCCGTAGGATATGGTCTGGTCCATAAAGCAGGCTCCAAAGTCTTCCTATACCTAGAGCATGGGGGCGTCTGCTGCTACTGGAATCTCCGTCCAGGCAGACCCTGCTGGTAAGATCCCCTGTTACCCTAGCTGGGCCTGAAACGGCTCCACTAATGCTGACTGGGCCCTGATGGATGTGCACTAACTGAAGACTGAGCAAAGGACTGGGATGGCCCTGATGACCCTCCCCTGAATGATGTCCTATCACCACCACCACCGGGAGAACCACCAAAGTTGCCCGCTGACCGGGCCTTATTACTACCCTCTCGTCCCATTTTGTTCTTCAATTTGCGAGTCTATGTGGCTTGAGCAAATACCACCATATTACCATAGTTCATATTAGAATTCAAGGCAGCTGTAGCAGCCTCATTAATAACCAAGGAGCTAAGGCCCTGCACAAACCGACGCCCTCTAGCCTCTATAGTGGGCAACATGTAGATGGCATATTTGGACAGGCGCGCGAATCTCATATGATACTCCCACATACTCATGCTACCTTGTTTCAGGCTCTCAAACTCGGCGGCACAGACTGCCTTAGTCTCGGCAGGCAAGAAATGATCAATGAAAGCATCGGCAAACTCACTCCACCTCACCGTAGGGCTTCCCTCCTCACGGGAGTTCTCCCATATCTCAACCCAAGAATAGGCCAACCCTTTCAGGCGGTAGAAGGCCAACTCCACTCCCTCCGTCTCAGTAGCATGCATAACTCGGCGGGTCTTGTGCATCTCGTCAATAAAGTCCTGGGGGTCCTCCTCAGGATCAGTACCTGTGAACACTGTAGGATCCAACTGGAGAAACTTGTTCACCCTGAACTAGCAGAATCCCCTGGCTGACTAGAAGAAATGGGTGCAACATTTGATCTCTGGGCCTGGGAAGCCACAATTTGAGCCAACATATGTATGGCTCCCCTAAGATCCCTATCAGATACACCGGCACCGAAAGTTGGGGCTGGAGGTGGAACTGGGATATTAGTTAGAGGGATTGTTGCACCCTCAGTAGGTGTAAGGACAGGTGCAGTCTGACCAGGAGTAGTAGAATCAGGCAGTGTAGTAGTTGGGGAAATATTCTCACCCCTCGGGCGCTCGACCACATCATCAAGTAAGGAATCCACTGTCACTCCTGGGGTGGCATTAGCTCCTTGGCCAGTTCTTGCTTTTTTCCCAGGTGCCGTGTACTGAAAATTAGAGCAATGCATGAGTTAGAGGAGGAACAGTCTTACAATCAGCTCTACCGCACGATCTAGAACATCAAAAAGGGTATTATTCCTAAATGCCCAAATAGCCTCCTACTTATAGATGTGGTCGACAATACACCGATAAGAAGGACTCTACTAGGCACGGCTCCGAGATATCCTAGGACACTTTAAAACCTTAGGCTCTGATATAAAGCTTGTCATGCCTCGACCTCAAGGAGCATGACCGGCGCTCAACCGATATACCCCGATCGAGCAAGCCTGCACAATGTCGTCTACCCGACTCACCAAAGAATAAAGAGAAGGCGCATCTCATTAATCAGACAATAAGAAGGTCACATGAACAACACCATATCATTACCATTGGTTACTTCATTTATAAGTCTCAAAATACATTACACATTCATAGTCTAAAGTGGAACATGTGATACAAATACAACATTTTTAGTTTGACTTTCCCAACACCAATATACAACCCATACCATGTCTACGGAGCCTCTAACAGAACCAAAGAGTGTTATGACAGTGTCGGCGACAAGGCCCCGGCTATACCTTAAAATGCTATGTACAAAGGACAAAAGATGCAGGACCCCGAAATTAAGTGGGGCTCACCAAGTCAGTTGAGGAGAGGGTTTACTGCTATCCTTGCTTAATGTCGCCCACTATAGAACCACCTGCATCCACTACAGATGCAGCGCCCCCGACAAAAAGGATATTAGTACATATGAAATAGTACTAGTATGAAAACTAAACACCCCCTTAATAGAACGAGTAACAGTACAATGACGGAGAAATATGAAATCAATGGGGGCCTCATAAAGAAATATGAATGACGTCCTTGGCAGGTAAAGGTTTATCAAAACTTGCTGTTAATGCTGCAATAGCTGCTGATCTGGGTGTCAATTTTGCTGAATCTGGAGTCACAGATTTTGGATAAAGCTTTCTCACCATTGGTGGAGGCGTAGATAGATTTCTAGCATTTGGGTTCTCAAAAGTAGCTACCAGTACGTTAAAAGCAGGAGATCTGCCCCTAACACGAACTCGGTCAGGGCTGAAAGATACGCTCCTCGATCGCTGTGACTTCTTAGGGGCAGCAGACCTTCCACCATATGACACAGGTGCTCTCCTTTTAGGTTTCTGATAAAGCAATGCATGCAAAGTTAGAAAAATCAGCACGAAGATAGAGGAGTCATTACATGAAGGTCAACAACAACTCAAAGAACTCACCCAAAATCTATACGGGTAAGAAACAAGACACCAAAATCACATGGAAGCGCCTAAGAGCAAGATGATTCTATTTCCAGAAATATATGTATATAAAGGAAAAAAGCCATCTCTTCAAGCAGATTTTGAAATAAAGTTTGTATTTTATAAGTCGTATCTTATAAGAATGATAAAATATCTTTGACTTTTGCAATCCCAACAACAAATTTGAAAGGATAAACCAACGAACAAAGTGTCATATTGAACGAACAAAGTGCCAGATGGTAAAAGAAGAAAATAAAACAAACATGGACAATCAAACGTATAGTAATCCATTACCTCTGTAGTTCTAGGAAAGGAAAGACAGAAAGTACATATAGGAAGAAACTTACATCCATTGGTGGAGGGCCCCCATTCTTCACTAGTGTGAGCTTTCTTTGGAATGAGTTCCCATGCATCTTCCAAGTGTTCTCTATTAGCAAAAATTAGTGTAAGAAATCATATGCAAACATCATGAAGCCACTTACAGCAGATTTAATGGAGTCCCAACTGAAATGACGAGTGAAGAAAGGCGGTTCACTCCCTTCCAGAACAATATATATTTGAGCTTGGTGAGATAGTTTCTCCATAAGAAAATCATATTCCAGGAATTTCTGATGGAATTGATCAAAGATAATGTCATATTAGAAAATAAAATTAACAAACCATGAGATCACAAATTCAATTTTGGTTTTGTTAAACTGTGCAGCTATAAACTTTATGCTTTAACACTTCATAAACTATGCAAAACTAGTGTTTAGGTTTTTGAAGAATTGTTATCTTATAATTCCCAGGGAAACGACATTATCCAGTTAATCTTATATTCACTGAGGAATTCAAGAAAAAGAAGACTACATGTCTTAAAAGATTGGAACTTGGGTGCTGAGGCAAGAGGGAGTCCACAAAAGTAAGAGATAATTAACTTTTTTGGTGTAGAAAGAAAGCATAGATGAAGAATACTGGCGATGATGGGGGTTTTGTGAGTTATTTAGTGAATCACTCTGCTGTTTAAATGTCAAGGAATTTCAGTAACAAGGGTTAGCTATCAAAAAAAAAAAAAACTATTCTTGAACATGGGTTACATGTTCTAAACGAAATAGCTAAGCATGTAACTTCACTTTATACATCCCTATCAAGGAGAATGGAAAGGGTTCATTCTTAATATTTAAAAATATAAAATCTGACCCTATATATGAGAAAAATGCCTATAGCAACTACTCAATTGAACGAGAAACAGTATTAATGCTAGAACTCGCAAATGCGTGACTCGCATTTGCGAACTTACACTTGCACATACGAGGTCTGCAGCACCAGCAAATTCCCAGCTTTACCAAAACAGTCTGAAACTCATCTAAAATTCACCCGAGCCCCTCGTTCTCACGACCCAAAACCCCACAAAGTTGTGATGGAATCTAACCCGGCCCGCTAGGTAAGCCAAACAGAATTAGTTACAACTATAACGAGAAATCATAAATTTTAACAATAAAAACTGCAAAGAATTCAGTACAACTATCCTAATGACTGGTAGTACAAGCCATGATCCATGAAGATTAGATTACAATGCGGTTATGAAGAATGTTTACAACATCTGTTCGAAGTTTGCATAAACAGAAATGAAATCCTAAAACTACCATGAATAAAACATAGCTTGAATCTAAAACGCTAGCACATCTCCAATGCAAAGCTTCGTCTTCCACAACTACTTAGCTCTAGAACTTGCACGCAAGGTGCAAAAGTATAGTATGACTACAACCGATCCCGTTTACTTAGTAAGTATCTTGACTAACCTTAGAGAAGTAGTGACGAGGTTTTTAAGCCCAAAAGATACTCACATAACATGTGCAGCTCAATAAAATATATAAGATAGTGTAGAATCCAAGGAATGCAGTCACAGAATAACAGATATCAAAAGTAAGAGTGCACAACTGGGATAAGGATGAACAACCAATTTTGCCAATTACACAGATCATGAAATCACAATCTATATCAACTCCGCACAATAAGAGACTTGTGCCAAATATCATGTACTCAAATGCTCAAACGTAACAATAGGGTGTCGGTGCATAACAATGTTCAATTCTATATTAATTTCCAAACAATGTGCTCATGAGAACTTTACAAGAATCCAATATATCAAGGCATGATGACAACTTCCTTTTTACATCAATCCACTACGCTACCAGCAACTCAACAATTCTTGAGAAATCAACTCAACATAGGTAATTCCATCTTTACAAACAAATCATCAAATAACAACAGAGGCGTAGATTAGCATGTTAGATGCAATGTAAAAACGTGTAAAATACATAACAAAGCATAAAGAATTCACTTGTATAATCACGATAACACCCATCTTTGACAACAAGTCATCAAATAAAAATACAAACATATGACACCTTTTGCCCACATTTTTTCCACAATAACAATATCCACCTTTTTCACTCCGCACCTGACACAATAGCAATATCCACCCTTATCGCTCGGCCGTGACACAATATCAATATCCACCCTTATCGCTCTGTAGCTGCACAATAGTAATATCCACCTGTATCGCTTCACACCCGACAATATGACAATATCAATCATAATCGCATGGCAAACACCTCGTACTATTACTCCAATCAATCAGCCCAACGTGTCTAAATGTGCCATAATCACAATAATACAAGATAATGAATTATCATCAAGAGGCATACCCTTATAATTCATCAATAAAGTGCACAAAGACATAATAACAATAAAATGCAGATGGGGTTCAGCATATAAAACATGACTACGGCTATTGAACAATGATTCCAGAAGTGCCCATCTTGTCCAAAAGGAAGTAATGATCCTAAAACGTGATCTCTAGCATGGAAAGATAACCCACATAGTCACACCAAGGATGACACATGTATCACAGAGAGCACACGGTCAGATCAAGGCACAACACAAGAATAACAAGTACGGTGTGTGCTCATAACATACATGTGACTACATCCGAGACAAGTATAGCATCAATCTTAATATTAGTTCATCATGTACAAACTAAGGCACCAATGGCCTGTACATTAGCTCTAATATGGTTTATTGCGTTCACGTAGTCAATTAATTGAATAACTCATAGAATAAAGTAGAACACACAACCAAATAAGGCATAAAGTAATCTAGAATTCATCCTGAGCATGAATACCCATGGCACATGTATATACGCTCATCACCTCACATATACATCACCCCCCGCATGTAGGAAACAATACCAATTATAAGGAAAATTTTCCTCAACCAAAGATAGGCAAGACACTTACCCCATCCGTCTATTCCTGAAGTCCAAAATCGCATTTCCTTGAGAAAACAAAACTAACCGGCTCAAATCTAGCCAAACATCAGTCAAAGAAGTCAACTAATGCCAAAGAAAGTAGTCCCAATCAACAAATCCTCGATCTTTGAAGTATTTTTTATATGTCAACTTCGAGCTTACGTGCTCGAAACATGTAACCAATACCAAAATCCGATGACCCATAACCTCTTGAGTGAAAATATATGATTAGATTCCAAAATCGAGTCTATATAGGTACCCAAATCCCCAAAATACACTCTCGTAAAATGTTGACAAAAACCCCAAATTTTATTTTCAAAATTCCATACATTACGTGTAAAAATTCATGGGTAATCAATATATAAAATCAAGTCCAAGTGGAAATTACTTACCTCCCTTCAACATCTCCTCCTCTCGAAGTCTAGGGCTCAAAATATGAAATAATGAGCTCAAAATCACGCAACAACATCTTATGAAATCTACGCAGGGGTGCCCTTCTAAATCGCGACAGGGGCCCAGCGATCAAGAAGCACAAATGTGACCACCTTACTGACCCTTCTTTGTGAACGAGATGCTTAGGATGAGAACGCGATGATCAATATTACAAAGCTTCGCAAACGCGTGTTACCATGCGAGCGTGTTGAACAAAGTTCCAGCACCCAAACTCACCCTCTACGCGAACGCATTCTGTCTTTCGCAAAACCGTTTTCCAGCTGCCAACACTTTGCGAACGCGTTGCTTCCAAAGAGATCGCACAACACTAAGCCCTCAGCTCCCCAAAAACACTACGCAAATGCAATGAGACCTTTGCGATCGCGAAGAACATCTGACACACCAGAAATGAGCAACCCCAAACATCACCAAAATGGTCTGAAATCATCTAAAGTCATACCCGAGGCCCCTAGGACACCGTCCAATCATACCAACAAGTATAAATACATTATCCAAACTTATCCATAAGAGTGAAACATCATAAATAACATCAAACCAAGAATCGAAGATCAATATAATTCTCTTAACTTTCAAACCTTTAAACTTCGCCGAACGCGTCTGAATCATACTTAAAGATTCTGGATAACAACTAAACTTTGCACATAAGTTCCAATAGGAGCCCGATAACATCAAAGTCAATTCCCGGTCAAACCTAAGAACTCTTCAATTCTTCAAATTGCCAACTTCCAACAAATAGAGCCAAAACCTTCTAGGAACATCAAAATTAAAATTTGATCATACGCCCAAGTCAAAAATCACCATACGAATCTATTAAAGCCATAAAATCCAGGTTCCGAAGTCATTTACTTAAAAGTCAAACCTTGGTCAATTCTTCCAACTTAAAGCTTCTAGATTGAGAATTTCTCTTCCAAATCAATCTCGAACATCCTAAAAATCAAAACCAATTATGCACGCAAGTCGTAATACATCATATGAATCTGTTCAAGACCTCAAACTACCGAACAAAATACCAATGCTCAAAATTATCAGTTGGGTCATTACATTCTCACCCACTTAAACATACGTTCATCCTCGAACGTACCAAGAGTCGCTCCAAAGCCATCAAATCATTGTATAAGCTTTCCATACACATACCCATAGATGATCTCAAGCCACCTCAATCCATATAATTCTATACATAATCCGATTTAAGATTCTTCATTCGACTTTAGTCTACAAGCCTTAGAACTAAATTCCAACATCCGAAATTCTCTATAAGTTCTGATCCTTGTACATGTGTATTGTACTTGTCTCCACAAGTCATATCAAAGTCATAAACATAACCCCAAGATGTAACCATGCGGCGTGCTGTATATCCCATGTACTCATAGTGATAACTTCCGACCACAATAGCGGCTCATTACCAAACCTAGTATTGGTAATATACCTCATATCAAATAAATCCTCGTTCCAAACCTTCGTAGAACTACAATTAAGAAAGAAACATGTAGAAACTCATAACCAATATTTAGATCCAAAAGTCGTGGTGTTATCTCGCACGATAAAAACCATTGCAAAATTTTGAGCTAACTAATGACATTATTCTTCCAAACATGCCTTATCCCAATATGATTACATAATTCCCAGGTCCAATAATCTCATCAATGCCATTACAAGATGCTCGACTAATAGGCCACTCCAAACGCCACCTAGAGCAACATACGACGCAATTCGTGCACCCAACAGCAACAACCTGAATGTAACCAATGATGGGAAGAGAACCAAATGGGAGAAATATCCAACAAGTCCAACAGGTATGGCACCATGCTATGACTTAATACCACAACGGAGAAGAAAAACACACGATATGACCATGAAGAATCTCATCCTAACATAACCCCAATGCAGCATGCAGCCTACTCCAAACTTTACTAATCTGCATAGAACACTCATCGAGCTATAATGCTCACAATCACCAACCATGTGTGTATTGACAGCAAACACGCGAAGTGCATGACCAGAACCATGAAGAAACGAATAGCACCATGTACCACACATGAGAAACCACAACCACGATGCAATAAATACTTTAACACCCCAGAAACCATCACGCTCGAATCTCACCATAAAGCCCAAACAAAACCAAAACATGTGTGCAAATAATCAAGCAGTCTCACAACCCATCATAGCATAAGAGAGTAACACATGAGACAAATCAGGATATGAATAAGATCAACTATAGCCGATGGCACACCCTAGAAATTGTCATGCTGAAAAACAGACCTAGTCCGGTGTAGTATACACATTCTCATTAGGCTACCAATGACCTTGAAATCAATTCTGATCATCCAAAAATAGACAAATAGCCTCCCAAAAAATCACAGTAACCTATCCATAACACATACCATCAGCTGGCTAACTCTTAACACATCTTCACAATACGCAACTAAGGAATAGTCTACCTCTGAGGACGTCCAGCCTCTAAACCTCAAGAATACATGAATCTCCATGTCTGATCTTCAACTCTCCTGCTCAAATAACTGATATGTTACTCATACGCAATCACCTCATAATAAGTACTTTCATAAGCCTTCTGATCCATGTAGAAAAATATGAACATCAGCAGACAACCATCATGCGACCTCTATAGTACTAGTCAAGCATCCGCAAGTCACAACACAATATCTATTCCACAACACACACTCTTCTCATGCAATACCAGATAATGCTAGTGTAACAGCCCGAAAAAATTTGAAGTACTTAAGTGTAAAGCCCGGTAAAATTTGCAAAAGAAAATAATGTTTCGTGGTGCCGAATTGGGCTTACATGTTTGAGGATTGTATATATTCTTCGCAGCGAGCTTGCGAGCCGTGGCTTAGACCTTTTGGGTTCAACAATGCACCAAAATGTAAAGGAAACGTTTTGGCAGAAAAGCGCATTTGTGCGGTCCATTACGCCATCGCAGAATCACTATGCAGACCGCATAATGGCCGCAGAGTGAGGCAGTTAATTGGGTTAGTTTGAAGTAATTATACGGTCGACTATGCGACCGCATAACTGTTATACGGTGCACTATGCGACCCCAGAATAGTTATGCGGATCGCATAGTGACCGCAGACTCAAGCAGAATTTTGGTCGTTTTGGACACCAATTATGCAACCGATATGTGGTCCGCATAACCATTTTTGGATTTTAAAACCCGACCCTACTTCGTTAAATACACGCAAATGGTCATTTTTGAGCAAATATTCTGATGTTTTAGAGAGAAGGGAGAGTGTTTTAAAGATAGAGAAAACCTAGGCTGATTATTCATCAAGTCTTGCTTAAATCTTGGAAGATTAACAAGGAAAACTCACAAGTTCTTCATCTAAGAGGTAAGGTTCCATACCCTAGTTTTCAATTTCGAATTTGGGTAGAAGATGGTTGATTAGGAGCGTGATTCTTGGGTATGAGAGTATTATCTATACATGCATGTACCAAAAAGATTTGTGGGAAGATTGTTGAGCTTAAATAAGTAAGGATTGGGTTGTGTAGTGAAGGAAATCTTGTAGAAGAACCTTGTGGTTAAATTTGCATACCTAGTGTTTGATAAAATTCTCAAAAGAGTTGAGACCATGAATATCTTCCTAATTATTGTTAAATTTTGTTATGTCTCAAAATAGACCGGGATTGCTAGAATTTTCGGAACGTTATAGTAATTTAAGGAAAGCTCAATTGAGGTATGTTGGCTAAACTTTCTCTCTTGGAATTGAATTCCATAATGTTCCCATGAGTTTCAAAGTATGGGTTACGTATTAAAATGTTGTGGCTTTGAATCGTATTTCAAATGAAAGCTAGTATGCCAAATTGTGTGAGAAAATCTCAATATTCTTAAGACTCTTAATTGCTCATATGTGTACCTAAATTCTTTATTGGGAATGTCTTATTGTTGATAACCTATAAAGATGGTTGGAACTGAAATCAGTGAATTGGGGATATAAAGTGTGGCCAACGTGCCAATAGTGAAAGTTATACTTGTGACCAATGGTGCCAATGAAATGAAATAATGTGAGAAAGATTATGAAATGAGCTTTGACTCAACTATTCCAAAATTGACTTCGACAATATAATCGGCTAAAAGCTTATGAACTCAAGTGATGCCCATATATGGCTATTTTAGCTAATGCTATGCTTTGTAAGTATTTTTCAATATGTTTTGCGCTCTTACATATTCGTGAGTGGAAATTGTGAATGATTTTAATTTGTGCTTCAATAAACAATCATTTTACTCTATTTATTGGAAAGAAATCTATTGTGTTTAAAGCCTTCATTACTTATGAACTTAAAGTTATGATTTTTGAAATATTCTACTTGTTGATAACTATGATGATGATCTATGAAAGGGAAGAATTGAAAGTGTGAAATATGAAATATGGCCACTGTGCCATGAATTAAGAATCATATGTATAGTCAAGAGAGCCAATGAAATAATAATGTTATAAGTGGTTGAAAGTATGGATTAACTGATATGTGGTGTAAAAGGTTATGAGATATACGTATGTGTACTTTTGTTTTCAATGTGTTATGAAACCCTATGGACGGTCTATGAAACGCATAGGTATATGATGTTATGAAACCCTATGGATGGTCTATGAAACGCATAGGTATATTATGTTATAAAATCCTGTGGACGGTCTATGAAACACATAGGAATATTATGTTATGGAATCCTGTGAACGGTCTATGAAACGCATAGGTATATTGTGTTATGAAATCCTGTGGACGGTCTATGAAACGCATAGGTATATTGTGATCTGAAATCCTATGGACGGTCTATGAAACGCATAGGTATATTGTGTTATGAAATCCTGTGGACGGTCTATGAAACGCATAGGTATATTGTGTTATAAAATCTTGTGGATGGTCTATGAAACACATAGGTACATTGTGTATGAGAAGTATGGGTGTACGGTATGAATAAACACTATGGACGGTCTATGAAGCGCATAAGTGTATAATATGATATGTGAACACTAAGGACGGTCTAATGAGACACATTATTAATTCAGACAATAGGTGCCATTTCGTTGTCCTTGTTTGTACATGTTGTTTCAATTACATTATATTATGTGTTCCAAGTATAGATCATATGGGCATTCTATTTTGAAAGAGGATTTCTAGCTATACATACTAGTGCTATTCGATAGTACTAACGTCACTTTTGCCGGGGGCACTGCATCTTTAATGGATGCAGGTGGTTCTACAACAGGTGGCATTGATTAGTGATAGCAGTACACTCTTTTCAGCTGATTTGGTGAGCCCCACTTCATTTCGGGGTCATGTATCTTTTATTTCTCATGTACTTTGTGGTTGAGGTATAGTCGGAGCCTTGTTGCCGGCATTTCCATATTACCCTTCAGTTGTACTTAGAGGATCCGTAGACAGGTTGTGGGTGGTATTTGATGTTGGGAGTTGGATTAGAACTGTTGGCATTTGGCAACATGTTTTTCATTAAATGTATAAACTTGTACTATTTTGGAAATATTAAATGATGTTGTTAATGGGAATGAAATGGAAGCGGTTAATGAAATCTTTTCAGTATTTAGTTAATGGAGTACATCTCCTCTTTATTCAGAGATGAATTTGGGTAGAATGAAATCTAACAGGCTTGCTCAGTCGGGTTTACTCGGTTAAGTGCCGGTCGCGCTCCCCGAGTTTGGGGCGTGACGGCTAGCATCCTCTAAACATTTGAAATCTCTCATGCTTACTAAAACTCATGACCTTTTTTTGGAACTAAACCACAACCTTGGCCGTGAAATCACAATCCCACATGGCGCACCACCTCTATCATGCTAACATGTGAAAATACAATAATATCATAATGAACTTTGAATCACAATTAGGATAGACAACCAATCAACTAGACACCTTCTACTTAACCCAATCCAGGAGAACATCACAACATGCAGTAGACCTTCTATACTCGTAGAAGACAACAACCACAAACTATGGTCAAACCATCACAAACTCTTCCAAACCTACTAGTACCTACCCAAGCCATCAAGACAGGATCTATCTAAATCAACCAAGTCATGCAGACTACTAAACCAAAGAGTAACTCAAATCAAAATGCTCGCTCTGAAAAGACCCTTTGCAAATCTGAGGTTGTTTCTTTGTAAAGACCCGATCGGTTATTTTGAGTATTTTAGCCATGTTTCCCTATTTATTGCCTCTTCTATGTTATAATGTGATTATGTGACTTGTCGGAGAGGTTTGTTTTGGTTTCGGGTGACTTTCAGTGTGAAATGGGATACTTAGTCCCAAAGTTGAAAGCTTAAGTTAAAAGAGTTGACCGTAGTTTGACTTCTATGTAGATGACTCCGAAATGGAGTTTTGATGGTTTTTATAGCTTTGTATGGTGATTTTGGACTTAGGAGCATGTTCGGATATTGATTTGGATGTTCATAGGTCGTTTTAGCTTGAATTCGCAAAAGTTAGAAAGTTGAAGGTTTGGAAGGTTGAGAAGTTTGACTGGGAGTTGACTTTATTGATATCGAGGTCGAATTGTGATTTCAGAAGTTGGAATAGATCTGTTATGTCATTTATGACTTGTGTGCAAAATTTGAGGTCAATCGGAGTCGGTTTGGTATGAATCGACATTAGTTTTGGAAGTTGGATGTTCATGGCTTCAATAGGTGTGAATTGGATTGCGATTCATAGAATTGATGTTGTCTGATATGATTTAATGCCTCGAGTAGGTTCGCTATGTATTTTGGAACTTGTTGGTATGTTCAGACGGGGTACCGGGGCCCCGGTTGCGAATCGGATTGAAATCGGAATCCTATTTGGTCTTGTTGATTGCTGAAGGTTGATGAAGTCTATGTCATCGCACTTGTGGTGGGCTTGGCTGCAGGTACGAGTGGCTTATTGCAGAAGCAAATTTGTAGTGGGCTTGACTATGATTGCAGATGCGAGGAGATTTCCGCATCTGCGAGCCCGTAGGTGCGGAGGAACTGGTCGCAAATATGGATTGGGCATGTTTGGCTTGTGGTCGTAGAAACATACATTGTCTGCAGGAGCGTGTGCATAGAAGCACTCCTTGTTAGTAGGAGCGGAAGAACAGATGCGCGTTTTTGTCTGTAAAAGCAAATTTTCCTGGGCTTAAGTGGAAGCCGCACCTGCAATGGAATTTTGGCAGGTGCGGAGTCGCTGAAGTGACAAATTGGCGCAGAAGCGGTAATCGCTGGGCAGAAATAGAGAAATCCAGGGTGTGTTCCCATTCTTCATCTTTTGAGTTAGAGACCTCAGTTTTGGGCGATTTTGAGAGACATTTTCAAGGATTTGATCGGGGTAAGTGATTTAGACTCCAATTTGATTATCATACATGAATCCATCATTGTTTTTACCATTTAATTAGTGTTTTGAGTTGGAAAATTTGGGGAAATTTGTAAAAACTTCATAGACTATATTTTGAGGATTTGAAGGTCAATTTGATGTCGGAATTGAGTAATTTTAGCATGGTTGGACTCGTTATTGAATGGGTGTTCGGATATTGTAAGTTTTGTCTGGTTCCAAGATGCGGGCCTCGGGTTGAGTTTTTGAGTTTACTTTTTGGTTTGCTTTAAAGATTTCAACATTATTATCCAGAATAGTTTTCTATGGTTAGTATTTATGGTATAAAGTTATTTTGGCTAGATTTGAACCGTTTAGAGTTGAATATTCGCTAAAAAGGCCAACTAGTGTATTGAGTTAGCGTGTTTTAAGGTAAGTATCTTGCCTAACTTTGTGTAGGGGAATTATATAACACCCCGGAAAATTTCAAAGTACTTAAGCGGTATCAAGAAAGTTGATGTGCGCTAATTATATTATTGTTTTGGGTAGACGAGGACTATTAATAGGATGGATATCAATTGGATATGATAATAAGTGTACAAGGTATATTATAAGTGATGTGGGGTCTAAGAAGATCCCTAAGTCCAACTCAAGTTGGAAATTTCATGATAGACTAAAATTTCAAATGGGTACGCACAAGGCCAAACTTTGAATGAGAATATCTACATATATATAAAGAGTTATGTGATAAAAAATCTATCAAATTAAATCCCTTTGGGTCTAGCTTCCAATGCATCAAACCGTTTGTCATTTCGATGTTCCTATAAACGTTTATAGGCATTTTACTGAAGACTATCTTGTCAGAAAAATGGGTCATGTTTTGGGCGCCCAGGAAGGCGCCAGGCACGAATAAAAATGCCAAAGTCAGAAGTAAAACTTTTGAGGCATTTTGAGTGGTGCTGGGCGCAGACCAGGACACCAAAGACGTGAAATTGAAATAAAAAGGACGGGGAGAGAGAAAATAGCCTTTGGGGCAATTGTCTAAGGATTTTAGAGTGAGGTAAGAGCATTTTAGAGAGAGGAGGAGGAAACCTAACATTGTAATCATCCAATCTTGCACCAATCTTCAAGAATCAAGGAAGCCAATCACAAGATCTTCATCTAAGAGGTAAGGTTCCATACCCTAGTCTTCAATTTCGAGTTTGGGGTAAAAGATGGATGATTGGGAGTATGATTCTTGGGTGTAAAGAGTATTATTTATATATGCTTGTACCAATAAGGTTTGTGGGAATATTGTTGAGCTCAAATAAGTAAAGACTGGGTTGTGGAATGAAGGAAATCATGTAGAAGAACCTTATAGCCAAATTTGCACACATAGTGTTTGATAAAATACTCAAATGAGCTGAAACCATGAATACCTTCCTAATTTGTTTTCAATTTTGTTATGTCTCAAAATAAATTAGGATTGCTAAGAATTCTGGAATATTTTAGAGTTTAAGGAAGCTCAATTGAGGTATCTTGGCTAAACTCTTCTCTTAGAATTGAATCATACGATATTCATGTAATTTATGTAAGTCCCAAGTGGTTCATTATAAAATTGGCTATTCCGAGTAAGATTGCGTTGAAAGATATATGTTCAATAAGTATCCCAAATTCTTTATTTATATTATTTTATCAATTGAGGATGTGTTCAAAATATGGGGTGTGCATTAAAAATGTTCGACTTCAAGTGAAGTTCAAACGAAGGCTATTATGCCAAATAGTATGAAGAATCTCTATGTGCCTTAGACTCTTAATTGCTCACATATGTACTCCATACCTTGATTTGAATTGTTGTTCATGATGAATACATTAGAAAGTGAAAAGGTGAGCATGAAATACTAAATACGGCCAATGTGCCAAGAATGATTTTATAATTGTGGCCACTAGTGCCAAAGAAATGAAAAGATGTGAGAGAAGTATATGAGATGACTCATATAAAAAGGTTGATGCCTCGAATGAGACGGCCTAGCCGATCAGGTCGTGATCGGACACCATGCCGCACTAATGGTGGTGATTGTGCTGGAAATTGTAATTGAAATTATGATTGTGGTTGATGTCTCTAATAAGATGGCCTAGCCGATTGGGTCGTGATCGGACTCCGTGCTAAAGGTACGATGGTATTGGTATTGAGAGTGATTGTGGTTGATGTCTCTAATGAGATGGCCCAACCGATCGGATCGTGATCGGACTCCGTGCTAAAGGTTCGGTGGTATTGGTATTATGAATATTGGAATTGTGAATGGTGGCATATTGGTACTTGAGACCTCCCGACTTAAAATATGAAAATTTATTTGAACATTGTATTAATCCTAATTTCTGGTTTGATGTTGTTTGAAGATTCCACTGATATTATGGTTGTACTTGCTCGTATTATTTATCATTCTATTGAGAGGGTATTTTGTCATTCATACTAGTACTATTCCATATGCACTAACGTCCCTTTTTCTAGAGGCGCTGCATCTTCAATGGATGCAGGAGGTTCCACAGCAGTAGACACTGATAAGTGATAGCGCTACACCCTCTTCCCAGCAGACTTGGTGAGCTCCACTTCATTTCGGGGTCATGTATCTTTTGTTCCTTATGTATTGTGTTTGAGGTATAGCCGGAGCCTTGTTGTCGGCATTATCTTGGTACTCTTCTGTATCTATAGAGGATCCGTAGACATAGTGTGGGTTGTATATTGGTACTGGGGAAGTCAAACTAGTTATGTTGTGTTTGAATTACTATTTCCACTTCAGACTATGAAAAATGTGTGTGAAATTTGAGAGTTTAAAATGAAGTAACTAATGGTAAGAAATTGGTATTGCGGACATGATCACTTTATTATTTGATTAATAAAAATATGTATTATCTCTATTCATGGATGAGTTTGGGTAGAAGGAAATCTAACAGTCTTGCTCAGCCGGGTTCACTCGGTTGAGCGCCGCCTTGAGTTCGGGGCGTGACAAACTTGGTATAAGAGCCTAAGGTTTTAAAGTGTCATAGGATGTCTCGGAGTCGTGTCTAGTAAAGTCCTTCTCATCGGTATGTTGTCGACCACATCTATAATTAGGATGCTACATGGGCACTTAGGAATAATACCCTTCTTTAATGTTCTCGATTGTGCGATAAAGTTGATTGTAAGATTGTTCCTTCTTTAACTTGTGCTTTGCTCTAACTTTCAGTATATGGCGCCTAAGAAGAAGGCAAGAATTGGTCAAAGAGCCAATGTCACTCCTGGAGTGGCAGCTGATTCTATATTTAATGATGCGGGTGAGCACCCAAGGAGTGAGAATATTCCTCCAGTTACTACACTCCCTGATTCTACTATAACTGATAAGACCCCACCTGTCCCTACACCTACTGAGGGTGCAACTGTCTCTCCAACTGATATTCCAGTTCCACCTCCAGTTCCAGCTGCCGATTCTGGTGTTTCTAATGTTGATCTTAGGGGAGCCATACAGATGTTAGCTCAAATAGTGGCTTCCCAGGCCCAGAGATCAAATGTTGCACTCACTTCTTCCAGTAAGCTAGTGGATTCTACTAGTTCTAGGGTACAGGTTTCTCTAGTTGGATCCTCTAGTGTTCACCAGTACTAACCCAGAGGAGGGCCCCGAGCACTTCATTGATGAGATGCACAAGACTCTCCCAGTTATGCGTGCTACTGATATAGAGGCAGTGGAGTTAGCCTCCTACCACCTGAAAGAGGTGGCATATTCTTGGTTTGAGCTATGGGAGAAGTCCCGTGAGGAGGGGAGCCCTCCGGCGAGGTGGGGTGAGTTTGCCGATGCCTTCATTGATCATTTCTTGCCTGCCGAGATTAAGGCAACCCGTGCTGCTGTGTTTGAGAACCTGAGACAAGGTAGCCTGAGTGTGTGGGATTACCATATGAGATTCACGTACCTATCTAAGTATGTTATTTACATGTTGCCCACTATGGAGGCTAGAGTGCGCCGATTTGTACAGGGCCTTAGTCCCTTGGTAATTAATGAGGCCGCTAGAGCAGCCTTGAATTCTGATATGAACTATGGAAAATAGTGGCATTCACTCAAGTAACAGACTAAAAAATTGAGAAACAGAATGGAGCGAGAGGGTAGCAATAAGGCCCGGTATGCGGGAAACTTGGGTAGTTCTTCTTGTGGTGGCAAGTCAACGTTCAGGGGAGGGACGTCAGGGCCATCTCAGTCCTTTTCTCAGTCTTCGGCTAGTGCACTACCATCAGGGCCCTCTAGAAATAGTAGTGGAGCCATTTCAGGCCCAGTCAGAGCAACAGGAGATCCTACCAGCAGGGTCGTCATGGTGGTAGATTCCAGCAGCAGAGAAGGCCCCCATGCCCTAGGTTTGGGAAGATGCACCTAGGAATATGCTACATGGACTTACCCATATGCTACGGATGCGGATTGAGGGGTCACATTTAGAGGGATTGTCGTTCGTCCCGCCAGGGTGCGGGTAGGGGCATGGCACAGCCAGCAAGTTCTGCAGCTACTATATCCACAGCACCTCCTCCAGTTCGAGGCACTCCAACACCCGCAGGGCGTGGTGCAGCTAGTGGTGGAGCACAGAGTTTGGGAGGATCTGGCCGTTTCTATGCTATGAGGGGTCGCCAAAATTCAGAGGCTTTTCCAGATGTTATCACGGGTATATTGACTGTCCAATCCTATGATGTGTATGCTCTTATTGATCCACGTTCCACTTTGTCATATGTCACTCCTTATGTTGCTATGTAATTTGGGATAGAACCGGAAAAGTTTCATGAGTCGTTCTCTGTATCTACTCCAATTGGTGAGTCTATTTTGGCCGCGCGGGTTTATAGGGATTGTGTTGTCACGTTGCATGGTCGGGACACCATGGCCGATCTCATTGAATTGGGAATGGACGATTTTGATGTAATAATGGGGATGGACTGGCTTTATTCTCATTTTCCCACGCTTGATTGCTGAACTAGGACTGTTAGGTTTGAATTCCAAATGAGCCAGTTATTGAGTGGAAGGATAATGATGTAGTGACAAATAGTAGGTTTACTTCTTACTTTAAGGCCACAAAAATGATCAACAAGGGTGTATTTACCATTTGGTCAGGGTTACGGACACCGATGTTGAAGCACCTACACTTGAGTCTATTCCTATTGTGAATGAATTTCTGGGAGTCTTTCTAGAAGAGCTCCCCGGGATCCCACCAGACAGGAAGATTGATTTTGGGATTGATGTGATGCCAGACACGCATCCTATATCTATTCCAGCCTACATAATGGCACCGGCAGAATTAAAGGAGCTAAAGGAACAATTGAGAGATTTGTTAGAAAACGGTTTCGTCTGGCCGAGTGTGACGCCTTGGGGCGCACCGATACTTTTTGTAAGAAAGAAAGAAGGGTCACTGAGAATGTGTATTGACTATCATCATCTCAACAAGGCCACGGTAAAGAATAAGTACCCACTGCCAAGGATAGATGACTTGTTTTACCAATTGCAAGGTGCTAAGTACTTCTTCAAAATTTATTTACGATCCGGCTATTACCAATTGAAGATCAGGGAGCAGGATGTTCCGAAAATAGCTTTTAGAACCCTATATGGGCACTTTGAATTTTTGGTGATATATTTTGGGCTAACAAATGCCCCAGCATCTTTCATGGATCTTATGAATCGAGTCTTCAAGTCCTTTCTTGACTCCTTCGTGATAGTGTTCATTGATGATATTCTTGTATATTCACGAAGTCGAGAGGACCATGCTCATCATCTCAGGGTAGTTTTGCAAACCCTATATCAGCACGAGTTATATGCAAAGTTTTCAAAGTGTGAATTTTGGCTTAAATCTGTCACATTCTTGGGTCACGTTGTCTCTAGTGAAGGAATTAAGTTGATCCTCAGAAAATTGTAGTTGTGAAGAATTAGCCGAGGCCTACAACTTCGACAGAGATTCGCAGTTTCTTAGGCTTAGCTGGGTATTACAGAAAGTTTGTGGAGCGGTTCTCTACTCTTGCCTCTCCGTTGAATAAATTGACACAAAAGGCAATTAAGTTCCAATTGTCAGATGCTTGTGAAAAAAGCTTCCAGGAGTTGAAATCGAGATTGACTACGGCACTAGTGTTGACTCTACCAGATGGTACGGATGGGTTTGTAGTATATTGTGATGCTTCGTGAATCAAACTTGGGTGTATATTAATGCATTATGACAAGGGGATAGCTTATACTTCTAGGCAACTCAAGAATCATGAAATAAACTATCCAACACATGACTTAGAACTTGCGGTGGTGGTATTAGCATTAAAAATTTGGCGTCACTACTTATATGGGGTCCATGTGGATATAATCACGTACCATAAGAGCCTTCAATATATTTTCAAGCAGAAGCAATTGAATCTAAGGCAAAGAAGATGGCTTGAGTTACTCAAGGACTACGACATTGATATTCTATATCATCCAGAGAAGGCTAATGTTGTGGCATATGCTCTTAGTCGAAAATCTATGGGTAGTTTAGCACACTTGGAGACATATCAAAGGCCATTGGCCAAGGAAGTTCACTGATTGGCTAGTTTGGGAGTATGTCTTGTGGAATCTAGTGAAGGAGGGGTGATTGTGCTAAATAGGGTTGAATCATCACTTGTTATGGAAGTCAATGAGAAGCAATACAATGATCCATTATTGGCACAATTGAAAGAGGGGATTCATAAACATAAGACCATGGCATTTTCTCTTGGTATGGGTGATGGTACACTAAGGTACCAAAGGCATCTATGTGTTCTAAATGTAGATGGTCTTCGAGAGTGTATCATGACTGAGGCTCACACTTCTAGGTATTCCGTGCACCCGGGATCTACGAAAATGTATCATGATCTTAAGGAAGTCTATTGGTGGAATGAGATGAAGAGAAATGTAGCGGACTTTGTGGCGAGATGTCCAAATTGTCAACAAGTGAAGGTCGAACACCAAAGGCCCGGTTGTTTGGCACAGAATATAGAAATTCCAATGTGGAAGTGGGAAATGATTAATATGGACTTTGTGGTAGGACTACCTTGCACTCCTCGTAAGTTTGACTCGATTTGGATGATCATGGATCGACTCACAAAGTCAGCCCACTTTTTGCCGGTTAGGGCTACCGATACAGCGGAATAGTATGCTCAGTTGTATATCAAAGAAATAGTCAGGTTGCATGGCACTTCAGTTGCTATCATTTCTGATCGGGGGCACAGTTCACGGCTAAATTTTGGAAGAAATTTCAGTAAGGTTTGGGTACTCAGGTGAATCTCAGTACAGCCTTTCATCCGCAGACGGACGGGCAGGCAGAGCTGACTATTCAGACGCTCGAGATATGTTACGCGCTTGTGTTCTAGACTTCAAAGGTAGCTGGGATGATCATTTGCCACTCATAGAATTTTCCTACAACAATAGTTATCATGCTAGCATTCAGATGGCACAATTCGAGTTTTATATGGAAGGAGATGCAGATCTCCCATTGGGTGGTTCGAGATTGGGAAAGAAGATTTGATAGGGCCAGACCTCGTATGTCAGGCTATGGAAAATTTAAGATCATTAAGGAGCGGTTGAAGACTGCTCAGAGTCGTCAAAAGTCCTATTCGAATGTTCGTCATAGGGATTTAGAGTTCAAAGAAGATGATTGGGTATTCTTGAAGGTTTCCCCCGTGAAAGGTGTAATGCGATTTGGTAAGAAAGGGAAATTGAGTCTGAGGTATGTCGCACCGTACAGAATCATTTAGAGGATCAGTGCGGTGGCCTACATGCTTGAGCTACCACCCGAGATATCATTAGTGCACCCGGTGTTTCACGTGTCTATGTTGAAGAAAGTGGTTGGAGACCCGACACTCATTGTTCCTGTTGAGACTATTGAGGTGAATGAGAAATTGACTTATAAAGAGATTCCAGTTTCTATTATTGATCGGCAAGTCTGGAAGTTGAGAAATAAAGAAATTACCTCCGTGAAAGCGTTATGGCGAAACCAACAGGTTGAAGAGGCAACTTGGGAGGCCGAAGAAGAAATGATGAAAAAGTATCCTTATTTGTTTTAATAGCCATGTATTTATAAAGTTGTGATCTATGAAAATTCTTAGAGTTACTTTCTATGAATTATGTATCATTTGTACAATTGATGTTAAAGGTGTTCCATTTCTGGTAATATATTGCTTCTAAGACCACGGTTGGTGTTGTTCTTATGTTATATTGCATCATTCGATTATGTATATGTTGTTAGGATTGATTTCTGGGATTCTCTGACAGGTAGATAGGCCGAATTACAGGGGAGACTGTGGCAAAACTTTTGGAAATTTAGGTAGTTAGCCAAATTTTGAAACCACTGATGTGTGTGAATTAACAGTCGGGCCAATTAAATGCTAATGACGGAATTTGACCCTCATTCGAGGATGAATGATCATAAGTGGGGGAGAACGTAACACCCCGGAAAATTTTGAAGTACTTAAGCGCTTTCAAGAAATTTGATGTGAGCTAATTATATTATTTTTTTGTGCAGACAAGGACTATTAATAGGATGGATATCAATTGGATATGATAATAAGTGTACGAGGCATATTATAAGTGATGTGGGGTCTAAGAAGAGCCCTAAGTCCAAGTCAAATTGGAAATTTCATGATAGACTAAAATTTCAAATGGGTACGCACAAGGCCAAATTTTGGACGAGAATATCTACATATATATAAAGATTTATGTGATTAACAACCTATCAAATTAAATCCCTTTGGGTCTAGTTTCCAATGCATCAAACCGTTTGTCATTTCGATGTTCCTATAAACGTTTATAGGCGTTTTACTAAAGACTATCTTGTCAAAAAAATGGGCCGCGTTTTGGGCGCCCAGGAAGGCGCCAGGCGCAAATAAAAATGCCAAAGTCAGAAGTAAAACTTTTTAGGAATTTTGAGTGACATTGGGCACGGACCGGGACATCAAAGACGTGAAATTAAAATAAAAGGGAAGGGAAGAGAGAAAATAGCTTGTGGGGAAATTTTCTGAGGATTTTAGAGTGGGGTAAGAGCATTTTAGAGAGAGAAAGAGGAAACCTAACATTGTAATCATCAAATCTTGCACCAATCTTCAAGAATCAAGGAATCCAATCACAAGATCTTTATCTAACAGGTAAGGTTCAATACCCTAGTCTTCAATTTCGAGTTTGGGATAAAAGATGGATGATTGGGAGTATGATTCTTGGGTGTAAAGAGTATTATTTATATATTCTTGCACCAATAAGGTTTGTGGGAAGATTGTTGAGCTCAAATAAGTAAAGACTGGATTATGGAATGAAGGAAATCTTGTAGAAGAACCTTGTATCCAAATTTGCACACCTAGTATTTGATAAAATGCTCAAATGAGTTGAATCATGAATACCTTCCTAATTTGTTTTCAATTTTGTTATGTCTCAAAATAGATTGGGATTGATGAGAATTCCGGAACATTTTAGATTTTAAGGAAGCTTAATTGAGGTATGTTGGCTAAACTTTTCTCTTAGAATTGAATCCTACGATATTCATGTAATTTATGTAAGTCCCGAGTGGTTCATTATAAAATTGGCTATTCCGAGTAAGATTGTGTTGAAAGATATATGTTCAATAAGTATCCCAAATGCTTTATTTATGTTATGTTATCAATTGAGGATGTGTTCAAAATATGGGTTGTGCATTAAAAATGTTCGACTTCAAGTCAAGTTCAAACAAAGGTTATTATGCTAAATTGTATGAAGAATCTCTATGTGCCTTAGACCCTTAATTACTCACAAATGTACTACAAACCTTGATTTGAATTGTTGTTCATGTTGTTGATGATGAAGATGTTAGAAAGGGAAAAGGTGAGCATGAAATACTAAATAAGGCCAATGTGCCAAAAATGATTTTATAATTGTGGCCACTACTGCCAATGAAATGAAAAGATGTGAGAGAAGTATGAAATGAGATGAGTGATATAAAAAGGTTGATGCCTCGAATGAGATGGCCTAGCCGATCGGGTCGTGATCGGACACCATGCCGCACTCATAGTGGTGATTGTGCTAGAAATTGTAATTGAAATTGTGATTGTGGTTGATATCTCTAATGAGATGGCCTAGCCGATTGGGTCATGATCGGACTCCATGCTAAAGGTACGGTGGTACTGGTATTGAGAGTTATTATGGTTGATGTCTATAATGAGATGGCCCAACCAATCGGGTCGTGATCAGACTCCGTGCTAAACGTACGGTGGTATTGGTATTGTGAATATTGGAATCGTGAATGGTGGCATATGTCAAGCAAGTTATGATACAAAAGTCGACAAAAGTTGTCGCAAGTCATGTTCATAATTTTACTGAAAATTTATGCCTAATGTTATTGAGATTTTCTCTCAATGTACTAGGATTTATGGGGTGATGCACTAACCAAATTTAATATCTATGAGTCTAGTTTCCAACAGATTAAACCATTCGTCGATACAACATCGGAGTAGAGAGATATTTGCATTTTTGCGAGATTACACAGGCAGCTCCCTATGAGACCCAAGAAGGCGGTTGAAATATCTTGATATATATGTGATGCCTACATCTCTTTATAACTCATTTTTTCACTCTGTTCAGAATTTAAACACCTAAAAACCTTCTCTCAAAGGTCTCTCATGATCCAAAACCCAAACAAAGAATAAACAACACAAATCAAGTGTCGGGAATCCTATGGCGCTAGTGAGTTTCTTGTTCTTCTTGTGGTTGCTGATTTTGGTGTGGTTAAAGCTCCTGTGAGGGGTTGTTTGGTTTAAGTTCTGTAAAATAATCTCCCAAGGTTTTATATTAACCCTAGGTGATTTCAAGTCTTCCAAAGTGATTCTAGTGCCGAGAAACCCGAAGTGATTGCTAGTTTTGCTTCATTGTTCTTGTGGTTGCGTTAGAAGGATACTATGTGATGAAGTAATCTCAAATTGAAGTTTTTCTATCTGTTTAAATGTAATGAACGTCTTACTCTACATGTATATAAGCTTATCCAAGCTGCGGCTAAGTCGTTGAAACTAGAACTTGTGAGATATCTATCGAAAGGCTTGTTCATAATGTTGTTGATTGGTGGACTGTTTGGGAGGCTTAATATTATTATTATTGATGTTGTTTGGTCGGTTTGGTGATTTTTGTAACTTGTGGGAAGTCATATAAATAGGTGAGGTGCTGCCTATTGTATCGTAAAATAGGTTGCGGTCGATATATAATTGTTACGATGCTTTCCTTGAATTAGCCGTGAACTATGCCCCTCGATCTGAGATGATAGAAACTGGAGTGTCGTTCAACCTGACTATTTCCTTGATATACAATTGAGCATACTATTTCGCTGTGTCGGTAGCCTTAACAAGTAAGAAGTGTGCTAATTTCGTGAGTCATTCCACAATCACAAAAATCAAGCCGAACTTGCGGGGGCGTGCGAGGTAGTCCCACCACAATGTCCATATTGATCATCACCCATTTCCACATCGGAATTTCTATTTTTTGTGCCAACCCACCAGGACTTTGATGTTCGGCCTTTACTTGTTGACAATTTGGACATCTTGCCACAATGTCCGCTACATTCCTGTTCATATCATTCCACCAGTAGAATTTCGTAAGATCATGGTATATCTTTGTAGAGCCTGGGTGCACAGAATACCTGGAAGTGTGAGCCTCGGTCATGATTCTTTCCCGAAGACCATCTACATCAGGAACACATAATCGCCCTTGGTACCTTAGTGTACCATTATCCATGCCAAGAGAAAATGCCATAGTCTTATTCTTATGAATCCCCTCCTTCAATTATACTAACAATGGATCGTCATATTGCTTCTCTGCCCTAGATTCAATTCCTTCTACTTGAAAATACATTGAAGGCTTTTATGGTCCGTGTATATATCCACATGGACCCCATACAAATAATGATGCCAAATATTTTATGCAAAAACCACCGTTGCAAGCTCTATGTCATGTGTTGGGTAGTTCTTCTCATGATTCTTGAGTTGCCTAGAGGCATAAGTGATCACCTTGCCATGTTGAATCAATACACATTCAAGTCCAATCCTTGAGGCCTACCTTGTCATCACGAAACTCCCGAGTTCTAGGAGAAATTTTACGGGGACTTACAGAAACTAAGTTAGTAGGACTAGAGTTGGTATAACAGGTAGTTAAGAAGATTAAGCTTATACAGGAAAGGCTATTAGCAGCTCAGAGTCGTCAGAAGTCCTATGCAAATAATCAATGACGAGACTTGGAGTTTTAGGTAGACGACTGGGTATTCCTAAAGGTATCACCGATGAAAGGAGGTATGAGATTCAGTAAGAAAGGAAAGTTTAGACCTTGGTACATTGGACCTTATAAGATCATACACAGAGTAGGCCATGTAGCATATGAGTTAGACTTTCCTTCCAACTTGGAGTTTGTACAACAAGTCTTTCATGTGTCTATGGTCTATAAGTGAATCAGAGATCCATCTAGAGTAGTTCCAATTGGCGATGTTCAGGTCACAGAGCAGCTATCATATGAGGAAGCTCCCATTGCTATACTAGATAGACAAGTTCGGAGATTGAGAACTAAAGACGTAGCTTTAGTTAAAGTACTTTGGAGAAATAAGAATGTGGACGAGATGACTTGGGAAGCTAAAGAAGACATGAATTCTAGGCATCCTCACTTGTGTCCGCTTTCGGAGGAGGAGTAGACTGAGACATCACAGCCTTTAGGTGCATATATGATACTGGATTCTTATGTTAATTAATGTCATTAATCGTGTGAGGCAATTGGTGTTATTGATGATTATGGCCCCGTGTGGATTTGTATTATTGGTTTTTCTGCATGACAGGTTGGTAGTAGTACCGTTATAGAGGACACTCTACCAAAATTTCTATATATCTCTGGGAGTTTAACATTCGAGGAAGAATGTTTCTAGGGGGGAGATTGTTACTCCCTGTGCGTCCCAAGGTGACATTATAATGAATATGAGACTTTCTAATCATGATTTAAATGAGTGTAAAGTGATAATATGACTATATATGATGTTTTGATATAAAATATAAAGTTTGGGAAAAATCAGATTCAAGTTGCGGAAAAACTGACTAAGGATTTGCCTTGTAACAAAGCTTTTTGAGCAATACATTTCGTGTATTATATGAGGTCTTTTTGGGACATATTATATACGATATTGAATTTCTTGGAATTTAGTTTCCAACACTCTTGACCGTTTGTTCATACGATGTCCGGATAAAAATATATGATCGTCTGAAGAAGAGCCGATGCTAGGGTTCCAAGTCTTTTACTTTTTAAACGTTGATATATATAGGCCTTAAGTCGTATTTCTCTTCATTTTTCCATATAAAACGACCATATAACACTCATAAACTTATCCTTAAGCTCTCTACAAGGGTTTCAATCAAGATTAACATCCCAGGTACAAAATCAAAAAACGATAACATTAGAACGATCTCTACGACGTAACAATCATTATACCGCCTCTATTTTGCTTTGTAGTTTGAGTTTTGGAAGGTTCTTCATAGTTAGTAAAATGTCTACTTTCTATATTTAAGCTTTTAAATATCAAAAAAGGTTGAGAAATTCGTTTCCTAATAGTTAGAACTCACAGGACGGTGATCAGAAACCATGAGTTTGATTTATTCCTTTTTTAGTGGACTAATTTGTAGTCCACTCATGTTGGCCTCTTGTGCTGATGATTTATGGAGTTTGTAAGGATAAAGGGTGTGGAGAAATGCCACATGTGGTAGGGTAGTGGGCTGGTCGCTCGTCGTTGTGGTTTCAGGCTACTTGATAACTTGTTGATTGGGTGTGTTATGGTATATTTGGGGTTTTTGATGTATTAAATGTCCCGAATAGTTAGGTTGTTTTTTAGTTGATGATTGTATTGTGTTTTTGTCTCGCCTATAGTAGTCTTGAGGGAGCAGTAAAATCAGGGGAAATGCTGCACGTTTTTTGTTACAGATTAAATTACTTTCGTTGTATAAATGAGAAAGTCATTTGTAGCTTGACAATAGCTTCACTGTCATTGTTGTAGATTATGGTGCAGTGAGCTGAGTTTAGCATTGTTATACAACATATTTCTATAAGGTATGTTAAGGCTATCCCTTCCTTCCTTTTGGCATGATCTATATGATACAAACGAAATGGGCAAACGCACAACTTTCATAAATGCCTCTATTCATAGAAGTACTAGGGGTGTATGTGTTCTTGATTCCCCATGTATCTTATTATTATATCATTTGTTCATGGGTCTTAGGAAAATACGTAAGTTGATTAAGTTTATCCGAAGGCATATTGATCTTATGATATTCCGATAGATCTTATTGACTTACTTCATTATGCATTGTATTCATTTATACATCTACATTGACCCATGATTAGATGGCATTATATATGTGTATATTATATGTATATGGGGTATGGGGAAAGGTTACCGCGTTATATATGCTCCACCACCTGATCAGCTAGCATACATTGATGATTTCGCCCACTAAGGCCGAGATGATATGATGGGATGCCCTCGGAGGCTTGATGATGTTATGTATACATATACCTATGCAATATATGACCTTTACTCCATGTTTCTTTTATGTCTTTTATGTACTAATTTTCATGCCTTACATACTCAGTACATTATTCATACTGATGCCCCTATTTCCTGGGGCCTGCATTTCATGCCCGCAGGTGTAGGTAGATAGGATGACGTTCCCCTTTCTTAGGATCCTTGTTCAGCGAGAGTTGGTGTGCTCCATTTGATCCGAAGCTACTTTGGGTTTTGGTACAGTATTTTTGTATACATATATGGTATGATTGGGCCCAGTCTCATCCTTTATATAGTTGTACACTCTATTAGAGGTCTGTAGACAGTCATGTATAGTTAGATAGTATGTGACCTTGCCGTCTTACCCTATCGTATTCCGTATATTTATATATGTATATATGTCTTTTGGGCATGTTTTTTTGCGTATGTTAATCACATGATTTAGTAGTTTATTGCTAGACATCATGCATGACCTACTTATTGCATGTTTATATCTTAGACGTATACTTAGGGGTGTTCGACGGGTAGGACTCGGGCACTCGTCATGGCCCATCGGTTTGGGTCATGACATCTGACATGGTCCTAGATCTCATATCTCTTCTTAGGGGAGTTTATTCCACAAACACCCAGGGATGAATTGCACTTCGAGTTTGAGAATTTGTGCAAGGAGGGTATGACTGTGATCTAGTTTGCTCTGAGGTTTATAATGTTATCTCGCTATGCAGCTCCTTGGTTTCTACTTAGAGAGAGAGAGAGCTCATACATTTGTAGACGGACTCACCTACAGCCTTAGATTTCGGATGGCATGGGAGATGAAAATAGTATGTTATCAAGTTGTGGAGATTGCTAGGAGGTCAGAGCGTATCCGTAAGTAGGAGAAGGAGGATAGGGAGGCTAGGAAGCCTGGTGGTTTTGGCGGATTTAGTGGCTCCTACTCTAGGGGCAAGGTTCGTCATGATAGAGGCTTTGTCAGTCGACTAGTTCAGTTTGCACTTTAGGTTTCATGTAGTGCTCCAGCTAGCCATGGGTGTTAGAGCACTCGTACCAAACAGTCATCCTTTAGTGCACCTTCTTCACGAGCTCCTACATTGGTTATTCAAGTCATCTGGGGAAGACTCAGTTCCAGCAGCCACATCAGCAAGGAAGTTGTTTTGTGTGTGGTGATACTAGGTACATTGTAAGAGATTGTCCCATGCTTCATATAGGTGTACCTTAGCAGGGTACTCATGCTATGATTTCTGCTCCAGATGCTACACCACCTGCACAATCAGCTAGAGGTAGGGGACAGTCGGGTAAAGGTCGTCGCAGAGGGGGAGGCCATGCCCATTGTTATGCTTTCCCTCGTAGGACTGAGCCAATTGCATCTGATGCAGTCATTACATGTATTCTCCCGATTTGTAATAGAGATACTTTAGTTTTATTTGATTTGGGTTCTACTTATTTGTATGTGTAATCCTACTTTGCTTCATAATTGGATATGTCTCATGAATCTTCGGATACTCATGTTTATGTGTGTACACCTCGGGGATTCTCTTGTGGTAAATCGTGTCTACCGTTATTGTGTATATTATATTAAGAGTTGTGAGACTAGGGTTGATCTTTTTTTACTTAATCTGGTGGATTTTGATGTGATTTTGGGTATAGATTGGTTATCTCTGTACCATGCTACTCTTGATTGTCATGCTAAGGTCGTGACATTAGCTATGCCAGGGTTGCCAAGGTTAAATTGAGAGGTTCCTTGGATCATATTCCTAGTATAGTGGTTTCCTTTCTGAAAGCTCAAAGAATAGTTGAGAATGGGTGTTTGGCATACTTGGCCTTCGTTAGATATGTCAGTGTGGATACACCTATGGTTGATTGAGTCCCCGTAGTGAGAGATTTTCCAGTTGTGTTCCCTTCAAACCTACCAGGCATGCCACCCGATAGGAATATTGATTTTGGTATTTTCTTGGCACTAAACACTCAGCCCATATCTATTCCATCATATCACATGGCTCTGGCAGAGTTGAAGGAACTAAAGGAACAGTTGTAGGAATTTTTGAATAAAGGTTTCATTAGGTTGAGTGTGTCACATTGGGGTGCGCATGTTCTATTTGTGAAGGAGAAGGATGGTTCCTAGAGGACGTGCATTTACTACAAGCAATTGAACAAGGTTACCATAAAGAATAAGTATCCACTACCTAGAATTGATGATTTATTTGACAAGCTTCACGATGCTAGGGTGTTCTCGAAGATTGACTTGAGATTAGGACACCATCAGTTGAAGATCAGGGTTTCAGACATTCCTACGACAGCTTTCAGGACCCGGTAGAAGCATTATGAGTTTTTATTATGGTCATGCATTTTATGAACAACGTGTTCTAGCCTTCTTTGGATTCCTTTGTCATTGTGTTCATTGATGATATCTTGGCATATTCCCGTAGTACAGAGGAGTACGAGCAACATTTGAGGATGGTGCTTCAGGTTTTGAGGGAGAAGAAGTTATATGCCAAGTTTTCTATGTGTGAGTTCTGGTTGGATTCAGTAGCATTCTTGGGACACGTGGTATCTTGTGAGGGGATTAAGGCTGATCCGATTAAGATTAAGGTAGTTCAAAGTTGCCCTAGACCTTCTACCACTATAGAGATCCGGAGTTCCCTAGGTTTGGCTCAGTATTATTGCCGCTTTATGGAGGGTTTTTCACCCAGCCCCAATGACCAAGTTGACTCATGAGGGTGCTTAATTCAGGTGGTCTGACGAGTGTAAGGAGAGCTTTCAGAAGCTCAAGACTACCTTGACTACAACTCTAATTTTTGTGTTGCCTTCAAGATCAGGGTCATATATAGTATATTGTGAGGCTTCGTGTATTGGTCTTGGGTGTGTATTAATGGAGGATGGTAGAGTGATTTCCTATTCTTCACGTCAAGTGAAGCCTCATGAAAAGAATAATCTGGTGCATGATTTGGAGTTGGCAGCTATTATGCATGCGCTCAAGATTTGGAGGAATTATTTATATGGTGTGTCTTATGAGGTGTATATGGATCATCGGAGTCTTTAGCATCTATTGAAATAGAAAGATTTGAATTTGAGGAAGTGGAGGTGGTTGGAGCTATTGAAGGATTATAATATCACTATTCTCTATCATCCGGGGAAGGACAATGTAGTAGCAGGCACCTTGAGTATGAAGGTAGAGAGCATGGGGAGTTTATCATTCATTCCAGTTGGGGAGAGGCCTTTAGTTATGGATGTCCAACCGTTGGCCAATCGGTTGGTGAGATTGGATATTTCAGAGTCGAGCAAAGTCCTTGCTTATGTTGGGTCTCAGTTGTTCTCATTTGAGTGCATTAAGGTTCGTCAGTATGATGATCCCCACTTGCTTATCCTTAAGGACATCGTACATAATGGTGATGATAAAGAGGTGACTATTGGGGATGATACATTCCTAATGTTAATTGTCTTGAGGGAGTTGATTCTTGAGGAAGCTCATAGTTCATGGTATTCGATTCATCCCGGTGCTACGAAGATATATAGTGACTTGAAGTAGCATTATTGGTGGAGGAGGATCAAGAAGCACAATGTTGGGCATGTTTCTAGGTGTTTTAATTTCCAACAGGTCAAGTATGAGCATCAGTAACCGGGTGGTTTGCTTCAAAATATTGATATACCTAAGTGGAAGTGGGAGTGCATTACAATGGACTTTGTGTTAGGGTTTCCATAAGACTTGAGGAAGTTTGATGCTATTTGGGTCATGGTGGATCGGTTGATAAAGTCGGCGCATTTCATTCCTATCATAACGTATTACACTTCAAGCAATTGGCTAGGATCTACTTTAGAGAGATTGTTTGCCTGCATGGTGTACCTATTTCTATCATCTCAAACTGCGGCACTCAGTTTATTTCATACTTTTAGAGGGTTGTTCAGCGTGAGTTAGGCACGCAGGTTGAGTTGAGTACTATATTTCTCCCTCAGACGGATGAACAATCTGAGGGGACCATTAGATCTTGAAGGATATGTTAAGAGCATGAACATCATTTTCGGAGGTCAGTGTGATCAGTTTCTACCTCTAGTGGAGTTTTCCTACAACAACAGCTACTATTCTAGTATCCAGGTGGCTTTGTATGAGGCCTTATATGGGAGGCAGTGTCGTTCTCCGGTTAGTTGGTTTGATCCCGGTGAGGCTAGATTATTGGGCATAGACTTGGTCTGTGACGCTTTGGAGAAGGTGAAGTTGATTTAGGAGATGCTTCACACAGCTCAGTCTAGGCAAAAGAGTTATGCGGATCAGAAGGTTCGTGATGAGTATATCATGGAGGGCAAGAAGGTTCTTCTTAGAGTTTAGCCCGTGAAGGGTGTCATGAGGTTTGGGAAGAAGGGCCATCCACAGACCGATGGGCAAGAAAAGCGGACTATTCAGATGCTCGAGGATATGTTGCGCGCTTGTGTTCTTGACTTCAAGGGTAGATGGGATGATCATTTGCCACTCATAGAATTTTCCTACAACAATTGTTACCATGCTAGCATTCAGATGGCTCGTTCAAGGCTCTATATTGTAGGAGATGTAGATCTCCCATTGTGTAGTTCGAGATTAGGGAAGCAAAGTTGATACGACCAGACCTCATGCACCCGGCAATGGATAAGTTTAAGATCATTAAGGAACGGTTGAAAACTACTCAGAGTCATTAGAAAGTCCTATTTGGATGTGTGTCATAGGGATTTGGAGTTCAAAGAGGATGATTGGGTATTCTTGAAGGTTTCCCCAATGAAGGGTATAATGCGGTTTGGGAAGAAGGGGAAATTGAGTCCTAGGTATGTCGGGCCATATAGAATCATTCAAAGGATTGGTCAGGTCTCTTATAGGCTTGACCTACCTCCAGAGATGCCTTTAGTGCACCCGGTATTTCATGTATCCATGTTGAAGAAGGTGGTTAGAGATCCGTTGCTTATTGTTCCAGTAAAGACTATTGAGGTTAATGAAGAATTGACTTATGAGGAGATTCCGATTTTGATTCTTGATAGAAAAGTCCGAAAGCTGAGGAATAAAGAGATTGCCTCCGTGAAAGTGTTATGGCGAAACCAACTGGAAGAGGCCACCTGGGAGGCCGAGAAAGAGATGAAGAAGAAGTGCCCTCATTTTTTTGAATAACCAAGTGGTTGTGTTCTATGAGAATGTTAAGAACTTACTTTCCATAAATTATGTTTCACTTGTACAGTTTATGTTAAGGATGATCCTTTTGGTAATATAATGCTTATGACGTTATGGTCGATATAGTTTTCATGTTGTGATACATCGTTGTGCTATGGTTATGTTGTTAATAATGGTTTTTGGGATTCTCTGACAAGTGGATAGGCCTAAATATAGAAGAGACTCTTCCAAAATCTTTTATAATTTGGGTACTTTGACCCTCATTCGAGGATGAATGATCCTCAGCGGGGGAAGATGTAAGGCCCCGTAAAATTTTACCAATAACCCTGGGGTTCGTAGTGCCGAGGTAGGTTAACGTGTTCAAAGGTTGTAGGCACATGGAGTCTTCTGTCATACCCCAAACCATAGGAGGCTAGGATGGCAACCGTTGCCATACTTGACCCCGAGAGCACCACTCTATAACTGTAACTCTGGGGGTAACCTTCAACTTCAGCCGACAAGGCCTAATTGCAAACAAAAAATACCAACCAAGATCGGCGATGCCATATTCTGAATCATCTGAAATTAAAGTATATCTCATCTGAAGGGTAAACATACCCAAAAGCTCATATACATAACTATGCAGGCCATCGAGGCCACCATAAACGTCTACAACAACAATACAAAAATGAGCATATACAAGGGGAGTTGAAAGAATGATTTTTTTAGAACATGACATTTCTACAGTCCATGATGCGGCCGCATAACTACTCCGCAGACAGCAGATTCGTCGCAGAGTGCAACAGGAACAAAATCAATTTTGGAGGTCAATTTGCGGTCAATTATGCGATCACAAAATTGTTTCGTGGGCCGCACATCCATCGCAGACTTGGCATGAGAAATTTCCGAAGGGAGACTGGTCTACGGACTGCAGACCTACCGTAGACCTAGCCCAAACATCCCTTTTTGGGACCTTTTACCTATTATATGGTCCACTCTGTGACCGCAGAATTGATTTCGGAGGGTCCATTTTGTGATTTTATAACCCAACCCCATTGCTTATAAAATGACTTTGGAGTTATTTTTGGCTGGTTTAAACAACTATTTCAGAGAGAGAGAGAGAGAGAGAGGAGTGCTTTAGAGAGAGATGAGGAAGCCCCAAGTGCTTTGATCATCAATCCTTGCCCCAATCTTCAAAATTCAAGGGAATCATTCACTAGACCATCAACTATCCGGGTAAGACCTTGTCTAAAAACCTTCAAGTGATTGTTATGGGTTTAAGTAAGTTGTGGAGTTGGAGATAGGCCATGCATGTGCCAATAGGAGGTAGTATGTGTGGTTGTTGAACTATTTCGGGTAGAGTCTTGTTGAAATTGGTTGAGGGAGGAAGGGATTACAATTGTATAGCCTTGTAGCCGATTTTCCATAATAGGTGTTTGACGAAATTCCCAAGAGACTTATATCATGAGAATCCTTCTAATTATGATTCGATTTTTATCATTTTCCTATAAATTGAAATTTTTAGGAGTGTTTGGACATTGTTGTAACCTAAGTAAAGCTCAAGAGAGGTATGTTGGATAAACTTCTCTTGTAGAATCGAATTACGTGGTGTTCTCGTAAGATTCAAGTATGATTGGCTCAAGTTCAGAATTCCCATGTTCCGAGTCATTCCTAATATATTCAGCTATTCCAAATAAGCATTGTGCCAAAAATTATATGCTCAAAATACATGGTCTCCTTCGGGAATGTATTCAAGTATGGCTTATGTATTAAAATGCTATGAATTCAATTCATGTTTCAAATGCAAGTTTATTGTGCTTAATTTTGGAAATAAAACTCAATGTGCTTAAGACTCCTATTGCCCATATGCATATTTAAAGTCTTGATTCCAAATGCTCTTATTGTTGATAACTTACAATGATGTTTGAAAGTGAAAGAAGTGAGTACGAGATATAAAATGTGGCCATCGTGCCAAGAATGAAATTACACTTGTGGCCAATAGTGGCAATGAAATGAAAAGAATATATGAGAGATTATGAAATTAGCTGTAAGTCCTTCATATAATAAATGTTTTGGGAGCATCATTTAGTCACTGAGGAAGGGTAGGTTGAAATAACCTAACCCCGAAACTACACGTGCCAGTGTAGGAGTGAATTAGGGGTAAATTCCCGTATTGATATGTTGAGATTATTCCCCTTAATTGGGATGAGATTGATGTGTTGAGATTGTTTCCCTTAAATTGGATGAGGTGATTAATAGAGGAATGTGATGTCGACCCACAAGGCATTGTGATGAGACGGCTTAGCCGATCAAACCGAGATTATACGCCATCCCGTGCACATGGTGGTGTTGTGATTGGATGTCTTGGGGTCAGACGGCTTAGCCGATCAGGCCGAGATCGAACTCCGTGTGAAAAGCACGGCGGTGTATCAGTACTAATGATATCCCAATTTAAAAATATTGATATTCACTTGAAAATTATCTTTCTCTTAACTTGGCACTTTAATATTGTTTGAGGCTTTCATTGGTTGCATGTTTCCTTCTCTTTGTATTGTTACTCAATTCATTGAGAGGGTGTTTAGTCTTACATACTAGTATTATTCCATATGTACTAATGTCCCTTTTTTCGGGGGCGCTGAATCTTTAATGGATGTAGGTGGTTCCACAGTAGGCGGCATCGATCAGTGATAGCGGTGCACCCTCTTCTCAGCTGACTTGGTGAGCCCCACTTCTTATTTGGGTCTTGTGTATTTTGTACCATATGTATAGTGTTTTGAGGTATAGCTGGGGCCTTGTTGCCGGCACCATCACATTACACTTTTGTATCCATTAGAGGCTCTGTAGACATGGTGTGGGTTGTAGCTTGATTTTGGGAAGTCAAACCAGAAATGTTGTATATGTATCACATGTTGCCACCTCTAAACTATGAATGTGTAATGTATTTTTGGGAATTGTAACGAAGTGACTAAGGATAATGAAATTGGTGTTATTCATGAGATCTTCTCATTATTTAACTAATGGATTACATTTTCACTTTATTCATGGGTAAGGTCGGGTAGAAGACATCAAGTAGGATTGCTTGACTGGGATAACTCGGTTGAGCACCGGTCTTGCTCCCCAAGGTCGGGGTGTGACACCAGAGCACCGCAATCGCGATGTACACTCCTGTAGCCAAACGCAAGTAATGAAAAGGCCCTAAAATGGTCTGAAACCACCCTGAAACTCACCTGAGCCCCTTAGGACCCCGTCCAATCATACCAACAATTCCATATACCTAATAGAAACTTATCCAAAGGCTCGAAACAACACAAATAGCATAAAAATCAAGAATAGAATATCAAATCATTCTCTCAACTTTCAAAAATTCAAACATCGCCGGATATGTCCGAATCACACTTAGACTATCTAGATCACAAATAAAATTTACATACAAGTTCCAATCAACCAAACGAACCTACGCAAAGTCTCAAAATCACAATAGGAGTCCAATAACACCGAAATCCATTACCAGTTAAACCTATGAACTTTCAAATTCTTCAAGTTGCCAACTTTCGACAAATAGTGCCAAAACCTTCTAGGAGCATCCTAATTCAAATTCGAACATACGCCCAAAGTCCAAAATTACCATATAAACCATTAAATCCTGAAGACGAGATCGTTTACTCAAAAGTCAAACCTTGGTCAATTCTTCCAACTTAATGTTTCTAAATTGATAGTCACTCTACCAAATCAATCTCGAACCTCTCAAACATCAAAATCAATCATATACGATAGTCATAATATATCATATGAAGCTACTCAAAGTCTTAAATCATATAACGAAGTGCTAAACCTCAAAAAAACCAATGAGCCCTACCTATGAGCTGACAATACCAATCAAAGCCGACGAGGCCACCATGAATGTCTATAACCAACAATACCAAACTAACATGTACACAAGGCTGACAAGGCCACAATACTGATATACAAAATATACAGAACGCGTCTACATGACTCTAGAGATAATTGAACTATATCATGGTCATGATAGGGCCTCGACCTACCCATCAAACCAGTATATATAAAATTGACTCCAAGGTCTAGACCTGGTAACTCCGAGGAAGTGGAGCTTACCAACCAAGCTGATGTTTGACTCTGTCTACTGGGAAGGTCTACCCAGCTATCTATCAGGACCTACAGGCATGAAATGCAGCATCCCCAGCAAAAGAGACGTCAGTACGAATAAAGGACTCAACCTATAAGTATGAATAGCTGTGTGAATCATGAAACATTTATAATGTCATACATATATGTATAAATGTCATATCATGCATAGGTATATGCATACATAACATCATCAAGCCTCTGAGGGCATCATGTTATATCATCTCGGCCTCAGTGGGCGAAATCATCAATGTATGCCATCTGATCAGATGTTTGTGCGTATATAGCACCATAACCTTTCCCCATACCCCATATACATATAATATACACGTATATAATTGTAAGCCCCAGTTAAAATTTCCTAAGGACTTAAGATTTTAAAGTGCGCCAACGGTATTTGGGAATAACGTATTCGAGTATTAAAGGAAACCCATTGGATAGAACCACATCATTTTGAAATAAAAATATATGTTTAAGGTGTGTTAGAACATAATAAGGAGTTTTGTGAATGGAAAGAATTTGTGTGGAATAAATTGGAAACATTAAGTGGAAATGATGTCTCAATTAGCACAAGACCCAACTTCAAATGAATAGAACTCCCACATTATAAAGATGTAGGTGGTGATATACCTATCAAATTAAAGCCCTCTGAGGCTAGTTTCCAACACATCAAACCGTTTGTCATTTAGATATGTATTCAGAAGGTTATGGGCATTTTACCATACATATGCCATATGCACACCCAGAATGCGCGGCCGCGCATATAAGGGGGTTTCTGCCTCGTGTGCGCAGCCGATGCGCGGTCAGTTTCCCAGGTGTGCGGCCATGAATGTAGGAACCCTATAAATACCCCTAAGGCCGGGTAGAGAGAGGGGATAAGTCATTTCTTTGAGCTAGGTCTTGCATATCAAGGGGAATCTGTCCAACACTTCCCCTCCCATGAACCAAGGTAATGTTTTTGGAGTAATTTTGAGTTAATTACTACTCCTAAACACTTATATTAACTAGGATTAACCTTGAAGATCCATAGATTTCCATTCAAATCCTCAAATTGGTCAAGAACCCTACAAGTTGGGATTTTCAAGAGTCTCACTACAAAAGGTATGTCCACCATCTCTAACTAAATCATGGTGATTATTTATGTATGAAATATGTGTTAGAACTTATGGGATGGTGATTGGAAGCAACAAATGCCTAACCTAGGTTGTGTTTGTATTGTAGAGATTGTAAAATGAATTAATTGATAAGATTTATGGGTTGGGAGTGAATTATTGGGCATGTATGTGCTAATGGAAGTTGTGGATGGTCTAGAGACGATTGTGAGATGAATCATTGGTGTGGAAGGGGGTTGTTAGGTGAAGAAATTCCATTGAAGGAGGTTGTAGAAAGATATGCACACTAGATGTTTGATAAAAAGTCTAAATGACTTAAAGTATAGAAATCTTGGTAATATTGGTGCAATTATGTTGCGTTGTTGTAGATTGAAGTTGTTTAGTGTGGTGGAACATCGTAGTATTATTAAGGGGTAAATTCCAGGTATGTTGGCTAAACTACTCTTATAGAAATGAATTCCATGATGTTCCCGTAAGTTTCAAGTATTGTTGACTCAAGTTCCTTATTCCCATCTTCCGAGTTGTTCCCAATAAATTCGATTGTCCCGAGTAAGAAACAGTCGAGAATTATACATTCCAAAGGTGTTCCGAATGTTCCTATCACATTATGTTATCCTTTGGGAAATGTGTTCAAAAATGATATGTCTATTAAAATATGATGGCTTTTAGACATGTTTCAAATGAAAGTCCATTTTGCTTAACTTGGAAAGAATACCCCATGCGTCTAAAACTCCTATTGCTCATTGTGTACCTAAAGTTTTGATTTAAAATGCCTTGTTGTTGATAATCTATAAGGATGCTTGAAAGTGAAAGAAGTGGGTTGGAGATGTAAAGCGTGGCCTCTGTGCCAATAATGAAAGTTATACTTGTGGCCAATGGTTCCAACGAAATGGGATGATGTGAGAAAGATTATGAAATGAACCTTGATTCAACTATTCCTAATTGACTTCGAAAAAAGATTCCTAAAAGCTTATGTCCTCAAGTCATGCCCCAATGTGGCTGCTTTAACTGATGTTATGCTTTGTAAGTATTTCCAATGTGTTTTAAGTCTTTGCATATATGTGAGTTGAAATTGTGCACTGCTCTTTTGGGAAAAATATTCCAAAAATAAATAGTGTATTAACCGTTTATGATTTTAACGTGTGTATCTGTTGCTAATCAGTTTTCCCCATTCTTTGGGAAGAAACCTATTGTGTTTAAAGTTTCCATTACTAATGAACTTGAAGTTGTGATTTTCGGAATATTCTATTTGTTGATATTTTTTATGATGATCCATGAAAGGAAAGAAATGAAAGTGTGTAATATGAAATACGGCCAGTGTGCCATGAAAGAAGAATTATATATATGGCCAAGAGAGCCCATGAAATAATAATGTTGTAAGTGGTTGAAAGTACCAATGAGGCTATATACGGTATGAAATGTTATGAGGTAAATGCATTTGTATTGTTGTTTCCTTTGTATGCAAATCAAAAAGGTTTCGGGAGTATCGTTAGTCACTGAGAAAGGATATGTAGGAATAACCTAACCCCGAAACTACACGTGCCGGTGTAGGGTGCATTATGATTATTCCCCTTATTTGGGATGAGACTGTTATGATGAGAATATTCCCCTTTATTGGGATGAGGTGATTACTAGAAAAGGGTGATGTCGATCCACACAGCATTGTGTTGAAACGGCCTAGTCGGTCGGGTCTTGATCTGAAAGCCATGTCGCACACATAGTGGTGATTGTGCTGGAAATTATGATTGAAATTGTGCTTGATATTGCGATTAAGATAATGATTGAAGTTCGTGGTAGTAATTGTGATTGTGGTTGATGTCTTCGGGGAACACGACCTAGTCGATCGGGTCATGACCGGACTCCGTGCAAAATACACGGTGGCATATCTATATCGGTACTAATGATGTCCCAACCCAACATATATATATATATATATATATATATATATATATATTATCTCCGAATTTTTAAAATTGTCATGTTTTAACTGGGCATTTGGATATTGTTGATTGTGACTTGTTGTTCTATGGTTTTCCCTTTCTTATATTGGCATTATATTTTGAAAGTGGACATTTAGCTTTACATACTAGTACTATTCCATATGTACTAACGTCCCTTTTGTCGGGAGCGCTGCATCTTCAATGGATGCAGGTAGTTTATCAGTGGGCAGCTTTGGTCCTCGTTAGCAGTCACTCTCTATTCAGCCGGTTTTGGTGAGCCCTACTCTATTCCGGGCTTTATGTCAGTTGACGTTGTATTTTGTTCTTTGAGGTATAGCCGGGGCCTTGTCTCCAGCACTTCCATTCTTCACTCCTGTTGTACTTAGAGGCTCCGTAGACAGGTTGTGGGTGGTGTTTTATGTTGGGAATTGAAATAGTAAGTGTTGGTATTTGGGCAAACCTATTTTTTATCATATCTATATACGTGTTATATTTTGGAAATCATAAATGAATATCTTTTAGTAATGGGAAAAGATTGTGGAACAATTGAATCTTCTCATGTCTATCACTTGTACTGATTCTTATATTATTAATGGGCAAGGTTAGGTGAAAGGAATCTAGCAGTCTTGCTTAATCGGGGTATCTCAGTTGAGTGCAGATCGCGGTCCCAAGGTCAGGGCATGACAAACTTGGTAACAGAGCCTAAGGTTTTAAAGTGTCCTAGGATGTCTCGAAGCAGTGTCTAGTAGAGTCCTTCTTATCAGTGTGTTATCGACCACATCTATAATGAGGAGGCTACTTGGACATTTAGGAATTTCACACTTCTTTGATACTCTATATCGTGCTATAGAGCTCAAGATAGGAAGAAATTTCCTCACCATGTCTCGTTTTCCAGATTAGTAATCCACGAGTTCAAAGCAGCGATGAGGGAATGACCTTGGCATTGAATTTGGGGGAGATTGCACAAGAGTTCGTTGGGAGAATGTGTCGAGCCGTGGAGGGATTGGAAGAACTTGTTGCTAAGGGAAGTGTCCTTGTTCCTATCAATGTCACCACACCACCGGATCATGTGGTGGAAGCACCTAAAAATGAAAGAGGGTTGTTAGTTTTAATGAGCCAGATTGTTTGATTTGTAAGAAGCGCCACTTGAGGAGATGTTGGATGACTCTTGAAATATGTTTTGGTTTTGGAAATAGGGGGCACAAGAAGAACAAATGCCCTAAGTTGGGTACACCCATTCCGGTCTCTCGATGTGGGGGAAGGAACATTTTTGCGTCGTGTTGTGAGTCTGCTCAGGAGCGTGTTAGGGGTGGTAGGCTTGGGAAATTCCAAAGGCCCACACAGCAAACTGGTATAGAGATTGTTACTTCCATTGTGAAGGCTTGGAGGAAGGATAAGGGGGATGCTTATGACGTATGCAAAAAGGGTAAATATCAGGTTAGTGGGGCGAGTCAGTTCAGTGGACCTCATCCCCGTTGCGTGAAGTACATGAGATGTCATTCAGGGGTATGTCACTATGGTACCAATGTACGTTATGGAGGTGGAGTCAAGGGGCATCAGTTAAGGTACTGTCTTGTCGACCTAAAGTCATCATGTAAGTCACTCATAAGAACATCATTATGAACACCGCATAATTTTCCTTGTCGTATATGTACATCTGCATTGAAGAGCCTATATAAATATGGTCTTAACATGTCACTGGATCACAAAACATTGCATGTACCTGCTCTTTGAACGAGACGCATTATTCGTAAAACCACTTTATCACAAATTCTCTTATTTGCAAGCTCTGGTGGGATTGAGCTCTGTAATAATTTCCTTGAATTGTGTTATAACCCTAGGCTAATACTTCTCACTTGATTCCCTAATATTCTCGACAAGGGACTATACCTGATGAATTTCTTACAGAACCTTCTGATTCAAATGGATAACACCTGCTCACTCGTACTTGTGCATGCACTACCATAATATTTATCTACAGGGTATCGAATCTAATGTAAGGCAGCCTAGAGCCGAGATCTTTCTTGAACCAGTTTCTTTCTCATGTGCACGAGACTCATATGGTTTGAACAGTCACTTTACTCCCTTTTTGTGGGCATTATCATAAACCATTTCCACTGTCTAGTAACATAAGAGCATATCTCAACACCTATCATATGTGTACATTACAATTGAAATGGTCACTCATTCGCATAAAGTTTCTCGGAAATTTGGGATTTTTCACAAATTTGACATAGGAATATCTATTGATCACCCATCTCAGTATGACTTTTATGTAAGATCATTCCGCAGTAAGTAGCTCACTTTGTTCCTAGTATTGTAGTTTCCCATGAAGTGGTTTGGTGTGGTAGCTTGAGAGTTATGATGGTAGAAACATGTCCAGCTCATAACAAATGTTCATTTTCTCTTTACACCTCTAAACATGTATTAATTGTGTTCCTTAGTTAGTGAATTCATTGTGCTAGATTCCTGAATTCCATGATGTTCCCGTAAGTTTCAAGTATTGTTGACACAAGTTCCTCATTCCCATGTTCTGAGTTGTTCCCACTAAATTTGATTGCCCCGAGTAAGAAACTGTCGAGAATTATGCATTCAAAAGGTGTTCTGAATGTTCCTATCACATTATGTTATTCTTTGGGAAATGTGTTCAAGAATGATATGTCTATTAAAATATTATGGCTTTGAGCTGTGTTTCAAATGAAAGTCCATTATGCTTAACTTGGAAAGAATACTCCATGCGTCTAAAACTCCTATTGCTCATATGTGTACATAAAGTCTTGATTTGAAATGCCTTATTGTTGATAATCTATAAGGATGCTTGAAAGTGAAAGAAGTGGGTTGGAGATGTAAAGCGTGGCCACCGTGCCAATAATGAAAGTTATACTTATGGCCAATGGTGCCAAGGAAATGAGATGATGTGAGAAAGGTTATGAAATGAACCTTGATTCAACTGTTCCAAATTACCTTCGAAAATAGATTTTCCTAGAAGCTTATGTCCTCAAGTCATGCCCCAATATGGCCGCTTTAACTGATGCTATGCTTTGTAAGTATTTTCAATGTGTTTTAAGCCTTTACATATTTGTGAGTTGAAATTGTGCACTGCCCTTTTGGGAAAAATATTCCAAAAATAAATGGTGTATTTCCCATTTATGATTTAATGTGTGTATCTGTTGCTAGTCAGTTTGCCCCATTTTTTGGGAAGAAATCTATTGTGTTTAGAGTTTCCATTACTAGTGAACTTGAAGTTGTGATTTTCAGAATATTCTATTTTTCATATTTTTGATGATGATCCATGAAAGGAAAGAATTGAAAGTGTGGAATATGAAATATGGCCAGTGTTCCATGAAAGAAGAATTATATATATGGACAAGAGAGCCCATGAAATAACAATGTTGTAAGTGGTTGAAGGTACCAATGAGGCTATATACGGTATGAAATATTATGAGGTAAATGCATTTGTATTGTTGTTTCCTTTGTATGCAAATCAAAAAGGTTTTGGGAGTATCGTTAGTCACTGAGGAAGGGTAGGTAGGAATAACCTATCCCCGAAACTACACGTGCCGGTGTAGGGTGCATTGTGATTATTCCCCTTATTTGGGATGAGACTGTTGCGATGAGAATATTCCCCTTTATTGGGATGAGGCGATTACTACAAAAGAGTGATGTAAATCCACATGGCATTGTGTTGAGACGGCCTAGCCGGTCGGGTGGTGATCTGAAGCCATGTCGCACATAATAAATTGTGATTGAAATTTTGCTTGAGATTGCGATTAAGATAATGATTGAAGTTCGTGGTAGTAATTGTGATTGTGGTTTATGTCTTCGGGGAAGACGGCCTAGCCGATCGGGTCGTGATCGGACTCCGTTCAAAATACACGGTGGCATATCCATATCGGTACTAATTATATCCCAACCAAATATATATATATATATATATATATATATATATATATATATATATATATATATATTGTCACGCCCCGAAGTCAGGGAGCGCGACCGGCGCTCAACCGAGAGATCCCGGCCGAGCAAGCCTATTAGACTTACTTCTACCCAAACTCATCTATGAATAAAGAGGAGATGTACTCCATTAATCAATCACTGAAAATATTTTATTAACAACTTCCTTTTCATTCCCATTAGTAGCTTCATCATAATTTCCAAAATATTACGAGTTTATAGAATTAATGAAAAACATAATTTCCAAGTACCAACATTTCTAGTTCAATTCCCAACATCAACCATAACCCACTACCTGTCTACGGAGCCTCTAAATATAATAGAAGAGTAATATGGAAATGCCGGCAACAAGGCCCCGGCTATACCTCAAAACAATGTACATGAGAAACAAAAGATACATGACCCCAAAATGAAGTGGGGCTCACCAAATCAGCTGAAAAGAGTGTATTGCTATCACTGACCAATGCTGCCTGCTGAAGAACCACCTGCATCCATTAAAGATGCAGCGCCCTCCGCAAAAAGGGGCATTAGTATTGTCGAATATCACTAGTATGTATAGCTAAATATCCTCTTTCAAAATAGAATGCCCATATAAGAAAAGGCAACACATAGAAACAGCAAGTCACAATCAACAATATCCAAACGTTCAGTTAAAACATAATAATTTCCAAAATACAAACTTCATAAATAATTTTGGTTGGGATATCATTAGCACCGATATACAACCGTCTTTGTTAGCACGGAGTCCGATCACGCCCGATCGGCTAGGCCATCTCCCCACGAACAATGTGGTTTAACATGTGATGCGAAAGAAAGTTGTTACCAAGAGTAGTACCACCATATGCGCAATATGGCGTCTGATCTCCACCCGATCAGCTAGGGCGCCTTCCCACATATGCCGTGCGGGTTGACTTTTCCAATCCACAAAGGTTCTAGTTTCATCCCAATTAAGGGGAATAATATCACAATCCACCCCTACACCGGCGCGTATAGTTTCAGGTGTGGGCCTTATGACCCACCCTTCCTCAGTATTGCTAATGATGCTCCCAAAAATAGTTTTGATTTGATTTGCAAACAGAAATATCATAAATACAATTGTACTCACCTCAACATATTTCACATTGTATGAATTCTCATTAGTATTTCTAGTCATTCACAACGACAATATTTCCTTGGCTCATTAGGCCATTCACAAGATTCTTTATTCCTGGCACAATGGCCGTATTTCATATTCCACACTTTCACCTCTTTCAATTTCAAAGATCACCATCAAGTATCAACATATAGGATATTTTAAAAATAATGAAGCATACCAACCAACAATAGAAACACACATGAAAAATCATAAATAGTCAATACACCATTTACTCTTGCAATATTCTCCCCCAGAAATGACAATGTCAATTTCAACACATGAGTATATAGAACTCGAATCACACTGGATATATTTCTAAATCAAAGCATTAGTTAAAGCAACCACTAATGGGCATGAATTTAGTACAAAAGCTTTTAGACAGTTCTATCTTTCATTGAAACACAACTCAAAGCCATAACCTTTTAATACGTAACCCACACTTTGAAACTTACCGAAACATTATGGAATTCAATTCTAAGATAGAAAGTTTAGCCAACATACCTCAATTGCGCTTCTTTAGACTCTACAATTTTCCAGAATCCTTAGCAACCTTAATCTATTTTAGGAATATACAAATTGAACCCAAAATTAGGAAAACGTTCATGGTTCTAGTTCACTTCTTATTTTTCCCACACTCTTTATCACATGCATGCAAGATAAACAACCCTCACACCCACGGACCATCTTATTAATATCTGATTATAGCTATGTTTGAAATTAAGAGCTGGGGTGATGAAGTCTTCCTTTTTGGATGAAGAATTTGGTACTCTACTTGAATATTTCCAAGCTTTGAGTGATAGTTGAAGATTAATTGGTGGGAATTAGGCCCTCCCTCTAGAACCCCCTCTCTCTCTCACTAGAAATATAAGAAATGAGCTTCAAAATGGGCTAAATGGGTGTTTTAACGGAATGGGGGTCGGGTTTTAAATTAAGAAAAATGGTGCCCCGACACAGGTTTGCGGTCTGCAAAGTGACCGCAGAAATGGCGCTCAGGGGCCTGAACTTATGGCCCAGATATGCGACCAGTATGCGGTCTGCATACTCGTTCTGCGGTCGCATAATGCACCGCATAACTCCCTCCGCAAAAACTCAAGAGGGATTATGCGATCGATATGCGGTCCGCATATCGATTATGCGGTCCCATAATCGATCGCAAAACTGACCTCAAGTTGGCCAAACTTACTGCTAGTTTATGCGGCCATTATGCGGTCCGCAGAGTGATTATGCGGCCGCAGAAATGCGTTCTTCTGTGAAATATTTTCCTCTCAGTCCGTAGGGTAATGTTCAATCCAAAATGTCCGAAACCCTAAGTTTTTGGTTTAAATTTTTACACGTCCATATATATATATATATATATATATATATATATATATATTACTTCCGGATTTTTAAAATTGTCGTGTTTTAACTGGGCATTTGGATATTGTTGATTGTGACTTGTTGTTCTATGGTTTTCCCTTTCTTATATTGGCATTCTATTTTGGAAGGGACAATTAGCTTTACATACTAGTATTATTCCATATATACTAACGTCCCTTTTGCCGGGGGCGCTGCATCTTCAATAGATGCAAGTGGTTTATCAGCGGGCACCTTTGGTCCTCATTAGTAGTTACTCTCTATTCAGCGGGTTTTGGTGAGCTCTATTCTATTCCGGGCTTTATGTCAGTTGACGTTGTATTTTGTGCTTTGAGGTATAGCCGGGGCCTTGTCGCTGGCACTTCTGTTCTTCACTTCTGTTGTAATTAGAGGCTCTGTAGACAGGTTGTGGGTGGTGTCTAATGTTGGTAATTGAACTAGTAAGTGTTGGTATTTGGATAAACCTGTTTTTTATCAAATCTATAAACGTGTCATATTTTGGAAATCGTAAATGAATATCCATTAGTAATGGGAAAAGATTGTGGAACACTTGACTCTTCTCATGTCTATCACTTGTACTGATTCTTACATTATTAATGGGCAAGGATGGATAAAAGGCATCTAGCAGGCTTGCTTTACCGAGGTATCTTGGTTGAGAGCGGGTCGCGCTCCCGAGGTCGGGGCGTGACAATAATGCCATCTAGTCATGGGTCAATATACATGTATAAATGAATGCAATGCATAATGAAGAAATTTAATAAGATCTCTCGAAATGTCATAAGATCATTATTCCTTAGGTTAATATCAGAAATAAACTTTATCAACTTACGGATTTTTTGAGACCCTTGAACAGAAAATATAATAATAGGACATATGGGGAATAAAGAACATAGGCAACCCTAGTACTTCTAAGAATAGAGTCATTTGTGAAAGTTTCGTGTTTGCTCGTTTAGATGTATCATATGGATCATGCCAAAAGGAAAGAAGGGATAGCCTTAACATACCTTGTACACGAAGTTACAACTGTTGCACAAGTCGTCGTACCTCTTAAGGATGGTAATCTATATCATACAATGGATTGGTATCAATATCGACTTCATATTCTATAGGGAAGTTCATTTAGTCATCTTATCAAACAACTTAAGTGCATAACTTCATAGGGATCTTTTATTGCTCCAATTCAACATGTTCTAGCACAATGATCTTCATCTTCACTTCCCCTCATCCTCGCCATGATATCCATACCTTTACAATTCCATTTGGTATCTTAAAACATGTAAAAACAGCCCATATAACATAGCTCAACCTCAAACTTGCGTTGTTTATCTTTGGATTCACTCTAGGATCATGGAAGAACCCTTGGAGAGAATCGAGGGGGGGGGGGGTAGGAACTGTTTTGGTTGAGAAAAATGAGTTATAATGACTTAGAATTGACTTATATACAGGATGGAGTTTTACACCGACTTTGTGGGTCCCAAGGGAGCTGCTTGCGCAGTCTCGCGAAAATATGAATATCTCTCTACTCCTTTGTCATATCGATAAACGGTTTAATAATTTAAAAACTAGACGAATATATCTTCAATTTGGTAGGTGGATCACCCCATAATTCAAAGTATATTGGGAGAAAAGGTCATCTACATTTGACCTAATTTTCAGCACATTTATGAATGTAACTTGTGATGACCTTTGCCAACTTTTGTTCCACAACTCGCTTGACTTCAAAACGTAATGCATGACTTTCATAAGACTAAAATAACTCATAATATAACCTCCTTATCATTTTAACCACCCTAGTATCACCCCAAAATTACACGTTATAATATTCCCAACTTGTCGACTTTCGACGAAACTTATTTTCTTCAATTCGTTTAGCTTCTATGCCTTCCAACTCTCTTCGTACTTGTTACCTATCATATTTTATACTTGTAACCTCCAAATTAACATGATTAACTTACTTTATGTACTTTCAAAGATGATCTAATTTCTGAGCATACATCATTTGACTTACGATATACTTTTACGTACAAAAACATGGGGTGTAACATTATTCCCTCATTTGGAACATTCGTCCTCGAATGTTGATTGATGCGCTATCGGTCTCATAACCGCATAGCTCTTATGAATGCTTTAGTACTGTCCTTTCCATCTAGGCAACTGTTCTGTGAATAAATCCAAAGGCCAGGGCATTCCACCCTTTCGGCCTCTTTCTCACACCACGACCTATGGTCGGAATTCTTCCAATCTTGTAACTATTGCTACCTTCTGTCATGTAGCCTCTACGACCCTGTCCTTGTATCTGTGCCTGTGCTATCTTCTCTCTTTTTTCCTCCAGCTTTTATCCAATCTCTAGGCCTCACTATGTGAACATATGCAGTACTATTACAAGTTCTCCCTCAGGGTATCTGTAGGTGTACTAAAGTTGTTCACTCGGTACTTTGTCGAACTTACGACTATTGCTATATTGTGTTTCATAGACTCGGTTATTTATCCTTTTGGCTTTACTACATCTAGGTAGGTCATACTATACCATAACTCTTACTTTGATTTTATTATTATCGAGGTCTGCTACCCAACTCCAAGTTACTCTCTCGTTGCTTATCGTACATGTATAAATCTAAGTCCTTTAATGCTTCCTTATTACTTTTCATCTTAAGAATGACAACCTTATCTCATCTCATAATTTGAAACTATTATCCATCTATTGGTGATTCACCTCTATGTTTATCTATAATCTACCAATGATAACTTGAAACCTCTTACGTAACATATTGTCACTGGAGCTCACGTCTCATCGGGGGAACATCTGAAGTAATTTGCCTAATCCACCTAGGGGCAATACTATACTTCAATAACTGTATTTCATGGCATCCCAATGTGGTTCATCTTATGGGGGGGGGGGGTATTCTAATCCCGTGCAATTCATTAAATCCTTTCACTATGAATCATTACTCAATCAAAGGCCTAAACATCATGCTCTTATCATTTATCACAATTACACTTTCATTCTACTACCAGGGCAGCATTTCATCTCTTCTAAATGCTCCTAGTCTTACACTCCTCTGAGTTTATTCAGGCTATACTGAGCTATCTATAACTTACAGAAACCATCATCTCTCTTGTTTTCATGGGCTTAATCCCGAGGACTTACATAGTCTCGTCACCTTCTCACTCGCCTTTTCTTATCCTTACTCTTGTATTCCTAAAACCTTGTCGCTCTACCATACTTCAGCTTACGGCCTACACATATCTATTTATACTACTCACAACCTTCCTTTGACTTGCTTGCACCATAGATTTCCTTATGTTATTCTAGAACCTCAAGCGAGACATCACGTCATCTCTAACTCTTCTTTACTCTCTTAACTAAACCTCTCGGTACCTGGAAACCATAGGCTGGAAGATATGCCACTAACAACACCGCTATCATTTCTGGGTACTGAATCCCAGTGCTTCTAGCCCTCTATATGAAGTATGTACTATTCACAACCTTCTGCACTTTAGTATCTCGTACCTTCTTCACATTTACCTTACTTACCATAAAATCTCGCATCATATCTTCTATCTCTTTCATAACCTCCATTCCACATAGGTATAATTCACATCCACAACTTGAAGCTCTACTATAACTTGCACCTCTGGTGCATGCACAATCTGGTGGGAGCTTCATACTAACTTCTTATGAGACTGGTACTCTTCTAACTGTCTTTATCATACAGCCATTATAGAATATGGTTGATGTACTATCTCTTAAACCTCTGATATTAAGAGTGATTCTGCAATATTCTCAATCATGATATCTATAATTACTTGGGTCCAATAATGAGACTCCTGATTTACTTAGCTGATGTAACTCTTTAGTTTCCTCTTCTCTTTCAGTCTTTATGTAGGCTTAAGCTATCTTCTTATCTGCGACTCAGGGTATTAGTTATTACTTTAGCCTTTCATGGACGCTATGGAATATCCATGATATAATCTTCTAACAATTAAATCCTTTGTCTATGACCTGGACTCAATTCTTTCTTTTAACTTATACCGGAGTCTTCAACGGATGTATGAATGTCAACATATATACTGCATGGATAATAGTCCGAAATCTTAAGTGCGTTCATAATGTAAATAAGTCTGGTTCATTGATCGAATAATTAATTTTGTTCCTTCTTGGATTTCTTTAAACGTAAGCAATTACTTTTCTTGGTTATCATAGTTCCCACGCATGCCATAATTTTTGTGCAACTCATATGATCTCGAATATTAATTTTTATTTTACTTTTCGTTCATTAGCCACGATAGGTGTCACATTCTTATGGAGTGCATACAATATTGTAGTGAGACTGCTTCTACAACACCATTTCTTCTTCAAGTTACTATGCTTATGTTGAAGCCTTCTTCCTTATTTCCTTAGCTAGTCTTTTGTTGTAGTACTTAGGGGAGGCCCTCTGACTCTTATAAAGTTGTGAGCTTATTACCTCGTATACCCGATAGAATTTTTGATGTTCTTACTCGCCTATAATTATCCTTAGTTACTTACCTCAGTGTCCGTGTGCTCGTAGGGTTACTTCTACCCTGAAATATTTGATTGTCTCCTTAGTGGCATTCTCTTTTATTTCCGTTACACTTATACGGTACCTGCAACTACCCCAACTCCTATTTGAATATTTCTCAAGGATTACGATATTGTATCTGCGAGAATGAATTTCCTATGCTGGTTTCACTATGTTTATCTTGCATGATCTACTGCTTTATGTGAGACCTCTTGTCTATCCATAACTAGGCTCTTCCTGAATCAACTACTAACTACTCGTCAGTCCATGCTCATATCTATATTCTGTGTAACCTCTCTTGGGTTATGTCTTTATTCTTCACTTACCTTTCGCACTATCTCCTAATGTATCAACTGTCCATTCGCACTTATTTACTAGTTAAAATCCTCAAAGGGAACCCTTACTACTTATTCTCAGCATCGCCCTTACATAACACTCTAGAGTCATAACATATCTGTAGGATCCCAGTAAATGCAATCACATCCCTTTTGCCTTTTTACCGCATTCTTTCTTTGCCATTTCATAGTTACCTGAACCACTTAACTTCAACTTAATACCATATCACACCACCTTTCCCCCTTTAGGTGAGTACTATCATTTAATGTTCTGAAGTTTACATGCAGATGCTTTACCTCTTCATCTTTGGCGTCTTTCCATATTTTCAATTACCCTTACTCGCCTTGCAGTAACCCTTCTATACCAGGGATAACTGAATTTCTTATGCACAAGAGGGACACCTAGTGTAACAAGCACACTTAGTCCCTTAAGCTAACTCTACTCACAGTGCTTGCTTTTAGTGAAGCGTCTTCCTAAATGACCTTTAAAAGTTATTCTTTTGTTGTCTGTTCTATTGTTGATGGAACACGATCTCTGAAATTCTCATGATGTCGACTATTATCAAATCTTCTGGTCTCTAAATTTATCTTGTTTACTAGCCCATGCTGATTTTTATTACTCCATAGGTCTACTTAGCCTTCTGGTAATCGCGTTGGAATCACCAACTCATTTCTCAAAATGAGGATATAACTTTATGGCTTATACTCTTTTATTGTCTCAAGGCCTATCCCTTTTTGTCTTTTCCTTCACTTGACTATACACTATGTCATATTTTGATTTACCGTTATCATTCACTTATCACATCTTATTCATAATGCTTCATTTACTCTCTTCTTATTCTCCTGCAAATTTCTCTGTCTATTACCTTATTCTGAAAACTTCAAACAAAACATTGTTGCACTTTTAGCTCCCCTTGCTCCATCTCACTATCTCTTCGGGTCGCCTAACATTCTATTTTTACTAGGGGAGGGAGTCATACTAAGGTAAATATTTATCCCTTTTAGGATTCCACTGCATATCTTCTGAAATTCATGAATGCTCTAGTATTCATATCTGACTGTACTATTCTAGAGTTCACCATCTACGTTTCTCACAAGTAAAACTATTACCACGTTTGCAATATCCTTCGGAAATGTCAGCTAATGCTAACAATCCATCCATAATTTTTGGTTACTTTAACCCTAGTAGGATTCTGATATCCTATCCTTCTCTTAAACTATACATGTTAGCTCCTATAGGGCATAATTGAAATGGGTGTGGCCAATTGTAATGCTTATATTTCTATGTCTAAATTGTAAATACGTATAATCTTCACTAACTGTGTACCTCGTAGCTCCTTCACCTTGATTTTGTTACCTGTTGAAACTTATACTTTTACCTTCTGATACTCCCATGACCTGCTATTCGCGGGGCATATTAAATATTCCCATCCTAAGGTCATAAGAAAGAAATTTGCAGATCGGGTATGCACGATCTAATAGGGCCTCAAACTGCGCCATGTTGTCAAGAACTCTCCCTCTACTAGTGCCCTTACTTTCTGTTGTATTAGCCCTTTGGCTAGCTATAATCTTTCTAATTGCAAATATCTCTGTATCATTAGCAAACATAAGTTCCGGCTCAAACTCTTATGACTCGTCTCTATAGCACGATTTAGATTTGAAAGAAGGGTAATAGACTCCTAAATGCCTTTTAGCTTCTTATTTATATAATGTGGTGCACAACACATCTATAAACAAGGAGCTACTAGACATGGCTTGTAAACTCCCTAAGATAGAACTGCTCTGATATAAAGTTTATCATGGCCCATACCTGGGGAGGCATGGCCCAAACTTGGTGCCATATTTGGCCCGAGCGTACCACTCTCTAACTGTGAACTCTGGAATGGTAACCCTTAACTTAGGCCGACAAAGCCTACCTACATGTTGACAATACCATCAAGGCTGATGAGGCCACCAAGAATGTCTACAACCAGCAATACCAAACTAACATGTACACAAGGTTGGCAAGGCCAGAATACTGATATACAAAATATACAAGACTCGTCTACATGCCTCTAGAGATAACTGAATTGTATTATGGTCATGACAGGGCCTCGACCTACCCATCAAACTTTTATATATAAAATAGACTCCAAGGTCTAGACCTGGTAATTCAGAGGAAGTGGAGATTACCAACCAAGCTGATGTTTGACTCTGTCTACTAGGAAGGTCTACCCAACTGTCTATCAGGACCTGCAGGCATGAAATGCAACGTCCCCAACAAAAGGGACGTCAATACGAATAATGTACCAGTAAGTAAGGCATAAAAACCAGTAAATAAAAGACATGAAAGAAACATGGAGTAAAGGACTCAACTTGTAAGTCTTAATAGCTCTGTGAATCGTGAAATATTTATAATATCATGCATATCCGTAGAAATGTCATATCATGCATAGGTATATGTATACATAACATTATCAAACCTCTGAGGGTATCCCATCATATCATCTCGGCCTCAGTGGGTGAAATCATCAACGTATGCCAGGTAATCATGTGGTGGTGCGTATATAACACCATAACATTTCCCCATACCCCATATACATATAATATACGTGTATATAATGCCATCTGGTCATGGGTCAATATACATGTATAAATGAATGCAATGCATAATGAAGTAAGTCAATACGATCTCTCGGAATGTCATAAGATCAATATGCCTTCGGTTAATATGACAAATATACTTTATCAACTTAAGTATTTTCTGAGATCCATGAACAGGCGATATAATAATACGACATATGGGGAATCAAGAACATAGGCAACCCTAGTACTTCTAAGAATAGAGTCATTTGTGAAAGTTTCGTGTTTACTCGTTTAGATGTATCATATGGATCATGCCAAAAGGAAAGAAGGGATAGCCTTAACATACCTTATCCACGAAGTTACAATTGTTGCAAAATTCGTCGTACCTCTTAAGGATGGTAATCTATATCATACAATGGATTGGTATCAATATCGACTTCATATTCTATAGGGAAGTTCATTTAGTCATCTTATCGAACAACTTATGTGCATAACTTCATAGGGTCTTTTATAGATCCAATTCAACATGTTATAGCATAATGATCTTCATCTTCACTTTGCCACATCATCGCCATGATATCCATACCTTTACAATTCCATTTGGTATCTCAAAACATGTAAAAACAGCCCACACGACATAGCTCAACCTCAAGTTTCATAGTTACTAGTTTCTTCAAGAATCCTCCAACAAAATTCAACCCAACACTTGTACAAACTTAAGATTAGGTAATGGAAGATGAAACTTACCTCAAATATACCAATAATCCTCTGTTCTTTAACTCAATTCAACACCAAGTAACTTCCTAAGTCGTCACAACGAGAAGGAAAGGGAGTTAATGGTAACCACGATATTCGTTACGTTGAATTGCATGGTTTATCTTTGGATTAACTCTAGGATCATGAGGGAACCCTTGGAGAGCATATAGGAGGGTTTAGGAACTGTCTTGGTCGAGAACAATGAGTTAAACGACTTAGAACTAACATATATACAAGCTGGAGGTTTACACCGACTTTGTGGATCCCAAGTGAGTTGCTTGCGCAGTCTCGCAAAAATGAGAATATATCTCTACTCCGATGTCATAACGACAAACGGTTTAATCATTTAAAAACTAGATGCATATATCTTCAATTTTGTAGGTGGATCACCCCATAATTCAAAGTATACTGGGAGAAAAGCTCATCTACATTTGCTCTAATTTTCAGCATATTTATGAATGTAACTTGTGATGACCTTTGCCAACTTTTGTTCCACAACTCACTTGACTTCAAAACGTAATACACGACTATCATAAGACTAAAATAACTCATAACATAACCTTCTTATTATTTTAAGAACCCTAGTATCACCCCAAAAGTACACGTTATAATATTCTCAACTTGTCGACATTCGACAAAACTTATTTTCTTCAATTTGTTTAGTTTCTAAGTCTTCCAACCCTCTTGATACTTGTTATCCATGATCTTTAATATTTGTAACTTCCAAAGTAACATTATTAACTTACTTTATGTACTTTAAAAGTAGATCTTATTTCTTATCTTACATCAATTGACTTACGATGTACTTTTACGTATGAAAAAATGGGGTGTTACAATAGCACCACCCCGACATAATATTCTTCCTTCAACATTGGCCCATAAGCCCTTGAAAAAAAATTCACTATATGAAACTTCCCCCAAAATTCGGCTCTTGTAGATATGTATCAATCTCAACAAACTGAACCAAGAACTAAATATACTCCCAAGATATAACCACATGATGTACCGCCTACCTCATATACTCATAGTGACATCTTTCTACCACAATGGTTACTCATTACCATAGCCAGTACCAGTAACATACCTCATATCAAGTAAAACCTTGTTCCAAATATTTGCAACACTGCTAATGATGAAAGAAATACGTAAAAACTCATAACCACCAATCAGATCAACAAGTCGGGGAGCTCTCTCGACCGACAAGAACCACTGACATTATTCTTCCAAATATACCTTAACAAATTCCGATAGCACTAATTCTAGGACCAATAACCTTATCTCACCCAGTACAAGTTGCTCGATCGACAGGCCATACCAAATGCCACTAGAGCCACATACGACGCAATCCTTGCACCAAACAAGCAATGACTCGATGGTAAACCCATGATGAATTGTGAACCAATAAGAGAAATGTCCAACAGGTTTAGTAGATACACCCACCAAGGCATAATACTATGATTCCATTCTACAAGGGAGAAGCAAAACACACATGTTAAGCTAAAGGATCATATCCTAACATAACTCTGCTTTGGCTCGTTACCCGATCGAATACACCAATCAACATAGAACCCGTCAAGCCACGTTGCTCAAAATCAACAAGAACATGTGTACCAACAGCAATCATGCCAAGTGCAATACCATAACCATGTAGGAACGAATAGCAAAATATAACACATACAAGAAAAGCACGAGTAAGTTGCAATAAGCAACTCAACACCCCAAGAGCCATATCACTCAAATATCACCACAAGGCCTTAACAGAACCATATCATGCGTGTGAATAGTCAAACAATTTCACAACCCATCGTTGCATAAGAGAGCAACTCATGAAACAAATCAGGGTACGAATAACATCCATTCTGCCCGATGACACACCCACAGTAATACGCACAAGAGTGAGAAAACTCGAATCGATGTAGAATAGACATTCTCATTACGCCTACCAATAGGCCCCCAAATCAATTCTGATCAACCCAAAATAGGTAAATAACCTTCCAAAAGTCCCTAGTAACCTATCCATAATACATACCATCAGTTGTCTAACTCTTAACATATCTTCATTGTCCCCAACCAAAAAACATAGTCTGGCTCTAAGAACATCCATTCTATAAACCTTAAGAATACATGAATTACCATATCTGATCGAAACTCCACAACTCAAATGACTGACCCATAACTCATACACAATCATCTAACAGAAAATACTCCAATAAATCTTCCGTGACACATAGAAAAACCTTAACATCGGCAGTCAACAACCAGGCGATTACCTTAATACTAGTCAAGCATTCGTAAGTCAAAACACAATGCGTCTTCTAAAACACACACTTTTTTCAAGTGATACCAGATAGTGCCAGCATTCTCTTAAACATCTGAAATCATCCATGCTATCTAGAACTCATGACCTTCCCTTCGAAACTGAACCGCAACCTTGTACTTGCAAATCTTAATCCCACACGACGCACCGCATCTATCATGCTATCATATGAAAAATGAGAATCCCATTATCACCTTTGAATCACAAGTAGAATAAACACACCAGCAACTAAAAACCTTCCAATTAACTTAATCCTATAGAATATTGCAACACGCAACAAACCTTCTACGTATATAGAAGACATCAGCCTCGAGCTATGGTCAAATCCATTATGAACTCTTCGAAACCCATTTTCAAATAACCAAACCATCAAACTGAGTCCCTCTAGTTCACTCAAGTCACGCAGATTGCCAAACCTACAAGCATTGCAACAAAATACCTATAAAGCCTCACCACACCAAAGGAATTGTACCATATTTGATCCAAACCACTACCAAGCTTACCCATTTCTTCGAGTTCCTCTTGACTTACCTCCAAGATAACACTTCTCTTTGCTAGTACACTACTTTCCTCAATCAAAGCTCACCCTAAGAGACCCTAACATGAAACCATATCATCCTAAGTCCCATAAGTCACTGTACTCCCTCTTAAATACTCAGTAGTATCGCAAATCGAGATGCCCCCTCTAAAGAGACCTTCTATGAATTTGAAGTTGTTCATTTCCTCTCTCTAATACTGAAATGTAGAATCAATGATGATATAGAAATACCACAAGTCTCGGAATCATCCAATGTTGGTCTCAGATCTTAGCCATATATGAATCTTGGGAACTCCTAAACACCATATATGAATCTTGAACCCATTAGAACCCTCTCGAGAGTCATATACCTTACTTTAATATACTACGCATTGCTAATACGCGTCGAACGACTTGTGCCCCACCAGCACACGAATATCCAAAAAATAAGAAACCAAGTGATTCATTTTCCTTGCACCCTACATCCACAACGAATGTCAAACCTGAGTTATTCCACAACCTTCATACACTAATAAAGCATATTACATTATGCATCCCAATTCCTTGTTTGCATCATCCTTGAAGTTATCCTCATCAAGTCATAACGGATCCACAAACATGTCTTCACCCCCAAACTCTAATATAACATATGATCATGCGATCTGATCGTCGATAGTAGACTCCCCCTACTTGGCTTGAAGCCACAAAAGACATCATTTGATAACCCAAAACACTATTCTTCTCAACTACCATGGTCTCGCACTATTATCCAGCTAAATTACCTCATAAACTCATGTAGCACTAGTCATCACACCTTCCAAATCATCTGTCGAGTGCATACTCATCCTCGTGACAGTCATATAAACTTTCTCAGGTGATCTGAACTCTAATTGTAGCACAAACATCCACTGGATAGAAGGAAACCTCCTCAGAGAAACCTCATAAGAAGCACACAACCTCAACCTTCTCACAGGAGATAAGCCACCTGCTTAGCCTCAACCCGACATCTCCCTATGAGCCTACCATGGTTACAACCACTATCCAATCAATCAATATTCCTGAGTCTAAACTCGTCAAGAAGATATAAGAATCTACTTCATTCAAGCTGAAAGATCTATCAACACACTCACAACTCGTGACTGCATTCACATCCAGATGATAATCAAGCAACCATAGCCCTTTGCATCCCAAGAAAATTCTTCTCGTCACATCCAAACCAGTTAAACGTAGTCCTCAGTCACATAATACTCATCACATAGATATCTATCCACTCATTGAGCCATCAATCATACCACAAGGAGCACCACCGAAGGTAAGAGTCCAAAGTCACATACTCACACAACTGAAACTACCGAGCCCAATATCACATACAAGGGAATGGAAGGAAATCAAAGATATAAGATTCAAGGTAAACCAAGGCGGCACAATAAAGAAAGAAAGAAGGTGGAATTTTCCAAGATTCCCTATATCCTATAGAAGTTAAGTTGTCCCTCCGCGAACGCGACTCACAAGTCCAAAACTACATTTTACTCTTCAACGTGATCACGATGTACACTCCTGTAGCCAAAAACTAGCAGTTGAAAAGGGCCTAAAAATGGCCCGAAACCACCCCGAAATTCACTTGAGCCCCTAGGGACCCCGTCCTATCATACCAACAAGTCAATATACCTAATACAAACTTATCCAAAGCCTCGAAGCACCATAAATAACTTAAAACCAAGAATACAAGATCAAATCATTCACTTTAACATTCAAACATTAAAACTTCACTAAACACGTTTGAATCACACTTAGACATTCTGGATCACAAATAAACTTTGCACACAAGTTCTAATCAATCAAACGAACCTACGCAAGGTCTCAAAACCACAATACAGATCCAATAAACACCAAAGTCAACTCCTGGTCAAACCTATGAACTTTTTAATTCTTCAAATTGCCAACTATTGACACATAGTGCAAAAACATTCTAGGAACATCCTAATTCAAATTCGAAAATACACCCAAGTCCAAAATCACCAAACAAACCTATTGAAACAATCAAATTCCAATTCCGAGGTCGTTACTCAAAAGTCAAACCTTAGTTAAGTATTCCAACTTAAAGTTTTCAAATTGAGATTCACTCTACCAAATCAATCCCGGACCTCTCAAACATCAAAATCAATCATATACGCAAGTCATAATACATCATCTGAAGCTACTCAAATCATAGAAAGAAGTGCTAGAGCTCGAAATAACCGGTCGGGTCTTTACAGCATTACACTCAAGTAACGATCCAATATTTTATACGATTTTACAAATATGAGCGAGTTTATATTATTTATCCTCGGATAATAATTCTATATTAGCTTCTTCCAAAGACTAACAAGACTTTGTAATTTAATTATCCCTAAAACAATTAAGAGAATTAAGTATACCTGAATGTGGCTACAAGTAGTTCATTCCTATATCTAGGCATAATCAATATAATGAGGGTTAACACCTCAAGTTCTTTTTAATTAATCTTTCCCACTCCCGAGTTTGCCTTTTCCAGAGAATAATATGCGAGGCCTAGGGTTAGCTAATTCCTTTAGAAATATTAAAGAATAATAAGCAATTAAAGAAGCAATTAACTCATTTTATAATTAATAAAAATTATTCAAGACATAAGCATAACAAGAGTTTTAATCCAAACTTTCAGAATAAATATTTTCATAAACAAGTTTCACATATTGGAATAAAATGCTACACACTTAGATCTTCAATAAAAACAAGGAATTAAAGAAATGAGCAAAAGATTAAGAATTTCTCATCCAAGGACTTCAGATCTTCATTTCCCAAGTGTGGTGTAAGAAACACTAGCTCCAAAGCTTGTGTTTTCTGCCCAAGATGCAAATGATATGCCAAAGATCACTTCCAAATGAGTCAGGTCAAGTAATAAATGGTTTGGGAGCCAAAAACCTAAAATGTCAATTCCATCCAGATTCTACCCAGTTAATTTGCTTTACAATCGCGAAAAGAAGCACCGCGATCATTGTGAACAACTTTAGCAAAGGAGTGCGATCGCGTACTGCCCATCGCATTTGCGTAGAACATTTAGCCAGTCGCGGACTCGTCTTTACTGTATTGCTTTCACATAACAGTCTTCTTGTTCGCGATATATATCATCAAGGTTGACTGCGATCTCATCATCCCACCTCGCGGTCGCGTAAAGTACTTGACCAGATGCTGACCAGGTCTTTCTTCTTTACGTTTGCATCCCATGCTCCACATTAGCGATAGGTATATTCCAGAATGTTCGCGATCCATTTAGGACACTCTACGATTACGAAGAGCAATAACTAATAGCAGTCAAATTTTTTCATTTTAACTCATTTTGACTTGCTTTTTCCCGTATCTTCTCTAGATTGCACAATACCTTAAATATGATAATAAACCTCAACAAATGCCTTAGTTTCTCAAAAGAATCATACAAAAGTCCTAAGTATAAAAAAAATATGTTGGTAAAACACCAACTTATCAAACCCCGAAACTTAAACTATTGCTTGTCCTCAAGCAAGTCAACACCTAAGAACATCTTTGGATAAAATAAACAATTAAGCTCAATGGCACACCAACATCATGTCAAGTCAAAATGGTTCAAATTAAAACAATATAGCGACTTTGGTTGGTACCAACAATTATTCCAAAGCATTTGAATTGCCAACACTTTTTTCAAAATACAATTTTAACTTCAAGTGCTCAAGCATCAAACAAATCAAAGTAATAACTGAGTTATGACACTAAAGCCTCAAAATTTGCCTCTTGATCACATAATGACTTTCTTTTGTCCATTCCTCCCGATTGAACATTGGATTAAATTAACAACTCAAATCTTATGTGCCCTCACATGCAGTAAAAATTAGTGTTAACATGCTAGAAATAAACTACGAATGATCACAAATATAGTACAAAATATGACCAATTTGTCAAGTTATGTAATGACCAGATCAGTCATTTTGTGTAATTGAGCCATATTTCCCTTTTGAAGCTTCCCGTATGTGTATTTGTAGTTATGTAACTTGCCGTATCACAACCCAAAATCCACCTAGTCATGATAACACCTACCCCAACCCGCTAAATAAGCCAAGTAACAGTTACACAATTCTAATGAAAATATTAAGAAAATCTTTAAATGAAATAACTGAGTTCCTGGGATAACCCGATAGGTCATCTAGAATTTTAAACCTTAATTCTGTGTTCCGAAGCCTCCAATAGCTTATTTAGGCCTTCCTCGATTTACGTGCATAATCCGGGTAATTTTTCGAAAGACTTTTATGCTAAAAGTTGATAAAACATGAAATTTTGTTTTAAAAATCCATTTGAGTTGACTTCAGTCAACATTTTGAGAAAACTGACATGGATCCATGTTTTGACGGTCCTGATAGGTCCGTATCGGGATTTGGGACCTGGACATATGCGCGGAATCGAATTCGAAGGTCCCTAGCTCGAGTTATCACTTTTTGTCAAACCTTTGAGGTTTATGACTAATGTTTGACTTTGTTGATACCGGGTCCGTATTTTGGTTCCGAAACTCGGTATAGGTTAATTACTATATATATGACTTGTTTATCAAATTTGGTGAGAAACGGAGTTAGTTTGACGTGATTCGGACGTTCGATTGTTAAAATAGAAGTTCTAAAGTTTTCATGAAAATTTCATTTAATTTGGTGTCTGATTCATAGTTCTAGGTTTTATTTTGGAAATTTGATAGCGCGAGCAAGTTTGTATGATATTTTTAGACTTGTGTGCATATTTGGTTTGGAGCCCCGGGGGCTCGAGTGAGTTTCGGATAGGCTACGGAGTGAATTTGGACTTGGAAAATAGCTGGTGTTCTTTAGTTTCTAGTGCAGGCCTCAGACCTCGCAATTGCGAGGTCAGGCTTCTCATTTGCGATATGGCAGAATCCCTGTCAGGTTCGTATTTGCGAGCTATTTCCTCGCAATTTCGAAGAGTATCTAGGAATCAATGGTACGCAATTGCGACCAATTTCTTCGTAATTGCGAAGTGGGTTGCGGAAGGCAGTGTTCGCATTTGCGATCAAAATGATCGCAATTGCGAAGAGTTCAAGTTCGCAAATGCGAACAAACCATCGCAATTGCGATGGCAGTAGAGGTGTGAGAACTTCGCATTTGCGAAGGGGCGGGGGTTCGCATTTGCGGGGTTCGCAATTGTGACATTTGCGCCTCGACTTAAGCTAAGTTAGACGGGATTTCTCTCATTCTTTCAAAATTTCAAACCTAGATAACCCTAGAGGCAATTTTCCCAAGAGCCCTTCTTCCCCAATTCATTGGTAAGTGATTCTAACCTATTTTCTTTCAATTTCCCATTTCATTTCATAAGATTTCAACCTAAAATCTAGGATTTTCATGGTGGAAATTGGGGGTTTGGGAAGAATTAGGAATTTTTATAAAATTGGAATTTAGATCTCAAATTGAGGTCGAATTTCGAAACAAATTACATAACCGGGCTCGGGGGTAAATGGATAATCGGATTTTGGTCTGAATTTCGGGTTTGGACCAAGCGAACCCGGTAGCTGACGTTTGTTGACCTTTTTCAATAATGACCTAAATTGAACCTTTTTCATTCGTGGGTAGTTCCTAAGGCATATTTTGAATCGTTTGGTTGATAATTTGCTAGATTTGGTTGGTTCGGAGGCTTGTTTGAAAGGCAAAGTCGTGGTTGAGCTTTGAGTTAATCTTTGGAAGCGAGGTAAGTGTCGTAGTTAACCTTGACTTGAGGGATTAGGACTTGTTTGCTATGTGCTACTTGTATAAATGTTGGGTTCAACGTATATGTGAGGTGACCAGTACTTATGCATTGTTATTGGGTTAAAGCATGTGGGTGGGACTTGTTTCTTGTTATTTATTTCTTTCTTTGATCATGATATCCATGCTTAGACTAGTTAATTACTAAATTGATCATTATTTCCGCATTTATGGGCTCTCTGTGATAATTGAATATTGTTTATGAATAAGAGATTGGTGTTGTGGAACCATTGTTGACATAAGACTTGATCTTGGTTATTCTATCTCCCTGTTGTTAAATGTTCATTGTTAGATGGTAAGGGAGAGTGTTAATTCACGAAGGTGATGTCGTGCCGTATTCGAGAGTTAATGCACTAAGGGTGATGTCGTGCCATATTTGATAGTTAATGCACGAAGGGTGATGTTGTGCCTTATATGAGAGTTAATACGTAAAGGGTGATACCGTGACGTATCTATTGCTTCATGATAAAATTGAGAGTAAAAGCACGAAGGGTGATGTCCTGCCGTATATATCATTGTATGGTGATATTGAGAGCAAAAGCATGAAGGGTGATTTCATGCCATTATTACTGTTTCATGGTGAGGCTAAGAGTAAAAGCATGAAGGTTGATGTCGTGCAGCTTTATTCTTTATGTTTTATTCATTTTGTTGGTTGAAGGTTTATTGACTGATTCGTGTTATCATCTCCTGTTGTAGTTACCGTATCTTGTACCCCTTTCGCATGTACCCTCCCAATTATACTTGTTAATTCTTTATTTTCTGTTATTTTGTACGTATATTTCCATCTATACATGTTTAATTACGTGGGTGTCCTGTCATAGCCTCGTCACTACCTTGTCGAGGTTAGGCTCGACACTTACGGAGTACATTGGGTCGGTTGTACTCATACTACACTCTGCACTTCTTGTGCAGATTTTGGTATTGGCCCCAACTGTCTGTGAGGCGTATCCTCTCAGATTGGCATTTGGAGACTTAAGGTAGATCTGTTGGCGTCCGCAGACCTTGAAGTCCCCTTCCATTTCCCCTATTTACTGTTCTTTTCATTCAAGATAGTTGTATTTAATTCAAACCCTGTTTGTAGAAACTCTAGATGCTCGTGAACTTGTGACTCCAGATCCAGGTTGTACTTAAATATTATGGGTTTTTATGATATTCAGCATTCCGCATTGGTTTCATTTCAATTTAACTGGTTTTACTTATTTGAATTGATTAAAAATTGTCTTAAGGATCCTCTAACGTTGGCTTGCCTAGCAAGTGAAATGTTAGGTTCCATCACGGTCCCGAAGGTGGGAATTCCGGGCCATGACAGTTCCCATACATTAACCCAAGGATTACTAGTACAAGTCATGAGCCACTAAGACTTAGATTTACAAAGCTAGTATGAAATAAGTATATAAACAAAATTCGAATCTAAAACTACCAAGGACAAGTGGTATCTATATCCGGAAGGCAAGTACATCTTCGGTGCCAGCGCCTGTCATCCACAGCATTTCAACTCCAAGATCTGCATGCAAGGTGCAGAAGTGTAGTATGAGTACAACCGACCCCAGGTACTCAACAAGTATCATAACTAACCTCCGTGAGGTAATAATGATAAGAATTATAAATGATACTCGCTAATCACATATACAGTTTATAATTCCAACAAGTACAGAACAGTAATATGATTAAGTCATGAATCACAAAAAGAACCACCTTGTTGCACACAAATTTCTTGACGTACTCTGCTCAGTCAACAATCCAGCATATAAGGAAGATATGCAAATAATTCAGATAAACAGTCAAGGGAATTGCAAGTAAAGATGAAATGCAATAACCAACTACCAATATGTTGTGGTGCGCAACCCGATCGACATAGAAATCACAACGCATCTCTAAGTCCCACATTAGAATTTCAATAATCGAACCAAAACACTGATCGGCATTCCCAAAGCCCACATCAACCAGAAACTTGTTATTTCTCACAATTCGTGTGTACACCATCAAGAAGAAACATGAGAGGGAGACCCTAGGGGGATGGATCCATATACAAATGCTACACGGACAACTCACGTGCTATCATATCACAATCTGCCTGGTGTTGTCACAGGCTCAATATCACGGATCTGCCCAGCATAGTCACATGCTACCAGTCCAATCCATATCAGACAGAAAGCAGATAAACAATAATACATGTACATGATCAAATAACATCAAATTTCATATTCCTTGTGATGACCCAATAGGTCATCTTATGTACATCTCATTTTTACCCTCCTCAATTTGCGTGCACAGTCCGGGCGTCTTCCAGGAAAGCTTTTATGTTAAAAACTGAAACAAAATAAGAACATTTGCCTAAAAATTTCATTTGAGTTGACTTTCATCAACATTTTTAGTAAACGGGCCTGGATTCATGTTTTGACGGTCCCGGTGGGTCCGTATCACGATTTGGGACTTGGCAGTATGTCCGGAAACGAATTCCGAAGTCCCTAGCCTGAAATATCGTTTAAATTTGAAAGCTAAGGCTTAATGAATTTGAAAGTTTTGACCGATAGTTTGACTTTTTGGATAAAGGGTCCGTATTTGATTTTGGAACCCAGTATAGATCCAATACCATATTTATGACTTGTCTGTGAAATTTGATGAAAAATAGAGTTGGTTTGACGTGATTCAGACGTCCGGTTGTGAAAATAGAAGTTTCAAAGTTTTATTGAAAATTTCATTTGATTTGGTGTTCAATTCATAGTTTTAGGTGTTATTTTGGGGATTTGATTGCGCGAGCAAGTTTGTATGATGTTTTTAGACTTGTGTGTATGTATAGTTTGGAGCCCAGAGGGCTCGGGTGAGTTTCGGATACGCTATGGAGTGAAAATTGGACTTAGAGCATTGTTGGTGTTTCAGTTTCTAGTATAGGCCTCTGATCTCGCAAATGCAAGATCAGGCATCGCATTTGCGACCTCTACAAGTTCTGCATTTGCGATCTATTTCTCGCATTTGCGAAGAATAGCTGGGCCTCATGACTTTCGCATTTGCGAAAAATCCTTCGCAACTGCGAAGTGGGACTGGGGAAGGCAGGGATCGCAAATGTGATCGTTTGGTCGCAATTGCAGAAGTGGTCATTCTCGTATTTGCGAGATTTTCTTCGCATTTCCGATGATAGAAGGAATGTAGAAACCTTCGCATTTGCGATAGGTTCTTCGCATTTGTGGGGCTCACATTTGCGAACCCTAGGTTGCAAATGCGAGACCTGCAACTGATAAAAATGACCTTGGACAGGAGTTTTGGTTCATTTCTCAAATTTTCAAAACCTAAAACCTTAGAGGTGATTTTTCCAAGACTTCTTCTTCCCCAGATCGTTGGTAAGTTATTCTAACCTATTTCCTTTCAATCTTTCACTACTTTTCCTAAGATTTCAACCTAAAATCTAAGGTTTTCATGGTAGAATTGGGGTTTTTGGGTAGAAACTAGGGATTTGGTAAATTGGGGATTTAGATCTCAAATTGAGGTCGGATTACAAAACAAATTACACAACCGGACTCGGGGGTGAATGGGTAATCGGGTTTTGGTCCAAATTTCGAGTTTGGACCAAGCGGGCCCGGGAGTTGACTTTTTCAATAATGACCTAAATTGAATCCTTTGCAATCGTGGGTAATTCCTAAGGCTTAATTTGAATTGTTTTGTTGGTAAATTGCTAGATTATATTGGTTCGGAAGCTCTTTTGAAAGGCAAAGCTGTGATTAAGTTTTGAGTGGATCTTTGGAGCGAGGTAAGTGTCATGGTTAATTCTGACTTGAGGGATTAGGAATTTGTTTTGTCTATTTGCTACATGTTTAGATGTTGGGTACAACGTACAGGTGAAGTGACGAGTACTTATGCGTTGTTGTCGGGTTAAAGCATACGAGTGGAACTTGTTCCTTGTAGTTTATTGCTTACTTGATCTTGTTATCCATGCTTAGACTAGTTCCTTACTAAATTGATCGTACTTATCGTGTTTACGGGTTTTCTGATAATTGAGTATTGATTCCAAAGTTGAGATTTGTATTGTGGAACCATTGTTGAAGTAAGGCTTGTTCTTATTATTCTATCTCCCTGCTATTACTTGTGCATTGATATGTGGTAAGGGAGAGTGTTAATGCACGAAGGGAGATGTTGTGCCATATTGTGAGTGTTAATGCACGAAGGGTGATGCTATGCCATATTGTGAGTGTTAATACACGAAGGGTGATGTCGTGCCATATTGTGAGTGTTAATGCACGAAGGGTGATGTCATTCCACGTTATGAGAGTTAATGCACGAAGGGTGATGTCATGTTGTATCTATTAATTTACATTGTGAGGCTGAGAGTAAAAGAACAAATGGTGATGCCGTGCAATTTTCTTCATTGTTTTTAGTTGTTTTCACTAGTTAAAGGCATGTTGACTATTCTGGTTTTCATTTCCACTGCATTTCCTATATCCTGTGCCCTTTAGCATGTTCCCCCTCCCAACAGTACATGTTTAGATGTTATTATTGTTTTCTTGTACATATACTGTTATCTGCACAGGTTTATTATGTGGGTGTCTTGTCATAGCCTCGTCACTACTTCGTCAAGGTTAGGCTCGACACTTACCAGTACATGGGGTCGGTTGTATTGATACTGCACTTTGCACTTCTTGTGCAGATTTTGGTACCGGTCCTAGCTGATCGTGAGGCTTAGCAACTTGGATTTGTTGTCAGGAGACCCAAGGTAGATCGACTAGCGTCCGCAGACCTTGGAGTCTCTTCCTAGTTTTATCATTTACTGTATCCTTACTTCAAAATAGCGTATTTTCCTTTTCAGACTCTATTTGTAGGAATCATTGTAGCTCGTGAGTTGTGACTCCAGATCTGAGTGGTAGTATTTAATGAAGTTTTTATATCATTCCGCACTCGCTGAATTTCATTTTAGCTTATTTGTTGTTATTTACTAAATTGAATAAGGATTGGCTTAAAAGTTCTCTAATGTCGGCTTGCCTAGCAAGTGGAATGTTGGTATCAGAGCCCTAGGTTGCCTAGGTCTCACAATTCACGAGAGAGCTTAGTAGAGTCTGGGGGATCGGTACGGAGACGTATGTACTTATCTCCCAGAGGCTATGAAGTTTAGGAATATATTTCACTTCTATTCTTCTCTTTCGTACGATTTTGTTCTCACAATGCTAATTGAACTCTTCTACTTTATTCTCTCACAGATGGCGAGAACACGTACCACATCTTCAGCCGAGCAGCAGCCAGAGCCTCCAGTGGCAGCTCCTATGAGGGGCAGAGGTTGAGGCCGAGGCCTTGCCAGAGGCCGAGGTAGGGGCAGGGCTCAGCCCAAAGTCCGAGCAGCAGCACCAGCGGTGGAGCCTCAGGTAGAGTTTGATGAGGAGATTCCAGCCCAGGTTGTGCCTGTCAGACCAGCTCAGGTCCCGGAGGGGTTCATTACCACCCCAGTGCTTTAGGATGCTTTGGTCCGTTTGGTGGGCTTTATGGAGAGTGCGGCCCAGACTGGCGCATTCCCCATGGAACCAGCCGTCTCTCAGGCTGGAGGAGGAGTACAGACTCCTACTACTCACACTCCGAAGAAGATGGCTCCCCAGTATCAGACTCCAGCAGCTCATCCAGTCGGAGTAGTTCAACCGGTTATTACGTCATAGGCCGGTGATGGGTCGGCTATGTCTTCTGAGGCTTTATGGAGATTGGACAGGTTTACTAAGCTCTTTATAGTTCACTTCAGTGGTGCACCTTCTGAGGACCCACAGGATTATCTTGACAGCTGTCATGAGGTGCTACGGAACATGGGTATAGTGGAGACCAATGGGGTCCATTTTGCTGCATTTCAAATGACTAGTTCCGCCAAGAAATGGTGGAGAGATTATTTGTTGACCAGACCAGCGGGGCTGCCTGCTCTTACTTGGGACCAGTTCTCTTAGCTCTTTCTAGAGAAGTTTCTCCCTATCACACTGAGAGAGGAGCACCGTCAACAGTTTGAGCGTCTCCAATATGGCAATATGACTGTTACTCAGTATGAGACCCGTTTTGTGGATTTGGCCTGTCATACCCTTCTTTTTCTTCCTACTGATAGAGAAAGGGTGAGGAGGTTTATTGACGGACTTGCTCATCCTATCAGATTGCAGATGGCTAAGGAGACTAGGAGTGAGATTTCTTTTCAGGCGACTGCCAATGTCGCCAGGCGAGTCGAGATGGTTCTTACTCAAGGACGTAAGAGGTCTGACAAGAGACCATGTCTTTTCGGGGGGTTCAGCGGTGCCTCATCTAGAGGCAGGGGTACTTTTGGTAGAGTCCATCCTACCAGGCCATTTCATTCAGCACTCCAGGCATCCCACGGTGCCTCAGGTAGTCGTGGCCCTCGTATGCCTTATTCATACCAGCTAGCCTACAGTGCACCACCAGCTCCTATTAGTGCACCTCCGCTCAAGAGTTTTCAGGGTGGTTACTCAGGTCGATAGGGTTCGTTTCAAGGTCAGCAGTCAAAGCAGTCGAGGTCCTGTTATACTTGTGGTGATCCGAGTCATATTGCTAGATTTTTCTCTCGGGCATCGGGCATCTCACAGCATCAGGGTTCTCGTTCCATGGTTCTGGCACTAGTTGTTGCACCACCTGCTCAGCCAGCCAGAAGCAAGGGTCAGGCAGCCAGAGGTAGAGGCCTGACTGTTAGAGGTGGAGGTTAGGCCATTAGGGGTGGAGGCCAGCCAGCTAGAGGCCGTCCTAGGGACGTAGTTCAGGGTGACGGGGCCCAGCCCCGGTGTTATGATTTTCTAGCCAGGCCTGAGGCTGAGTCATCTGACGTTGTTATCACAGGTATTGTTTCAGTTTGCAGTAGAGATGCTTCAGTTCTATTTGATCCAGGTTCTACTTATTCCTACATGTCATCCTATTTTGCTTCATATTTGATTGTTCCTTGTGATTCTTTGAGTGCTCATGTGTATCCACACCTGTGGAAGATGCTATTGTTGTAGATTGTGTTTATCGTTCGTGTGTGGTCACCATTGGGAGTCTTGAGACTAGTGTAGATCTTCTACTTCTCGATATGGTCGATTTTGATATTATCTTGGGTATATATTGATTATCACCTTATCACGCTATATTGGATTGTCACACCAAGACGGTGACCTTAGCCTTGTCGGGGCTGCCTTGATTAGAGTGGAGGGAGACTCCTGGTCATTCAACCAGCAGGGTTATCTCTTATATGAAGGCTCGGCGTATGGTTGAGAAGGGGTTTCTAGTTTATTTGGCTTATGTCCGTGATTCTAGTACGGTGGTTCCTTCCATAGATTCAGTACTAGTTGTTCGTAAGTTTCTAGAGGTATTTCCTGTAGACCTACCGGGGACGCCACCCGGCAGGGATATTGAAATATGTATTGATTTGGCTCCGAGCACTCAGCCCATCTCTATTCTGCTATACCATTTGGCCCAGCCAGAGTTGAAAGAATTGAAGGAACAGTTGCAAGATTTACTTGATAAGGGATTCATTAGACCAAATGTCTCGCATTAGGGTGCACCTGTGTTGTTTGTTAAGAAGAAGGATGGATCGATGAGGATGTGCATAGATTATCGGCAGTTGAAGAAAGTCTACATTAAGAACAAGTATCCATTGCCGAGGATTGATGACTTATTTGATTAGCTTCAGGTTGCCAAGATGTTTTTGAAGATTGATTTGAGATCTCTCTACTATCAGTTGAGGATTAGGGCATCAGATGTCCCTAAGATAGCTTTTCGGACTGGGTACGGGCATTATGAGTTTCTGGTGATGTCCTTTGGGTTGACAAATTCCCCAGCAGCATTCATGGATTTGATGAACCAATTGTTCAAGCCTCATTTGGACTCCTTTGTTTATTAATGATATCTTGATCTACTCCCGCGGTCGAGAGGAGCATGAGCAGCATCTTGGGATTGTACTTCAGACTCTGATAGCCAGCCAGTTATATGCTAAATTTTTAAAGTGCGAGTTTTGGCTGAATTCAGTCACTTTCTTGGGGCATGTTGTATCAGCAGAGGGCATTCAGGTAGATCCTAAGAAGATTGAGTCAATTCACAATTGGCCTAGACCCACTTCAGCTATGGAGATTAGGAGTTTCTTGGGTTTGGCGGGCTATTACCGTCGATTTGTGGAGGGGATTTCATCTATAGCTGCCTCGTTGACTAGGTTGACCCAAAAGGGTGTGTCGTTTAGATGGTCAGACGAGTGTGAGGTGAGCTTTCAAAAGCTCAAGACTGCTTTGACTACAGCGTCAGTGTTGGTGTTGCCCACAAGTTCAGGATCTTATACGGTATATTATGATGCGTCCCGTGTTAGGCTCGGTGCGGTATTGATGCAGGAGGGAAGGGCGATTGCATATGCATCGCGGCAGTTGAAGGTTTATGAGAAGAATTACCTTGTCTATGACTTAGAGCTGGCAGCCATTGTTAATGCGCTGAAGATTTCGAGGCACTGTCTTTACGGCGTGTCGTGTGAGGTCTTCACGGATCATCAGAGCCTTCAGTATTTGTTCAAGCAAAAGGATCTCAATTTGAGGTAGAGGAGGTGGTTGGAGCTATTGAAAGACTATGATATCACCATCTTGTATCATCCCGGGAAGGCCAATGTGGTGGCCGACGCCCTGAGTAGAAAGGAAGCGAGTATGGGCAGCCTTGCATTTATTACAATCGGTGAGAGGCCGCTTGCATCAGATGTTCATACTTTACCCAACCAGTTTGTGAGGTCGGATATTTCAGAGCCCAGCCGTGTTCTAGCTTGTACAGTCGCTCGGTCGTCTTTGTTTGAGCGTATTAGAGATCGGCAGTATGACGACCCTCATTTATTAGTCCTTAGGGACACAGTGCGGCACGGTGGTGCCAAGCGGGTTACTATTGGAGATGACGGAGTTTTGAGGATGTAGGGTCGTGTTTGTATGCCTAATGTGGATAGACTTCGTAAGTTGATTCTTGAGGAGGCCCACAGTTCCCGGTATTCTATTCATCAGAGCGCCACCAAGATATATCAGGACTTATGGCAGCATTATTGGTGCAGGAGGATGAAGAAAGATATAGTTTCTTATGTAGCTTAGTGTCTAAATTGTCAGTAAGTAAAGTATGAGCATCAGAGACATGGTGGTTTGCTTCAGAAGATAGAGATTCCTGAGTGGAAATGGGAGCGTATCACTATGGATTTCGTTGTTGGACTCCCACGGACTCAGAGGAAGTTCGATGTTGTTTGGATCATTGTGGACAGGCTTACTAAGTCAGCGCATTTTATTCTTGTGCCAATTACCTATTCTTGGGAGCAGTTTGCAGAAATTTACATCCGCGAGATCATCTGTCTTCACGGTGTGCCCATGTCTATCATTTCTGATCGAGGTATACAGTTCACCTCACACTTCTGGAGGGCAGTACAGCGTGAGTTGGGTATGCAGTTTGAGTTGAGCACAGCGTTTCATCCTTAGACGGACGGACAGTCCGAGCGCACTATTCAGATCTTGCAGGATATGCTCCGCGCATGTGTTATAGACTTCAGAGGATCGTGGGATGAGTTCTCGCCCCTTACAAAGCTTGCCTACAACAACAACTACCAGACGAGCATCCAGATGGCTCCTTATGAGGCATTATATGGTAGGCGGTGTCGGTCGCTAGTTGGGTGGTTCGAGCCGGGGGAGGCTTGATTGTTGGGTACAGACCTAGTACAGGATGCCTTGGATAAGGTCAAGATTATTCAGGATCGACTTCACACAGCCCAGTCTAGGTAGAAGAGTTATGCCGACCGCAGAGTTCGTGATGTTGCATTCATGGTCGGGGAGAGAGTGTTGCTCCGGGTATCACCCATGATTGGTGTCATGATGTTTGGAAAGAAGGGCAAGCTGAGCCCTAGGTATATCAGACCTTTCAAGATTCTTGAGAGAGAGTGAGAGGTAGATTACAGGCTTGTGTTACCACCGGGCTTATCAGCAGTTCATCCGGTGTTTCATGTGTCCATGCTCCGAAAGTACCACGGCGATCCATCCCACGTGTTAGATTTCAGCTCTGTCCAGTTGGACAAGGATTTGACTTACGAGGAGGAGCCGGTGGCTATTCTAGCCCGGCAGGTTCGTCAATTGAGATCCAAGAGTTATCCTTCAGTTCAAGTGCAGTGGAGAGGTCAGCCCATCGAAGTAGCAACTTGGGAGTCCGAGTCGGACATGCGGAGTAGATATCCCTACCTTTTCACCAGCCCAGGTACTTTACTATGTATGTTCGAGGACGAACGATTGTTTTAGAGGTGGAGAATGTGATGATCCAATAGGTCATCTTATGTTTTAGAACCTTATTCTGTGCTTTGAAGCCGTAAAAATGTGATTTTTACCCTCCTCAATTTGTGTGCGTAGTCCCGGCGTCTTCCCGGAAAGCTTTTATGTTAAAAAGTGAGAAAAATAAGAATTTTTGCCTAAAAACTTTATTTGAGTTGACTTTGGTCCACATTTTTAGCAAACGGACCCACATTCATGTTTTGACGGTCCCGGTGGGTCCGTATCGTGATTTGGGACTTGGGCATATGCTCGAAATGGAATTCAGAAGTCCCTAGCCCGAGATATCGGACTTGGTTGAAAGTTGAAAGTTAAAGGCTTAATGAATTTGAAAGGTTTGGCCCATAGTTTGACTTTCTGGATAACGGGTCCGTATTTTGGTTCCGGAACCCGGTATAGGTCCAATACCATATTTATGACTTGTCTGTGAAATTTTATGAAAAACGGAGTTGGTTTGACGTGATTCGGACATCCAGTTTGAAAATAGAAGTTTCAAAGTTTTCTTGAAAATTTCATTTGATTTGGTGTTCTATTCGTAGTTCTAGGTGTTATTTTGGCGATTTGATTGCGCGAACAAGTTCGTATGATGTTTTTAGACTTGTGTGCATGTCTGGTTTAGAGCCCCGAGGGCTCGATTGAGTTTCGGATAGGCTACGGAGTGAAAATTGGACTTAGAGCATTGTTGGTGTTTCAGTTTCTAGTATAGGCCTCTGATCTCGCAAATGCAAGATCAGGCATCGCATTTGCGACCTCTACAAGTTCTGCATTTGCGATCTATTTCTCGCATTTGCGAAGAATAGCTGGGCCTCATGACTTTCGCATTTGCGAAAAATCCTTCGCAACTGCGAAGTGGGACTGGGGAAGGCAGGGATCGCAAATGTGATCGTTTGGTCGCAATTGCAGAAGTGGTCATTCTCGTATTTGCGAGATTTTCTTCGCATTTCCGATGATAGAAGGAATGTAGAAACCTTCGCATTTGCGATAGGTTCTTCGCATTTGTGGGGCTCACATTTGCGAACCCTAGGTTGCAAATGCGAGACCTGCATCTGATAAAAATGACCTTGGACGGGAGTTTTGGTTCATTTCTCAAATTTTCAAAACCTAAAACCTTAGAGGTGATTTTTCCAAGACTTCTTCTTCCCCAGATCGTTGGTAAGTTATTCTAACCTATTTCCTTTCAATCTTTCACTACTTTTCCTAAGATTTCAACCTAAAATCTAAGGTTTTCATGGTAGAATTGGGGTTTTTGGGTAGAAACTAGGGATTTGGTAAATTGGGGATTTAGATCTCAAATTGAGGTCGGATTACAAAACAAATTACACAACCGGACTCGGGGGTGAATGGGTAATCGGGTTTTGGTCCAAATTTCGAGTTTGGACCAAGCGGGCCCGGGAGTTGACTTTTTCAATAATGACCTAAATTGAATCCTTTGCAATCGTGGGTAATTCCTAAGGCTTAATTTGAATTGTTTTGTTGGTAAATTGCTAGATTATATTGGTTCGGAAGCTCTTTTGAAAGGCAAAGCTGTGATTAAGTTTTGAGTGGATCTTTGGAGCGAGGTAAGTGTCATGGTTAATTCTGACTTGAGGGATTAGGAATTTGTTTTGTCTATTTGCTACATGTTTAGATGTTGGGTACAACGTACAGGTGAAGTGACGAGTACTTATGCGTTGTTGTCGGGTTAAAGCATACGAGTGGAACTTGTTCCTTGTAGTTTATTGCTTACTTGATCTTGTTATCCATGCTTAGACTAGTTCCTTACTAAATTGATCGTACTTATCGTGTTTACGGGTTTTCTGATAATTGAGTATTGATTCCAAAGTTGAGATTTGTATTGTGGAACCATTGTTGAAGTAAGGCTTGTTCTTGTTATTCTATCTCCGTGCTATTACTTGTGCATTGATATGTGGTAAGGGGGAGTGTTAATGCACAAAGGGAGATGTTGTGCCATATTGTGAGTGTTAATGCACGAAGGGTGATGCTATGCCATATTGTGAGTGTTAATACACGAAGGGTGATGTCGTGCCATATTGTGAGTGTTAATGCACGAAGGGTGATGTCATTCCACGTTATGAGAGTTAATGCACGAAGGGTGATGTCATGTTGTATCTATTAATTTACATTGTGAAGCTGAGTGTAAAAGAACAAATGGTGATGCCGTGCAATTTTCTTCATTGTTTTTAGTTGTTTTCACTAGTTAAAGGCATGTTGACTGTTCTGGTTTTCATTTCCACTGCATTTCCTATATCCTGTGCCCTTTAGCATGTTCCCCCTCCCAACAGTACATGTTTAGATGTTATTGTTGTTTTCTTGTACATATACTGTTATCTGCACAGGTTTATTATGTGGGTGTCTTGTCATAGCCTCGTCACTACTTCGTCAAGGTTAGGCTTGACACTTACCAGTACATGGGGTCGGTTGTATTGATACTGCACTTTGCACTTCTTGTGCAGATTTTGTTACCGGTCCTAGCTGATCGTGAGGCTTAGCAACTTGGATTTGTTGTCAGGAGACCCAAGGTAGATCTACTAGCGTCCGCAGACCTTGGAGTCTCTTCCTAGTTTTATCATTTACTGTATCCTTACTTCAAAATAGCGTATTTTCCTTTTCAGACTCTATTTGTAGGAATCATTGTAGCTCGTGAGTTGTGACTCCAGATCTGGGTGGTAGTATTTAATGAAGTTTTTATATCATTCCGCACTCGCTGAATTGCATTTTAGCTTATTTGTTGTTATTTACTAAATTGAATAAGGATTGGCTTAAAAGTTCTCTAATGTCGGCTTTCCTAGCAAGTGGAATGTTAGACGCCATTACGGTCCCGACGGTAAGAATTCTAGGTCGTGACACTCCTGGACTGGTATAAATGACATGCCAAGGTGTATGCATGTGCAAAGTGTGCCATCATAACTCAAATCAGGCAAATATATCACGGAGGTAGAAATTATCAGGTTCAATCAGGAGATTAACATCTATGTAACCTCAAACATGGCTCAAATAGCTCACGCAACGGGTACAATTATAAGAACCATTATAGCATGAAGCATAGCAATCAAACCAAGGCATATCATAGCCTAAACACTACCCCAAGCATGAAAAATACCTCGGTGCACGCACATGGTCTCAAACCCACACATGTGCACTACCCATAGCACGTGGCTATCACAAATAACTCAAACAACTAGTGCCTCAATCAAGTTTAGGTAATACTTACCTCAAGCAAGCCAAAATAATACACTAGAAATGCCATCTCGCACGAATCAACCTCCGAACGGCCCGACACTAGCCAAAAGCAACTCTAAATCATCACATAATGCCATAGAAAACAAACCCAAACAATAAAGGTTAAATATTTAATCAAATACTCATGGTCAACCAAAAGTCAACCCGGGCCCACACCTTGGAACACAACAAAACTAATAAATTCCAACAACCCATTCGAATACAAGTCCAACCATAATAGTTTCACTCAAATCTGACTCCGAATCGATGTTCAAAACCTAATTTTTCACTTTTGAAAAGTTTTGACAAAAAGCCTCAATTTCTCTTTTAGATTCATTAATCAAATGTCGAAATCAAAGATGGAATCATGTAAAAATAATCAAATCCGAGTCAAAAATACTTACCTCAATCCACATCGTAAAAATACCCTCCAAAATCATCCAAATCCGAGCTCTCAAACTCAAAAGGTGATAAAACAACTCATGAAATAAAGTACTTATAAGCACTGCCCAGGTAAACCCTTCGCGATCGCGGGACCCACTTCGTGATCGCGAAGAACAAAGATGAACTCTACCAAAATACACTTTGTGTGCGCATCACTTCCCTCACAAACACAATGACCACAAGTACCAGGACTTCACGAACACACCCATACCCTCGCGAACATGAAGATAGAAGCCCCTAGCTTCCACACTGAACTATGGTCGCAAAGCTTCTCTTGTGAATGCTATGGTCGAACCATTCAAGCCCCGCGAATGCGAGCATCCAATCGCGAACACGTAGAGGAACAAAACCTAGCTCCAGCTTACACATAGTGATCGCGCTCTCCCTCACACGATCGCGAAGAAGGAAACACATCACCAGAAGATCAGACAAACCAGTAGCTTAAATCACACATACCAACATCAAAACCACGAATCGCACCTCAAATCGAGCTTAATGAACTATTTAAAATTTCAAAATTCACAACTTACGTCGAACACTTCTAAAAACTCAGAATCACTTCAAGGTTTGCACACTACTTCCAAATGACATAACGAGCCTATACCAACTCCCAGAGTAACAATCTGAACCCGATAACATCGAATTCAACTCCCGGTCAAACCTATGAACTTTCCGAACCTTCAATTGCCAACTTTCGCCAATTAGAGCCAAAACCTTCGAAAAACATCCAAATGCAAATATGGGCATACGCCTTAGTCCAAAATTTACCATCCGAACCTAAGAAACTATCAAAACTCTTATCCCAGGTCAAACACATAAAAGTCAAAGTTGGTCAACTCTTCCAATTTAAAGCTTCCTAGTTGCGAATCACTCTTTCAAATCAATCCTGAACCACTCAAAATCCAAAGCCAACGATGCACGCAAGTCATAATACACTATATGAAGCTACTCATGACCTCAAACCATCGGACTGAATGCAAATTCTCAAAATGATCGGTACATTCTTCCTCGCTTAATCAAACGTTCTTCCACGAACGTGCCAAGAGTCATTCCAAATCCGTCAATTAACTATATAACCTCACCATACACATACCCATGGGATATCCTATGTCACCCCCAATCCATATAAGCCCGGCACACAACCTAATTGCAGATCCTTTCTTCAACCTTAGTCTATAAGCCTTCGAACCCAATCCTTAACACCCAAAATTTACCATAAGACCTGAATCTCGTATATGTACCAATTATAAGTCTGAACAAGCTGTATCAAGACATAACCATAGCCTAATATATAATCACATGAGATACCACATAACTCGTGTATTCATAGCAATAACTTTGGACCACAACAGCTGCTCAATAACAAACGTGGTACCTGTAACATACCTCATATCAAACAAAACCTTGTTCTAAACCTTTGTACACATACAATGATGAAAGAAACATGAAGATACTCATGACCACTCATCAGATCAACCGGTCGTGGAGACCTCTTGCCCGCCAAGAACCATAGCCAAATTTTAAGCTAACCAGTGACATCATATTATGTCCAAATATATCTTAATCAATTTCAATAGTACTCAACCCAGGTTCAACAACCTCATCTCATCTCATCCGGTACAAGTTTCTCTACCGAAATGCCACACCAATATCACCTAGAGCCATATGACATGCAATTCGTGCACCAAACAAGTAATAACTTGAATGTAACCATAGATGGAAGAAGAACCTAATAAGAGAACCGTCCCGCAAGCTCAACAGATACCACCACACAGCACAATATACCCATCTCACAGAGGAGAAACAAAACACCTGAAATAAAGCACAAAGGATCATAACCCAATATAATTTTGATGCGATGCGTGACCCAATCCAAACACAGGTCCACATGGAATACCTCGAGCCATGATGCTCATAATCAACAACCATATGTATAACACCAACAAACACAAGAAATGTATGACCATAACCATGGAGAAACAGATAGCACAATAACCAACAAGAAGACCATAAGCAAGGCACCACCAACCATTCAATACCCTAAGAGCCATCACGCTCGAATTCTGCCACAAGGCCCAAACAGAACTGTATTATGTGTACAAATAGTCAACAGCCTCACAACTCATCATAGCATACAAGACTAACACATTGAACATATTTGAACATGAATAAGATCATGTGACTCTGCTGACTGCGGACCCCCTAATAATGGCACACCCCCTAATAATGGGTATGCTAATTAAATCAACCTGATCCGACATAGAATAAATATTCTCATTAATCCTGCCAATGGGCCCCGAAATTAATTTCGATCATCCCAAAGTAGGTAAACAACCTTCAAAAAGTCCACAGTAACCTAACCATAACACATACAATCAACCATCAAACTCTTAACATACCTTAACAGTAAGGCCCCATAAAGATTTGACCTAGAACCCGAGGTTTCATGAGGCTCGCAAACTCATCACGGTACGAACATTTTGGGTTGAACAGTGCGTTGGGGAGTTGAGAAAAAAATTTGGCAGAGCAGGGCATTTCTGTGGTCCCTTATGCGACCGCAGAATCACTATGCAAGCCGCAGATCGGCCGCAGAGTGCAATAGAAAATAGCCAATTTGAAGAGTCGTTTTGCAGTCCAATATGCGACCGCGTTGTCACGACCTAAAATCCATTAAAGATTGTGATGGTGTTGTCATGACCCAAAATCCATTAGAGGTCATGATGGCATCGGACACCGCGGTCAGGCGAGCTAAAAATAAATACTTAATTTGGTTCTCATTATTTTTTATATATCTGAAATCATATTGCCTTCAATTAAATAGTAAAGATAAAATTTACAAAATAAATAATAATATCATTAGAAATTCCAATATAGTGCAACCCATAATCGCCCAAAACCCGGTGTCACAAGTGCATGAGCATTAACTAGGAATATAAAATAAAATATAACATCTATCGGGAATACAAATTGGACAGGAAAATATAAATACACTAAAGGTGACTCTGCTGGTTGCGGACTCGTAACGTGGAATGCAGCTCACCTAAATCCCCGCAATAACCGCGCCCCTGCGCGCACAAGGCCACTAGACATATATGCACCTGCACAAAACGTGCAGCAAGTGTAGCATGAGTACGTAAATCAACGTGTACCCAGTAAGTATCCCGCCTAACCTCGAAGAAGTAGTGACGAGAGGTCGGCTCCGACACTTACTAAGGGCCAACAATATGATAATATGAAATTCTAATTAAGCAAGATATATATAACAATAAAATTCAGAACAAGAAATAACTAAACAATTCGTCACCATATTTAAGAATCCAAATCACTTCCTTCATTTAAAACAAATGATCTTTCAAATAAAGAATTTATACCGATTAAAAAAAAGGGAACTTCCAGTTCTATTATCATGCACAAAATTCCACCGAGGACGTTCGGCCCGATCCAACATAAATGTAAAGTGTGCACTGCCGAGGGTCGAACGGCGTGAACCATACATACATCTATTACCCCCTCGCGGATCATACATGCGACGCGGTCAAAATATAAATTTATCAATAAATCATAACCCTTTCTTGATTCTTTACAAAATAAAGACAATTCGACTCGAAGCTTTTAAATCCTTAAAAATCCTCAACTCAGTTCCATTTGATACAGTTAACACATATAATCAAATAACGGTGTCCACAAAGCATGGTGTTAACCTAAAAACTACCCGGACATAAACATGAATAGTAGCTACGTATGAACTCTTGTCACTTCGTGCGTACGTAGCCCCCACAAATAACAACACATATTAATTAAGTTCACCTATGGGATAAATCCCTTCTTACAAGGTTAGAAAAGAGAATTACCTCTCTCCGAAGTTCCATCACCGGCTCCCAAGCCCTTCCAATAACTCAAACTGATACCCAACGCTCCAAAACTAGTCAATAAATATGCAAATCCATAAATACATGCTCTAATACTTATTATAATCCAATTTATAACAATTCTTAACTCCACTTGAAAAGTCGATAAAATACCCTCGGGCCCACGTGCTCAGATTCCGAAAATTTTTGAAGATAAACCTTACCCATATCACCACAAACTCAAATATATAATTTATTCCAAGTTCCACATCCAATTTCGTGGTCAAAATCCAAAAATAACATTTCTAGGTTTTCTACCAAAAACTCCACAATTTCTACCAATTTCCATGCTTAAATCCTCATAGAATCCATGTATTTAACTTATAATAAGTGGGAAACTCTTACCTTGCGATGCTTGATGAAAATCTCCATTTGAAGCTCTCCAAAATTGCCCCAACCAGATAAAAAATAAGAGAAAATGAGCAAAATCGCGATTTTAAAAGAACCCTTCTGCCCAGACGACTTTCGCATCTGCGGAACAGTAACCGCACCTTCGGCGTCGCTTCCGGCGTCGCTTCTGCGACCACGCCTCCGCTTCTGCGAAACTCTCCCAAATACAATGCCCCGCACCTGCAGAACATTACCCTCTTCTACGACATCGCAGGTGCGAGCTCCCCTTTCGCTCATGCGCTTTCTTCCGCTTATGCGCTTGTGCAGATGCGGCCAAACCTCCGCACCTGCTGTCCTCCCCCTGTCTGTTCTTCTCTGCTTCTGCGAGTAATTCGCCGCACCCGCGATCTCTCACATGCGGCCAAGGTCACGCAGGTGCAATTACACCAGAAGCATTAAGCTTCAGAAATTCTTAAGTCCAAAAATCGATCTGTTAACATTCCGAAATCCACCCAAGGCCCTCGGGACCTCAACCAAATATACCAACATGTCCCAAAACGCATTACGAACTTAGTTGAGCCTTCAAATCACATCAAACAATTCTAAAATCATAAAGCGCATCCAAATTCAAGATTAATGATCTATAGAACTTCAAACCTCAACCTTCGATGTTGAAACCTATTAAATCACGTCCGATTGACCTCAAATTTTTCACGCAAGTCATAATTGACATTACGGACCTACTTCATTTTTCGGAATCGGAATACAACCCGGATATCAAAAGTTCCACTTCCGGTCAAACTCCTTTAAACCTTCAAAGTTCCAACTTTCGCCAAATGACCCCGAAATAACTTACGGACCTCCAAATCCTCATTCGGACGCGCTGCCAATACCATGATCACCATACATAGCTATTCCCAGACTCAAAATCCCAAAAGAACATCGATAGCACTGAAATGCACTCCATCCCAAATTTATGAAATCCTTCCAAAATGCCAATTTCCATAATAGGCGCCGAAACGCTCTTGGGTCATCCAAAACCTAACCGGACATACACCCAGGTCCAAAATCATCATACAAACCTTTTGGAACCTTCCAATTATGATTCCGAGGTCGTTTATTCAAAAATCAAACCTTAGTCAATTCTTCCAACTTAAAGCTTCCGAAATCAGAATTTTCTTCCCAAACTAACTCCGAACTTCCCAAAATTCAATTCCGACCATACGTACAAGTCATAATACCTGAAGTGAAGTTGCTCATGGCCCCAACCGCTGAACGATGCGCTAGAGCTCAAAATGGTCTGGTCGTTACAATCTCTCCCACTTAAACATACATTCGTCCTCGAACGTGCTAAGAACTGTGCTGCAGTTGTCTGAAATCACTGTTTAACACCTCGTGCACCTACCTGTGCTACCACAACCCAGCTGAGCACATTAGATCGAGCCAATCTGAAGATCTTTCTCTTTATTTAGTCAAGTAAGTCTTGGAGTCAAATTCCAACATCCGGAATTCTCCACCAGGCTTGCTTCCAACATATGAACACTGGATCAATCACTACACAATGTACAAATATGTGATTGTATACTCTCACTGAATTCACACCATGCACCGCATCATTCACATGACCATAATAACATCCTCTGACAACAATAGCCGAAATCTCACGAATCTGATGCTTACTACACACGTCATGACACATATAAGTCTTGTTCCAATTCTTGAAATGCCACGATAGAGAAGATGTGTAGAACTCATAACCACCTGCCGAAATATAATTTATGGAGACTCTCCTCCCGACAAGAACCATTACCTCATTCTGGAATGAATAACAATATTTACCCTTTAATATGCTTTATATAAATCTAATCGCACGGATCTCAGGTCCAAAAATCTCGTCTCACCCAATACAAGTCGTTCTAGAAATAAGCCACCACAAACACTACCAAAGGTCTCATATAATTCCACCATGTGCCAACAATCCATAAACTCGAATGTGGTACACAAGGAAACGAACTCTGGAAAGAACTACTCAACCCACGTAACTAATTAAACAACTGAAAAGGTGTTATGAACCTTCCCCAGGAACTGAGAAGCAAAACACACAAGATTAGGTATAGGGAACTGTACTCAACATCACACTATTGCGGCGTGCAACCCGATCCACACATGATACCGTCGCGGCATGCAACCTGATCTAACCATGATACCCGTGGCGGCGTGCCACCTGATCCAAAAAACATACCCATGGCGGCGTGCCACCCGGTCCACACATAATAATCTAAGGAAAACATACCTCGATCTGTAACGCTCATACTCACGAAATGCCCGAATATCAACCACAAGTATGCTAAGTGCATAATACAAATCCTAAGGAGATGGCTAGCGCCATAAGCTACAAAACTCAAGCATGACTAAGGTGCGATAAATGACCTGCAATTCGAGAGCCATCCTGCTCATATAATACCACAACCTATACGGGATCTCAATACGAGTGCAAATAATCAAACCACCTCACAACCCACATGGCACAATAGAGACTACACGGAAGGTTCGACAACAGAAATAATATCCAAGGTCCGAAGAACCCTCTGAAAACAATGCTATGCTGAAATGAACACATCCGGCTTAATATAGAGCCCACATTCACATTTAGATCCATCCATGGACCTCAAGACGATTCTGATCATACCGTACTGGCTAATAACCTTTCAAGGATCCACAATAGCCTTTTTCCCATGGCACACAAGAACAACCATCGAATTTGGAACAAACTTCCACAACTCACAATCAAATGAACCAAGTGTCCTTCAGGCATAAATTCTCACATTAGCGATAGTACCACAATCTTCATACTTGGTTTTAAATCTTTAATCAATTAGGTGACTACATGTCACACTTACACAATCTTCCCGTGGGACGCACTCCCATGACCTTTCACACCAGGTAACAAGTCTGCACCTCCATACCGCCAGCCACTTTAATGTTGTAAAGCAAATCAAGAATCCGTAATTAGTACGCAAAGCCTCCTACACAGGACACCGATCTCAGGTGACGCTAAAGACAATACCAGCTTACTCTAAACATCTAAATTCTTTCTCGCTCATCTGAGCTCGTGACATTTTTGTCGACATCAACTGCAAACTTGATCCTCAACTTCTAATTCCCATGCAGCTCATTGCACCTAACATACCAATACGCAAGAGTACCAGAATTTCATCATAACTCCCGAACCACCAATAGGGTACACACTTCATCATATAGAAAGTTCTCACTTAACTCATTTCAGGAGAACCATTTCCCCACGTGACTAAATTCCCATAACCGTAGGAAGTACAAACCTCAAGTGGTGGTTTAAACCACCATAATTCCTCCGGGCTCCATCTACACATAATAGGCCATAATACTCACATGCCTCCAAATAAGATCAATTACGGCGGCCGTCAAACCTCGCACGTACCGCCATAAATCACAGGTATACTTAACACGCTGAAGGAACTGATCATCGCCACCATCATGCCAATTCAACCATTGCTAACCGAATCTGACTTCTTCTAATTTACTTTGGATCTTCCTGAGAAATAACAACAGCTCATTTATCAATATAACGAACTCAATCCGCACTCATCCTGAGTGACCCCATTTCACGAGACTACATTGTCTCCAAAACCCACGAACCATCTCATGCCCTCCTTGTGCGCATATTCGTGTCTTCAACTGGTACACCCATTCTGAAAATCCCTCTATGAATCCGAAGTTATTTTCTCCCATTCCTCAAATGCCACACCACATACCGAAGATAACGTAGAACACTCCAAGCCACTTTTCATAATCCGCTGTAAAATCTCAATACTTAACCATACTACTGGCTCAAAATCCTTAGGCACCGCACTTTGAACTAACTAGAACCATTTTTGAGAGTCATCCACTATGACTTGTTCCCAATTACGATCAAACTCCAAGGCCCTGCTGGCATATGAACACCCTCTCAAAGAAGTACCCGGCTGAATCACGTTCCTTGGAACTCACCTCTACACGAAGCATAAACTCTGAGTCTTCTCAAAGCCTGAACATGAATCGATAAGACGAATTGTAGCACACATTCCTCACATCCTTGGCTCAAATCACCACTGATGTTCTCTTCCTTTAGTCGTAATAACCCACCAACATGCTGATAACCAGAAACCTCACAAGTAGATAACCATGTAATCCAATCATAGACGTTGGGGCTCTCCCACTTAGCTTGAATCTACAATTGCATAACTCTAGAACCTACCAAGATTCCTTCTTCCTTACTGACATGACCTTGCGCAATCGACCTGCCAAATTCCTCGAAATCTTCCTGTTAACCATTTCATGAACGCCTTGAATCACTAGCCACATTTACATATTCGACCTCTTACCGGATAGCCAGTAAAATTCTTCGTAGAAGTTTCATAAACACCATGTAACAGTTAACCTTCTCACCAGAAATAACCCACATGTGGAAATTCCATGCTGACATCTTCTAACAATGCTGCACCGAGTACAATTACTATGAAATCCTTAAACCATACTGAGCCCGTGCTTATTCACTAGCCGTACACGTTCACTCCCCATTGACATCAATTAAACGTGCGACGATACATTCCAATCCAAAGTCATGTTGTATCCTTCTTCATATCATGCAACTCTTTTCCGTCGTATCCAACCCTTCCCCGTATAGCACCCAATATTCCAAATTATGTTCGTAGACTTAGTCACTATCCACCATGAGTTCCAAATCACTCTAAACTTTTCCCAAGGTGTATAGTCATCCTACCACAGAACCCATATGCTACTCTGCCCCTCTGCCACTTTGATCAAACCCTATCCTTTAAGCAACTACCCGACTTATGTTTTTCACACTTGGCCTTCTAGAAATTTAACCACCACAAGACACCCCCCCCCCATGTTCTTCCTCATCCTTCGCTGCCCAGTTGTTGCCTTAACTCAATATCTATCTCTGTAGCACTTGAACTAATAGATCGCTACCAACTTTAAACCTTTTCGAAGATCATCTTCCTTGAGCCCTTAACACCCGGACCACCGATTAAGTCCTGAACCACCGCTCACTGCGATCTCTGACAGCCATTTCCCCGGCACTGTTTCATACCACCCTGCCCGAAGGCAAATTGATGAAGACCATAACACCGGTGAACTTAACATATTCAATCCAGAGGGACGACACCACATCACAGATGAAAATTCTACCATGCTCGAAATACCAAGTCTCATTACTCCGTCAATCCAAACCTGAACATTCTTAGTCCGATTGCCTTTCTTTCACCAAAAATAAATTACTGGATCTCTGAATCATGCACTGAGTAAACCTCCTTCCAATCCATTCACTACTTTGACGCATAGACGAGCATCCTACCATTACACAAACACGGTGCGATAGCAACGCACGAATCGTCATAATAATCAATGCCAAACCTCAAAACCTTAGGTAATACTGATACTGAGTTGCAATGACAGAACGTCCTTCTGCAAGGCGACGACAATAGCCCAATCAAATACGCAAGGAGAAACATCCTGCAAAACATCTGTAGTACCATTACAATTCCTTGATTCCAAATTTATAACAAGTGTTTCACGTCGCATAAGATTGAATGGGAGGGAAATGAAGGCATAAGCCTCAAAGGAATCAAATCTCACGATGAGGAATCAAGAAGGGAAGTGCTCCTAACAGACTTGTAGCCTCTCGAAGATAAGTACAGACATCTCCATACCGATTCACAAAACTCTACTAAACTCGCTCACGACTCGTGAGACCTAAGTGAACCTAGTGCTCTGATACCATGTTGTCACGACCCAAAATCCATTAAAGATTTTGATGGTATTATCACGACCCAAAATCCATTAAAGGTCGTGATGGCGCCGGACACCGCGGTCAGGCAAGCCAAAAATAAATATTTAATTTGGTTTGCCTTTTTTTTAGTTCTGAAATCATATTTCCTTCAATTAAATAGTAAAAGAAGAAATTTACAAAATAAATAATAATATCTTTAGAAATTCCAATACAGTGCAACCCATAATCGCCCAAAACTCGATGTCACAAGTGCATGAGCATCAACTAGGAATATAAAATAAAATACAACATCTATCCAGAATACAAATTGGACAGAAAAATATTAATATAGTGAAGGAGACTTTGTTGGCTGCGGACTCGTAACGAGGAATGCAGCTCACCTAAGTTCCCACAATAACCGTGCCCCTGTCCCCACATGGCCACTAGACATATATGCACCTGCATAAAACGTGAAGCAAGTGTAGCATGAGTACGTAAATCAATGCATACCCAGTAAGTATCCCGCCTAACCTCGAAGAAGTAGTGACGAGGGGTCGGATCCGACACTTACTAAGGGTCAACAATATGATAATATGAAATTCTAATTAAGCAAGATATATATAACAATAAAACTCAGAACAAGAAATAACTGAACAATTCATCACCATATTTAAGAACCCAAATCACTTCCTTCATTTAAAACAAATGATCTTTCAAATAAAGAATTTATACCGATTAAAAAAAAGGGAACTTCTAGTTCTATTATCACGCACAAAATTCCACCGAGGACGTTCGGCCCGATCCAACATAAATGTAAATTGTGCACTGTCGAGGGTCGAACGGCGTGAACCATAGATGCATCTATTACCCCGCCGCGGATCATACATGCGACGTGGTCAAAATATAAACTTATCAATAAATCATAACCCTTTCTTGATTCTTTACAAAATAAAGACAATTCGACTTGAAGCTTTTAACTCCTTAAAAATCCTCAACTCAGTTCCATTTGATACAGTTAACACATATAATCAAATAACGGTGTCCACAAAGTATGGTGTAAACCTATAAACTACCCGGACATAAACAGGAATAGTAGCTACGTACGGACTCTCGTCACTTCGTGCGTACGTAGCCCCCACAAATAATAACACATATTAATTAAGTTCACCTATGGGCTATATTCCCTCTAACAAGGTTAGAAAAGAGACTTACCTCGCTCTGAAGTTTCATCACCGGCTCCCAAGCCCTTCCAATAACTCAAACTGATGCCCAACGCTCCAAAACTAGTCAATAAACATGCAAATCCATAAATACATGCTTTAATACTTATTATAATCCAATTTATAATAATTCTTAACTTCGCTTGAAAAGTCGATAAAATCACCCTCGGGCCCACGTGCCCGAATTCCGAAAAATTTCACAGATAAACCTTACCCATATCACCACAAACTCAAATATATAATTTATTCCAAGTTCCACGTCCAATTTCGTGGTCAAAATCTAAAAATAGAATTTCTAGGTTTTCTACCAAAAACTCCACAATTTCTACCAATTTTCATGTTTAAATCCTATAGAATCCATGTATTTAACTTATAATAAGTGGGAATCACTTACCTTATGATGCTTGATGAAAATTTCACTTTGAAGCTCTTCAAAATCGCCAAATCCCGATTTTAAAAGAACCCTTCTGCCCAGACGACTTTTGCATCTGCGGAATAGTAGTCGCACCTTCGGCATCGCTTCTACGACCATGCCTCCGCTTCTGAGGAACTCACCCAAACATAATGCCCCGCACCTGCGGAACATTCCTCACTTCTGCGACATCGCAGGTGCGAGATCTTCTTCTGCTCCTGCGCTTTCTTCCGCCTCTACACTTACGCAGGTGCGGCCAAAGCTCTGCACCTGCGGTCCTCCCCCTGGCTGGCCTTCTCCGCTTCTGAGAGCAATTCGCCGCACCCGTGATCTTTCACCTGCGGCCAAGGTCACGCAGGTGCGATTACACCAGAAGCATTAAGCTTCAGAAATTCGTAAGTCCAAAAATCGATCCATCAAACTTCTGGAATCCACCCGAGGCCCTCGGGACCTCAACCAAATATACCAACATGTCCCAAAACACATTATGAACTTAGTCGAGCCTTCAAATCACATCAAACAATGCTAAAATTATGAATCGCACCCCAATTCAAAATTAATGATCTTTAAAACTTCAAACTTCTACCTTCGATGCCAAAACCTATCAAATCATGTCCGATTGGCCTCAAATTTTCCACGCATGTCATAATTGACATTAAGGACCTACTCCAACTTCCGGAATCGGAATCCGAACCAGATATCAAAAGGTCCACTTCCGGTCAAACTCCTCAAAACTTTCAAAGTTCCAACTTGCGCCAAATGACCCCGAAATGACCTACGGACCTCCAAATCAACATCCAGACGCGCTCCCAATACCAGAATCACCATACGGAGCTATTTCCAGACTCAGAATCCCAAACGGACATTGATAGCACTGAAATGCACTCCATCCCAAATTTATGAAATCCTTCCAAAATGCCAACTTCCATAATATGCGCCGAAACGCTCCTGGGTCATCCAAAACCCGAACAGGACATATGCCCAGGTTCAAAATTATCATACAAACCTGTTGGAACCTTCCAATCCTAATTTCGAGGTCGTTTACTCAAAAAGCAAACCTTAGTCAATTCTTCCAAATTAAAGCTTCCAAAATTAGAATTTTCTTCCCAAACTAACTCTGAACTTCCCGAAATTCAATTCTGACCATACGTACAAGTCATAATACCTGAAGTAAAGCTACTCATGGACCCAACCACCGAACGATACGCTAGAGCTCAAAACGACCGGTCGGGTCATTACACGCATAATGCTTATGCGGGCCATACAATCCATTGCAGATTCAGCATGAAGACTTCCAGAGGGGAATTCTGACCCGGCCTGACGTGTCGCAGACCTCACCCGAACAACCCAGTTTTTTACATCACTTTTGCGGACCGCATATCCATTCTTCGGTCTACTCTGTGACCACAGAGCTCTATTCGAAGTGTCAATTTTCTAGTTTTTATAACCCAACCCTACTTCGATATATAGACGTTAAGGACCATTTGTTGAGTAAAAATCTGATATTTAGAGAGTGAGGAAGTGCTCTATAATGAGATGGGGTTCCTAAACTAATTTTTCATCAATTCTTGCTCAAGGCTTGGAGAATTAACAAGAAAAACTCACTAGGTCTTCATCCTAGAGGTAATATTCTAATCCCTAGGCCTCAATTTCGGGATTTTAACTGAAAATAGGTAATGAGAAAAGCAATTCTTGGGTGCGGAAGTTGTTCATTATGCATGCATGTACTATCAAGGTTTGTGGGAAGATTGTTGAGTGCAATTGGGTAGACTTTGGGTAGTGGGATGAAGGAATCCACCATAGGAGGACCTTGAAATCATAATGCCCATCTAGTGTTTGATAAAATGCTCAAATAAACTGGAACCATGAACTCCTTCCTAATATGTGTTCAATTTTGTTATATTTCCAAATAGATCGAAGTGGCTAAGATTTCCGAATCATTGTAGTAATTTAAGGAAGCTCAAGGCGAGGTATGTTGGCTAAACTTCTCTCTTAGAATTGAATCCCACGATATTCTTGTAAGTCCCGAGTTGTTCATTATAAAATTGACTATTCCGAATAAGCTTGGTGTAGGAATATATATATATATATATATATATATATATATATGTTCAAAATGTGTTTCGGATATTTTTATCATATTATGTTATTCTTCGGGAGTGTGTTCAAAGTATGACTTATGTATTAAAATGTTGTGACTTCAAGTTCAAGCCCAAATGAAAGTTATTCTACCAAATTATGTAATAAATCACTATGTGCCTAAGACTTTTATTTACTCACATGTGTATTTAAAGTCTTAATTTGGAAAGCTTTGTTGTTGATGACCCATGATGATATTTGTAAGTGAAAGAAGGGAGTATGAAATATGAAGTACGGCCAACGTGCCAATAATGATATTACGTTATGGCCATTGGTGCCAATGAAATGAATGATATGTAAAAGATTATGAAATAAGTGGTAAATCCTTTAAATAATAAATGCTTTGGGGGTATCGTTTAGCCACCGAGGAAGGGTAGGTCAAAATAACGTAACCCTGAAACTACACGTGTCGGTGTAGAGTGATTGAGGGGTAAATCCCCGTGTTAATGTGATGAGGCTGTTTCCCCTTATATGGGATGAGATTGATGTGTTGAGATGTTTCCCCCTAAATGGGATGAGATTATTGCTAGCCAGATGTGATGTGATGTCGACCCACATGGCATTGTGGTGAGACAGCTTAGATAATTCAGGCCAAGATCGGACGACATGCCACGCATATGGTGGTATTGTGAGTGGATGTCTCGGGGTGAGACGGTTTAGCCGATCGGGCTGAGATCAAACTCCGTGTTAAAAGCACGGTGGTATATCGGTACTAAAGATCTCCCAACTTAAAAAAATTGAACCTTACTTGAAATTTACCTTTCCCCTAACTTGACACCTTGATAATGTTTGAGTCTATTATTGATTTCATGTTTCCTTCTCCATTTACTGTTACTTGTTCTATTGATAGGGTGTTTAGTTTTACATACTAGTACTATTCCATATGTACTAACGTCCTTTTTTTCGGGGACGCTGCATCATTTTTGGATGCATGTGGTTCCATAGCAGGTGGTATTGATCAGTGATAGCAACATACTGTCTCCTCGGCTGACTTGGTGAGCCCCACTTCATTTTGGGGTCATGTATCTCTTGTCCTTTGTACATAGCATTTTAAGGTACAGCCGGGGCCTTGTTGCTGGCACTGTAGTAGCACTCTTTTGTTTCTCTTAGAGGCTACGTAAACATAGTGTAGGTTGTATGTTGCTTTGGGAAAGCTAAACTAAATTTGTTTTAATTGTATCACATGTTCCACTTCAACTATGAACGTATAGTGTACTATTTTTTAGACTTGTTAATGACGTAACTAATGGAAATGAACTGGTCTTATTCATGTGACCTCTTACTATCTAATTAATGAAATGTATCTTCTCTTTATTCATGGGTGAATTGGGTAGATGGAATTGTGCAGGCTTGCTCGACCGGGGTATCTCGATTGAGTGTCGGTCGCGCTCCTTGAGGTAAGGGCGTGACAAGCTTGGTATCACAGCCTAACGTTTTAAAGTGTCCTAGGATATCTTGGAGCCGTGTTTAGTAGAGTCTGTATTATCGGTGTGTTGTCAACCACATCTATAATTAGGAGGCTACTTGGCCATTTAGGAATAATACCCTTCTTTGATATTCTAGATCGTGCAATAGAGCTGATTGTAAGATTGTTCCTCCTCTAACTCGTGTAATTGCTCTAATTTTTAGTATATGGCACCTAGGAAGAAAGCAAGAATTGGACAAGGAGCTAATGCCACCACAAGAGTGGCAGTTGATTCTATACCCGATGATGCGGGTGAGCACCCGAGGGGTGAAGATGTTCCCCTAGCTACTACACCGACTGATTCTACTACTCCTGCCCCGACTACAGCAATCCCTAATCCTACTGAGGGTGCAGCTATTCCACCTCCAACCCCATCTTCCGATCCCGGTGTTTTTGATAGGGTTCTTAGGGGAGCCATACAAATGTTAGCCCAGATAGTGGCTTCCCAAGCCCAGAGATCGAATGTTGCACCTGCTTCTTCCAGCCAGCAAGGGGATTCTGCTAGTTCCAGGGTGAACAGATTTCTTCAGCTGGATCCTCCAGTGTTCACAGGTACTGATTCTGAGGAGGACCCCCAAGAATTTAATGATGATATGCATAAGACCCTCCGAGTTATGCACGCTACTGCGATGGAGGGAGTGGAGTTGATCTCCTATCGCCTGAAAGGGGTGGCATGTTCTTGGTTTGAGATGTGGGAGGACTCCCGTGAGGAGGGGAGCTCTCCGGCGAGGTTAAATGAATTTGTCGATGCCTTCATTGACCATTTCTTGCCTGTCGAGACTAAGGCAGATCATGTAGCTAAGTTTGAGAGTCTAAAATAAGGTAGCATGAGTGTGTGAGTATCATATTCTATCTACATGGTGCCCACTATGGAGGCAAGAGTGTGCCGGTTTATATAGGGCCTCAGCCCCTTAGTTATTAATGAGGCTGCTACAACTGCCTTGAATTATGGTATGAACTATGGTAAGATGGTGGCATTTGTTCAAGCCACATAGACCCGCAAATTGAAGAACAGAATAGAGCGAAAGGGTAGCAACAAGGCCCGGTCTGCGGGAGGGTCGTCAGGGCCATCTCAGTTCTTTGCTCAGTCTTCGGTTAGTGCATCACCATCAGGTCCCCGTCAGCAGCAGTGGAGTCATTTCAGGCCCAGTTAGGGCAACAAGGGACCCCACCAGTAGGGTTGGCCTAGAAGGAGATTTCAACAGCAGAGAGGCCCACATGCCCTAGGTGTGGGAAGATGCATTTCGGGGCCTGCTTCATGGACCAGACCATATGCTACGGGTGCGGTATCAAGGTTCACATTTAGAGGGATTGTCGTTCGTCCCGCCAGAGTGTGGGCAGGGGTACGGCACACCCAGCCAGTTCTGCAGCCACTACATCAGCAGCACCTCCTCTAGCTCGAGGCACTCCAGCACCAAATTCATATATATATATATATATATATATATATGTTCAAAATGTGTTCCAGATATTTTTGTCATATTATGTTATTTTTCGGGAGCGTGTTCAAAGTATGAGTTATGTATTAGAATGTTGTGACTTCAAGTTCAAGCCCAAATTGAAGTTATTTTGCCAAATTGTGTAAGAAATCTCTATGTGCCTAAGACTCTTATTTACTCACATGTGTATTTAAAGACTTAATTTGGAAAGCCTTGTTGTTGATGACCCATGATGATATTTGAAAGTGAAAGAAGGGAGTATGAAATATGAAATAAGGCCAACGTGCCAAGAATGATATTGCATTATGGCTATTGGTGCCAATGAAATGAATGATATGTAAAGATTATAAAATGAGTGGTAAATCCTTTAAAAAATAAATGCTTTGAAAGTATCGTTTAGCCACCGAGTAAGGGTAGGTCGAAATAACTTAACCCCGAAACTATGCGTGGCGGTGTAGGAGTGATTGAGGGGTAAATCCCCGTGTTAATGTGTTGAGATTCTTTCCCCTTATATGGGATGGGATTGATGTGTTGAGATGTTTCCCCTTAAATGGGATGAGATTATTGCTAGCCAGATGTGATGTGATGTCGACCCATATGACATTGTGGTGAGACGGCTTAGACGATCGGGACGAGATCGGATGTCATGCCATACACATGGTGGTATTGTGAGTGGATGGCTTGGGGTGAGACGTCTTAGCCGATCGGGCTGAGATCAGACTCCGTGCTAAAAGCACGGTGGTATATCGTTACTAAAGATCTCCCAACCTAAAAATATTGAAACTTATTTAAAATTTACCTTCCCCTAACTGGACACCTTGATACTATTTGATTCTCTTATTGATTTCATGTTTCCTTCTCCATTTATTGTTACTCGTTCTATTGAGAGGGTGTTTAGTTTTACATACTAGTACTATTCCATATGTACTAACGTATCTTTTGCCGAGAGCGTTGCATCTTTAATGGATGTAAGTTGTTCTATAGCAGGTGGTATTGATTAGTGATAGAAGCACACCCTCTCCTCAGCTAACTTGGTGAGCCCCACTTCACTTCGAGGTCCTGTATCTCTTGTCCTTTGTACATAGCATTTTGAGGTATAGTCAGGGCCTTGTTGCCAGCACTATCGTAGCACTCTTTTGTTTCTGTTAGAGGCTCCGTAGACATAGTGTGGGTTGTATCTTGTTTTGGAAAAGTTAAACTAAAATTGTTGTAATTGTATCTATCATGCCCCGACCTCGGGGAGCACGACCGGCCCTCAACCGAAACAACCCGGCCGAGCAAGCTTTCTAGATTACCTTCTACCCAACTCGCCCATAAATAAAGAGAATACAAACTTCATTAATTATTACCACGAGGGTTCATGAACAACACAAGTTCCATCACCATTAGTTACTTCATTTATATAGTTTCAAAATACATACACTTTCATAGTTTGAAGTCAAACATGTAATACACATATGACATTACTCTCTTGACTTTCCCAATAACAATACACAACCCACACTATGTCTACGGAGCCTCTACTAGATATAAAATAGTACAATGATAGTGCCGGCAATAAGCCTCCGGATATACCTCAAAACATACTACACACGGAACAAAGGATGCACAACCTCGGAATGAAGTGGGGCTCACCAAGTCAGCTGGGAAAAGAGTGTACCGCTATCACTGGTCGATGTCTCCCACTGTGGAACCACCTGCATCCATTAAAGATATAGCGCCCCCGGCAAAAAGGACATTAGTACATGTCGAATAGTACTAGTATGAAAACCAAAACATCCATTCAAGGACTTGGAAATACAACATGAATATGATGAATCATGGTAACAATAATAGGGCTTAGATAGCCATACAAGTCAAAACAGATTTATTAAGAACTTCCAATAACATTATAAATTCCAAGTCGAGAATCCTCTACAACTACCTTTAGATAGAGAGGCATTGCCGCCTCACCCCAATGTATGTGGGTGGAGGTGCAATCACAATACCAGAAACTCTACATAAAGCACCCCCGCCACCTGACCCCAATGTATGCAGGTGGAGGTGTATTCATAATACCACAACTATATACAAAGAGTCCACGCCACCTCACCCCAACATATGCGGGTGGAAGTGTAATCACAATACCACAGCTCTACACAAATCAGCCTCGCTGCCTCACCCCAACGTATGCGGGTGGAGGTGTAATCACAATGCCACAGCTCGAGTTCCCAAAATGATAATAATATGTACAAAAGAGTTCTCTTTTAATCAACTGTTTGGCACCTTTGGCCTTAGCAAGTGTAAATTCATAAAATTTCATCATATGAGAAATAAGTGTTTAATCACATTGATTTCATACAAGATCTTCTCCCCGAAGAGGTATAACATGATTAAGTCAAAAATAAAGAATCATTAACACACGAGGGTTCTAACACATTATGCCAATCGGGAATCAATTCTACTAGTTTGAATACTCCACATCCATAGCATTCCATGTCCGAACTTTACACGATGGAGTTTCATAATAATACAGGAATTCCAATACCATAAAAAGAGTTTAGCCTTCATAACTTGCTTTGAGTTTTCCTTAAATTAATATAACGTTCCGGAAATCCTAGCAACTTCAATGTATTTTGAGACATAACAAAACTGAACATAAATTAGGAAGATATTCATGGTTTCAGCTCATTGAAGCATTTTATCAAACACTAGGTGTGCAAATTTGATTACAAGGTTCTTCCACGAGATTTTCTTCACTCCACAACTGATTCAACACCAAGAGTTTACCCATACTAATTCAATTACCTCCTCACCATCCTCATAGCCACATGCATGCATAAATAACAACTCTCATACCCAAAAATCATATTTCCAAATTACCCATCTTATACCCAAACTCAAAATTGAGGACTAGGGTTTGAACCTTACCTCTTGGATGAAAACCTTGTGAGTTTTGCTTGTGAATTCTCCAAGTCTTGATCAATGATTGATGAACAATTAGCCTAGGGTTTCCCCTCTCTCTAGAGCACTCTAACTTCTATCTAAAATATCAGTTTTTTGCTTCAAAAGAGTCCCTCTACTTCAATATATCTAAATAGGGTCGGGTCAAAAATTAGAAGTATTGAAGCCCTGACACAGATTTGCGGTCGCATATGCGATCGTATAATGCTTCTGCAGTCCGCAAAATGGACCGCACAATTTCCCTCTGGAACAGGGCAATTCTACCTCATTCTGCGATCGGTCCGTAGACCAATTCTGCGATTGCATAATGGACCGCAGAACCTCCTTCCAAAATTTCTCATGTTGATTCTGTGATGGGATCTACGGCCTACAAAATGGTAATACTGCCTCATAATGGACCGCATAATGGTCCTCAAAATTTAGGTCAAGTTTCTGCTTCACTCTGCAGCCGATCTGCGGCCCGCAGAATGATTATGTGGTCGCATAGTAGACCGCAAAAATACTATAGTCTCCAAAACGATTTCGTCAACTCCCCAACGCACTGTTCAACCCAAAAGGTCCGAGCTTCTACAATAATCAATGCATAAGTTCACCCAGACATCAAGAAACCCCGGGTTTTAGGTAAAATTTCATGGGGCCTTACAGTATCACATGTTCCACTTCAACTACGAACGTATAGTGTACTATTTTGGAGACTTGTTAATGACGTAACTAGTGGAAATGAACTGGTGTTATTCACATGATCTCTTACTGTCTAATTAATGAAATGTATCTTCTCTTTATTCATGGGTGAATTTGGTAGATGTCATTGTGCATGCTTGATCAACCGAGGTATCTTAGTTGAGCATCGGTCGTGCTCCCCGTGGTCGGGGCATGACATTAACCGTCCACAACCAAGGACAATCTGCCTCTGAGAACTCCCAGTCTTCAAATTCTAAGAATGCAAGAATCTCCATATTCGATCCCAACTCCACTACTTAAATACTGACACATCCCTCATAGACAATCATCTCACGAGAAATACTTCCATAATTCTTCTATGCCACATCACAAAATCTGAACATCAGCAGTCGATCAACCAGGCGATTACCATAATGCCAGTCAAGCATCTAAAATGCACACTCATCTCAGGTGATATGATGGTAGGCTATAATCTCATCTTTTAGTCGTTTATCGCACTCTAATTAACTGCACTTTAATTGAGTTGGAACTTTAATCGCTAGTGTTTTACACTAATTATGTATTTTATGCCTTGTAGGAGTGATTCCAATCAATGTAGATGTTATGGAATGAATTCAAGCTATTATGGAGTTTTGAAGTCTGTGTAAAAGTCCAAGGATTAAGTTGGGATCCAGTTCGGGAATCAACGGATGATAGTGCAATGAAAAGAAGAATCGAGAAGGCATATTGCATAGTGTTCAGTAAAATGCACATAACCTTTCGCTCAAGGCTCCATTTGGGATCCACAATATATCATTGGAAAGATGTTTAAAAGGGATACAACTTTCATGTTTTACGTTTTCCCAAATTCCCAACAGAACGCCACCCACGTGCGCGGCCGTGCACTAGGCGTACATTGGGCGCGCATATGAGGCTGAACAGGGTGAAACATTAGGGACGCATATGAGGAGACCAGATTCGACAAATAACGAAGGCATGCAACAACCCTCCACATAATGGGGCCAATCTGGCCAAGACACACGTTGAAGTAACGACAAAATACAATGATTACTGGATCAATATGAGGCTTGAACCCTAAAGTAAAAGGGTAGGTATAAACAAAAGAGTAACTGGCATGATAAGAGGTGATTCTCTGGTTTGCACCCGGGACTAACACTGGGAAATCCGGTTTCTAATGACACTCTCGTCGAACCAAGGAAAAAAGACCGGTAGTGATTAAACTCGGGTAAAGTTCAGCAGGGTTGAGGGAAGCTATAGAAGAGACTTGGTTTCTCATGGTTTCACGGCCAGTTACAAAAGAAAATTCTTGAGAAACAATCTCTGCAAATGTTGGTTCACGCACAGGTTCATTTAAATCTTTATTCCTAGAAGACGATTTGGGGGTTAGAGGAGCCCTAGGTCTAAAAGAAGATGTCCTAGTAGAACTACTTTGAGAAGAGGAACCACGATTAGATAATGAACCAAGGCTACGAAGTCTATCACCTCTCCTACTCCTAGTAGGGGCAGTAAAAGGAGCAAGTTCATCAACAATAACAACTTTGTGAGGATCTGGCATTGTCAAAGACATGATTATCCAAGGCAATACAGAAGAAAGGATACAGAAATATAAATAATGAGTAATGTAATGGATACTAAAGAAGGAAGACTCCAAGAAATCAAAAATAATGAAGTATTTATAAGAAGATACAATCGTCATTAAAATTGGTCATTATGAGGCATCATAATGGAACCGTCACTTCGTGACTAACACAGCCGCAGAAAAATAAACCTAAAAGGTACTGAAAAACTGCAGAGCCAATCGTAAGAAACCACGTGGTATGGACATTAAATATATATAACAAATGTCACATCAATTCTGAAAGAGACATGATGATACTCGAGAAACGGCGGCAAGGAATTCACGCCATATAAGCTTACCACTTCCCGAATATTCAGTTGAGAATATTCGGAAAGTGGGGGGACTATCTGTATTGATGGAAAAAAGACATGACACGTGGAACATCAGTAAGCTGATGAGGCATGGCGCGTGGAACGTCGATATAGTGACAAGTGGCACTCTCAACTAACTGAATTAAGAATGCAAGGAAGGTACTGGAGAATCACCCACGGGGTAGCATAAGAGAAAAGAACCGGGTTTGACAGTTGTCAAAGGAGAAATGGGAATGAAGTTAATGAAGGTTGCAAAGAAGGGAAGATACACTAACCATAAGTAAATAAGGAAGGGGAATCGGAGCAGTTATAAGGAATCTTTAGTCATAAATATGCCAGTTACGGTTATCTATGGTAATGGGCAATCAATACAATTATTGTCATTAATTAGTCCAAATTAAGTATGAGAACCGTTATGATTATATGCTCCTATATAAGGATAAGAATTTTATTCGTAAGAACAGGTTACGATTATTACTGAAATACATACTATAATTCTTTGCTTTACACCTCAAGTTTTCAGCCTTGATTTTAGGGAGTGACTATCAGTTCATTCCTTATTTTTCTTTGCTAACCATATTCATTATTTTTTTTTTGTTTCTCCTAAGGTTATTGGGAAAGTGAAGTAAATATTGGTTATCAGTAACCTGTTTTCTTCTAAATATTGATTTTGACCAATAAATCTATTTTTGGTTAAACACTTTCGAAAAGAGATCTTATTTGCATGTACCAGCTTCCCAATAGTTGTTGTCAGTGCCTCACTTGTGGTATTTCCTGGAACGCTTACTCCACTTAATACTTTTACCAAGGCATCCCTGTGGTTGTCATAACTCATCAACAAATCAATGATTGCTATGTACGCAGTGGTTTTTCTCAATTGTTCCTCTACAGAGTACTCCTTAACCGACATCTTCCTCTAGAACTCTATTGCCTCTGGATCAGCTATATTCCTCTTCTGGTTATGTTCTCTATTTGAATTTCCTCGATTCAATTGTTCAGGAGTATAGCATTTCCCAGATCGAGTCATCCCATGAGCGGCCACAGTTTCTGTCATTTTTCCTTTTCCTTTTGGCTGATAGGTCCACGGAACTGCCTTATACTCATGATTCCAATCCCATTTGACAGTTGTGGTGGGCCATGGTTGATATGTCTAGACCATTACTGGTGACTTTAGTTGCACAGTGATTAATAGGTCCATCCGAGGAGTTGTCCTTGCTGCTTCAGTATTCCTAATGGTAACGATGATCCCCTTTAAATCATAGCCCTCCTAACGGCTCAGAAATTTTGGTCTAAAAATAAAAGAGAAATAACAATTGGAGATTAAACGGGGTGTTGGATCACTTCGATCCAACGGTTGAGATAAAAGCAGAAGAGATTAAAATTAAAGGGGAAAAGGCGCAATTAATCTAGACCGTTGATGAATTTGATCAATTGTCCAAGCACATTGTGTTTGTTTTGTGAGAGGCTTTAAAGGGATGATGTGGTAGAATTGGATTGGTGGAAAGGAGATGACGCAGACTGCAAAAGAGGAAAGGATAGTGTGGGCTTGGACGGGTCCAGTGTGTTGTGGGCTGGTGTTTGGGCCAAGTGGATTGGGTATTGGAAGAAGTAGGCTGAAATTAAAATTTATCTTTCGGCCATTTTAATTAAAATCCACCAATTGCAATTGTAGCCTATTTTAAATCTTAACCCCGATATCATAATTAAATTAATTAAACTTATTTAAATCTAATAAAACATAAAAGTACAACTAACGAATATATTATATTACAAGCCAATTAATATTAATAATTATTATCACTACTATATTTTACTTATTATATTATTTATATTTTCGAAAAAATAGATAATTTGAATAATAATTTTAAAATACCTTATTACATTATAGTCGATCAATAAGCGTTAAAATTATTATTTTAAAAAGGAAGATTCAAAATTGGTCATCAACAAGAAGCTACTCAAGGTTTCAAACTGCCAAACAAAATACTAAAGCTCAAAACGACCGGTCTGGTCGTTACAGTATCGGACTTTTCCAACCTTGCCACTTCGTTTTTCGAGGTTAGGCTTGCTACTTATTGAGTACATGGGGTTGTTTATACTCATATTACACTCTACACTTTATGTGCAAATCCAGGTGTTGCTCACAGCGGTGATTGCTAGTGAGCTATATATCTGGATATACTTGGAGATTTCTAGGTAGCAGTGCTATTTTGTTCGCATGTGTTAAAGTCCCATCCTTTATCTTATGTTATTACTATTTAGTCTTTCAAACAATATTATATTTTGTTCAGAACTTGTATTTAGTACTCTATTGAGCTCATGCACTCGGTGACACTAGATTTTTGGTGGTTTAAGTTGCATTGTCATTATGACTTCAGTTAATTAAACTATTACAATATTTGAGACTATTTCTTATCATTGTTGAAGTTTAATTTTGTATATCTATTGTTGTCTTACGTAGCAAATGGTATTAGGCGTCATCACGACTCTGGTGGGATTTTGGGTCGTGATAGCTTGGTATCAGAGCACTAGGTTCATATAGGTCTCACGAGTCATGAGCAGGCCTAGTAGATTATTGCGGATCGGTATGGAGACATTTGTACTTATCTTCAAGAGGTTATAGGGCATTAGGAAAAAGTTCCCTTTTCTTTCATTCCATATCAAGCGATTTGGTTGATCCGAGTCTAAACTTTGCATTTTATTCTCTCACATATGGTGAGGACTCGTGCATCATATGTCGATCTGGAGCCTGTCCCTAGAGCCGTAGCCGCGAGACGCAGGGGTAGGGGCACGACTAGAGGTGGATCACATGCCCCAGCTAGAGGGCGTGTCAGGGCACCTTCTGTGGAGCCACTAGTAACTCTAGTAGATGAGCAAACCCTGCACCGGCTACTTCTCAGGTAGGGGGCAGAGCACAAACTCTATCACCTCATACCCCCGATCAGATTGATCCGGGTTTCCAATCACCGAGAGTGGTTCCAGTTATTGCACCGCAGCTAGTAGTTGTTGTCCCACCAACTATTGAGCATGCTTTGTCCGCTGATAAGGAGGATGGAGGTTGAAGAGGTTCTGGAGGATGGACCCTTCGCGTTTTGACGGTACTCCTACAGTAGATCCACAAGATTTCCTTGATGGTTTCTATGAGATTCCGGACTCGTGAAGTCCAATGGAGTGTATTTAACCGTGTTTTAGCCTATAGGTCCAGCCAAGAAATAGTGACAGACCTATGAGTAGAGCAGAGAAGTTGATTCCCCTCCTTTACTTGGGATCAGTTCTCTAATGTCTTTTTGGATAGTTGTTGCCCCGCACCATGAGATATGAGTTGAGGCGGCAGCTTGAGCATCTTCGGCAGGGTCAGATGTTAATTACTAATTATAAGATGAGGTTTATAGAATTGTCTCATCATGCTGCTATTTCAATTTCCACTGAGGAGGGGAGAGTAGGGAGATTCATTGATGGTCTTCACCATGGTATTCGCTTTGCTATGGATGGAGAGGCATATATCGAGACTTTATTTCACCAGGTTGTGGAGATAGCATATCGTATTGAGTGCATCTACAGTGAGACTAGAGAGATAATACAGGGTAGGGATAAGAGGTCCCGACAGTCAGGTAGCTTCAGTGATGCCTCATCTGGTGGCCGAGCTAGATTTGGGAGAGGCCACTCTAGTAGGCCAGCTTATCATGCACCACCACCCAATCGAGGATTTTTTATGCAGTCTTTATTCAATGCACTTCCAGCGCAGAGTTCTCATCGTGCTCCAGTTATTCAGGGTTCATCTGTACCGGGTTCTTGTGGTGGATATTCTAGTTCACACGGTTCGACTCAGGCCCCACAGTCATTTTCAGTTAGAGGTTGCTATGAGTGTGGATACTTGGGGCACGTCAGGAAATATTGCCCCCATTTTTGTATAGGTTCAGGGCAATAGGGAGGTCAGACTATGATTCCTGCGCCAGTTGCTGCACCACCCACTTAGCCAGCCCGGGGTAGAGGTTATCCAGGACGTGATCATTCTAGAGGTAGAGCTCAGTCTAGTAGGGGTCAGGCTAGATGTTATGCATTCCTAGGGATGCCTGAGGCTGTCACTTCTGATGTTGTTATTACAGGTATTGTTTATGTGTGCCACAGGGATGCTTCGGTATTGTTTGATCCTAGCTCTACTTATTCATATATCTCATCATACTTTGCTTATTATCTGGATATGCCACATGATTTGCTTGATTACCTATACCGGTAGGGGATTCCATTATGGTGGATCGAGTTTATCTGTCCTGTGTGGTCACTGTATGTGGTTTTAAGACGAGGTAGACTTTCTATTTAGACATGGTTGATTCTAAGGTGATCTTGGGTATGAATTTGTTATCCCAGTATCATGCTATTTTGGACTATCATGCCAAGACAATGACCTTAGCTATGCCTAGTCTACTGAGGTTGAAGTGAAAGGGTTCATTGAGCAGTTCTATGAGTAGAGTCATATTTTATCCGAAGGCTTAGCGAATGGTTAAGAAGGGTGCTTAGAATATCTGGCTTTCATTAGTGATACATGTGTCGAGACTCCTATAGTTGATTCAATTTCGGTGGTGAGGGAGTTCTCGAATGTGTCTCCCGCTGATCTACCTGGTGTGACACCCGATAGAGATACTGATTTCGACATTGATTTGGCACTAGGCACAAAACCTATCTTTATTACTCTATATAGTATGGCTTCAATTAAGTTGAAAGAGCTGAAGGAGCAGTTGTAGAAGTTTCTGGATGAGGGATTCATTAGACCAAGTGTTGATATCCCTAAGACAGCTTTCAGGACAGGCTATGGACATTGCGAGTTCATGGTTACGTCTTTTGGACCGACTAACGCCCCAACGGCATTCATGCACCTGATGAATAGTGTGTTTTAGGAATGTTTGTATTCTTTGATGATCGTGTTCATAGATGATATTCTAGTATATTCTCTAAGTAGGGAGGAACATGAGCGATATCTAAGGTTTGTGCTCCAGACTTTGAGGGAGAAGAAGCTATATGCTAAATTATCCAAGTGTGAGTTTTGGTTGGATTCTGTGGCATTCTTAGGCCACGCGGTATCTAGTGATGGTATCAAGGTTGACCCGAAAGATGATTGAGGCAATTCAAAGCTAGCCTAGACCCATATCAACGTTAGAGAGTCGGAGTTTTCTAGGTTTAGTTGGTTACTATCGCGGTTTTGTAGAAGGATTTCATCCATAACAACCCCGTTGACTAAGTTAACTCAAAAGAGTGCTATCATTAGGTAGTCTGATAGTATGAGGAGAGTTATCAGAAGCTCAAGACAACATTTACTACAACTCCAGTTTTGGTGTTATCCACTGAGCCGGGGTCTTATACCGTGTATTCTGATGCTTCGAGCATTGGTCTCGGATGTATGCTTATGTAGGATGGTAGAGTAATTTTTTATGCTTCGCGTCAGTTGACGGTTCATGAGAGGAATTATTTGGTTCATCATTTGAAGTTAGCAGCCATTGTTCATGCCTTGAAGATTTGGAGGCACTATTTGTATAGCATGTCTTGTGAGGTTTATACTGATCATCGCAATCTCCAGCACTTGTTTAAGTAGTAGGATTTGAATTTGAGGCAGCGAAGGTGGTTGGAGATATTGAAGGATTATTATATCACTATCTTGTATCATTTAGGGAAAATTAATTTAGTAGCAGATACCTTGAGTACAAAGATAGTAAGTATGGGCAGTTTTGCTTTCATTCCAATTGAGTAGAGGCCGTTCTCCATGGATGTTTAGGATTTGGCCAATAGATTCATAAGATTGGATATTTCTAAGCACAACATGGTACTTGCTTTAATAATTGCATAGTCTTCCTTACTCGAGCGCATTAAGGCTCGATATTATGATGATCACATTTGTTTATTTTGAGAGATACAATTCATCAAGAAGTGCTAAGAAGGTGGTCATAGGTGATGATGGTGTATTGAGGTTACAGGATCGGATCTATGTTCTGAATGTTGATGGGTTGATAGAGTTGATCCTTGAGGAGGTTCACAGTTTCAAATATTCTATTCACCCAGGTGTCACAAAGATGTATCGCGACTTGAAAAAACATTATTGGTTCCTGCGGATGAGAAAAGACTTTATGGGTCATGTTTCTATAGGATTGAATTGCCAGCATTTCAAGTATGAGCACCAAAAGCCTGGCAGATTGACTCAGATATTACCTATCCTAGAATGGAAATGGGAGAGGATTACCATGAATTTTATAGTTGGGTTGCCTTGGACTTCGAAGAAGTTCGATGGGGTTTTGGTGATTGTCGACAGGCTGACTAAGTCTATGCACTTCATATCGGTTTAGACTACTTACTCTTAATAGAGGTTGGCACACATTTATGTTCATGAGATTATTTGATTGCATGGTGTGCCATTATCTATTATTTGGGATAGGGGTACTCAGTTCACATCCCATTTTTGGAGGTCAGTTTAGTATGAGTTGGGTACTCGGGTGGAGCTTAGCATGGCTTTTCACCCACAGATAGACGACCAGTCCAAGAGGATTGTTCAAATCTTAGAGGATATTTTAAGAGCATATGGTATTTGAGTCTGGAGGCTAGTGGAATCAGTTCTTGCTATTAGCGGAGTTTGAATATAATTATAGCTACCAGTCGAGTATTCATATGTCCCCGTATGAGGCATTGTATGGTAGGCGATGTCGGTCACTGATTGGATGGTTTGATCCCGACGAGGTTAGATTGATGGGTAAAGATTTGGTACATGGCGCCCTTGATAAAGTTTAGTTTATGCAGGATAGGCTTCGCACAGCTCAAATCAGGTAGAAGAGTTATGCGGACCAGAAGGTTCGTGACACTGAGTTCATGGAGGGTGAGAAAGTTCTGTTGAAAATATCACCTATGAAAGGTGTAATGAGATTCGGAAAGAGGGGTAAGTTGAGCCTAAGGTTCATTGGTCCATTTGAGATTCTTGAAAGGGTCGGTGAGGTAGCTTATAGGCTTGCATTACCACCAAGGTTGTCAGCAGTTCATCCATTATTTTATGTGTCTATACTCCGGCGGTATCTTGCAGACAAGTACCATGTATTGGACTTCAGTTCAGTTCTGTTAGATAAGAGCTTGAGTTATGAGGAAGAGCTGATAGCCATTTTAGACCAGTAAGTTCAAAAGTTGAGGTCTAAGGAGATAGTTTCAGTGAAGGTCCAACGGAGAGGTCAGTCATTTGAGGAGACGACCTGGGATATTGAGCCCGACATGAGGAGCAAGTATCCGCATCTGTTTGGCACCTCAAGTACATTTCTAGACCCTTACAAGTACTAACGTTTGTTTAATATGTGGAGAATATAACGACATGATCGGTCATTTTGTTCATTTGTACCCTCCCCTCCATTTTATGCTTCCCATAGCAGTGTTTGATGTTTTATGATTTGCGGGAGCAGGTAGTTTGGTTCCCGCGGGGTTCGGGAGTGATTTGGAACACTTAGTTCCTAGCTTGAAAGGTTAAGTTGAAAGTATTGATCAAGTTTGACTTTTGTGTAAATAACCTCATATTGTAGTTTTGATAGTTTTAATAGGTCCGAATGGTGATTTTGGACTTAGTCGTATGGCCGAAATTGGTTGGATGTTTCTAAATGATTTTCAGGCTAATTTCCGAAAGTTGATAATTTTGAAGGTTTGAAAATTGATGAGTTTGACCCATAGTTGACTTTGTGGTTATCGAGGTCCATTTGGTATTCTGAGCCTTGGGATAGGTTCGTATAGTAATTTATGACTTGTTTGTAAACTTTGGAGTCATTTCGAGTTATTCAGACATGGTTCGTAGGTGTGAGGTCGCAGAAGTGGCCTAGGTAACGCATCTGCGAGGCAACAGAAGCTAGGTCGAGGGGTAGAAGTTGTGTTTGGCATGGGCTTGGGAGTCCGCAGGCACGGACATGGGTGCACAGAAGCGCATGCGCAGATGCATGCTATATGGAGCATCAGTGGCTCCACAGAAGTGAACCTTTCATTGCGGAAGTGAAGGTCAGCTGTTTAAGTGGATCACGCATCTGCGAGGGTATTATCGCAGAAGCGACGTCGCAGAAGCGCTCTTATTGTCCGCAGATGTGGAATTCACTAACATAATGGTATAATTTGAGGGTTAGCTTTATTTTATCATATTTTGAGATGGGGAACTCGGATTGAGGCAATTATTGAGAGGTTTTTACCCATGTGGATTGGTTATGTGCCTCTAACCCATATTTGATTATTATTCATGAATCTATCTTCGATTTTGGTATTTGATTGATGAATCTAAGAAAATTTGAAGGGTATGTAAGAAATTTTTGAAAGTGAATAATTGAGATTCGAACCCTGATTCGGAGTCATAATTGGATGAAACATGTATGGTTGGACTTGTATTTAAATTGCTTTCCGGAATTTGTGACTTTTGTTGGGTTTCAGGAAGCGGGCCCAAGTTGAGCTTTTGGTTGACTTTGTATAATTGATTAAAGATTGAGCCTTTATGCTCCGTGATTATTTCCTCTAGCATTATTTGACATCGTGGTGTGTTATTTTACTAGATTTGATCCGTTCGAAGGCCAGTATAAGAGGCAAGGGATTGTTGGAGTAATGATTCTTGTTTGTTTGAGGTAAATATCTTACCTGGGTTTGGCTTGAGGGTATTTTCCCGTTGTCTATGATGCTTATTATATGTTGAGGGTGAAGTATATGCGAGGTGACGAGTATATATGCATGCACCATGGTTATTCATGATTCGGGTAGATCTTAGGTTATTATACGCCTTGTTTTGCAATCATGCCTCTTTTATAATGTGTTTCCTCCACTTGTAGGACTACGTGAGCTATTATTCATGCTAGAAATCATGTTTAGGCTATTTGCTTATCTGTTGAGACATGATATGGCAATTGTTTCTATGTTGAGATATTTTCCTTAGCCGTAGTCATATTTTTCAGTCATGATGTTATATCCGCCTGTTATATCTCTGTCTCTGTGCACTCTTATATGTTATCCCACACGTTAGTATCCTTGTGTGTGATATAGGTTTGAGCTGAGTTGTGGTACGTTGATATATTCCGTACGGTATTTTGATTAGGATACTGTGAGATATTGGTATATTGATACTTGGGGAGAGTGATGATTGATTTTGGCTATAAAGCCATATTGATTGGATTGATTGTTGTTCTTGGGCCGTAGAGCCATGTTGATATTGATGTTGAGGTAATGCTTGCGTCAAGGCCCCTGTTGATACCCAATTTTTTTCTCATATTTTTAAAATATATATAGTTTCAAAAATAGTATATTTGCATCATCATTTAGTTTATAAACCTATACAAGCATTTTATTCATAATTTTCTATAATCTTTAAAAGTTTTAAATTAATTTCTTTCTACATTTTATTGTATAAATATCCAATAATTATCCTTAAAATTATTTTTATGATTTAATCATCCAAACTTATTGTTTACACCAACATGTATGTTTTATAACATTTTACTCCATTTGTTTTATAATTACATTTGCATTTTTAAGCTATTTGCATTTTTTTGCAATAATAGTCTATATTCATGTATAATTACATTATTTGTGCCAAAATAATTTTTTATATTTTTATAATGCCAAGCTATTATTTTCAATCATTTTAGTGCATAAATAATATTTTTTTTTATTAATTACTTTTATAAATTATCGTTTTTGATAAATATTGGGTATTTAAAAACTAGCCCCAATTTCGAAACAATTTCGGACCAAATAAATGGCCCAAAAACCCCAATATCCTAGCCCAATAACCCCAGCCCAAACCAACAACCCCTTAACCCAAAAACTTGGTCGGTACCCGTTAATTGACCCGCCCCACTCACATTTTTTAATCCTGGCCGTTGATCTCTCAAGATCAACGGCCCTTGCTATTTCTCTCCCTTTTAATTACCCTCCTAGAAACCCTAACCCAAAATCCCATAACCCGCCGCCTTCATATTCTCTCAACATCCCCTCCCTCTCTAAAGAACCCTAAACATGCCGCCCTTAAAATCTTCTCCTAATCCCACTGAATATGGGATTTGATTATCACTTCTTGCCATATTCGACCCCTTTTTGGTACTGGCTGTTCTCCTATAGTGCTTGCCTAAACATGGCAAGCAGATCTCTTCAAAATCAAACCAAATTGGTTCAAACCCCTGATTTTGAGTATTATTCTGTTTATATTCGTCCTATTCTACTGTAAGTCCGATTATTTATTTATATTCTGTTGATTTTCACTTTCCCTAAAAACTAGGGTTTACATATCCCTTAAATTGATTTTTTGACTGATTTGCATGTGTACTTACCTTATTTGTTGCTTAAATCACTATGTCTCACTTGTTTGATGTTAGATTTTACTACTATATAAACCTCTCCCCATTCCTTTCTAAAAAGGACTTCAATCGCTAAAATCACTACTGAAAAATTAGGGCTTTACTTTGTGTTCATTCATTATCTTTTTTTTGGCTCTTGGCCGGCTGAAAGCCAAGGCCACCGGATTTCCTACTTTTCCGAACTTTCTTGGGTGTGAGCATTGCTCTGGGTTCTTTGAAACCCTTGGGAACTTGATGCATCTGGGATTCTAATTATGTTCTAATTGGCATATTTATGTTTTCTGAAATTGCATGACTTGATATAATCCCTTGACTCTCTTCATGTATGATTCTGCCTATAGCATAAACTTCTCTAGCATTGCCTCACGCCTAAACTATTAGTTTTAAAAATGTCTTTGTATCTAACTTAGGCAATTTGGACAGTTTCAAGCATGTTTAGCTTAATGTGTTGACAATCTGAGTGTTTGCATTGGCTGTGTGACCTAATCCTGTTTCCTGCCTGATTCTGAATTTCTTAGTGATTAATTTATGTTATTACTATGCCCTAATCTGTTAAACCATTCACTCTAGTTGTAATTTGCTCCTATGACTATGTTTGTCACTCAGTATGTTCTCACTCTGCTCAATTTTGTACCCCTAGAAATTAAGTGGAACCGCTCAGACTAGTTTTACCTAAATTATGATTCTTCTTGCCTCATTAGTATAAGTTGTACTGTTTAAGCCCTAGTGTTTAGCATAACTTGATCCTTAGGTTTGAACTTGTTGATTTAATGATAACTGTTTGTCTTGCTGGCCTAATGTCTCTTTGCTCATTAACTTTGTAATCCCAAAAGTTTAAGACTCCTTGCCTCTTACAAATATACCCTGCCCCAATGTGTTATGTGACAACTTGCAGCATCAACTAGTTTCTTGAACTCATGCACCCTCTGTGTTGGTATGTCCATTATGTGATCACTTTGTAGTGTTTGACTCCAAAAAATGTAAATGCACTTTTCTAAACCTTGTTATTTTACTACTATTTTTATTGGTTGTTTCCCTATTCTGAGTCTCTAATTATTGGCCGGCTGAAAGCCAAGGCCTCTTAAAACCTCTCTATTAACCTCCCTCGTGTGAGCACTGCTCGGGGTCCACTTTGAGACCCTTGTGAACTCTGGCACACTAGGGCCTAAGGTTCTTGGCCACTTTCTTCTTGACTGCTCAATTATGTCCCTCTCTATGCTTACTGAAGAAGCTAATTGGCTTGTGTAAATGACTATTTTCTGAATCTTTTGATCAACTATGGTTGTTGGGTATCATCCAAGTTCTCTTGTGGTTTCTGGCTGTGTTGAAACCTGTATGGATACAAAACGGAAAGCCTGGCTGGGCTGGGTACACTTTGGGCCTGTCTTAGGCCCACTATAGTTATTTGTATCATTGTTTTTGTAATTTGATTCATTCATTGGGCCTGTAATAATGCTGTAATAACAATTGGGGTGTTAGTAAAATTGGAAAAATGAGTTTATTCTAATATTTGCATGAACGGGTAGAAATCCTGTCTATAGGTGTTTAATTTACTCAACATATTCTGCTCTTATGTGTTGTTAGATAACCTGCCTATAGGACTTGAGTGTTTAATTCGTTTAACATATTCTGCTCCTATGTGTTATTATTAGATACCATGCCTATAGGAAATAATGTGTCAATGACCAATCTTTCAATTTACATAACTGCAGCATATTCATTAGATACTATGACTATAGGGCTATGTTAGCTTAGTTCTACAAAATCTGCATTTAGAAATCATGCCTATAGGGTTTTAATTGGTTAATTTGTTGTTATACTGCCCACCTATGAGACATGCATATAGGAGCTAAGTATAAAAAAATCAATTTTAATCGTTAATCGTTAGAAATCCTGCCTATAGGGTAATACCACTCGCTTTTAAGTGTTAATATTGAACTTCCAACACTGTTTCGTTGCCACTTTTAGAAAGCATGCCTATAGGATCAAACTGAGTAATTCTGAGTATCTTCAATAGTTATCACTGCCAACTACTGCGTAAATCACCTAGATATCATGTCTATAGGTTTAATTGCTTATAATCTATAATCAGCAGGCAGACTGTGTAGTCGCTTAGAAATTGTATCTAAAATGGCATCTTGCTCTGAAACTGCCTACACGTTTGAATCCCAAGGTCATATAGAAACCATGTCTATAGGGCTTAATGGCTTTAACTTGTCTCAATTCTGAAACTGTCAAACGCCTAATTTGTTTGCGTGCATTTGTTGTCTAAGTGTGGAGGCTAACTTGAGCCCTTAATTGCCTCCACATGAAGTCCAACTTATTTTGTATGTCGCCTAGTTTTATCATTTTGAGCAACCTAAGTTAAGTCTAAAACCACCCAAAATAGAGGTCCAAACGCCTCCTAGACCATAGGCATGGGACGGGTAGTGCACGCATAAGGCACGGCTTAGAATCAACTAGTGCGCCTTAGGTAACAACTTAAAGATAGTAATCGGGTAGTAGGAGATGATAGTCTATACCCGCTGAATAATATGAGTAACACCCCACCTCGAGGGAGTTACGAAGTATTATTTATATCGCACGGGGTGATCCTTTAAGCTAAAAAGCTTAGGACCCCCCATCTTGTCTTTAAACCAATTATCTGTGTTTACTCAAGGACTTTCTAATAGTGATTTATTTTCAAACTTCTTGTTTTTCTCTCTAACTATTTGACTAATTCATATAATTCAAGTTCGGCCGCGACCCACAGTTATGGACCTCGAAGAGTGCCTAACACCTTCTTTTAGAGGTAATTTGAGCCCTTACCCGATCTTTGGTGACGCAAACTGGTTAAACCAGAGTTATTTGAAAATAGGTGCCCTAACGCACTTCAAACCCATTAGGTGGAGACTCTCTCTAACACCTTTCTTTAAAAGAGCTATCACGTGTCGAAGCCCGATTTCGCGAGAAAGTGAGGCGTGACAGCCCCTATATTAGTCTGAGTGATATTAATTGTTGATTTTTTATCCGATCAGCGCTTGGGCTAGGATCTGCCCCTTTGAAGTCAGGTGATATCCCATGTTACTTTGGGCCCTATGAGTGCAGACACACGAGATGTGCTTAGTGAGGATCTTATATCAGGCATCCGTACAGTGTGGAGTATTGTGTTTGTGATGATTCAGGGGTATTGTATCAGGCAGCATGAGAGTGCTGAGAGCATGACTCAGGGGTACTTGTACCAGGCACTATTAGTGTGCTGAGATTGTGTATACTTGATGATTAAACTGTGATGTTGTTAATTTTGGCATGTATAAACATACAAGCATAAAGTTGTATTTTCCTCACGCTAATTGGTATTTGATGTCTCTATTCGATGTTTAGAGCTTGAAATCACAATTTACCTTGATAAATTCATGTCTAAGTGATTTCCGTGAAAAAGTTGATGCCTTGACTAATATACCTGAAAAACATGCATATTTCTCCTCTTATTGTTAGAGTTGAGTCTATTATTATTTGAACTGCTTTTCCTTATATGCCATTATTCTGTTGTTATTGTTGTTATTGGCTTATGAAAATGAGCATCGGACTTTGCTAACTTCGTCGCTGCTTTCTCCAAGGTTAGGCTTCTATACTCAGCACTTTATGTGCAGATCAAGGTATTGTTCACTACGGTGGTTGCTAGTAAGCTATATGTCCATATTTGCTTAGATATTTCGAGGTAGCACTGATGTTCCATTCACAAGCCTTGAAGTCCCCTCTTTTATCTTATGTTCTTACTATTTAGTTTTTCAGACATTATTGTATTTTGGTCAAACTTTGTATTTAGTACTCTATAGAGCTCATACACTCGGTGACACCAGATTTTGGGTGGTTTCAGTTATATTGTTATTATCAATTCAGTTAATTAAACTATTTTGCTATTTGAGACTATTTCTTATCGTTGTTAAAGTTTAATTTCGCATATCAATTGTTGGCTTGCCTAGCAAGCGGTGTTAGATTCCAATTGGATTTTGGGTCTCGACATGACCCATCCAGTATTATTAATTATACATACATATTTTAAACATTATTTAAGTAGCATATACTTAGCTAAATATTCTTTTAATTAAATCACCAAACTTATTCTATTACATAATTGTAGAGTTAATATTAACTTGTATTATTGTTTACCCGTAAAATGGTACAGTTGAATTTATACGTAGTTTCTAGACAAGTGAATTAATTTGATCCTAAAATAATAAAATAATTAAAGAATTATGCAATACTTAGCCTTAAGATATAGACGAAACAACAGAAGCAATAGTTCCAGGAACAAGATTTCCAGGCACAACAACAGCGAAATCAAAAAGTAAGAAGATAAGATTGTATTGAGCTTTGTATAGAATGTAGTGTAAGTTTGCCAGAAAATTTATGTTCTTTACAATGATAACTGAGCTCACTATTTATAGCTCTGAAGGAGGTCCTAGGATCGTGCCCTTATTTAGTGTCAATTATGAGGGGCATTGATGAAGATGTAACGGTGAACATAAATGCCAAATTCCCTGTAACGGGTAATTGCTCTTAATGCCATGAAATATTCCCTATTAAATGCTATCAGGCGAAGAGCATTTATCACATCTTTATGAGCGTTATTCTTTCTGGTGACAAACAAAACAGTTGCCTACGGTCTTTGGCCATCCCCCCGTCTTGGGTTTCACGTGTCCCTTTTTTGGATGGCCACGTGTCATAGCATATTTTACCCTATACAGATAGTCCCCCTGCTTTTCGGTGACATAACTTTGTGTTACCGAGAATTGGTAGAAACACTCTTTTGGCGGGAATTACTATAATTCCCTCTTAAGGCTTCTAACGGCTGATTAGACGCACGTCTCTCCATATTTAATGCCCCGAACACGCGTCATCCCATGATTCAGCATAACTTTTTCCGATTATCGAGGTAAATATGGCCATGAATTTAGCCGCCAAAACTTTTACTTATACGTTTCAACTTTCTCCCTTATACTTCATAATTTTTCAAACTTTCCTTGTCTAACTTGCATCTTGCTCTTCATCTTTTCTCTAATTCACTTCAAACAAAAAACCTTCTCCTTCTTCCATACAATGGCTTCTTCCTCAAAGTATACCGATTTTTCAAAAAGCAAGAACAAGATCGAGGACTATGCTCCTCCAACAGTGGGCTCCATCATCCCTAGAAGTCTTTTTACCATAAAAGACTACGAAGAGAAATTTCATACTGCTAAATCTCGTACATGGGCCGTCAGTAGGTATCCTTCTTCCATACGTCCTTTTAGCACTCCTATTGTGAAGGAAGCCTGTCACTGCCATGACTTGGATATTACTGCTCCTGATCTATCGGAGCGAGTCACCCTACCCAAGGAGGGTTTTACATATTTTTACACGTATCCCATTACTTTGGGTGCGTCCTCTTTGAGCAGAGAGCTTGACCCAGTGATTGCGGAGTTTTGCCTCCACTACCAAGTGTATTTGGCACAAGCAAGTCCTTCTATGTGGAGGACGGTTGCTTGCCTTCGGTGTGTGTGCTAGAAGACTGGAAAGGAGCTAACTTTAGCTCATATGATGAATCTCTATTCTCCCAAAATCTTCTGTGGGGGAATGATAAACCTCTACAAATGTGGCCACCATGCTTTGTTGTCTATCATGGATGATGACAACGATTGTGGGTGGATGGAACGGTTTGTTGCAGCTGCCACCAACGATATCATTCCAGCAATGGCTCCATCCTTTCCGGCTGCTTGGAACCGCACTCGTAAGCTCTTTGTTTAGTATTTCCTTTTACTAAATATTTTTCTATAGTCGTATTGATCCTCCATCCTTAGCCTGTTTCAGCAAGTCAATGGATCCCACCGGTGGTTGAAGGATTGGACCGATGGATACAAAAGATCTTGGACGTTACGACGCTCGAGGCTCGCTTGTGGAAAGAACTGGCCCCTAAATACGAGTGGAAGGCCAAGAATCATGGTAATTCAAACTCACCTTGTTTCAATTTTTCATGTGAAGAACTTGATTGATCCCTTCTCACTTGTCTATGAAATTAGGTCTACCCACGGCCTCTGTTGCTGTTCCCGAGGAGGACGTTTTGGCTGATCATGCTGATGCAGCGAGGCTACTTCAGGAGGCGCTGGAACAGGTGGCTCCAGGTCTGCTTCGGGAGAAAATGTTTCTTTATGGAGTCCCCATCCGGAAGACAAACAACCAATGAGAAAATGCTCATCTGCAGCCGGGGAAAAGAATAAGAGGGCGAGAACGGATGCCCCCGAGTCATCTCCGGTAGCGATGGTGACTGGTCCTCCTTCCGAGCCGGCCATAGACACCGTGACAATCGACGATGATGAAGAATCTAGTGATGAGGGAGCTTCTCTACATAAAAGACGATGACCATCATCATCTCAACAGGATGCTCGGCCTGTTGGGAGAGTTACACCAACCGAGGACAATGCCTCAGCACTTTAGGGAGAGTTTTATTTGGTAGATAATGTCAACTCCCATTTTCGGGCCCCAATTGTTGTGCCCGGTACTGCGGGGCTGAATACCAGGTCCCTGCCGTCTTTTTTTGTGAGCATCCTAACACAACACTGCATTTGATGCAGCTGCTTCTCACTCTTCAACTCCATCAGCTTCATCTCCATCTTCACCAATACCAGCAACTGCTACATTGCTTCCATATTCATCCACTCTTCCACCAACAATTTCTACATCATCTCCATTGGCCGCACCTGACCATGAAGAAGGTGTTCCTCTTCCACAGTCTCTAGTTCATGGGAATTTGGGGCAAAATTATGTTGCCCCTTTTGAAAATCCGCAAAGGAGGAGGAATGTTACTCTTTCGATCTCTACCGGATGCAACTTGCTATCCCGGCCGGTGGAGCTTGATAATTATCTTAAGCCTTTGGCTTCATAGAAAGATTGGGAAAAGATTCAAGCACTCTAAGGAGAGTGTTTGTTGAACAACGCCATGCACAACGCCGCAGCGGTACGTTCCTTTCTTCCTTTATTACTCCTATTTTTGGGTATGAACATATCCTAAATTTTACCCTTCTTACTTTGTAGGCTAAATTTCTTGCTTCCGAGGGCCTTCATAAGTTGATTCATGAAAAGGAAGAGATTACCTCCGCACCTTATCAGCTTTTGGTAGAGCAGGAGCAACATGTCGCTCACCTTTCGGAACTAGAAGCCAAAGCTGTGAGGCTGTTGTATTGAAGGCTCGTTTGCAGCAAAGAGAGCAAGAATTTGTAACCCTTAGCCAAGAAATTGGCCGGCTAAGGGTTAGATTTGACGAAGCTAGGGCCAAATGGGCTGAAGTCCAAAACGTCATTCTTGTTGCAACCGAACGCGAGGCTGCCTTCGCTAAAAGAGTGATCAACTTAGTGGCAGCCTTGAACTCCAAAATTGAAGAGCTTGCTGCTACGGGGACGAAATACGCCCAGTTAGAAGAGAAGTACTGGAAAACTATCGAGCATAATAGGCTTTTTAGTTCAACTGTCTGTGACCTTCATGTTAGCCTCAAATCTGCTAGGTCCGCCCGGGAAAACCTTTCTGTCGAGGTCACCTAACTCAAAGAAGAACTTAAGCGTCGAGCGTCTTCCCTCATTATTAAGAAAACTTACGCTATGTACAGCATGAGGAGAAAAACCTTGGAAGAGGCCAAAGCTGGTGTCATTGATTTTGATGCCGAAATTGCTAAGGCCCGTGAGCTTGAGTTGGCTACTAAAAGTGGACTCCCAGCAAAGTCTAATGCACCTGGTCCTTCTGGTTCCGATTCCGAGTTCTCGGGAACTGAAGAAGAATCGGAGGATGATGATGCTGAATGCCAAACTGGTGAAAATGTTGAGCCATCAATGGGTCCTTCTACTTCTCCTGGGGGCGTGGACACTTCTCTTCCTCCTGGTTCCGGAGATACTACAGCTTAGCTTTTCTTTTTTTTTTCCAATTCTTGTACCTGTGCTATTTTAACATGTTTTTGTAAATAAAAATATATTTTGCTTAAGAATTTTGCGCAAGCTTTTCTTTTTTGCGTCTTATTATGTGAAGCCTTGGGTGTATTATCCCCGAAAGCATTTTTGGCTCTGAGCATCAGCCCTTTTTGTGAGGGCTTTGATAAGTATTTATGCAAGTTTATTTTTTACGTCCTTTCGTATACGGCTTCGAGTGTATATTTCCCCAAAGACATTTTGATTCCGGGCATAAATTCTTCCGGAACCAACCCTTTAACGCGAGGGTTTTTATAAGAGAGGGCCCTCTTATGTTTACGGTGCTCTTGAAGAGGACGTCTCCTGTTCATTATGGCACTATCATTTGAAGTACTTGTTTAACTTTCAAATGACAAAGCTAATTCGTCGTTCAGACAAGAAACAAGATAAAAACAAAAGGACTTCATTTTATTCCTTCTATTTACAAAAAGCACATAAGCATTTGCTATGCTGGAAAGAAATTGTCATTACTTGTGGCTAACTTGTACAACTTGTTTCTACGGGACTGGCCGTGCAGTCCCCGATCCCAATGATGCAATTATACATCCGATTTTTCATTTCCTGATCGACGTGATAGTCATTGTTTCCGTACCCTCATATCATCCCCCTAGTGTTCGAATGCAAAGAGTGCGAATTGGAACACTGAAGTCTTGTAGCTTCGAAGATTCCACTAATGCATTGCTAGATAATCCTTAACTTTGTAACACACTTTACTTCCCCTTGGGAATTTATGCTATCGAGCGAAGGACTATTTAACAACCCTCTAGTGGTTTGTGCTCGTGAACGATCAGGTAACCTTTACTCAATAGCAAACGTAACTTCCCTGTGGGAATTTTCTATAGAGCAAAAGATTATCAAACCATCCCCGAATGGATATTTGCTTGTGTGCCTTGCTATTAAAGGTCTTATTGTTGTTGTCTTCGTAGTATGCTTTCTGTTGCTGCCTCGTTAAAAACCTTGCCAGAAAAACTCAATTGGGACAAAAATTGAATGAAGGGAAAAAGAGTGCACATACTTTCTGATCGGATAACGTTCATCGGTAATAATATCTTTTGAGGTGTGCCATGTTCCAATTGCTGAGCAACTTTTCTCCATTTTGGTTTTCCAACTCGTATGAACCTTTCCCGGTGATAGCTGAAACCCGGTAGGGGCCTTCCCACATTAGACCTAGCTTCCCCGCGTTGAGCTCCTGGGCATTTTGAGTTACTTTCCTTAGGACCAAGTCTCCTACTTTGAAATAACGTAGGTTAGCTCTTCGATTATAATACCGCTCCATTCTCTGCTTTTGAGCTACCATTCTTACATGCACAAAGTCCCTGCGTTCATCGAGCAGTTCCAAGTTGACTAACATTGCTTCGTTGTTTGATTCTTTATCTGCCTGGAAATATTTCAAGGTGGGTTCCCCTACTTCCACAGGGATTAAAGCTTCTGCACCGTACACGAGGGAAAAAGGGGTTTCCCTTGTTCTTGATTTGGTTGTAGTTCGGTATGCCCATAGAATTTTGGGTAATTCTTCAGGCCAGTTACCCTTAGCTGCTTCCAACCTTTTCTTGAGGTTTTGAATAATTACTTTGTTCGTCGACTCAGCTTGACCGTTTGCGCTCGGATGATTGGGTAAAGATGTGATCCTCTTTATTTTTAAATCTTGGAGGAACTTTGTAATTTTTGTGCCGATAAATTGTGGCCCAATGTCGCATGCTATCTCTTTTGGTATCCTGAACCTGCAAATTATATTTTCCCACAAGAAATCCACCACTTCGCGTTCTCCGGTGTTCTGATAAGGACCTGCTTCCACCCACTTAGAAAAATAGTTAGTCAAAATTAAAAAAATATTACCTTTCCGGGAGTCGGTGCCAGTGGTCTGACGATGTCCATCCCCTATTTCATGAACGGCCATGGGGACAGAACCGAATGTAAGAGTTCTGACGGTTGATGCACCAATGGTGCATAGCATTTACACTTATCACATTTTCGTACGAAGTCTTTGGCGTCTTGTTCTATGCGGGGCCAATAATATCCTGCCCTTACCAACTCCAGCACTAAGTAATCTGCGCCCGAGTGTTTGCCACATATCCCTTCGTGAACCTCTCTCATGACATAGTTTGCTTCGGATGCCCCTAATAATTGGGCCAGCGGGCCTTGAAAATATTTTCTATACAATTGGCCTCTCTTGAAACTATATCATGTTGCTTTGGCGCGCAGTGCCTGGGATAGTTTGGGGTCTTCAGGTAGCTTCCCGTGTTCAAGATAATAGATGATTTCATTCCTCTAGTCCCAGACCAGATTAGTCGAATTTACCTCATAGTAACCATCTGTATCCAGGACTGAGTTCATCAGTTCTACTACTGTCCCGGACTCCGATCCCTTAATTTCTGTCGATGATCCTAGGTTTGCCAATGTGTCTGCTTATGCGTTTTCTTCCCTTGGGATATGAGTAATTGACCACTCCCGGAATCGCACCAACAGAGCCTGAACCTTTACCACATATTGTTGCATACGCTCCTCTTTGGTCTCGAAGATCCCGTAGACCTGATTTACCACCAGCTGTGAGTCACATTTGATTTCGATGACCTCGGAGTCAAGTCCCCAAGCTAATTCAAGCCCTGCAATCAAAGCTCCATACTCTGCTTTGTTGTTAGTTAAATGGACCATCCTGATGGCTTACCTTAGGTTTCCCCCAAAGGCGTGATTAAGACTATACCGAGCCCGGACCCTTTTTCGTTGGAAGCTCCATCCGTAAATAAGGTCCAAACCCCTAATGTCGATTTTGATACCATTACTGCCTCCTTAGTTGCCAGAGAAAATAATCCCGTACTGAAATCGGCCACGAAGTTAGCCAAGACTTGCGACTTAATTGCAGTCATTGGTTTATATTCTATGTCGAATTCACTCATTTTGACGGACCATTTTTCCAATCTACCCGGGAGCTCGGGTTTATGGAGGATGTTCCTCAAAGGGAAATTAGTCAGCACGGCTATCGGATGACATTGGAAGTAGGGCCTCAGCTTCCGAACGGTGACTACGAGAGCTAAAGCCAGTTTCTCCAAATGTGGGTAATGAGTTTCTGCTCCCGTTAAACTTTTACTAGCATAATAAATGGGAGATTGCGTACCTTTGTTCTCTCGGACTAAAACTGCACTTACCGCAACTTCTTAGACCGCGATATAAACCAGCAACGTTTCACCTTCTTTTGGTTTTGAAAGCAATAGAGGGCTTGACAAGTATTTCTTTAAATCCCTCAAAGCCTGTTGGCACTCCGGGGTCCATTCGAAATTATTTTTCTTTTTTCGCAATGCGAAGAAATGATGACACTTTTCTGATGACCGAGAAATGAATCTGCTCAAAGCTGTCAATCTCCATGTAAGCCTTTGGACTTCTTTCACGTTTGATAGTTGGTCCGGGATATCTTCTATGGCCTTGATCTTATCGGGGTTTACCTCAATTCCCCTTTGTGATACCAGAAATCCCAAAAACTTACCAGAGCTGACCCCGAACGCGCATTTCTCGGGATTAAGTTTCACATTATGCTTCCTTAGGATGTCGAAAGTTTCTTGCAGATGTTTAAGATGATCACCTGCATTCAAAGACTTAACGAGCATATCATCTATATAAACTTTCATAGTTTTTCCTATTTGATTTTCAAACATCTTGTTCACGAGCTGTTGATAAGTGGCTCTAGCGTTTTCAACCCGAAAGGCATCACATTGTAGCAATATATACCGAAATTCGTTATAAACAAAGTTTTTTCCTGATCCTCCGGGTTGATCTTATTTTGGTTGTACCCGGAATAAGTATCGAGGAAACTCATTAACTCATGCCCAGTTACGGCATCAATCATTTGATCGATGTTTGGCAGTGGGAACGAGTCTTTCGGGCATGCCTTATTAAGATCTTTATAATCTACACACATACGAAACTTATTGTTCTTCTTTGGAACTACTACTACATTGGCTAGCCAGTCTGGATATCTTACCTCTCGGATCGAACCGATATTAAGTAAGCAGGTTACCTCTTCTTTGACGAATTTATTCCTGGCTTCGGCAATCGGGCATTTCTTTTGTCTTACTGGAGGTATGCTGGGATCCAAGCTTAACTTGTGTACGACTACCTCTGCCGGGATGCCTGTCATATCCTCATGCGACCATGCAAAACAATCAGTGTTAGATTTAAGTAATTTAATAAAGTCGGACCTGAGTTCTGGGTGCAGTCCTGTCCCCAAGTGGAATTTCCTTTCTAGGAATTCTTCGAACAATGCCACTTGCTCCAGCTCTTCCGTTGTGAACTTCATTGCATCGGTCTCTTCTAAAACTTGGAAATATCTTGGCACTTGATAATATCCCGATGCCTTTGCCCCCTGGCTAACTTCATCTAATTTGGGATTAGGTGCTGGTCTCTGTAATTGCTATGCCGGGTGTTCCTTTCCTTTGCTACTGGAGATCGAAATTGCATTCATCTCCCTTACCGACGGTTGATCACCCCTTATCTGCTTAATTCCTCCGGGCGTTGGAAACTTCATCAATTGATGATACGTTGATGGTACAACTTTCATCTCGTGTAACCATGGCCTTCCCAGAATGATGTTGTATCCCATATCACCATCTACTACTTTGAAAAGAGTTGTTTTCATTACTCCTTCAGCGTTTGTGAGTAATAAAAATTCTCCCTGGGTTGTCACATTTGCGAGGTTGAATCCGGCGAGGAGCTTTGTGGTCGGAATAATGCTTCCGGTGAGTTTAGCTTGCTCCATTACTCTCCATTGTATGATATTAGCTGAACTTCCTGGATCCACTATAACATGTATTAATCTTAAAATCTAGCACATTTAAAGATATTACTAGTGCGTCGTTGTATGGTAGAAGCAATCCGTCTATGCCTTCCTCCGTAAAAGTGATATCGTCTTCCCGAAGCATTTTGTTATGCGTTATTGATACTTTCATCTTCTTTGCTGCTGAAAAGGTGACCCCACTAATCTCATTCCTTCCTAAGATCATGTTGATTGTTTGACGCTGTGGATCTTCTCCTGCTTTCGAGGGTTCCGCGTTGTCCCGGTTATGACCATAATTGTTCTTAGCTCGGTCACTCAAGAGTTCTCTGAGGTGACCATTCTTCAATAATGTTTCCACTTCTTCCCGGAGGTATCGACAGTCCCCTATCTGGTGCCCATTTTTCCCGTGGTATTCACACCACAAGTTGGGATCCCTCTGGCTGGGATCAGATCTCATTGGTTTCGGTACCCGTGCTTCTTTGATATTTCTCATGACCGACACCAACTTCACTATACTGACGTTGAAGTTGTATTTCGATAACTTGGGGTAAGAAGGATCCTGTGATGCTGATACTTCTTTTATCCTACAGTGATCGATTGTTCCAATCACGATCAGTCCTCCTATCAATGACGAACCTATCCGCTATCCGAAAACCTCTGTTGCGGCCTTCGATCTATTCGTAGGGTAAAAATCGGCCCCTCAAAGTCCGTTTGTCTGCGTTATAATCATCCTTTGATTTTTCTTTGTTCTTTTCTCGTCCTTTGGTCGACGATGGAAAACCAACCTGATCATCTTCGATCCTTATTTTTTATTCGTATCGGTTGTGGACATCCGTCCAGGTCGTTGCTTGAAACTCAAGTAGGCTTTCCTTCAATTTCCGGGAAGCATCTGAACTTCTCGGATTCAATCCCTTGGTGAATGTGTCATCCGCCCATTCATCTGGGACAGCCGGGAGCAACATTTTCTTCTTCTAGAATCGGGTAACAAACTCTCGTAGTAGCTCGGACTCTCCTTGCACAATCCTAAATATGTCAGCCTTTTAGGCCTGTACTTTTCTAGCCCCGGCATGAGCCTTGATGAAAGAATCTGTGAGCATTTCAAAGGAGTCTATGGAATGCTCGGGTAACAATGAATACCATGTCAAGGCTCCCCTCGTGAGGATTTCTCCAAATTTCTTTAGCAACATAGATTTAACTTCGTGAGGCGCTAAATCATTTCCCTTTACCGTCATTGTGTAGGTGGTAATATGCTCCCGGGGGTCTGAAATTCCATCATACTTTGGCATTTCAGGCATTTTGAACCGCTTCGGGATTAACTCTGGTGCCGCACTTGGCTTGTATGTGTAAGGTCTTGTAAAACTTTTACCTAAAACCCGTGGTTTCGTGGTGCCGAAGTAGGCTTTTTGGGTTGATCAGTGCATTGGGGAGTTGAGGAAATTTTTTGGAAATGCAGGGCATTTCTGAGGCCCATTCTGTGGTCGTAGAACTAATCTCCGGATCGCAGATCTGCCGCAGACTGAATAAGAAATCTGGGCAAATGTTTAGACCATTATGCGGCCACATAACCCATCTCAAACCTAGCATAAATATTTCTGGAAGGATTGCAGAATAGGTCTGCGGACCGCAGACCAGTCGCAGAGTGAGGCAGAAGTGTCCAGTTCCCGAGGGCCAATATGCGGCCCATTTTGCGGACCGTAGAAGCGTTATGCGGTCGCATATGCGACCGCAGATCTGCATCGGGGCTTCTTTTTTTCTAATTTTTTATCCGACCCTATTTAGATATATTGAAGTAAATGGCCACTTTTGAAGCAAAAATTTGATATTTCTAGAGAGAGGGATTACCATAGAGTGAGAGGGGAAGTTCCTAAGCTTATTGATCACTAACTCTTGCTCAAAGTTGAAGAATTCACAAGAAAATTCACTACGTCTTCATCCTAGAGGTAATATTCTACTCCCTAGCCCTTAATTTCGTAATTTTAACTGAAAATAGGTAATAAGCCAAGCAATTCTTGGGTGTGGGAGTTGTTCATTTTGCATGCATGTACTATCTAGGGTTGTGAGGAGATTGTTGAGCTCAATTAGGTAAATTTTGGGTAGTGAAATAGAGGAATCCACCATAGGAAGACCTTGAGATCATAATGGCCACCTAGTGTTTGATAAAATGCCTAAATGAGCTAGAATCTCTAACTCCTTCCTAATTCGTGCTCAATGTTGTTGTGTCTCTAAATAGATCAAAGTTGCTAGAATTCCGGAACTGTGTAGTGAATTAAGGAAAGCTCAATGCGAGGTATGTTGGATAAACTCTTCTCTTAGAATTGAACCCCACAATATCCTTTTAAGTCCCGTGATGCTCATTATAAATTGATTATTCCAAATAAGACTTGTGTCAAAATAAATATGCGTTCAATATGTATTCCAAAGATTCTTGTTATGTTGAGTCACTGTTGAGAATGTGGTTTAAGTATGGGTTGTGTGCTATTACGTTATGATTTAAAAACGTGATTCTAATGAAAGCTTTCATGTCAATTGTGTAAGAAATCACATGTGCCTAAGACCCTAAATTGCTCAAATATGTGTTTAAAGTCTTAATTTGAAAGGCCTTGTTGTTGATTATCCATGATGATATTTGAAAGTGAAAGAAGAGAACATGAAATATGATGTACGGCCAACGTGCCAAGAATGATATTGCGTCATGGCCATTGGTGCCAATGAAATGAATGATATGAAAAAGATTACGAAATAAGTGGTAAATCCTTTTAATAATAAATAACTTAGGAGTGTTGTTTAGCCACCAAAGAAGGGTAGGTCGGAACAACCTAACCCCGAAACTATACATGCCGGTGTAGGAGTGATTAAGGGGTAAATCTTCGTGTTAATGTGATGAGATTATTTCCCCTTATATGAGATGAGATTGGTGTGTTGAGGTGTTTCCCCTTAAATGGGATGAGATTATTGCTAGCGAGATGTGATGTGATGTCGACCCACTCGGCATTGTGGTGAGACGGCTTAGCCGATCGGGTTGAGATCGGATGCCATGTCTCGCACATGGTGGTATTATGAGTGTATGTCTCAGGGTGAGACGGCTTAGCCGCTCGGGCTGAGATCAGACTCCGTGCTAAAATACGGTGGTGTATCGTGCTAAAGATCTCCCAACTTAAATTACTGAAACTTACTTGAAATTTACCTTTCCCCTAACTTGACACCTGGATACTATTTGAGTCTCTTATTGATTTCATGTGTTATTCTCCGTTTACTATTACTCGTTCTATTGAGAGGGTGTTTAGTTTTACATACTAGTACTATTCCATATGTACTAACGTCTCTTTTGAGGGGGGGCTGTATCTTTAATGGATGCAGGTAGTTCCATAGCAGGTAGTATTGATCAGTGATAGCAGCACACCCTCTCCTCAGCTGACTTGGTGTGCCTCACTTCATTTCGGGGCCTTGTATCTTTTATCCTTTGTACATAGTATTTTGAGGTATAGCTGGGACCTTATTGCCGGCACTGTCGTAGCACTCTTTTGTTTCTTTTAGAGGTTCTGTAAATATAGTGTGGGTTGTATCTTGTTTTGGGATGGTTGAACTAAACTTGTTGTAATTGTATCATTTGTCCCACTTTAACTACGAATGTATAGTGTACTGTTTTGGGGACTTGTTAATGACGTAACTAATAGAAATAAACTGGTGTTATTCACATGACCTCTTAATGTTTAATTAATGATATAAATATATATTCTCTTTATTTATGGGCGAGTTGGGTAGAAGGCATTGTAAAGGCTTGTTTGACCGGGGGTATCTTGGTTGAGCGTTGGTCGCGCTCCACAAGGTCGGGGCGTGACAGTATGGTAACTGAGTATACTTTTACGAGTCCGGACCTTTCAGCACTGGTGATGCACCCTGGATCTGGTCCATGCGGGTGTACACTTCCCTCATAAACCGCAAAAGTTCATTCTTGAAAGGACCATCCTCGTTGTTGAGGCCGGATCTGTTCCCCCTGCCCCATCGAAGCCAATTTCATCCTTGAGAATGTTGTTGTCGACCCTCTGGGACGTTTGATTCGTGGGAACCCCGGGAGGAATCAGATCTCGTCTTTTTGCATTATTTGAGGCTCCCGACAGTGCCTGCTTCAACTCTGTCATAACCTTATCCTGTCGTATGAGGTGACCTAGAATGATTGTATGTTGCTCTTGCAAGACCCTTACCACGTCAACGATATGTTCCTCATCGGCATCATCGGGAGTGGTCTCCCGAACATATCGAGGATATTGCCTATCATGCACCGGTGTAGCATCATTCCCCTCATTATGGGTGCCACTGATTGAGTCCTCGAAATGAGGTTGATCCCCTCGAATCTCGGGGTTGTGCATGTCGTTAACAGTGTTATCTGCCATTTCTTATGATTTTTTCTATGATAAAATAATCAAAATACGTTAGTAAAAAAGGCAAGGATCAATTTAATTATACGGTTGTTTAGGCCCCACGGTGGGCGCCAAACTGTTTACCCATAAAACGGTACAGTTGAATTTATACGTAGTTTCTAGACAAGTAAATTAATTTGATCCTGAAATAATAAAACAATCGAAGAATTATGCAATACTTAGCCTTAAGATATAGACGAAACAACAGAAGCAACAGTTCCGGGAACAGAATTTTCGGGCACAGCAGCAGTGAAATCAAAAAGTAAGAAGATAAGATTGTATTGAGCTTTGTATAGAATGTAGTGTAAGTTTGCCAGAAAATTTGTGTCATTTACAATGATAATTGAGCTCACTATTTATAGCTATGAAGGAGGTCCTAGGGTCGTGCATTCTTTAATATCAATTATGAGAGGCATTGATGAAGCGGTGAACAAAAATACCAAATTCCCTGTAATGCCATAAAATATTCCCTATTAAATGCTACCGGGCGAAGAGCATTTATCACATCTTTATGAGCGTTATTCTTTCTGGTGACAAACAAAACAGTTGACTTCGGTCTTTGGTCATCCCCGTCTTGGGTTCTACGTGTCCCTTTTTTGAACGGCCATATGTCATAACATATTTTAGCCTATATAATTATTTAATTACCTTTAACCGGATAATATGTCATATTAAATGCCACCTACTGCCTTACAAGATTAATATTTTATTAGGAAAGAATATTAATGAGAACCAAATTTTGTAAAGCTCAACTTTCGGAAAACAACATTTTGGTAAAGTTCAACTTGAAAATACTCGTCAAATCAGATTTGAAATTAAAGGTTTAGTAGTAGGTGAAGTGGTCACTTTATTTTATTATCAAATGTAGTTATTGCTTACAGTGTTTTTAATTAGTTATAGTAAAAGATTAAAATAAATAAAATAAAAATGAATAATTGAAAAATATCACATAAGGAGTTTTGGGAGGTTGATGAAGTACACAGAGAATGCTAGCGATGTGTGGGGTCTAGCTGCTTTTTGGCTAATACATAGTATATTTACTTTACTTTTTTGTCTAAAGTGTATATTTGAATACCTTTCTCCACAAAGGATATTAATGGTATGAACAATGCATTCTTGACACAAAGACACACTTTGATATAACTTGTGAGAAATGTATAATAGACGTTGAAACTAGAAAGGTTACATTACCTATAAACCTTGTAGATGAGGATTCTGATGATATTTTATGAACAATTCATGTAACCGCTTTTCCCTTATTTTGTAGAATAACTAATTATTTGCCACGATTAAATTTATCCTTTTTACGGAGGTTTTAACATTTTTTTAATGTAAAAGGTTAGTAATCCGTAACAAATATAATATTAATTCCAACTGATACTTTTAAACAACACCATTATATAAAATATACAATTTTATCTACCACATTTACAAATTAGCTATTAATCGACCCATCTCTTAGCCTTAAGAATCGAAAATGTATCGTCTCAAGCAAGCTATTAAGAATGGTTGCTTCTACAAGAGTTTTGTCTATGTTATTATTACAAATAATAAGTAACATGTGCTTAGTAATATTTAGGTGTGAGGAGAAATAAAATGGTTATACACATACGATATTCAAAAATTAAATGACACAAATATTACAATAATTTCCTACGAGTAAATACGCAAGTAACGCAATAATTAATCATACATCAAATCTAATGCTTCATTTACTAAACAAAAAATAATTAAGGGGCAAGCTTGTTATTTAAAGTAGGATATAAAATAATTCCAATGACTATAATTGGCAGACGATGATATTCCAGTATAACAACTACCAACCTATAAACGGAAACGAAGGGTCTTGGGTTCGATTCTGGCATACGCGCCACCCAAACCTTTTTTTCTTTTCTTATGCTAATTAAGGATTTATGTATTTCTAGCCTGTGTGACAAAAACTTATTATAATTTAACCTCTTTTTTTCTTCTTATTTTACTCTCACATAATATTTTCTTCTTCAACCATTAATTTTTCATATTTCATTTCATGACAATTTCATATTTCATTCCCATTAGTACACATGCATTTTTTCTATCGACAAAAAAAAAAACTAATAGAAAATTATAACGACTAAATAGACAACAATTGGACATACTCCAAACGTAATGCTTCATTTGTAATGCAAAAAAATAAAAATAAACTAAAGGGCATTAATATCACTAATTTTCCGATAATTTCATCCCTATTATTACATCAGCCAAAAATATTGCTTTCAGAACAATTTCTCTTTTTTTTTACTCCTTGTTTTTCGTCATTTTCTATATTTGAGCATGTTGGGTCTTCCTTAATCTGACATTCGTCTTGAAAATCAGAGTAGGTTTTCGTTGCATCCTCCAGAGATTTATAAGATCTATAAAAATTTCTTCCCTTAAATTCCAAAATTCGCTTTGCATATTCATGCCATGTAAAATATATCCCAGGGGTTCTACCGATAAAAATAATATAGAACTTCATTTTATCACTTTGCTTAATTTGCAGTTGATTGTAAAAACGGAGAGAAGAAGTATAGGAATGATGCTGGAAATGAAAATGGGTGGGGAGTGTTTGGTTTAAGTGAAGAAGAGAAAGTGAAATATCAAATTATGGTGGATGTCTACTCTTTCTCCATGATCTTCATCTCAAATGCTTAATGACATATTCAATGACATATTTTCTTCACTTTTATGCCTATATAAAAGCCTTGTAATAGATAGGAAAATACATACAATTGAAGAAGAAATAAGAATCTCTTCTCTCTTTCTCTCTATGTCTCTTAGCTTATTTTTTCTTGTTCCATATTGTTACTTTGAGTTATATTTTATAACACGTTATCAGCACGAAGTTTTAGCCAACTGAGTTGTTATGATGCGGCTAGTGCCGGTAGCGTCATTTAATGTTAATAATATGGTAAGAACGATGACGGTATAAGGTGTACAACGCCAGCATATATTCGGCCATCACGGTTAGCCTTTTCTAATTAGTTTTCAAGTTTCTTTACACTTTGATATTTATGTTTCCATACATGAACAAACTTGCTTTACAAACTTGAAAGTTCATCAAATCATGTAAGGATTTTTGGTGTAAAGAACGATAAATATTTTTTCTATAATAAGTATTATGTTCCTATGTGTTAATATTAAGAAACACGAAGTGAAAACTTTTGAGAGAGCACATATTTTTCCTTTCTATTTTATCACATAACTCTTCCATCTTAAAGTGGGATAATTATCACAAAGGACACATAGATTTTAATTGATTATGTATTTTTCTATATTTGCTTGATACTTTTTATTTGATTGAGTTCAGTTAATGAAAGTTCGCATATACAAATTAAATTCAATCGCCACCAATAGTGGAAACCCGTCCCATAAGTCTAAAATAAGACATGATGTTACCGTGGAGGTATGAATGGATGTGGACGTGGTAATGGACGAAATTATAATCGTCATCATTACGGTAATGAGAACAATAATGGCTCTCAAAATAATCCTTCACTTTGTGAAAGTGATGTTTGCCATTGATATGGCATGAGATTTTATAAAGCATGCATGGATTATTATGTTCCATTTCTGAAGTGAATGTGAAAACAATGTGATAACCATTATGAACACATATTCATTCTTGCAAGAATATGAATGTGCTAGTGGTAGTAAATATACCACACTCACCTCAAGAAGGGGGTTTGAGATGAAATAAGAAAATAATGTCATTATTATGACATGAATGGTCAATGGTCACGTACCTATTATATGCCAAAATATTTTGGCAATGTGATTATTAAAGGACAACAATAATGCAAGAAACAGATCTTGCATCTAATTTTGACCATGACCATAATGGTATAACTTTCTCTTTAAAAGAGATATTCACCATATAGATGTTGATGAATATATATTAGTACAAAATTTATTGAAGGCTCTGGAAGAGCTACTATAACTCTGCCTAAGGGAACAATACTTATCATAAAGAATGCAATGTTCTCCTCCAAGTCCAATAGGAACTTGTTGTGTTTTAAAGATATTCGTCGAAATGAATTTCATATTGAGACAATAGATGAGAATAATCTCGAATATCTCATCGTTATCAAGAATGTCTCTGGCCAGAAAAGGGTTATTGAGAAGTTTCCATCTTTATCTTGTGGCCTGTATTGGACAAGAATTAGTGCAATTGAGACACATTCTATCGTAAACCAAAAAAATTCTAATTCCAATACTTTTGTACTTTGGCATGATCGATTGGGACATCCTGGATCAATTATGATGAGACGAATTATAGAGAACTCAAATGGGCATCCATTAAAGAATTTAAAGATTCTTTTAAATAATGAGTTTTCTTGCACTTCTTGTTATCAAGGCAAGTTGATTATTAGACCATCACCAACAAAGGTTGGGATTGAGTCCCATGCGTTTTTGGAACGTATACAAGGGGATATTTGTGAACCTATTCACCCACCTAGTGGATCGTTTAGATATTTTATGGTCTTAATAGATGCATCTTCTAGATGGTCTCATGTGTACCTATTGTTATCTCGCAACCTGACGTTTGCAAAATTAATGGCACAAATAATTCGATTACGGGCACAGTTTTCCGATAATCCAATTAAGTCTATTCGACTTGATAATACTGCTGAGTTTTCATCCCAAGCATTTAATGATTATTGCTTATCAATTGGGATAAAAGTGGAATATCCTGTAGCTCATGTTCACACTCAAAATGGCCTTGCAGAGTCTTTGGTTAAACGTCTGCAATTGATAGCAAGACCGTTACTCATGAAAACGAAATTACCCACTTTTGTTTGGGGTCATGCCATTTTACATGCAGCAATGCTAACGTCTCAGACCAACAAATTATCATAAATATTCTTCGTTGCAATTAGTTTTGGGTCATGAACCTAATATATCCCATCTAAGAATTTTTGGATGCGCTGTATATGTGCCTGTAGCACCGCCATATCGCACCAAGATGGGTCCCCAAAGAAGGTTAGGAATATACGTTGGGTTTGAATCACCCTTCATTATTCACTACCTCGAAGCATTAACGGGATATTTGTTCACTGCTCGATTTGCAGATTGTCGATTCGATGAAGTATTTTTCCCAAAATTAAGGGGAGAAATTGGTGAAATCAAACGGGAAATTTTGTGAAAAAATCCATCATTGTCTAATCTTGATCCACGTGCCTCTATTTGTGAAAAAGAGGTGTAAAAAATTATTCATTTGCAGAAAATAGCAAATCAAATGCCATATGCATTTACGGATCTGAAAAGGATAACGAAATCACATATCCCTGCAGAGAATGTTCCAATCCATATTGATGTCCCTGTTGGACAATCTTCTAATGTCATAGCTAATGAGTCAAAAGCACACCTAAAGCGTGGCACACCATTGGGTTCAAAGGATCGAAATCCTAGAAAAATAAAAATAAATTATCAAGATGACACTACGAAAGAGTCTCATAAAGAAACTCATGATTTAACCAATCCTGAGATTCATAAGGATATCGATGACCCTAAGACTCAAGAAAATAAGGAACTATCAATAAATCCAATCAATATTAATACAAATATGAATCGATTGAATATAGTGGTGGATTATGTCTTTGCATACAATATTGCATCTAACATTATGCAAGATAATGAGGATCTTAAACCTCGATCTGTTGGAGAATATCGACAAAGACGTGATTGGCCAAAATGGTAAGAAGTAATCCAATCTGAGTTGGATTCACTTGCGAAACGTTAAGTTTTTGGGCCTGTAGTCCAAACACCTAATAGTGTTAATCCTGTTGGCTATAAAATGAGGTACAAATATATAAGGCACGCCTTGTTGCACAAGGATTTTCACAAAGGCCTGGCGTCGATTATGAAGAGACGTATTCTCATGTTATGGATGCTATAACGTTCCGCTATCTCATTAGTTTTACTGTCCATGAAAAGCTTGATATGCATTTAATGGATGTGGTTACAGCCTACCTTTACGGCTCGCTTGATAATGAGATATATATGAAAATTCTCTAGGGATTTAAAATACCTGACGCACATAATTCAAAGTCGAGGGAAATGCTTTCAATCAAATTGTAAATATCTGTGTATGGTCTAAAGCAATCAGGAAGAATGTGGTATAACTGCCTTAGTGAATATTTATTAAAGGAAGGTTATATAAATGATTCCATTTGTTCATGTGTTTTTATAAAGAAAACAACATCGGAGTTTGTTGTACTTGCCGTATATGTTGATGACATAAACCTTATTGGAACTTCTACAAAACTTCAAAAGGCAATTGATTATTTAAAGAAGGAATTCGAGATGAAAGATCTCGGAAAGACAAAATTATGTCTCGGTTTGCAAATTGAACATTTGGCAAACGTGATTTTTGTTCATCAATCTGCCTACATAGAAAAGGTATTGAAACGGTTTTACATGGATGGAGCATATCCATTAAGTACTCCGATGGTTGTTCGATCACTTGATGTGAATAAGGACCCATTCCGGCCTCAAAAAAAGAATGAAGAGCTTCTTGGTCCTGAAGTACCATATCTTAGTGCAATTGGTGCACTAATGTATCTTTCTAACACTACAAGGACTAACATAACTTTTTCAGTTAATGTCTCAGCAAGATATAGCTCTGCTCCTACAAGGAGACATTGGAATGGAATCAAACACATTTTGCGGTATCTAAAAGGGACTACCGATATGGGCTTATTTTATGGCAATGATTGCAGTCCTGATCTTGTTGGTTATGCCGATGTTGGGTATTTATCTGATCCACACAAGGCTCGATCTCAAACATGCTATGTGTTTACATGTGGAGGCACTGCAATATCATGGCGAACGACTAAGCAAACAATCGTGGCTACTTTATCTAATCATGCTGAGATAATTGCTATTCATGAATCAAGTCGAGAATGTGTATGGTTGAGGTCTGTAATACACCTTATTCGAGACAAATGTGATTTGAAGTGTGACAAACTACCCACAATTTTGTATGAAGACAATACAGCATGCATAGCTCAATTGAAGGAAGGATTCATAAAAGGAGATAGAACAAAACACATTTCACCAAAGTTATTTTTCATACATGATCTTCAAAAGAATGGTGATATCAGTGTGCAACAGATCCGTTCAAGTGATAATATGGCTGATTTGTTCACCAAATCTCTACCGACGTCAACCTTCAAGAAACTAGTGTACAAGATTGGGATGCGAAGGCTCAAGGATGTGAATTGATGCTCTCATCAGGGGGAGCTAATACGTGGTGTACTATTTTTCCCTTACAAGATTTTGTCCCACTGGGTTTTCCTTGCAAGGTTTTTAATGAGGCAACCAAAAAGCGTATTTCTAAACGTGTATACTCTTTTTCCTTCACTAGGATTTTTTTTTCTTTAATAAGGTTTTAACGATGCACATTATCTATGGACATCCAAGAGGGGGTGTTATAAGAAATATCAAATTATGGTGGATGTCTACTCTTCCTCCATGATCTTCATCTCAAATGCTTAATGACATATTCAATGACATATTTTCTTCACGTTTATGCATATATAAATGCTATTGATAGGAAAATACATACAATTGAAGAAGAAATAAGAATCTCTTTTCTCTTTCTCTCTATATCTCTTAACTTGATTTTTCTTGTTTCATATTGTTACTTTGAGTTATATTTTATAACATTCTGGAGCTAATTTAAGTAGTAGTCTATTATAAAAAGGTGAGTGTATCTTTTGTCTAATTTTTGGGTTAAAATAAGTATAAAAAGAGGAAAGTAACGGGACATGAGGGTTGACTACAATGAATGATATTTTCTATGGTCTGGATTATTAGTTAATAGCTATTCCAGTAAGTCTTTAAAAGTCAATACCTCATTTATATGGAATAGTATTAACAAGGGATGGTTCTATTGCAGCAAAGGAATCCTTTGGGGTATTCACAACAAGTCAAATTTAAACATTTGGAATTTGCGTTGGATTCCAAACACTCCAACACTCTGGAACCTTATCTATGGACCTTTAAACATCTCTGATCACAATCTAACAATCAAAGACCTCATGCTCAATAATAACTGGGACTTCTCTAGGTTGCCTTTCATTCCTCCAAACGATATTATTGAGCTCATCAACACAATTCCTCTATCCATGAAGCCTACTAATTATTGCGACACTCCCTTGTGGTCTTTAAATAATAATGGAATGTTTACTACCGACTCCGTTTATGAGTTAATTGATAATAAAAACAACTGTGACAAAAACATCACTTGGATGTGGAAGTTACATTGCCCAAATAAAATGAAATTTCTTCTATGGCAATGTTATCATGATAGACTTCCTTGTCGTGCTTATTTTAAATACATTGGCATTAACATTGATGCACTCTGTCCTATGTGCAAAAAAGAGGAAGAAACTATCACTCACATCTTTTACAAGTGCACTATTGCTCAAGATTTCTGGAGTCCGGGAGTTTCCAACCTATCGCACTTGCAATAGCCACTGGCTCATTGCCCTAAAAAATATGCCTATTACCACCCCGTATATGCTTATAAACTGGGAAAACATGTTTCTTTTTGCAATTTGGAGCCTCTGGATCAATAGAAATAATAATAACCAGAATAATATGGTATATTTTCTTACTCCCCTAATGTTATCGGGCATGTCATCGAATATAAATTTCTCACAAAAAGAGAATTCCAACTTGTCAAAAATAAGAACTCTGAATGTTAAGTGGTATAAACCATCTCCTGGTTGGTACAAATTGAACACTGATGGAGCTTATAAAGGAAATCTATTGTATTGTGGCCTTGGTAGTGTTCTTAGAAATTATAATGGTGACTGGATAGTTGATTTTTCTAAATGTGCTTATGCATATTTGGTAACTCAAGCTGAATTACTGGCTCTTATGGAAGGACTCCGGCTAGCAGTGAATTTAAATCTCACACCTCTTGAGATTGAGACAGATTCCACGGAGGTAATCAGAATTCTTAAACATGGTTATCCCACTCTTGACACATTAATTCGTGATTGCAGGTCTTTAATGCTCTAGTTGCCTAAGGTGGTAATCAAGCATAACTTCCGAGAAGGCAACAAAATCGCTCACTTGCCAAAGAAAGCTTCTAGTCAGTCCAACATCAACTAAACAACTCACTTTACAGTTCCCTCTCCATTAGTAGAATCTATAGTTCGTTCTCATAAAGAAGGAACAAATACTGTGAGAACAATTTCCGATAGTATATGTACCAAGTTGGCTGAACTTGTTAATCAAAATGCCTTAGAAGGCATTTCTATGTTTTTGTAATATCTCTGACATCTTTAAGCATTAATATAAATATTTCTTATTCTGTCAAAAAAAAGAAAGAAAGATATTTTCTCGCCCACTCGCACCATCAATCGAAGCAAAACAGAACCCCAGGGACATTTGTCTTATCACACCCCTTCTTCTTGACAGCAAAATGCGCTCATATTCGTTTTTAACCCGACCAAAATCCGACCTCACCCGCCCATTAGGCACCTGTATTGGAACCATCTGAAACCCCTCGATTCTCATCCTTCATTTTTCATTAGAAACCCTAAGACCCCTAACGTTAAGGGTCTTTTTGAAAACCCACCATTTGCTTGTCTTTCTCACTGCAATTGGAGTTGAATTTCACCTGCATATTGATATCGATAGTCCTATTTTCGGAAATATGGATGATTCTGATGATGAAACTCGGTACCCTTCAAGACCCAACTCCATTTACACTTCTTCTCTTCGATCAAGACGCTCTATTCGAAACCCTACTTCTTATTATTATGGGTATAATAACAATGAATTTCAATATGACCATGATGATGAATCTGATGAAGATGAAGCAGAGCAAGAATTTAGCAGTGGAGAAAATGGGTATGATAGTTTTCAAAAGAGGAGGAAGTTGGAAACTTTAGTGTCAAATTACGAGTTTGCCCCTCATTCTCATAGTTCAAAGGGGGGAATGTGGAGTGAAGAGGAGAGTTTTGTGTTGTTGGAAGTGTGGGGTGAGAGGTACTTGGAGTTGGGCCGGAGGAGCTTACGGGCCGAAGATTGGGCTGAAGTTGCAGAGAAGGTAACAGAAATGATTGGGGTAGAAAAGAGTGAAATTGAGTGTAGGAATCAATTAGATGTGTTAAAGAAGAAGTACAAGAAGGAGATAACCAAAATGGAGAAAACTGGGGGTGGGTTTCATAGCAAGTGGCCATTTTTCAAGAAAATGGATATGTTGATGAATTTGAGGATGAAAGGACATTGTGGATTAGGATGTGGGCTCGATTCGGGAGAATATGTGTTTATGGACCCACGAATGTACTTGGATCGGTCGAATGTGTTGGATGAGATGAGGGATAGTCCAGCAGGATCGGATGCGGATAATGATGAAGAAGAGGAGGAGGAGGAGCAGGGTTCGGGAGGATGGGAGGGTGATAATGAATCAGCTAAGCTGCTAGCTGATTCAATTCAAAGGTTTGGGCAGATATATGAGAAGATTGAGAATGGTAAGAGGAAACAGATGATGGAGTTGGAGAAGATGAGAAGGGATTTCCAGAGGGAGTTGGAGTTGCAGAAGAAACAGATTGTTGAGAGGGCACAGGAGGAAATCGCTAAGATAAGGGACAATGATGACAATGAGGACAATGGAGATGAGGATGGTGAGGAGACTGACAATATTTCAGGTGAGAAGCTTGGGGGCTGATGAAGGTAATTTGAATTTGCTTGCAGTGTGAAATTAGTTCTTATTGAGCAACTGAACTGGCCTACTTTAATATGGTTGAGCAACTGAACTGGCCTACTTTAATATGGTTCCTTTTATGTAAACCTAATTAGATGATAGTAGTATGTTACTACGTTATGAAAATTTTGTTGTGTAGCTTCTTGCACAACTTCGACTAACCTGTTCAGGAAGTAATCAACTATGAGATTGCTGATCAGTTTTTTCTTCCTTGATTTGGTAAGTCAAAATACTATTAGTCTAATGAACCTAACAATGATAGTATACAACAAGAGAGTACATCAGACATGTAAAATGCAAAATCATACTCTAACTAACCATACATTATAGAGTACATCTCAGAAAAACTGTTTTCACCCGTGTGTATATCCCCTATTTTTCTACACATGTTACATCCATTTAATCCAAATTATACTGAAAATCCCTTCTTTTAACAAATTCTGCTTGTGTTAAAGCACTCTACTCAGTCTCCAAGTTCTCTTATCTTTACCTTATCCACTCCTTCCTCCCTTTCTACTCCACAGCGTGGCCTCTCACAGATATTGTCACATCTTATACCCCAATTTTGCCTCTATATTGCAGAATATTTTCTGTACTATACCTAACTTCTTTCCGTCTTATTCTGTATATTCACCTTTCTCCCATCTCAATTTATTGAACATATCAATCTCTTCAATTCCAATATATTCTTCCCTCCGTGATCAGATATTTTAGCAACAGGGAGGGTTTTATTGTCCTCCTCCCCTCCCCTTCTCCCCTTATAGTCTCTTCCTATTTTGACATTAGGGTTAAGGCCTCATCCTCATGCCCATAGATTGAAACACCTAAAAACTAAGGAAGTTGCAGAGTTCCCATTGATTAAATACCTAATTATCATCCTTTGTTTGCTTTACATTTTCGCTCTTTATATACTTGTTGGTCTTCTTCACAATATGCTTGTCGGAATCTCCACTCTCATATTTCGTTGCACTTTCTCCATATTGAAAGCGTGACTTCTTGCTCCTATAGGTGTGGGTATAATTCTAATCATTTGCCGTTGTGGATTCCTGCTTTGCTCTTCCCCCCCCCCCCCCCCGGATTTTGGATTGTGATATCACAAGTCAGTCTCCATTCCTGATTTTTATTGGGTCTCAACACTTGCTTTGAAAGTTTGGATTTTAAGGTAGGTTGAGCCTGTAAGCAGGTTAATAGAAATGTTTTTCAGCAAAGTTCCACAAGATGAGCTTGTGGTAATCTCATTATTCTGCCTCTGTCCTTGCTACTGAATAAGGTTAAAAATGTCCATTAACTCGTCAAAGTGAGAAATCTAAATCATTAACATCTTCGGGTATCTATCTACTCATATGATGCCGAACATATTTGTATTTTCGATCAGCTAATTTCTAAGTTGCTCTGACATGGCAATTTAGGTGCCGCACCCGTGTCTACACGACACTAGTATGGGTGTGGGTATGGGATCCGTACCGGATCTGGTCAAATAATTTTGGGTACTTTGATCACAACGGACGGAAATATTCGACATGAGATACAATTTGATTCCCAAAATCAGAACCAAAACTAGGATAAATATGAAGAAAATAGCATACCTTATCTAAGAAATCAATCCTTTACTTATAAGAAATCGACACTTTACAAGCAATACTGAAATATTCCACAAAATTTATCATAATTTAAAGATATTTTTATATTTTCTTTTGAATTATTTTTAGTCGGATCCCTGCACCCGTATCCGTACTAGGATCCGTATCCCCGAATCTTAGAATTTACATCTCGAAGGATCCAACCTCTAGATTCGCACCCGTATCGGACACCCGCACCCATGTCCGAGCAACTTAGACTAATTTAATGTTGTCAATGGAAAATGCTGATTTAGCTCAAAATATTTCATTCGACCAACCCAACTAGCTTGGGATTGAGGCATAATTGTTTTTTTTTTGTTAGTCAGATCCATGACAGAATCTAGTGGGGTATTCCAATGGATCATAATACCCTTAGCTCAAGTATTGGTAAAGGGAAAATGTAGTTGTCAATTTTGGGGGAAGTTCCACCATTTCATATCACTGTGCTGTGGAAGATTGGGCTAGTTAATAAAGTATTTTGGCTAGAATATTCCATTCAGACTTTCATTGTCTTATGATAGGTTAGAAAAAAGATGAAACAACAGTAACTGATCCCACCTTAAAGATAGGGATGATTATTATTACTTAAAGTTGTTGTAAAGGAGAAATTAGATATATATCCTAATGCACACAATGCTTTGTCGGTTTCTGTAGAAGATGCTTGCTAGAAGTTATTCTAGACATTTGCTCCTTTTAACCAAAAAAGAGGGTTCATTTGTACATCATTCTTTCAAGGTGTAATTGGGACACTAGGATGGAGCTTTCATTTCCTTTTTCCATTTTTACTTGAGGTCTTATGCGTTAGCAGATTTTAAATGCAAATGCATGTCTCTGTATGCACGTGTCATTTTATCATTTTTACGAAGGGATCTCTTTCATTAATAATATAGGTTGGAGATATTGAGCAACTTAAGATTTTTGGGAATCTCAAGGTATCAAGTTTTGAGAGGTGAATAGATGCCGAATGAATGTGAGAGAAGCTCTGTTTGAGCTGGTCTTGATGCAACAGAAAAACAGAATGAAAGTCCAAAAATCTTTTTTGATAACGGAGCAATTATCTGGATTTGGAGCTTATTATTAAAGTAAAATAAAATAGGTGTGGTGTACATATACGTAAAATATCATTTCTTGCTGCATGGTATTGATGTTAATAATTTTAATGTCTAGATTAATACGGCTGGTAATGTAATTGCTTGCTTTCTATTGAGTTTATGTTTCTCACGAAGGATTTTGTTATTTGTTTACCTCCTTTGCAGCATAAAAGATAAAAAATTAGAGCGAAATCACTAAATATTCCCCTTTGAAGCACTCCGTGACTGGAAAAGAGCAGCAATTTCAAGTTATTCTGCAAATATTTGGTTTTGCTTTGTACTAAGCGTGTGGACAATGACCAATTTTTCCTGTCATGCTGGTTGGTTATTAGGTTAATTTAAGTGTTTTCCCTTATGGTAAAATCATAAATTTGCTTTATTATCAGCAAATTCGATGCCTACTGTATTGTGTTGTATCAGCTCTTGTTAGTTGTATGCACCACAAGAATTACCGGAGCTGAAGTATGAAGGGAAACGAGCTCAACAACATTCATTGTTTGTCCTCTTCTTTGTGCACGCTTCGCTTAGCTAGGAGGTTCCACTATTTTCTGAGTTTATACAGTAGGTGAAATTTCGGAGGACTTCCCCTAGTTTATTCCCTGCTATCTATGACAACATTCTTAGAGAAGCATTTTTTGGTTTGAGATACATTGGTTTGACTTCATTTAGACCTGTCAACCTTGGAGCCATCTTTGAAGTCTCTGTGACCAAGTTTTACATATCTTATTGGTCCCTTTCAATTAAGGCTTCTTGATTTCAATTTTCACATGTACGGCCAGAAGTATACATAAACTCATGATTCTCGGATTGAGTAGTTTTTTTGTGCTCTAACTGGTTGGGCTTTATGTGGTGGCGTTTGGGGTCATTTCACATAATAATATTAAGAACATGAATTTAATCATGAGATTGTTGGACAGTCTCTAGCTTTTCATTTTGGGTAACAATGCAAAAACGAGATTCATGAGTTCCTTTACATGGAAAGGTAATTCCTAATTGGCAGGTTGAGAGATTATTTAAACCGTGGATAGCAACTATTATGGATTGAATTGAAGAATTTGGATACGATGAAGAGATGGAGGACTAGGGTTAACCGTGAGTTGTGTTATTAAACTATTGATGAGATGGGCTGACCCAAAGTAGCCGAGTAAGAAGCATTAGTCGTTGATGATCAATCTGGTAAGTGGTAATCCTACCCATGACTTGTTCCCTATAATAGAATGTTTATTTCCTTCAAGAGCCATGTGAAACAAACTTTAGAGCTATTTTGCAGTATGGTCAAGAATATGGTAGTATGATGCACTAATTATTTTATGACTTGTATGAGAATGAAAAGCATGTTGCATATAAAGTTAATGTAAAACCTCTAGTTGTGTTAAAGTAAAATCTTAAAACAAGAGAAGTCACAATATCCTTTTGAAGGGGATTGCGGCGACCGACAATACCAGTATCTAAGCTATGAGATTTTTTTAATCTTCACATATGAGCGGTGATATGGCTCGCCAAGGAAGGAGCTAAAATGCAGCTTTTTGCCGGGCTTGAAGTTTTGGCCGTTGATGTATTATGGGCAGACATCTAACTGTATTTACTAGAAAAATCTAAGCCTGTAATAGTAATAGTCTTTTGGACAATGACCCAATGTTAATGGAGAGTGCAATATCTTTATATATATATATATATATATATATATATATATATGATATATCCAGTTCACCAAAAAAAAAGGAAACTCTTCTTTTATTATTTTATTCGATTGGTCCTCGAATGATGACGTATTGCAAATGTGCACGAGTTATTTTATGAGCTGTAACTTGTGTATTTTCTTATGTACTATCTTGTTCCATACAGTAATGGAAAAGGTTAAGCGGGGGATTCACCCTTCCGGCTCGTTGTTTTTCAAGTGTTACATTTGAGCTGAGTCTGCCTATTGAAGTATTAGCCGCAAGATTAAATATTTGGGGGAATTTACACAGAGAACAACACTTCTACAAGTAATTTAAGAGAATTACAATTACACAGAGTACAACACTTCTACAAGTAATTTAAGAGAATTACAATTACTTTTAAAAATTATATAAATATAATTTATTTTAGAAATTTAACCTTTTTTTAAAGAAGTTATACAATTTTCATATTCCTAATATATCTCTATTAATATTCTCTCTCATATTAATTACTTGTATTTAGTATTCTCAAACCCTTTGCTATTTCTCTCTCATCTTAATATGCCCTTATCTCCCTTCTTTTAAAGGTGTCGTCCATAGCAAACTATGCCATTTATGGTTTGATAGTTCGGCAGAAACTATGCCTTCTTGTTTAATGGGCGTTTGGATATAAAAAATGTGAGATTTCATTTTTTTTTTATTTTTTTAAAAGTTGAAAATGGTATTTGAAAATTTGAGTTATGTTTGGATATGTATATAAATTGGAGTTATTTTTATATTTTTGTGAGTGATTTGAAGTGTAAATTGTGAAAAATAGCTTTACGGAATTTTTCGATTTCGAAAAATTTCGAAATTCAACATGAAGTAGGATTAAGAATTATCATGGCCAAACATCAATTTTGAAAAAAAAGTGAAAATTATTCAGAAAAAAGTGAATTTTTTTAATGTGCCAGACGGCCCCTTAGTTTTTCCATAATAGTATTTATGATGACTCTGCGTTTCTAAATTCTACATATGAGAAAAATTAGGAATTGTTCGAAGTAAAAAAAAAAGAGGAATTTTCAGAAATCACTATCGTTTAGTGACTATTAACTTTCTATAGAAATAATATACATAATTACTTTATATAGCTACTATTTAGTTGTTACGGTAGTGTATTCGCGCTGTTGTATTCATGAATATATCAGCAAAAAGTGCCTAAAAATCAGGCTAGTCAAGCTGTACGCATATGTATTCACATGTATTCGCGCTATATATTCATGAATACAGCAGCAAAAAGTGCCTAAAATCAGGGCAGTCCAGCTGTACACACAATGTATTCACATGTATTCATGAATACAGTAACGACAATCACCTTAAAATAGGTATGTCCAACTGTCTAATAACGAAAATAATATCAATTAGCGTGATACACTCCTAATATAACTCAACAAAATCAATTCTAACATGCCTCATTATCAACCCAACTAATTAGAATAATTTTTCAGTTGTATATAACTTTTGTATTTAGTGTGTTTTGATTTTTTTTACTAGTGCATTCATTAGATTCAATGTTTGTATTTACTGTATTCGCTATTTTATATACAATGTATTCAAATGTATTTGTATTAACATTATTTTAGTTATTCCTAATACATGTTATTACTGATGTATTCAGTATATTTCATTGGTTGTATTCACTGTATTTCTATTTGTATTCAGTATATTTTACTGTATTTTAAAATTAAATGTATTCATTGTTTATATTTTGTTCTATTTTAATGTTTGTATTCAGTGTATTTCAATCTTTATATACCGTATTCATGCATGAATACAGAATCTGTATTCAGTTGTATTGAAAAAATACAAACCTACGAAATACATAAATACAAGCAAAAAATATATATTTATGTAAAAATATAATGTATTTGAGTGAATTTGTATAGAATACAATGTATTTGTATCATTATATGTGACTAAATAGCAAAGAAGAGAAGAAAGTTCGTCGGAGATGACGTTTTCCGACCAAGCAAAATATTGTATACATTGTATTAAAACTAAAAATGAAGACGAACAAAAACCCCGGTCCTCAAATCTTCTCCGGCGTAAAAAATATTGCAGTATCCGTGTAGAGGAATCCATTGCAATATCCGGCATAGAAGAAAGCCGCAATGGCCCTCTTGTTTCAAAGTTGTTGAATCAGCCATTGAAGAGGAAATTTGATGTTTTCTGCTGAAAACCGAACAATGGTGAAGATTTAAAAAAAAAAGTGAAGAGAAAAAGAAGAAGCTTGAACCGACCAAAAACTCAAAAACTTTAACACTTACCACGAATTTTTGGAGCAAAAACGTTGAAGGTGAGAGAGAGAGAATCGTGCTTCAAAAATCGCGAATACAATCTTGCTGTGAGAGAGGTCGTGGAGAGAGAAAGAAGAAATATTTGCTATGATTTTGGGAGAGAATAACTGAAAGAATGAGAGAGAAAATGGTACATAGCGTATTTAATGCTTTAATGGTAGTGTATACCATAAATACCTATTTTGCTATAGAAAATAATATTTTAAATGAGTTTTGATTTATAATAAATAGGGTGTAAACCTTTGCTATAGGAGGTAAAAATTTCCTTAAAAAAAACGCAAGGTAAATGCACAATTATGCTTTTCATGAATTTGAATTAGAAAAAGAAACACCAATAAGTAGTTTCTGAAGAATATAATGAATTAGCTACTTGAATATATGTATATTTCAAATTCTTGTATTGTTTCAACCATTTATAAATACTAGTCTTTAGGGTAGACGCTCATACCAATTAATATATAGTATTAAAAAATATTTATATATAAAAAAGGTGTAAGTTTTGAAAATAATAAATATTAATCTTATTTAGCTATGTATCAAAATTTGATAAGTGACAATATAAAGTCCAAAATGACTAATATTAATTTAATCTTTTATAACAAATAACTTAATATATAAAATATATAAGGAAATGTCATTTATTAGAGTAATGCAAAATAATAATGTTAATAATAACAATTATTGCTTACTCATTTAGAATATGTTTTGGTTTTTTACTCTTTTATCCTTATTGTTACAAGTTTGCAAATTTATCAATTTTGGAAAAATAATCTGCTCTTTTATTTTTGGATCTTTGTGTGTATAGATTCAATAGAATTATTAGTTTCATTCATTTAATGTGTCAAAAAAAAATAATAGGAAAATATGTTTTATTGGTATAAACGCAAAATAAAAAGAAAGTAAGAAATTGCGATTTATTGTAAGTTTATATAAATATTTTGTCTAATATTTTTTCATCCTTATTATTTCTAACTTGCTCTTTTTTCTAATTTCTTTCATCACCAACACCAATGCTATTCTTATGGATATGTTTTAGGTATCCTTCAACTTGAAAAATAATTGGAAAACAAATGGGGTTCTTTTTCTAATTAATTAATAACTCAAAAAACTTAATTATTTATTTTCAATATTAAAGGAACTAATTTAATCTTATTGCTTCGAATTTTTAATATGATCTCTTCCCCAGATTAAATATTTCACTATAACATGTTATATGTTTCGGGAGCTAGATTAGTTGGCGATGAAAAAGTAAGAATTGCCTCAACCAAAATTGATGGAATTAGACCTAAAAAAGCCGTTCAGGTTCGTTATCGATTAGGTATCAGTGGAAATATAAAAATAAAAGAATTAACTAAGTATCAAATCGACCAAATTGAACAATTGATAGGTCATGAAGGGAATTACAATTATATTACATTATTCAAATAAGAAACATATTTATATGATGAATTTGGAGAAGATTAAATTAGATTTTAACTAATTAGTTGATGCAAAAAAGCTTATTTTTAAAAATTAGTTTGATGACTTATTTATTTTGTTATCAGCATTGAATTATGTTTAAGTAAAATATAAAAAATCAAAAGAAGACTACTTAAGCCACAATGCTAACATTATGTAAGTCATTGGCTTATTTTTGTTTTCTCGAATATTAAAGACGTTCGGAAAAATTTAGTATTTGGATGTTCCTAGAAGGTTTTGGCTCTATATGTCGGAAGTTGGCAATTTGAAGAATTGGGAAGTTCATAGGTTTGACTGAGAGTTGACTTCGATGTTATCGGGCTCCTATTGTGGTTTTGAGAAATTTAATAGGTTCATTTAGTTGATTGGAACTTGTTCAAAGTTTGGTTGTTATTCGGAATGTTTATGTTTTATTCGGACATGTTCGACGAAGTTTGAAGGTTTGAAAGTTAAGAGAATAATCTTGATCTTCGATTCTTTGTTTTGATTTTATTTATAATGTTCCGAGATTTTTGATAAGTTTGGATAATGTATTTGGACTTGTTGGTATGATTGGACGGGGTTACGGGAGCATCGGGTGTGATTCAGTGTGACTTCAAACCATTTTGGTGATGTTTGGGGTTGCTGGTTTCTGATGTCTCAGATGTTCTTCGCGATCGTAAAGGTCTCATCGCGTTCGCGTAGTGTTTTTGGGGAGCTGGGGGCTTAGTGTTACGCGATCGCGTGGGAAGCAATGCATTCGCGAAGTTTTGGTAGCTGAAACACGCGTTTGCGAAAGACAGAACGCGTTCACTTAGAGGGTGAGTTTGGGTGCTGGAACTTTGTTCAACGTGTTCGCGAAGCTTTGGAATATTGGTCATCGCGTTCGAATCTCAAGCGTTGCGTTCACGAAAAAGGGTCAGTGAGGTGGTCACTTTTGTGCTTTGCGATCGCGGTGGCCCTTTGGCGATTGCGAACGACACCCATGGGCAGATTTCATAAGATGTTATTTCGGGATTTTGAGCTCATTATGTCATATTTTGAGCTCTAGACTTCTAGAGGGGGAGATTTTGATGGGCAATTTTACTACTACCTTGGAGTAAGTGATTTTCACTTGGATTTGGTTTTACATATTGATTACCCATGGATTTCTACACCTAAAACATGAAACTTTGAAAGAAAATTTGGGGGTTTTGACATCACTTTAAGAGAGTGTATTTTGGGGATTTGGGTATCGATTTAAACTCGATTTTGGAATCTAATTATATATTTAGTCTCAACAGGTTATGGGTCATCGGGTTTTGGTGTTTTTTTCCATGTTTCGGGCACACGAGCTCGAGGTTGACTTTTGAGAAATTCTTCAAAGATCGAGAATTTATTGATTGAGACTAATTCCTTTGGCATTTGTTGACTTCCTTAATTGATGTTTGGTTAGATTTGAGCCGGTTAGAGTTATTTTCTCAAGGGAAGGCAATTTTGGAGCTCGGAATAGCCGGATGAGGTAAGTGTCTTGCCTAGATTTGGTTGAAGAATATTTTCCTAATAATTGGTATTATTTGCTACATGCAGGGATGATGTATATATGAGGTTGATGACGTCCAAATCCACTACTAAAAAGTAAATGGACACGGTCGCATGTAATATAATATACCCAACTATGAGTTGGGGTTGAATCCCACAGAGAACAATATGTAGGCGATTAGGAGTGTAAGAGAATTATTATTTATTATGCTAAGCCAAACACTTAGAAAGGTTTTTGAGAAAATATTTATATCTAAATGCAAAAATATAAACTAACCTAGAAAGCGAGTAAAATGATCAATGGCTACAAGCATGGATGCAATGGAAATTACACTCAAGTATCGATCCAATGTATTTCACGATTTTACAAATATGAGCGAGTTTATGTTAATTAGCCTCGGATAATAATTATATATTAGCTTCTTTCAAATACTAACAAGACTTCCTAATTGAATTATCCATAAAAAAATTAAGAGATTAAGCACAACCGAATATGGCTACAAGTAGTTCAATCCTATCCTTAGGTAGAATCTATAAAGTGAGGGTTAACGCCTCAAGTTCTTGTTAATTAATCTTTCTCAACCTCAAATTATCTTTTCTAAAATTAATTCGAAGTTAATGGGCGAGTCCTAGAGTTAGCTTATCCCTTTGAAAACGTTAAAGAACAAGAATAATTAAAGAAACAATAACTTACTTCTTAATAAATAAAAATCGTTCAATATATAAGCACAACAAGATATTTAATCCATACTTTAAATATGAATATTCCCATAAACAAGATTCAAGTATTGGAAAAAATACTACACACTTAGATATTCAATACAAAGCAAGGAAATGAAGAAATGAACATAAATGGGTAAGAAATTCTCAACCAAAAGCTTCAAATCTTCAAGACTCAATTGTGTGTGCAAGAACCCTAGCTCCAAAACTTGTGTTCTCTCGTCAAGATATGCCAAAGCTGTCCAGAGATCGGCCAAAGATATTTTACAAATGAGCTAGGTCGTATATTAAAGGGTTTGGGATAGAGAAAATGTGAAATTCCAAGTCTGTCCAGGGCTGAAGGTTGTTGAACGCACATGCAGAACAATCCTCGCAGGTGCGGTTCCGCAGATGCGAATACCTGCTCGCAGAAGCAATTTTTGGTGGAATATGGCTAATCCGCAGAAGCGGACAAAAGGACGCAGAAGAGGTATTCAAGCGTAGAAGTGCGACCGCAGATGCAGTTAATCAATCGCAGATGCATTTTCTGACTCCCAGGCCTTCTTCCACAAATGCAGACCTTTTCTCGCAGATGCGAGACCACAAATGCAGACCATTCTACACAGATGCGATTCCACTGGAAATATTTTTACTTCTTTTACTCTTTTTGCACAATTTTACTTCATTTTCTCAACTCTCTTCAAGACATTATTTACCTGAAAATCTAGCAATACACACCATAAACAACCTCATATTATAATTAACAGATACAAAAACTAAAGAAAAGAGACTAGAGTAAATGGTAAAATCACCACTTATCAGAGGTGACATGTGTATATACGTGTGCCATGGGTATTCTTGTTCGGGGTGAATTCTTGATTACTCTATGCCTTTTTTGGTTTTGTGTTCAACTTGATTCTATGAGTTATTCAATTAATTGACTACGTGAGAACAATAAACCATATTAGAGCCAATGTAAAGGCTATTGGTGCCTTCGTTTGTACATGATGAACTAATATTAAGATTGATGCTATACTTGTCTCGGGCGTAGTAACATGTATGTTATGAATACACACCCAGAGTTGTTGTTCTTGTCTTGTGCCTTGATCTGATCATGTGCTCTCTGTGATACATGTGCCATCCTTTGTGTGACTACGCGGGTTATCCTTTCATGCTAGAGATCATGTTTTAGGATCATTACTTCCTATTTTGCCAAGATGGGCACTTGGGGATTCATTGCTAAATTTAATTAGCCGTAGTCATGTTTTATATGTTGAACCCCATCCGCATTTTATTGTTATCATGTCTTTGTGCACTTTATTGATGAGTTATGAGGATATGAATCTTGATGATAATTTGTTATCTTGCATTATTGTGATTATGTCACATGTGGTCATGTTAGGTGTGCGATTGCAGTTGATATTGTTATATTGTCGAATGCGGAGCGATAAGGGTGGATATTTCTATTGTGTCGGGTGCAGAGCGATAAAAGTGGATATTGTTATTGTTTCAGGTTGGAGCGATAAGGGTAGATATTGCTATTGTGTCAGGGCAGAGCGATAAGGGTGGATATTGCTATTGTGTCAGGTGCGGAGTTATAAGAGTGGATATTGTTATTGTGACAAAAATATAGGCACGAGGTGTCATATGTTTGTGTTTCTATTTGATGACTTGTTGTCAAAGCCGAGTGTTATCTTGATTATGCAAGTGAATATTTTTATACTTTGTCATGTATTTTACATGTTTTTACGTAGCATATAACATGCTAATCTACGCCTATGATATTATTTGACGATTGGGTTGTCAAGATAAAATTACGTATGTTGAGTTGATATCTCAAGTATTGTTGAGTTGCTGGTAGCATAACAGACTGATGTAAAAAGGAAGTTGTCATCATGCATTGATATATTGGATTATTGTAAGGTTCTCATGAGCACATTGTTTGGAAATTAATATAGAATTTGACCATTGTTACGCACCGACACCCTATTGTTACGTTTGAGCATTTGAGTACATGCTATTTGGCGTAGTCTCTTATTGTGCAGAGTTGATACAAGTTGTGATTTCATGATCTGCATAATTGACAAAACCAAAGATTTATCCTTATCCAAGTTGTGCACTCTTACTTTTCATATCCGTTATTGTGTGACTATTTTCCATGGATTCTTCTTTATGTTATATATGTTATTGAGTTGCACAAGTTATGTGAGTATCTTTTGGACTTAGAAACCTCGTCACTATTTATATGACGTTAGTCAAGATACTTATTGAGTATATGGAGTTGGTTGTACTTATACTATATTTTTACACCTTGCGTGTAGATTATGGAGCTGAGTAGTTGTGGAAGACGAAGCCTTGCATTTAGAGACGTACCAGCGTTCCGTATTTAAACTACCTTTTGTTCATGTTAGTTCTAGGATTTCATTTCTGTTTATCTAAACTTCAAATAGATGTTGTAAACATTCTTCATGACCACTTTGTAAATCTAATCTTAGCGGCTCATAGCTTGTATTACCAGTCCTTAGGATAGTTGTATTAAATTCTTTGCAGTTTCTATTATTAAAATTTATGATTTCTCATTATAGTTGTAACTTATATTGTTTGGATTACCTAGTGGGTCGGGTTAGGTGCCATCATGACTTGCTGGGATTTTGGTTCATGATAAGTTGGGATCAGAGCTCTAGGTTCATTTGTTCTACGAGTCATGAGCAAATGTCTAGTAGAGTCTTGCAGATCGGTATGATGACGTCCATACTTATCTTTGATAGGCTACAAGACATCTAGGAAATTTCCAACTTTTCCTTCCTTCTCGTGCGACTTTGTTTTAGCTTAGAGCTTATATCTTTAATTTTCTTCCATTCACTCGTATGTGATATTGCGCACTCGGTATCAGCTGTACACCGATGACTTATGATGTTACAGATGGACAACGAGGGGATAATGGTGCTTGATTATCATCTCGATGAGTTTTTCAGACTTAGATGTGGATGTTTTGGTAGATTTTTCAGCTATTTATTTGTGGGACGAAGCGGATTCTTGTATATGATTGATGAGTACGAATTCAGGGGGATTGATTGATTGCATAGTGGTTGTGACCATGGTAGGGCCATATAGAGATTTTTGTTGGAGGCTAAGCAGGTGGCTCATCTCCTGCGAGAAGGTTCGAGGTTTTGTGATTCTTATGAGGGATTCTATAAAGTGTTTTCCTTCTACCTAGTGGGATGTATGTTCTACGATTAGAGTTCAGATCACTTGAGAAAGTTCGCACGATTGTCACAAGGATGAGTATGCACTTGGTAGAGTCTTTGGAGTGTTTTATGACTAGTGCTTCATGAGTTTATGAAGTATTCAGCTAATTAACAGTGTGAGATTGGGGCATCTATGAAGGAATGGTATTATGGGTTATGGATAATGTGTTCTATGGCTTCAAGCCAAGTGGGGAAGTCTGGTATCGACAATCGAATCGCATGGTCATGTGTTATATCAGTTTCTGGACTAAGGGATGCTTGTGGATTAGTTATGACTTGGATAAGATGAATTCGAGGATGGTTCGAGCAAGAGATTTGCTGGGTGCACGATATACTATACCTTATGGGAATATAGAGATCTTGGGATAATTCAGGTTTGATATTCGTTGTGGATAACGTGTGCAAGGAAGAGGAAACGTTTGGTTGCTTCTCTTTGGGTATTCGTGTGCTGGTGGAGCACACAATGTTCGGGCACGTATTGGCTATGCATTGGATATTAGAACAAGGTAAATGACTTCTGAGTAGGTTCCAACGGGTTCAACATTCATATATGGCATTTAAGGATTTTCGAACTTGTGTATGTCTAGGACTTGAGATTTGTATGGGATAGTGCCAAGACTTGCAATACTCCTATATCATTTTTGACTCTACATCGAAGTATTAGAGAGATGCAAGAATTTTATGACCCCAATCTCCCACCGTAGGATGTCGTGATGATACCTAGTCTCTAAGACTAGGTAAGCCTAATATATATGAAGAAATAACGGAAATAATAATAAAACTTCAAATTTAAACCAACCAGCTATCATAAAAGAACTCCGCAATACAACTAATCATAACTCCCAAAATCTGGTGAGACTGAGTCATACGCTCTACACGAGTAACTGAAACATCCCTAATACATCACTATCTACATAAGAGTACGCAAGAGAAAACATGGCCAGTGGGTGACTCCGAGGCCTGCGAATGCCAGCAGGTATACCTTGAAGTCTCTGATCCGAAAGCTCAACTCACTGGTGCCTAGCATGGTATGAGGTAACTAGATCTGCAGAAAAAGATGTGCAGAAGCATAGTATGAGTACACCACAACGGTACCTAGTAAGTATCAAGCCTAACCTCGATATAGTAGTGACGAGGTCATGTCAAGACACCTACTGAAATAAATAAAGAAGCTGAACAGGTATGGTACAACATAATACTGGAAACATCGAAATGATACAATGAAGGAATACAACAATATAAGCTATACTGAAATTAAGGCAAGAAAGGCATCAAGGGGGAAACACATAATAAGAACACTAAGGAAACGATGCAGATAAAAACCAGTGATGTAAATGAAAGATAACAACAAGAATCACGTCTGAGGTACCACCTCGTATTTCATTCCACAATTACAATCTTTCCTTATCTCACCGCGGGAGCCTTACATTTAGTTTTTTAAATTATTTTTTTTCTAAAATAGCTACCCGCGTTTTAGCCCACCTTATCACACCGCGTGGCTTCAAGTAGTTACCCTACTAGCAACACGCGTATCAAGCCCACCTTATCTCACCGTATGCGTATCAACCCCTGTCCTTATACCACCGCATGCATATCAATATCAGAACATATCACAACTCGTACCTCAAGTGCCCAATTACCACAACTTGCCAAAAGAATCAACAATAATAATGTTTCCACAACAATAGCCCATGGCTCAACCACACAGTGTACAAGCATCTCAACAATAGTAACTGAAAGTGAATAGCTCAACAAGTAGGGTATTTCAACAATTTACAACTTTGCCTCAATGTGATCACGACTTTAACAACTTCAACATCGAAACTCAACAATAAGATATTCCAAGAAATAACAACTTCAACTAAGGTAACTCAACAGTTGAATAGTTAACAAGACAATAAGGAAACAATAACTCCAACTAAGAATGTAAGGGCAATTAACAAGTAAGAGATGGGACAAGTATTAACAATGTCAAATAAAGCATGTAAGGATAAGTTAATGATGGAAGAAATAACATGTTATGACAATACGATTAAAGGTAGGAAAAGAAGCTAAATAGCCTAAACCGATCAATTATCACATATAGCCCATGTACCCACTCGTCACCTTGCGTACACGGCTTGCACGTACCACAATTAGCACAAAATGACACTAATCCTAAGGGGTAATTTGTCACGCCCCGAACTCGGGGAGCGCGACCGGTGCTCAATCGAGTGAACCCGGTCGAGCAAGCCTATTAGATTTCCTTCTACCCAAACTCATCCATGAAGGGAGATAATACATATTATCATTAATCAAACAATAAAGTGATAATGTCTGCAACACCAATTTCTTACCATTAGTTACTTCATTTTAAACTCTCAAATTTCACACACATTTTTCATAGTCTGAAGTGGAAATAGTAATTCAAACACAACATAACTAGTTTGACTTTCCCAGCACCAATATACAACCCACACTATGTCTATGGGTCCTCTATAGATACAGAAGAGTACCATGATAATGCCGGCAACAAGGCCCCGACTATAACTCAAACACAATACATAAGGAACAAAAGATATATGACCCTGAAATGAAGTGGGGCTCACCAAGTCTACTGGGAAGAGGGTGTACCGCTATCACTGATCAGTGTCTACTGCTGTGGAATCACCTGCATCCATTGAAGATGCAGCGCCCCCGAAGAAAGGGACGTTAGTGCATATGGAATAGTACTAGTATGAATGAAAAAATACCCTCTCAATAGAATGATAAATAATACGAGCAAGTACAACCATAATATCAGTGGAATCTTCAAACAACATCAAACCTCAAATTAGGATCAATACAATGTTCAAATAAATTTCCATATTTTAAGTCGGGAGGTCTCTAGTACTACCCTTTGATAACACATGCATGCAAAATAAACAACTCTCATACCCAAGAATTATTTTGCTAATTACCCATCCTTAGCTAAATTTCAAAATTAAGGGTTATGGTGTAGAATCTTACCTCTAGGATGATGACCTAGTGAGTTTTCCTTGTTAGTCTTCAAAGATTTGAGCAAGAATTGAAGGACAATTTGTTGAAGATCTCTCTCCCACTCTAGGGCACTCTCTCACTCTCAAAATATCAGGTTTTAGCTCAAAAATGGTCCATTGCGTCTATTTAATCGAAGTAGGGTCGGGGTTATAAAAACCAAAAAATGAAGTTCCAGAACAGGGTATGCGATCGCATATGCGACCGCAGAATAGATATACGGTCCGCATATCAGTCGCACAATTTGGTGCCAAAAATTGGAAAAAAATCTGCCTGGGTCTGTGGTCACTATGCGGCCCACAGACCTGTTCTGCGGTCGCATAGTCGATCGCAGAATGGCATCCAACCCAGCCCACACATGCCTCACTCTGCGGCCATTATGCGGCCTGCAGAGTGATTCTGCGGTCGCATAATGGACCGTAGAAACGCATTTCTCTGCCAAATTTTTTTCTTTACACCTCAATGCATTGTTCGACCCAAAAAGTCCGGCACCATGAAATATTATTTTCCTTTGCAAACTTTTATGGGGTCTTACACCAACTATCAAGTTTCATACTTATTGAATGTTTTAAATCGGCATATTTCATATATTAATTTTTTATTTATTTTTGTCACTGATCAGAATATAAATAAGTCAGGATAATCCTTTCAAATGTAACCCATGTGTATTTCGATATACCATTACTACCAACCTCCTTAGAACCCGACGAATATCCCAAAGACATTGGAAAACAATATCTCTAACTCTTTTCAAACTTGTTTGTTTTTCATATATAGCACTAAACGCTCTTGAAATTTTCTTACACCCGGAATTGTAAGCAGTACATATAGTACATATTAATAAACAGCCATTATAAGGAAGCGAAATAGACTTCAAATATTTAATAGAGGGTTATTAAACTTTAAACATAAGTTGGTGACAAGAATGGAGGAAAAAAGTCATGATATATTCAAATGAGAATTTTTCATACCTGAACGTAGTCATTGCAATCAAAATCCTATGGAAACAAACATATGCCATATTATTACATCTGACTGATTAACATAGTAAAATAGAAAACTTTTAGTTTGTAATTTGATCATACCATATACCATTATATATATATATATATATATACCAAATTAATCACAACAACAACAAACCTAATGTAATCCCACAAATAAGGTCTGAAAAGAGTAGTGTGTACGCAAATCTTATCCATACCTTGTGGAGGTAGATAAACTTTTTGCGATAGACCCTCGGCTATCGAATATATCAAATTAATTAACAATAAAAAATACTATGTATGCGTTTGACCATAACTTTTGAAAGTTTTAAAAAAATAAATATATAATTCGAATATGTGTTTGTTTGTAGAATTAATCTAGTTTTTGGGAGATTTTGAAAACCAAAAATTCAAATTCCAAATATAACTTAAGACATCTTTTTGGGCCAAATCATGACTATTCGAGACTTTTTAACATATCAAAACTTGCCCCAATATTCATGTCTAAACACATTTTTAACTTCAAATTAAACTTCACCCAAATCAACGTTTTTTAAAAATATTTGGAAATGTATGTTCAAACGGATCCTATATATTTAATAAAAATTGATACAAAGACACTGAAAAAGCTTGTCACTGTCAATAGGAAACGAACTACTAACTTTTTACATATTCAATACAATCAAACAACATATTACTTGATCAAGCCAACTCAAGAAAAACTCCGAAAAACCTGATAACTTTATTATACCAAGCTTAGAAGCACTTTATTGTACATAGCATTGGTCTGCCATTGGAGGCCTCATATTTCAAAGAAGTTTGTCCATTGTAAAACTTAGCAAAAAATATAATGATTGTCAATTTCCAGGTATTTCTTAATAGTGTCTAAGTTGAGAAGGAATGGAAGCCTAACGGATATTGGGGGTTTGGTTTGTCGGTAAATTTCTTGTGCATAAATAGATGATATTTCTTGTCTTTGTGGATACATTCTCATTTTATATATGGATTCAAATGGAAAACGAAGAGGCTCGCTTTACTTTTTATGTGAAAGGCTACTTTAGATATTCTTTAATACACCGTTTCAAACAAAATTGAATGGTGTCGTCTTGAATTATATTGAGGATGCATGCACTGTTACAATAACCGTTACATTTTTCGTATTGGATTGGAAGTAGAAAACAGATATTGAACATGCAAAATGAAATTAAAAAAGAAAAAAAATGAGGAAAAAGATAAATGGTCTTTTTGATCATATAGAGGTGCCACATCACTTCTTTATTTGCCTTTTTTATATTCATATATAGATGTTTTGGGAGCATCGTTTAGTTACCGAAGAAGGGTAGGTTGAAATAACCTAAACCCAAAACTACATGTGCCGGTGTAGGAGTGATTGAGGGGTAAATCCCCGTATTGATGTGTTGAGATTATTTCCCTTAAATGGGATGAGATTGATGTGTTGAGATTATTTTCCTTAATTGGGATGAGATGAGTGCTCGCGGAACGTGATGTCAACCCACACAACATTGTGGTGAGACGGCTTAGCCAATCGAGCCGAGATCGGACGCCATATCGCGCATATGGGGGTGTTGTGATTGGATGTCTTGGATGAGACGGCTTAGCTGATCGGGCCGAGATCGTGCTAAAAGCACGGTGGTGTATCGGTACTAAAGATCTGCCAACATAAAAAAATTGATATTTACTTGAAAAATTATCTTTCTCTTAAGTTGATGCTTTAATATTGTTTGAGGCTCTCATTGATTCCGTGTCTCTTTCTCCTTGTACTGTTACTCGATTCATTCAGAGGGTGTTTAGTCTTACATACTAGTACTATTCCATATGTACTAACATCCCTTTTGCCGGGGGCGCTACATTTTTAATGGATGCAAGTGGTTCCATAGCAGGCGGCATCGATCAGTGATAGCGGCACACCCTCTTCCCAGCTGTCTTGGTGAGCCCCACTTCATATCGGGGTCTTGCATCTTTTGTTCCTCATATATAGTGTTTTGAGGTATAGTCGAATCCTTGTTGCCGACATAATCATATTACTCTTTTGTATCCATTAGCGGCTCCCTAGACATAGTGTGGGTTGTATCTTGATTTTGGAAAGTCAAACTAGACATGTTGTATTTGTATCACATGTTCCCACTTCTAAACTATGAATGTGTAATATATTTTTTGAAATTGTAAATGAAGTAACTAAAGGTAATGAAATTGGTGTTGTTCATGAAATCTTCTCATTGTCTAATGAATGGTTCACATCTTCACTGTATTCATGGGTATGGTTGGGGTAACAGGCATCAAGTAGGCTTGCATGATCTGGATATCTCGGTTGAGCGTCGGTTGCACTCCCCAAGTTCAGGGCGTGATCTCATTAGCCACCCATATCACTCCGATAGCCACCCATATCACTCCGCATAATATCCACCCTTATCGCTCCGCCCGGACAATAATACAATAGCCACCTGTATCACCCCGCACAATCAACAACAGTGAGATGTCACCCTTATGCCCCATATAACAACAATAGTGAGATGCCACCCTTATACGCCACATAACAACAACAGTGAGATGCCACCCTTATGCTCCGAATAACTGTAACACCCCAAAAAATTTCGAAGTACTTAAGTATAAAACCAGGTAAAATTTGCAAAGAAAATAATATTTCATGGTGCTCGTACTTTTTGGGTTGAACAATGTACGGAAAAGTAAAGGAAATTTTTTGGCGGAAAAGTGCATTTATGCGGTCCATTATGCGACCGCATAATCACTCTGCGGGCCGCATAATGGCCGCCGAAGTGAGCAGGAGAGGGCCAAATCTGGCAGCAGCTATACGGTCGACTATGCGACCGCATAACTGTTATGCGGACCGCATAGTGACCTCATACTTGTCAGCAATTATGCGACCGATATGCGGTCCGCATATTCATTATGCGATCGTAGAACTGTTCTGGAGCTTCATTTTTGGGTTTTTAAAACCCGACCCTATTTCGTTAAATACACTCTTTGGGTCATTTTTGAGCTATTATCTGACATGTTAGGGTGAGAGAGGGAGCCCTAGAGTGAGAAGGTATTCTCCAATAATTGTTCTTCAATTCTTGCCCATGTTTTGGAAGATTAAGAAGGAAAACTCACTAGATCTTCATCCTAGAGGTAAGATTCTACACCCTACCTCCATAAAAGGAGCTTGAATCCTTAATGCACACCTAGTGTTTGATAAAATGCTCAAATGAGCTAGAACCATGAGCATCTTCCTAATTTTGGTTCAATTTGTTATATTTCTACAATAGATGGAAGTTGCTAAGATTTTCGGAATATTTTAGAGTTTAAGGAAGCTCAAGTGAGGTATGTTGGCTAAACTCTTCTTTAAAAATTGGAATTCCCAATATCCTTGTAAGTTCCGAGATGTTGATTATAAATGGAGTATTCCGATAAGTTTTGTGATGAAGATATATGTTCAATTCGTGTTTCAAATGCTCTTATCATATTGCATTATAAATTGAGGATGTGTCCCAAACTATGGATTATGTATCCACATGTTATAATTTCTAGTCGTGATTTATGTGAAAGTTATTATGCCAATTTATGTAGAGATTGTGATACTCTACCCACATACATTGGGGTGAGGCGGCATGACCGCTTTGTGTGGGGATTATGATATAGAGATTGTGATTGTGATACACTTCCACCCGCATATATATTGGGGTGAGGCGGCATAACCGCTTTGTGTAGGGATTATGGTATTGTGGGCCTGCACCTCCACCCGCTTACATTGGGGTGAGGCGGTACGACCGCTTTGTGTATAGTTTTGGTATTGTTGTGGAACCACCACCCGTATACATTGGGGTGAGTCGGTACGACTTCTTTGTGTATAATTTTGGTATTGTTGTGGCACCACCACCCGCATACATTGGGGTGAGGCGGCATAGCCGCTTTGTGTTGGTTTTAGTATAGTTGATGCATTTCCACCCGCATACATTGGAGTGAGGTGGCATAGCCGCTTTGTGTAGGTTCTTGGTATTGTGGTTATATATCCACCCTCATACATTGGGGTGAGGCGGCGGTGCCGCTTGAGTAGAATTGTGGTATTGTACTTACACCTCCACCTGCATACATTGGGTGAGGCGGCGGGGCCGCTTTGTATGAATATGGTTACAGAGAATCTCATCTTAAATCTTATAAATGATATTGATAGCTCTTAATAAGATTGCTCTGGTTTAAACGGTTAGCTATATCAGGCCATTGTCGCCCTGATTCATCATATTCATATTGTATTTCTAAATTCTTAAATTGGTGTTTGGTTTTCATACTTGTACTATTCGACGGTACTAACGTCCCTTTTTCCGGGGGTGCTGCATCTTTAAATAGATGCAGGTGGTTTCACAGTAGGAGGCATTGAGCAGTGATAGAAGCACACCTTCTTCCCAACTGACTTGGTGAGCCCCACTTCTTCCCGAGGTCATGTATCTTTTGTTCTTTGTGTATTCTGTTTGAGGTATAGCCGGGGCCTTGTTGCCGGCATTATCACTATACTTATCTTTATCTATAGAGGCTCCGTAGATATAGTGTAGGTTGTGTATTGGTGCCGGGAAAGATAGAATATGTTGTGGTTGTATTATTTGTCCATTTGAGACTTTAAAAATGATGTGACTATTGGAAATGAATTGGTATGGTAGACATGAACACCTTTTTGTCTAATTAATGAAAATATGTATTATCTCCATTTGTGGATGAGTTTGGGTAGAATGAAATCTAACAGGCTTGCTCGGTCAGGTTCACTCGGTTGAGCGCCGATCGCGCTCCTCGGATTTTGGGGCGTGACAATAACAACAACCAATCTTCACAACAATTCACATGTGCTAACATCACAATAATATGACATATCACGTACCATAAGTTCCCATAGGTCACAACCTTTCCGAAAGAACCAACAATATCAATATTTCAACAACAAATAGCCCATGACACACAATGTGTATAAAATTTCAATAACAACAAAATGAACGGGAAAGTAACTTAACAATGAACAACACCCCCTTTAATGACAACTTCAATTAAAATAGATTAATGACTTTCAATAACTTCAACTTCAATTAATTTCTTAAGGATAAACTCGATAATGAAGGTATTTCCATGAAATGGTAAACTTCGGATACTAGTGTATGAAATAGGCTAATAACAAAAGGGATGAAACGAACTAGAAATACGTCTAAATGTATGAGAATAACTCGGCAACAAAATGATATCATATAATAACAATTTCAACTAAGAGTAACTCAACAATAAAAGAAGCCGTTTAATGATAAAAGAGGTAACAGCTTCAAATAAAGCATATAAGAGTAAACTTGACAAGTAAAGGATGTGACATGTAACGACAACTTCAAATAAATCATTTGATAGTAAACGTGACGAATAAAAGATATAATATGTGCTAACAATTCCAAATGAATACATAAAATAAGCCCAAGAGTCTAAATCGGTCAATTTCCACATATAAGCCCGATTACGTACTCGTCACCTCGCGTACACGGCTTTCACATGATAAAAATTAGCACAAACGACTCAAATCCTAAGAGGTAGTTTTCCCACACAAAGTTTGGCAAGATACTTACCTCAAAGAAACCAAATCAATACTCTAAATGAGCTTCCCGTGTTAAATAAACCTCCGAACGACTCAAATCTACCCAAAATAACTCAATATCTTAAATAAAAATTATAGGAAATAATTCTGGATAATAAAGTTTCGATATTTAATGAAAACTAAAAAGTCAACTAAAAAAGTTAATCCCGGGCCCGTGCCTCGAATCCGACCAAACTTACAAAATCTGAACACCCATTCAATAACTTATATGAGGTTTTCACAAGTTTTCCCAATTATTCCAAGTCTAAACACTAATTAAATGGTAAAAACAATGATAGATTCATGTATAATAATTAAATCCGAGTCAAAATTACTTACCCCGATCAACTCCTTGAAAACCTTTTCAAAAATCGCCCAAAGCCGAGGTCTCTAGCTCAAAAGTTAAAAGATAGAACAAAACCCTCGATTTAGAAATTAAACATCTGCTGCCCAGTGATTTACTCATCGCGATCGCAAAAAACCCATTGCGATCACGAAGCATGAAGGATGAACTACCAACATTACCTCTATGCGAACGTGACGATGCGATCGCGGACGCGGTGACTAGGACCACAGTAACATCGCGAACGTGTCTGCTCTCCCGCAAATGCGGAGAGCAAGCCCTGATGCCGCAACGTGAATGCATAGACTAAAGTCCTCAAAGCTTCGTGAACACGGTCTCATCTTCACAACCATGAAGAACAAAATGCAGCCTCCACTGGAAACTCTACACGAACGCGAAAGTATGGTCGCAAATGCGAATAAAGATACACCAGATGACAGAACAACAATCTAAAATGGGAGGAAATAGCCCGTAGACCATCCAAAACATACCCGAGGCCCTCGGGACCATGTCCAAACATATCAAAAAGTTTCATAACATAATACAGACCTGTCCAAGGCCTCAAATCACATTAAACAACATCAAAGCTACGAATCGCATCTCAAATCGAACTTAATAAACTTATGAACTTTCAACCTCAACAACTTACGCTGAATCATATCAAATCAACCCAGAATGACGTTAAAATTTGTATGCAAGTTCCAAATGAAATAACAGAGCTATTCCAACTCCCAGATTCGCAATCCAAACCCGAAATCAACAAAGGTAACTCTCGGTCAAACCTCTCAACCTTCAAACCTTTAACTTTTCCAACTTTCTCCAAAATATGTCAAATCAACCTACGGTCCTCCAAATCCAAATCCAGGCATACGCCTATATCCAAAATCATCACATGAAACTATTAGAATAATCAAAATACGATTTTAGAGTCGTATGTTAAAAATTTAAATTTCGGTCAACTCTTGCCACTTAAGCTTCTAAAACAAGAATCATTCTTCTAAATCGATCCCGAATAATCCGAATAATGAACCCGGTCACACATACAAGTTATAATACAAAATATGAAGCTACTCGAGACCTTAAGCAACTGAACATGATGAAAATTCTCAAAACAACCGGTTGGGCCTATACATATGGACTGATTAGACAACACATGATTTGTCTGTGTGGTAATTATGAATATGGCATGTGAGTTATCTGTGCAATTATTACGATTATGGCACATGAGTTATTCATGCGGTTCACATGATTATAGCACGTGAGTTATCCGTGCAGTTGTTATGATTATAGCAGGTGAGTTATTTATGCGGTGATTATGACTATGACACATGAGTTATCCGTATAGCGTGTGGATAAGGATCTATCCCCTAGGGTTTCCCTCTCAGGTTTTCTTCTTGATGGCGTACACGTAGATTATGGAAAACTGATCAGTGGTTGGATTTTATGTATCTTCTCTATTTGCTAGCTATGAAGTGTGTACATGCCTTTTATGCATATCTTCTTTATATGCTACTTTACTTGATGAAATGATCCACGGTACATATCTTCTCTATATGTTAGTCTGTGCAACTTGACTTGTTATCCATGTATATATTACTCTATATGCAATTGCTGACGGTTATTTGATATTTATGCATATCTTCTCTATATGCCACATGATTGAAGAATTAAATCGCAGTACATATTTTCTTTATATGTCAACCTGGGTAACTTGGCTTGCTTATTTATGTATATCTTCTCTATGTGCACCGATGTCCTTATCTATACTTCAGGATTAGTTTTCGATATTGTTACTATGTATATTCATATGTTATTGAGCTGTACAGGTTGAGTAAAGTGAGTGTCTTGTGACTTGAAACCATCGTCACTACTTCACCGAGATTGGTCAGGATATTTACTAACTACATGGGGTCGTTTGTACTCATACTATACTTTAGCACCTTGCGTGTAGATCTTGGAGTTGAGCTACTGTTAATGACGAAGACTAGCATTGAAGTTGTAGCTGCAATCCAGACTCAAGATACCACTTGTTCATGGTAGTTTCAGACTTATAATTGATTATTGATGATTATTAGCTACGATCTAGACTCAAGATACCACTTGTGCATGAAATTTAGCCATTTTATTTATTGATTATTGATGATCTTTCATTCGAGTTGTACTAATTGTTATTAGTCTTAGCTAGCGGGTTGGGTTAGGTGTCATCACGACTTGGTGGAATTTTGGGTCGTGACAGTATCATATAGGTATCTCATTGTAATCCATAATACGATAAGACATATATGTATGTAATTTTAATTAACAAAATATAGGTGCCTTGTATATATGTATATATATAGGTAAATGTAATTTTAATTAGAGGTATCACATAAGTGTCTCATTGTAATCCATAAATACAATTTGGAATCAGATCTATCATATATTTGTCTTATTGTAATCCATAATTAGATGAAAAATATATGTATATAATTATAATTCATTATTAGTTTAAAGTAACAAGGTATGCTTCTTAATGAAGGATTGGACGAGAATAGCTAAAGACAAAATATCTTTAGTAACTCATAAAATAAAATCGACTATATTTTAACTAACTTAATATCTACTTTTTATTACTATCAGTTAAATTATTATTTATTGTGTTATATATCATGCTTAAATTTTATGTTTCTTTTGTGGAGGGATTTGGAACCTCGACTGATTTTGAGATGCACACACCATGTAATGACCCGACCGGTCATTTTAAGATTTAACATTGCCATTTGACAATTTGAGATATTTAGTAGCTTCATATTATGCATTATGTCTTACGTGTATGGTTGGCTTTGATGTTTGAGAGGTTTAAGATTGATTTGTAAGAGTGATTCTCAATTTGGAAGCTTTAAGTTGGAAGAGTTGGCCAAGGTTTGACTTTTAAGTAAACGTACTTGGAATCGAGATTTGAGGATTGCAATAGGTTCGTATGGTTATTTTGAACTTGGTCTTACGTTCAGATTTGGATTTGGAGGTTTCTACAATATTTTGGATCTATTTGCCGAGAGTTGGAAATTTGAAGGTTTGTAGAGTACATAAGTTTGACCGGGAATCGACTTTGGTATTACTGAGCTTTAATTGGTGTCCGAGACTTTGAATATGTCCATTTGGTTTATTGAAACTTGCGTGCAAAGTGTGGTGCTACTAGGTTTCAATTCTTGGTTTTGATGTTGTTATTCAAGTTTTGAGACTTTGGACAAGTTATAATAAGGCATTTATTCTTTGTGGTTTGATTGGATGGGGTCCCGAGGGGCTCGGGTGTGTTTTGGGTCATTGGTTGTGAGACTAGTTAAGTTAAGGATTTGGAATTTTACCATGACCAACATCAGGTAAATACAACCTCTTTTTGGTGTTTTGAGTGCACGAGCGGGTTCGTAGTGTATTGTTTGATTGAAATACATATATGGTTTGTGTCGAGAAGGTTCCGGATGAGTTTCGTGGGTGGTTTTGGCCCATTTTGGTTGAGTATGGGATTGTTGGTGATGCTACGTTGTAATTGTTAACTTTTTGTTGCAATTGCGAGCGTCACATTTGCAAACATCTGGTCGTAATTGTGGACATGTTGTCGCAATTGCGAATATTCACAATTGCGAAACTTTGGTCACAATAGCGAATATCCCCAATTGCGAACTTTTTGGTCACGAATGCGACATTTCGGTAGAGTTAAGAGTTGGAATTTTGGGATTTTAGCTCATTATTCCATATTTTGAACCCTAGACTTGGAGATGGATAATTGTTCATGTGGATTTTCATACAAGGCAAGAGGGTAAGTGGCTTCTACCTATTTGTGATTATATTTCATGATCTACATGGATTTCTACACCAAAAACATAGAATTTCAATGTGAAATTTGGGAGTTTTGACTACACTTTAAGAAAGTGTATTTTGAGTATTTGAGTACTGACTTGGACTCGATTTTGGAATCTAATCATATTTGGACTCCGCAGGATATGGATCATCGAATTTTGGTATTAGTTCTGGATTTCGGGCACCATGCCCTGGTTGACTTTTGGAAAAGTTTTTAAAGATCAAAGCTTTATTGATTGGGATTACTTCCTATGGCGTTGCTTGACTTGCTTGGTTGATGTTCGGCTAGATTTGAGCGTTAGAGGTTATTTTTTAAGGAAATGCAATTTTGGAGCTTTGGACTAGCCCATATAAGGTAAGTGTCTTGCCTAGCGTTGCTTGAGAGAATTTTCCTAATAATTTCTATTATTTTCTACATGCCGGTTGATACATATGCGAGGTGACGAGCATATATACATGTACCATAGTTATTCATGCTCGGGGTAGATTCTAGAATACTCTATGCCTTGTTTGGCTGTGTGATTCTATGTGTTCTATGCTTTTACTTGATGGAATGACTACGTGAGAACAATAAGCAATTCTTGAAATAAGATATTGGTTGATGAAACCTTATTTTGAGCATTATGAGCTATTCATGAGATTATTGAACTACATGAATTAGACATAGTCAAAGGTATATTATGAACACACATATATACTTGTCATTATTATGTTATGCCTTTAATTGATAAATGACTACTTGAATTTCTTACCTACGTTAAAGACTATGATTTTGTCTTTTGATGCTTATTGGAGGCTTGATTTATTGTTTGGTTGACGTATTATTTGTTGGGTCCGTAGTCATGTGTACATATCGGCGTACACCTTACATGCATCCATCTATGGTTATTTATATGTCCTTGTGAATCATACATGCTCATGTTTCATTCATATGCATACATCACTGCATATGGTATTGGGATATGGACGGAGGTGTTGGCACGAGGTTTTTGTCGTGCGTATTATGATGTGATATTGATTTTTGGCAAAAGGTTTTTGCCGTGCAATTGATATGATTTGTGGAAGAAGGTCTTTGCTATGCGATTGATATGATTTTTGGAACGAGGTCTTTGCTGTGCGATTGATATGATTTTTGGAATGAGGTCTTTGCCATACAATATGTATGATTTTCGGCACGAAGGTCTCCCTCTCATGTGTCTCTCTTGATGGCGTACACACGGATTGTTCTAGTGTGATGATATGTGAAGCATAAGGGTAACATTCTATATTGATGATGTGTGGAGCATAAGTGTGGCATTCTATATTGATGGTGTGTGGAACATAAGGGTGGCATTCTATATTAATGATGTGTGGAGTATAAGGATGGCATTCTTGATCATGCAAGTGAATTCTTTCTGCTTTGTCATGCGTTTTGCATATTTTCACGTTGAATTTAACATGTTATCCCATCCCTATAATATTATTTTATGATTTGATTGTCAAGATAGATTTACCTATGATGAGTTGGTACCTCATGTTTTGTTGAGTGGATGGTAAGGCATCTGATTGATGTAAACAGAGAGTTATCGTCACGCATTGATATGTTGGATTTTATGTAAAGGTCTCATATACATGGTATTTGGAAATGAATATGGAATTGGAGCATTGTTATGTACAACGGGATGTATGTTCTATTATTAGAGTTTGTATCACTTGAGGGAGTTCACACGACTGTCACGAGGATGAGTATGCACTCGGCAGATGAATTAGAGTGTGTTTTGACCCGTATTATATGAGCATATAAGGAATTTAGCTGAATAATATTGTGAGATCATCGTAGTCAAGGAGAACGAGTATTGTTGGTTATTAGGTGATGCGTTTTATGGTTCTGAGCCAAGTGGGTGAGTCTACCATCAACAATCGGGTCATATGGGCATGTGTTGCTGTAATTCCTGGACTTGTATTCGCTTGTAAATTGGATATGGTTTTAAAAGGGGGTAATTGAGGATGACTTAGGGAAAGGAACTTGCTGGGGGTATTGAAGCAATATACTTTATTGATGTATGAAGGTTATGGAATGACACATATTTGATATTCATTGGAGACTAAGCAAGGGAAAAGATTTACTGAGTTTCCTAAGGGTGAAGTTGCTTTTTGGAATATTCATGTGCTAACGGAGCACTAGTCATTCGGCATGCTTGGCTATGTAGTCGGATATTGAGCAAAGTGGATGATTCTCGAGGAGGCCTTAGCGAGTTCAAGATTCAAGTGTGGTATCTTAAGGATTTACCGAATATTGTTGTTTGGCTAAGAACTTGATTTTGCCTAGAATGGTGCCGAGACTTACAGTATTTCCATATCATTGTTGATCCTACATGAAAATATTAGAGAGATGGAAGAAATATCTTTGGATTCGCAGAAGGTCTCTTTAGAGTGAGCATTTCACTTTGAGTTACTTTGGGGTTTTGCAATCTACATGACTAGATTGATTTAGATAGGTCAAGTTCTGATGGCTTGGTTGTGTGCTGATGGGTTAAGAAGAGTTCACAGTGGTTTTGTCATGCCTCGACCTTGGGGAGCGCAGTCGGCACTCGATGGAGACATCCCACTCAAGCAAGCCTACTTGATGTCTTCTACCCAACATTACCATGAACAATTTAATAATCAGTACAAGAGATAAACATGTGAAAAATAAAGCGTACAACATCCTTTTTCTATTACTTAAAGGGGTTTCACTAACAAGTTCCAAAAGATTACAAGTTCACATTTGAAAAGGGAACATCCCATAACTACAATATTTATAGTCTATTTCCCAAATCAAAACACAACTCACACTATGTCTATGGAGCCTCTAAATGAAACAGAGGAGTAGTATGAAAGTGCCGGTGACAAGGCTCCGGAATCAGGTCTGAACTTAGTTCGAGGGTGATGGAATGAATGGAATGACTGAGCCTGACTCAGGCAGCCTACGTATCCAAATGGAATCAGGTCAAAATGTAGTTCGATTACTATAGCTGAAAAATGTAAGGCCCCGTAAACTTTTACCTAAAATTCGAGATTTCGTGGTGCCTAGGAAGATTATGCGTTGATGATTGTAGATCTCGCCGTTGTACGAATTTTTTGGGTTAAACAGTGTGTTAGAGAGTTGATTTGTTTTTGGCAGTGCAAGGTATTTTCTGCGGTCCATGAATACTCGACCGCATAACTATCACTGAATGAAACAGACACTTGAGCTAATTTTAGGACCATTATGCGGCCATATAATCATTTCGCGGGCCGCACAATCCATCACAGATCTAACATAAAAATTTCCAGAGAAATGTTCTGCGGCGTATTATGCGACCACATATTTGGTATGTGTACCCCATATTTGGTCTGCGGACCGCAGACATGTCGTATGGTGAAGCAAAAATGCTCAGTTTCAGAGGGCCATTATACGGTTTATTCTACGGGCAGCAAAAGCGTTATGCGGTCGCATATGCGACAGCAGATCTGCATCGGGTCTTCATTTTTTTAATTTTTTTAACCCGACCCTATTTCGATATATAGTCGTTGAAGACCATTTGTAAGGTAAAACCTGATATTTTTAGAGACAGGGAGTGCCATAGAGTGAGAGGGAAAGTTCCTAAGATTAATGTCCATCAATTCTTGCTCAAAGTTGGAGAATTCACAAGGAGAAACTCACAAGTTCTTCATCCAAGAGGTAAGGTTCCACGTCCTAGTCTCAATTTCGAATTTGGGGTAGAAAATAGTTAATGAGGGGTGTGATTCTTGAGTGTGGGAATGTATCTATGCATGCATGTACAATCATGAGTTGTGGGAAGGTAGTTGAGCTCAAATGGGTAGACCTTGGGTTTTGGGGGTGAAGGAATCCACCATAGGAGGACCTTGAAATCATAATACCCACCTAGTGTTTGATAAAATGCTCAAATGAGCTGGAACCATGAACTCCTTCCTAATTTGTGTTCAATCTTGCTATATCTCTCAATAGATCAAAGTGCTAAGACTTCCGGAACTATGTAGTGAATTAAGGAAAGCTCAAAGCGAGCTATGTTTGCTAAACTCCTCTTTTAGAATTGAGCCCCACAATGGCCTTGTAAGTCCCGTGTTGCTCATTATAAATTGATTATTCTGAATAAGCCTCGTGTCAAAAGATATATGCATTCAATATGTATTCCAAATGTTCTTGTTATGTTGAGTTACTATTTGAGGTGATTTAAGTATGGGTTGTGTGTTAATAAATTATGACTTGAAAACGTGATTCTAATGAAAGTTATTGTCACGACCCAACTGGAGGGTCATGACTAGTACCCGGGCCATACTTGCCGAGCACCAACGTACATTTTATCTAACCTTCCTTATTATATTTAAGGGCCGACAAGATCAATATAAATGGTAGACATGGATCATGAACATCCAACAATAAAAGATAATATCATGAACATACATAACATGGGACGACAAGACTGTCAAGAAACTATATATAAGGTACGAGCTACCATGAGTCGACACCTGTCTATGAGCCTCTAAAGGAACATAAGTTCTACAACATTGCTGGAATAGGGCCCCGACATACCTATAATGTCTATAACAAAAATGCATACCAAGACCACGACAAGTCCAGATAAGGGATCTCGCCAATAACCGCTGAACTGGACAGCCTACTGTGGTGGGGGAGCTACGTCTACCCGTCTATCAGGACCTGCAGCACGACATGCAGCGTCCACAAATAAAAGGGGCGTCAGTACGAATAAAGTACTGAGTAAGTAAGGCAGGAAAGCATAAGTAAGAACATTAATGCAAACAGGGATAGGGAATATACAACCTGTGACATCTGGATACCTCTGAGGGATACTGACATGAAACACATGATACATACATATATATACATAAACTTTTAAAATATACGCCTTTGTGGGCATCACTATCATCATATTGTACCCGGCCGTAATAGGCTCGGTAAAACGTACCTGGCCATCATAGGGCTCGGTAGAATCATACCCGGCCACGTGGAGCTCGGTAAAACCCAACTGATCAGTGGTTGCACAATAGGTGCCGTACCCGGACAACTATAGCGCGGCTTGGTAGAGTAAAATAGATACATATATATGATGCATGCTGGACTCATTGGAATCACATTTTGAACCTTTCGAAGTGACGTAAGGTCGGTATCCTTCGTACACGTTATTAAGATTAAATCTTCATCAAGAATCTTATAAGAATCAGGAACTACCAACAACATTGATAATATAAGAATAAGAGAAGTAACATCAATATCAATCGTTTCATAAGAAGGGCAGCAATGTAAGTACTGCTAGCTTCTAAGAGTAGAGTATCTTTGGGAGCTCGTTCATTACATTATGTACAATCGGAGTCGTGCAAAAGAATGAAGGGGATAGCCTCACATACCTTGTATATACTGCCCAACCTCAAGCTATGCAAATGTCACGACTCCTTAGTCTACAATAAGAGAAATGACACTATCATTATCGTTTAAGCGTCGTAACTATTATGTATCGACCGCAACCTATTTTACGATGAAACGGACAGCACCTCCCCTATTTATATGACTTCCCACAAGTCAATACAATCACCAAACAGCCCAAACAACATCATTAATAATCATATTGAGCCTCCAAAACAGTCCACCAACCAACAACATTACTACCAAGCTTTTCGATATATATTTCACAAGTTCTAGCTTCAACGACTTAGCTGCAACTTGGATAATCTTAAATATATATAGAGTAAGAGGTTACTTACCTTTAAACAGAAAGAACAACTCCAATTTGACCTTAATTTTCCACGAAATATCCCTCCAATTCTACCACAAGAACAAGGAAGCGAAACTAGCAATCAATTCGGGTTTTTCGGCACTAGAATTACTTTAGAAGACTTGAAATCACCTAGGGTTGATATTAAAAACTTGAAGTAGTATTTACAGAACATAAAACACTTAAAAAAACCTCCCACACGAGCTGGAACAACACAAAAATCAGTAACAACAAGAAAAACAAGAAACTTACTAGCGCCATGGGATTCCCGACACTTGATTTGTGTTGTTTGCCCTTTGTTTGGGTCTTGGATCATGAGAGAACCTTGAGAGAGTGTTTTTAGGGTTCTAAGGTCTGAATATACTGAAACATAATGACTTAAAATGGGGTTGAGTTATCTTATATATATCCATATGTCTTAAACCGCCTATGTGGGCCCCGTAGAGAGCTGCTTGGCGCACTCTCACGAAAACGCGAATATCTCTCTATTCCGAGATCGTATCGACAAACGGTTTAATGCGTTGGAAACTAGACTAATAGATATTCAATTTGATAGGTATATAACCCCATAATTCCAAGTATATTGGGAGAAAAATGTAGTAACATTTGACCTAAAGTTTAAGTAAAATTATAAACGTAAGTTGTGACAACTTTTATCGACTTTGTTTCATAACTCGCTTGACTTCAAGACTTATGATACGGATATTATATGATTCAAATACATTAAAACATGACCTCTTGGGATAATTAATCACCTTTAGTGTTACCCGAAAATACGGGTTACAACATCCTTGATTCGTTTAACTTCTAATACTTGTTAATTACTCTTATACACCCTTGTATCGTTTAAGACCAATAGGATTAACTTCTTATCATCTCAAAGATAATCTCTTCTTGGATTTACATCGACTAACTTACGGCGTGATCTAAGGTACACAAATTTTGTTTGTAACACCCTCCCCCCTTAGTAACAATCGTCCTCGAATGTAAGGGTTTATGGGGTGTCTAACTCATCATGGATTCCGACGGAAATTTCCGGCTGAGCTTCCCCTATAAAATGGACACTAGCCAAACTTGCAAACAGTTAAACCCAACCTATGGCCTTACAAGACTATACAAAGCATTATGGATATGTACATTATCTGCATATCACCATTTTGTATTAAAAAAAGTATTCACAAGCTATTGCTTACCTCATAGAGCCGTTCCACCTTATAATGCGTCCTTCTTTCCCCCGGCATCCTCGTTATCTTCACTCTTGAATAGGTAAGGGTATTTAGACTTCATCTCCTCTTCTGCTTCATATGTCATTTCTTCTATATTCTTGTTCCTCCATAATACTTTGACGGAAGCTACATCCTCTATTCTCAGCTTGCGGACTTGTCGATCTAATATAGCCACTGGCACTTCATCATATGATAGATCCTCTATAACTTGTACATCTTTGATAGGGACGACCCGAGAAGGGTCTCTAATACATTTCCTCAACATAGATACATGGAATACCGGGTGTACAAATTCCAATTCGGATGGCAATTCTAACTCATAAGCAACCTGTCCAATTCGTCGAAGAATTTTGTACGACCCAATATACCGCGGACTCAACTTACCATTCTTCCCAAAACGCATAACACCCTTCATCGGCGAGATCTTCAGGAAAACCCAATCACCAACCTCAAATTCTAGATCACGATGTCGGACATCGGAATAAGACTTTTGCCTGCTTTGTGCCGTCCTCAGTCGCTCTTATATCACTTTCACCTTCTCAATGGCTTGGTGAATCAAATCTTGCCCATATAATTCTGTCTCACCGACTTCGAACCATCTAACTGGTGATCTACATCTCCTCACGTACAGTGCCTCATACGGGGCCATTTTAATACTGGAATGGTAGCTATTATTGTAGGCAAATTCTATAAGTGCCAGATGGTCATCCCAATTCCCCTTGAAATCTAGAACATATGCTTGTAGCATATCTTCAAGCGTCTGAATGGTATGTTCAGCCTGTCCATCAGTCTGCGAATGGAATGCAGTGCTGATATTTACTTGTGTGCCTAAACCCTTCTGAAAAGACCTCCAAAAGTTAGCCATAAATTGAGCTCCTCGGTCTGATATAATAGATACCGGCACACCATGAAGCCTAACAATCTCCTTGATATACAACTTCACATAATCTTCAGCCGTGTAAGTTGTCTTAACTGGTAGAAAATGGGCAGATTTTGTAAGTCGATGAACTATCACCCAGATGGAGTCAAACTTATGATAAGAGTGAGCTAATCCAATAATGAAGTCCATGTTAATCACTTCCCATTTCCAGGTCGGAATCTCTATATTCTGAATCAATCCACTGGGTTTCTGATGCTCAATCTTTACTTGTTGACAATTAGGACACTGAGCTATAAATTCTGCAATAGACTCCTTCATGTTATCCCACAAATACTGCTCCTTAACGTCATGATACATCTTTGTCGAGCTGGGATGGATAGAATATCGGGACTGATGAATCTCAATCATAATCTTCTCTCGCAACCCTGCCACACACTAGGCACACATAATCGGCCCTGGTATTTCAGTGTCCCATCTCCTCCGATCTTGAAAGCTGTAATCTTACACTGTTGAATTTCCTCTCTCAATCTTACTAAGGTAGGATCTTCATATTGCCGTGCTTTTACCTCGGCTACCAAAGATGATTCTGTTGTATTATGTACAGTAACACCTCCGTCATCAGAGTCCAACAATCTGATTCTCATATTGGCCAGCTGGTGAAGCTCTTTGGTCAACCCTTTTCTACCTGCCTCAATATGTATTAAGCTTCCCATTGACTTACGGCTGAGAGCGTCTGCCACAACATTGGCTTTACCGGGATGGTACAATATCTCGACGTCGTAGTTTTTCAGTAATTCAAGCCACCTACGCTGCCTCAAATTCAACTCCTTCTGCTTGAAGATGTATTGTAAACTCTTGTGATCTGTGTAGATGTCAACATGGACGCCGTATAAGTAGTGTCGCCATATCTTCAAAGCATATATTACTGCAGCCAATTCCAAATCATGAGTCGGGTAATTCTTTTCATGCTTCTTTAATTGTCTTGATGCATAAGCAATCACCTTCCCACGTTGCATCAATACGCACCCCAAACCTATACCTGAGGCATCACAATATACCACATAACCTTCTGTTCCTTCTGGGAGAGTGAGCACTGGCGCAGATGTCAATCGATTCTTTAGCTCCTGAAAACTATGTTCACAAGCATCAGACCACTGGAACTTGGTAGTTTTTTGTGTTAACTTTGTCAATGGTGCTGATATAGAGGAAAACCCTTCTACAAACCGCCTATAATATCCTGCTAGCCCCAGGAAGCTGCGGACTTGTGACGGTGTTGTAGGGCTTGGCCAATTCTTCACTGAATCGATCTTATGAGTGTCGACACTAATACCCTCATCAGATATCACATGGCCAAGGAATGCTACTGAGTTCAGCAAGAATTCACATTTAGAGAGCTTAGCATATAACTTATGATCCTGAAGGGTCTGGGCATAAGCCTGAATACGAGAAATATCCATGCCCTCTACCAAAGAGGCTGTTGTGCACTTATTTATCAGATGTGGTCCCAACCCGTTCACGAACAGGTGCACCCTATCACTCATCTCGGCCACCATATGGGGAGTATACCTTGCTAAAGAATCAAACAGTATACTATACTCTCGTACACTCATATTACCCTGTCGAAGGTTCAAGAACTTATCAGCTCTAGCTCTTCGTATCTCAGCTGGCAAGTAGTGACGAAGAAAGGCCTCAGAAAATTCCTTCCACACGGCTGGAGGAGCGTTCGGACCCCTAGATCTCTCTCAACTATCATACCATAAAATCGCTAAATCTCGTAACTGATAAGAAGCCAACTCTACTGCCTCCGTATCACTAGCATGCATAACCCGCAATGTACAATGAACCTGATCAATAAATGTTTGCGGGTCCTCCTTGGGGTATGATCCGGTAAACACTGGAGGGTCTAGATTAATAAAATCACGAACTCTCGCACTAACTGGTTTATCAGCAGCACCGGTATTCTGCCTCTAAGCCTGAGCAGCTACCAAGCTAGTCAACAACTGCACCGCACTGTGTATATCATGGTCTGTAGTGCAATACAGAGGAACTGGATGTACTGGGTGCCTCCTAATATCCTCTGGAGGAGACAGAGAGGTATGAGACGACATCTCACTCTGAGGCTCACTTTGGCCTGCTATGGCTGGAGGCACCTGAATGTTACCCTCTCCCACAGCTGTATCAAGCCGTTTACTAATCGCTTGCTTCCTAGTCGAAGGCATCGCTAAAAGAAAACAAGGTGAATATTAGATATGAACACTTACGACTCAATGCTGCGCACGATCTAGATTCAGGAAAAAGGTAACAACCCTAGATGTCACGTAGCCTTCTGATTATAAATGTGGCGCGCTACACATCCATAATCAAAACTCTACTAGATACGGCTCATAGACAACCCCTAGGACAGACTTGCTCTGATACCAAGTTTGTCACGACCCAACTGGAGGGTCATGACTAGCACCCGGGCCATACTTGCCGAGCACCAACGTACATTTTATCTAACCTTCCTTATTATCTTTAAGGGCCGACAAGATCAATATAAATGGTAGACATGGATCATGAACATCCAACAATGAAAGATAATGTCATGAACATACATAACATGGGACGACAAGACTGTCAAGAAACTATATATAAGGTACGAGCTACCATGAGTCGACACCTGTCTATGAGCCTCTAAAGGAACATAAGTTCTACAACATTGCCGGAACAGGGCCCCGACATACCCATAATGTCTATAACAAAAATGCATACCAAGACCACGGCAAGTCCGGAGAAGGGATCTCGCCAATAACCGCTGAACTGGACAGCCTACTGTGGTGGGGGAGCTGCGTCTACCCGTCTATCAGGACCTGCAGCACGACATGCAGCGTCCACAAATAAAAGGGACGTCAGTAAATATAAAGTACTGAGTATGTAAGGCAGGAAATCATAAGTAAGAACAGTAATGTAAACAGGGATAGGGAATATACAACCCGTGACATCTGGGTACCTCTGAGGGCTACTGACATGAAACACATGATAGATACATATATATATATACATAAACTTTTAAAATATATGCCTTTGTGGGCATCACTATCATCATATCGTACCCGGCCGTAATAGGCTCGGTAAAACGTACCTGGCCCATCATAGGGCTCGGTAGAATCCAATTGATCAGTGGTTGCACAATAGGTGCCGTACCCGGCCAACTATAGCGTGGCTCGGTAGAGTAAAATAGATACATATATATGATGCATGCTGCACTCATTGGAATCACATTTTGAACCTTTCGGAGTGACGTAAGGTCGGTATCCTTCGTACACGTTATTAGGATTAAATCTTCATCAAGAATCTTATAAGTATCAGGAACTACCAACAACATTGATAATATAAGAATAAGAGAAGTAACATCAATATCAATCGTTTCATAAGAAGGGCAGCAATGTAAGTACTGCTAGCTTCTAAGAGTAGAGTACCTTTGGGAGCTCGTTCATTATATTATGTACAATCGGAGTCGTGAAAAAGAATGAAGGTGATAGCCTCACATACCTTGTATATACTGCCCAACCTCAAGGTATGCAAATGTCACGACTCCTTAGTCTACAATAAGAGAAATGACACTATCATTATCGTTTAAGCGTCGTAACAATTATGTATCGACCGCAACCTATTTTACGATGAAACGGACAGCACCTCCCCTATTTATATGACTTCACACAAGTCATTACAATCACCAAACAGCCCAAACAACATCATTAATAATCATATTGAGCCTCCCAAAACAGTCCACCAACCAACAACATTACTACGAAGCCTTTCGATATATATTTCACAAGTTCTAACTTTAACAACTTAGCCGCAACTTGGATAATCTTAAATATATATATAGAGAGTAAGAGGTTCCTTACCTTTAAACATAAATAAAAACTCCAATTTGACCTTAATTTCCCACGAAATATCTCTCCAATTCTGCCACAAGAACAAGGAAGCGAAACTAGCAATCAATTCGGGTTTTTCGGCACTAGAATTACTTTAGAAGACTTCAAATCACCTAGGGTTGATATTAAAAACTTGAAGGAGTATTTACAGAACATAAAAAACTTAAAAAAACCTCCCACACGAGCTGGAACAACAGAAAAATCAGCAACAACAAGAAGAACAAGAAACTTACTAGCGCCACGGGATTTCTGACACTTGATTTGTGTTGTTTGCCCTTTGTTTGGGTCTTGGATCATGAGAGAACCTTGAGAGAGTGTTTTTAGGGTTCTAAGGTCTGAATATACTGAATAATAATGACTTAAAACGGGGTTGGGGTATCTTATATATATCCATATGTCTTAAACCGTCTTTGTGGCCCCCATAGAGAGCTGCTTGGCGCACTCTCACAAAAACGCGAATATCTATCTATTCTGAGATCGTATCGACAAACGGTTTAATGTGTTGGAAACTAGACTCATAGATGTTCAATTTTATAGGTAGATAACCCCATAATTCCAAGTATATTGGAAGAAAAATGTAGTAATATTTGACCTAAAGTTTAAGTAAAATTATAAACGTAAGTTGCGACAACTTTTATCGACTTTGTTTCATAACTCGCTTGACTTCAAGACTTATGATACGGATATTATATGATTCAAATACATTAAAACATGACCTCTTGGGACAATTAATCACCTCTAGTGTTACTCAAAAATACGGGTTACAACATCCTTGATTCGTTTAACTTCTAATACTTGTTAACCACTCTTATACATCCTTGTATCGTTTAATACCAATAGGATTAACTTCTTATCATCTCAAAGAGAATCTCTTCTTGGATTTACGTCGACTAACTTATGGCGTGATCTAAGGTACACAAATTTGGGTTGTAACAGTTATCATGTCTAATTGTGTAAGAAATCACATGTGCCTAATACCCTTAATGCTCAAATGTGTACTTAAAGTCTTGAATAGAATCCATGATGATGTTTGAAAGTGAAACAGTAAGTATAGAATATGAAATACGGCCAACGTGCCAACAATCATATTACATTTGGGGCCATTGTGTCAATGAAACAAAGAGGCGAGAACAAGATGTTGAAATGAGTTGTGAATCCTTTTAATAATAAATGATTTGGGAGTATCGTTTGGTCACCGAGGAAGGGTAAGTCAAAATAACCTAACCCCAAAACTACACGTGCTAGTGTAGGAGTGATTGAGGGGTAAGTCCCAGTGTTAATGTGATGAGGTTGTTTCCCCTTATATGGGATGATAATGATGTGTTGAGATGTTTCCCCTTGAATGGGATGAGATTATTGCTAGCGAGATGTGATGTGATGTGATATCGACCCACACAACATTGTGGTGAGACCGCTTAGCCGGTCGGGCTAAGATCAAACGCCATGCTGCGCACATGGTGTTATTGTGAGTGAATGTCTCGGGGTGAGACGGCATAGCCGATCAGGTTGAGATCGGTCTCCGTGCCAAAAATATGGTGGTGTATCAGTGCTAAAGATCTCCCAACTTAAAAAGATTGAAACTTACTTGAAATGTACCTTTCCCCTAACTTGACACCTTGATATTGTTCAATCTCCTAATGATTTCATGTTTCCTTCTCTGTTTACTGTTATACATTCTAATGCGAGAGTGTTTTGTTTTACATACTAGTACAATTCCATATGTACTTATGTCCCTTTTGCCGGGGGCGCTGCATCTTTAATGAATGCAGGTGGTTCCATAGCAGGTGGTGTTGATCAGTGACAGCAACACACCCTCTCCTCAGCTGACTTGGTGAGCCCCACTTCATTTCGTGGTCCTGTATCTTTTATCCTTTGTACATAGCATTTTGAGGTATAGCCAGGGGCCTTATTGGCAGCACTGTCTTAGCACTCTTATGTTTCTGTTAGAGGCTCCGTAGACATAGTGTGGATTATATCTTGTTTTGGGAAAGTTAAACTAGATTTGTTGTAATCGTACCACATGTTCCACTTCAACCACGTATGTACAATGTACTATTTTTTAGACTTGTTAATGACATAACTAACGGAAATGAACCGGTGTTGTACACATGACATCTTACCGTCTAATTAATGAAATGTATTCCTCTCTTTATTCATGGGTGAGTTAGATAGACGACATTGTATAGGCTTGCTCGACCGGGGTAACTCTGTTGATCACTGGTCCCCCCTCCCCCCCGAGGTCAGGGCGTGACACAAAATGATAAGAAATTAAAATGAAGTGGCTGAGTTTGACTCAGACTGCCTACGCATCCAAATGGGATCAGTCCAAAATATAGTTCGATTATAGTAGATGACTGAATCCGATGTGGATTGCCTACGTATTCCCACCAAAGGAAATCAAGTCGCGACGTAGTTTCGAATACATAAAAAATAATATTTTGATTTTTCATTACAAAAGAGAGAGGGAGACCGGACCATACGTGGGTTGCCTACGTATCCCACTATGGGAAGTCAGGTCAAGCGTAGTTCAGTTACAATCAAACCCTAATTCTATTGTCTTCAAATGTAGTATCTATTGATTGCATTTGAGTTGATGGGCTTCGTGCTGACTCTGCCGTTAATTTCTTCTAGGATCAATGCTCCTCTAGATGAATGCCCTGATGTGAATTGTCGAGGTTTCACCTTTCTGTTCAACGCGGTGGCCATCTTATTTTGTTACAGCTTACGATGACATACTGCATCCATTCTCTTTTCATCGATGTGCATTACTTGTACTTTCCTGACACTCCATTCTGCGTCATCTAGTTTGGCTTTCTAAATGACTCTAGAGATGCTATCTCGACCTCTGCGGGTATCACAATTTCTGTGCCATATGCCAACATGTATGGCGTGCCACTCCCTGTGATTGTCCACTATCTTCTGTAATATCGCCTTGATGTTTTTGTTGGTTGCTTCAACTGCTCCATTCATTTGTGGCCTATAGGCCATGGAATTACAGTGGATGATTCTGAACTTCTCGCAAATCTCCCTCGTGAGATCGCTGTTGAGATTGGTTGCATTGTCAATTATGATTGACTCTGGGATCCCGAATCTGCAGACTATGTTGATGCAAACAAAATCTGCCATTAATTTCTTTGTGACGGCCTTGTATGTACAGCCTTCATCCCATTTGGTGAAGTAGTTGATGGCTACAAGGATGAAACAATGTCTGTTTGATGCGATGGGTTCGATAGGTCCAACCACATCAATGCCCCAAGCGGCGAACGACGAAGTAGTTACAATTATGTTCAACTCATTAGGTGGAACCCAGATGAAATCCCTGTGAAACAGGCACTGGTGGCACTTCTACACATAACGTCTACTATCATGTTCCATGGCTAAAATGAAACTATTCATGTGAGGGCCGCATGTTCCTGCATGTATCTCTTCCAATAATCTTGTTGCCTTAACAACATCTACACACCTTAAAAGACCCAAGTCCGGGGTCCTCCTATATAGGACTTCCCTGTTAAGCAAAAAGTGATTTGCTAGTCTTCTTAGTGCTTGCTTTTGACCATTGGAGGCATTCTTTAGGTATTCTCTTACTTTGACAAACCGTTTGATGTCGTAGTACCAAGGCTTACTATCTGGCTCTTCATCTACATAGAAATAATATGCATGTTGATCTCGAACCTCTACATCAATAGGGTCAGTTTAATTCTTGTCTGGATGCTAAATCATAGACGACAATGTTGCGAGAGCATCAACAAACTCATTCTGGATTCTGGGAACATGCTTGAACCTGATCTTGGTGAACTTCTTACAAAACTCTTTTACGATGTGCAAGTATGCAAAGATATTAACATTCTTGGTGGTCCATCCACCCTGAACTTGGTGTATCAGCAAATCAGAATCTCCTATGAACAAAAGTTCCTTGATGTTTATGTCGACTACCATCCTAATCTCGATGATACATGCTTCATATTCTACCATATGTTTTGTTCAAGGGAAACCTATCTTGGCTGAAGACAGATAACACTGTCCTGACTCAGAAATTATGAATGCCGCAATCCCTACACCTTTGAAATTTGCCACTCTATCAAAAAATATTCTCCACCCTGGGTATGACTCTACAATGTCCTCCCCTTCGAATAACACTTCTTCGTCTGGGAAGTATGTGGTAAGCTGCTCGTAATCCTTGTCTATTGGGTTCTCTATGAGATGATCGACCAATGCCTGTCCCTTGATAGCTTTCTGCATCACGTACACAATATCGAATTCAATGAGGAGAATCTTCCATTTGGCCAACTTTCCTGCACGCCAATACTTCTAGAAGATTTAATTAAGCGGGTCGAGTATGGATATTAGATGCATTGTGTACGCTGACAGGTAATGCCTTAACTTCTGAGTGATCCAGCTCAAAGCACAGTAGGTCCATTCTAAGAAGGTGTATTCAGCCTTGTATGGTGTAAATTTCTTGCTCAAGTAATAGATAGCTTACTCCTCTTTCCAGTATCGTCGTGATGTATCAACATACACCCAAATGCATTATCCAAAATGGATAGGTATAGTAGCAGTGGCTTTCCAGGTTCGGGAGGAACTAACACTGGCGGATTCGATAAATACTCCTTGATCCTGTCGAAAGCTTTCTGACATTCTTCTGTCCATTTTGTAGCAGCATCTTTCTTTAACAATTTGAATATCGGCTCAGAGATTACTATTGACTGGGCTATGAAGCTGCTGATATAGTTTAGTCTACCGAGGAATCTCATCACGTACTTCTTGCTTTTGGGTTGAGGCAATTATTGAATAGCCTTGATCTTTGAGGGGTCCATCTCTATCCCTTTCTTGCTTACGATGAAACCTAACTGTTTTCCTGTGGGGACTCCGAATGCACACTTCGCAGGATTCAACTTCAAGATGTACCTCCGCAAACGTTTAAAGAACTTGGTTAAGTCACTCAGAGGAGCCGCACTTTTCCAAGACTTGATGACGACGTCATCCATATAAACCTCAGTTTCTTTGTGGATCATGTCGTGAAAGAGGGTCGTCATGGCCCTCATGTAGGTAGCACTAACGTTCTTGAGACCAAATGGCATGACCCTATAGCAATAAACTCCCCATGGTGTGGTGAATGTTATTTTCTACGCGTCTTCCGTGCATTAGAATCTAGTGGTATCCGGCGAAACAATCCATGAACAATTGCAACTCATACTTTGTGCAGTTATCGATAAGGATTTGAATATTTGGTAGAGGAAAATCGTCCTTTGGACTAGCTTTGTTGAGTTCTTGATAGTCCACACACATCCTAATCTTCCCATCCTTCTTCAGTACTGGTACAATGTTTCCCAACCATGAAGGATAATTGGTGACTTTCACCACATTCACCTCTATATGCTTGGTGACTTCTTTTATCCTTAGACTTACATCTGGCTTGAATGTTTTGGGTTTTTGCTTGACAGTTGGCCTGGCGGGATCGGTGACAAGCAAATACATCGATGTTGTCATGCCTCAACCTTGGGGAATACGAACAGTGCTCAATTGAGATATCCTAGTCAAGCAAGCCTACTTGATGCCTTTTACCCAACCTTACCCATGAATAAATTGAGGATGCATACCATTCGTGTTACACCCCATATTTTCGTAAAAGTACAACGTAAGTCAATTGATGTAAGCTCAGAATTGAGATCATCTTTGAAAGTACATAAAGTAAGTTAATAATATTAATTTGGAGGATACAAATATTAAATATCATAGATAACAAGTTCCAAGAGGGTTGGAAGGCTTGGAAGCTAAACGAATTGAAGAAAATACGTTTCGTCGAAAGTCGATAAGTTTGGATTATAACATGCACTTTGGGGTGAGACTAGGGTTCTTAACATGATAAGGAGGTTATTTTATGAGTTTTTTTAGTCGTATGATATTCGTGTGTTATGTTTTGAAGTCAAGCAAGTTGTGGAACAAAAGTTGGCAAAGGTCATCACAAGTTACATTCATAAATGTGCTGAATATTAGGTAAAACGTAGCTAAGCTTTTTTCCCAATGTACTTTGAATTATTGGGTGATACACCTATCAAATTGAATATCTAAGAGTTTAATTTCTAACGCATTAAACCGTTCATCGATACGACATCAGAGTAGAGAGATATTCTCATTTTTGCCAGACTACACAAGCAGCTCCTAATGGGACCCACGTAGGCGGTGGTCGACCTATTTCACTTTAAAAACGATTTGGACGACCTTTATTTCTCATTTTTCGACCCAACCTCGTCCTACACTCCTCCTAACCCTCCTAAACAGATACCATAAGGGTTTGAAGTGATTCCAAAGTGATTACACCATATTTCAACATCAAAAGTTAGTTCTAGTGAAGAAAACACCTCTCTGAGGTTGTGTTGTCATTGAGGATAATTGTGGGCTGTGTTTGGCCGAAATTTTAAGTTCTTGCTACTATATAAGGTGAGTATAACAGCCTACTAATTGTTCTTAAGCTTTCTTGTATGTTGGTTAAGTTGTTAGGATGATAAACTACAAGATAATACTTGGTTTAGCTTGAGATGTTGTTGTTCTTGATGGATTGATTTGAAAGTTGCTCTTATGGACTTTAAGTGGCTTGAAATTATGTAAAATAAGTTGGATATGATATTGTTAGTGTGATCATGTTAGTTTACATGTCAATCTTGTTGAGGAAATGGGTAACTAGAAAAGAAATGGTTATAAAGCTCTTGGAAGTTGTCCACAGTGATATTATCTTGTGTTAGGCTATTTCGGGTAAATTTGAAATTGAGTACAAGGTTGGAAATCCTTTAAAAGGTATTTTTTATTATATCAGACATATTACTAAGTTCATGAAATGAATGATAATCATGTTGAAGGGTGCTAAAGGGATTCAATCCGAGCTTGCCGCTCGTCGTGATATGTCGATGACTTGTTAGTGAAATATTTTTTACACTATTGTTGATGTTGTTCTTATTGTATTGATCTGGTTGTTGTTATTGGTATATGGTATTAGAGGAGGCCCTTGTCACAGGAGAGATGCTGCCCAAATTTACATAAACGAACTACTAGTTTAAGTTGCGGACTTAGCCTTTACTCAACACTGATTTTGAATCTCCTTATGCTATGGTAGATTGAGTTGAGTTGCATGAAGAATTGCTTGGAAGGTATTAAAGACTCAACAGAGTTAAGGTATGTTAAGACTATCCCTTCTTTCCTTTTGGCATTATCCATATAATACAAACGAAATAAGCAAATGCGGAACTTTCACAAATGACTATATTCTTAGAAGTACTAGGGGTGCCTATGTTCTTGATTTACCATATGTCCTATTATTATATCAACTATTTATGTGTATGAGAAAATACGTAAGTTGATAAAGTTTATTTCATGATATTAACCGAAGGAATATTGATCTTATGACATCCCGAGAGATCTTATTGACTTACTTCTTATGCATTGCATTCATTTATAGATGTACATTGACCCATGAGCAGATGGCGCATACGTGTATATTATATGTATATGGGATATGGGGAAAGGTTACGGCGTTATATACACACTACCACCTGATCAGCTGGTATACATTAATGATCTCTCCCACAGAGGCTGAGATGATATGATGGGATGCCCTCAGAGGCTTGATGATGTTATGTATGCATATACCTATGCATGATATGACATTTATACGCATATGCATGACATTATAAATGTTTCATGATTCACAGAGATATTCAGACTTACATTTTGAGTTCCTTACTCCATGTTTCTTTCATGTCTTTTATATACTCTTTCATGCCTTACATACTTGGTACTTTATTTGTACTGACGTCCCTTTTGCCTGGGGATGCTACATTTTATGCCTGCAGGTCCCGATAGATAGGTTGACAGTACTCCTAGTAGGCTATCAGCTCAGCAGAAGGTGTTGGTGCACTCCACTTGCTCTGAAGTTGCCTATTTGGTCAGTATGCTTTAGACATGTATAGATTGGTATGGCGGGGCCCTATCCCGCACTTTATGACGTTTATGTACTCTTAGAGGCTTGTGTATGTCATGTATATGGATGATTGTATGGCCTTATCGGCCTATGTTTTGAGTGTTTAAATAATCATTTCGATCATATAGGCCCGTATGTCACATATATAAGTTTATATATCATTTTGGGTCGTCCTATGTCGAATGTTCCCTTGTGGTTTTTTCTGGTTATCTCATGACGGCCCATCTGGCTCACTTACCCATGATGGTATGATAAGAAAGATATGTTACGTTGGTACTAGGTTGGGTAAGGAATTGGGTGCCCGTCACGGCCATGCGGTTTGGGTCGTGACAAACTTGATATCAGAGCAGTTCTGTCCTAGGGAGTCTACAAGCTGTTTCTAGTAGAGTCTTGTTTATGGGTGTGTTGTGCACCACACTTATAAGCAGGAGGCTACAGGGCTTTTAGGACTGTCACTCTTTCTTCTTACTTTAGATCGTGTGGCAGAGCTCAATTATAAGAGTTCAAGCTCCTTAATTCTATTTTATTCATAATACAACAATGCCTACATCTAGAGAGACAGTTGGTAAGAGATTAAATGTGGTTGTGGAAGAGTTTAGTCAGAGGAACTCGATTTTGCATCATGCTTATGATGAGTAAATGTGAGGTCTTTAGCATATTATGTGTGTACTAAGACGTGTAAGCTTCTTGATAAGGATCCCTAAGGCATGAATATCTATCCAACCATATGGTTTAAAAAAGCAACAAGAGAATCAGAAGGTAGATACAGTTTTCAACAAGTAAAACAAGCAAGATGAAGAAGGGTATACAGTACCCAGTTAGTGAGGATTATCAGTTTTTACAATTAAGGCAGAGAAATATAAGTATTCTGAGTTACCTTCAACAGTAACAGAGGTACGTACAATTGGCCACACCCATCTTAGTTATGCCATATGGGAGCTAACAAATATTGTTTAAGAGAAAGATGGGATATTAGGATCCAGCTGGGGTTAGAGTAACCCAAAATGGTGGATGGATTGTTAGCATTAGCTAACATTTCCAAAGGATATTGCAAATATGGTAATAGTTCTCCTTGTGAGACACCTCGATGGTGCACTCTAGAATAGTACATTTAGATATGAAATACTAGAATGTGCAAAACAAAAATTTTGAAGATTGGCACTAGAATCTAAGAAGGGATAAATATTTACCTTAGTATCACGCCCCGACCTCGGGGACTGCGACTGGAGCTCAACCGAGATACCCCCGTCAAGCAAGCCTTTACAATACCTTCTATCTAACTCATCCATGAATAAAGAGAAGAATACATTTCATTAATTAGATAGAAAGATGTCATGTAAAAATATTAGTTCATTTCCATTAGTTACGAGGTTAACAAGTCTCCAAAATAGTACATTGTACAATCATAGTTAAAGTGAAACATATGATACGATTACACCATTTTTAGTTTAACCTTCCCAAAAACAGATACAACCCACTATGTCTTCGGAGCCTCTAACAGGAACAAAAGAGTACTATGACAGTGCCAACAATAAGGCCCCAGTTATACCTCAAAATGCTATGTATAAAGGATAAAAGATACAAGACCCCGAAATGAAGTGGGTCTTACCAAATCAGCTGAGGAGAGGGTGTGCTACTATCACTGATCAATACCACCTGCTATGGAACCACTTGCATCCATTAAAGATACAGCGGCCCCAGCGAAAGGGACGTTAGTACATATGGAATAGTACTAGTATGTAAAACTAAACACCCTCTCAATAGAACGAGCAACAGTAAACGAAGAATAAAACATGAAATCAATAAGAGACTCAAACAGTATCAAGGTGTCAATTTAGGGGAAAGGTAAATTTCAAATAGTTTTCAGTAATTTAAGTTGGGAAATTTTTAGCACTGATACACCTCCGTATTTTAGCATGGAGTCCGATCTCAGCCTGACCGGCTAAGCCGTCTCACCCCGAGACATACACTCACAATACCACCATGTGCGCGTCATGGCGTCCGATCTTAGCCCGATCGGCTAAGCTATCTCACCATATGCCGTGTGGGTCGACATCACATCACATCTCTCTAGCAATAATCTCATCCCATTTAAGGGGAAACATCTCAACACACCAATCTCATGCCATATAAGGGGAAACAGTCTCATCACATTAACACAGGGATTTACCCCTCAATCACTCCTACATCGGAACATGTAGTTTCGGGATTAGGTTGTTCCGACCTACCCTTCCTCGATGGCTAAACGATACTCCCAAGGCATTTATTATTAAAAATATTTACCACTCAATTCATATTATTTTACATGTCATTCATTTTATTGGCATCATTGGCAATAACACAATATCATTCTTGGCACATTGGTCGTACTTCATAATTCATGCTCCCTACTCCACTTTCAAATATTAACGCAGACTGTCAACAACAAACATTTCTATTCAAGACTTTAAACACATATTTGAGCAATTTAGGGTCGTAGGCACATGTGATTTCTTATATAATTTGATATGATCACTTTCATTTGGGCTTGACTTGAAGTCACAACATTTTAATACATACTCGTACTTTGAACACGCTCTCGAAGAATAACATAACATGATAAGAATATTCTAGAACACATTTTGAACATATTCATATAAATACATCTTTCGACACCAAACTTATTCATAAAAGTCAATTCATAATGGACAACTCGAGACTTACAAAAACATCGTGGGAATTCAATTCTAAGAGAGAAGTTTAGCCAACATACCTTGCCTCGATCTTTTTAAATTATTACAATGTTCCGAAAATCTTCGCCACTTCGATCAATTTAGAGATATAGCAAAACTGAACAAAAATTAGGAAGGAGTTCATAGTTCTAGCTCACTTGAGCATTTTATCAAACACTAGGTGTGCATTAAGGTTTCAAGGTCCTCATATGGTGGATTCTTTCACCCCACTTCCCAAAGTTCACCCAAAAGAGCTCAACAATCTTCCCACTACCATGGATGGTACATGCATGTAAAATAAACAACTCCCACACCCAAGAATTGCTTGGCTTATTACCTATTTTCAATTAAAATCACGAAATTGAGGGCTATGGAGTAGAACCTTACCTCTAGGATTATGACCTAGTTAATTCTTCTTGAAAATCCTTCAACTTTGAGCAAGAATTGGTGGATGATGAGCTTAGGAACTTCCCCTCACACTCTTTGGCACTCCCTCTCTCTAGAATATATGTTTTCCCTTTTAAAATGATCCCCAAGGCTGTTTTATGAGAATGGGGTCGTGTTAAAAAATTAGAAATAATGAAGCCGGATATAGGTCTGTGGTCACATATGCGACCGCATAACTCTTCTGCGGTCCGCATAATGGCCCTATGGAACTGGGCACCGCAGAACGTTCCTTTGGATTTTTTTTGTGCTGGATCTGTGAGGGGTTATGCGGACCCAAAGTGATTATGCGACCGCATAATGGACCGCATAATGGTCCAAAACTTTTTGCCCAGATTTCTGCCTCGGTCTGCGGCAGATATGCGGTCTGCAGATCAGTTCTGTGACCGCAGAATGGACCGCAGAAAATGCCCTGCATTTCCAAAATTTTTTCTTCAACTCCCCAATGCACTATTTAACCCCAAAATGGCATTACGAGCAGTATATCACCAAGAGAAAACACCCTTAACATCAATTGTACAAATGATACATTATTCATAAAAGGTAAATTCTTAACATTTTTACAGAATACAAGTTTATAAATACATAGTTATTCAATCAAATGAGGGTTTTTTTCCTGCATTTCTTCCTTGGCCTCCCAGGTGGCCGCTTGAACCTATTGGTTCCGCCATAGTATTTTCACGGAGGCAATATCTTTATTCCTCAATTTTTGAACTTGCCTATCAAGAATGGCAACTGGAATTTCTTCATAAGTCAATTCTTCATTAACCTTGATAGTCTCAACTGGAACAATAAGTGACGGATCCCCAACCACCTTCTTCAACATGGATACGTGGAATACCGGGTGCACTAAAGACATCTCTGGAGGTAGTTCTAGCCTATAAGCCACTTGACTGACCCTCTGAATAATTTTGTATGGCCCGACATACCTTGGACTCAATTTCCCCTTCTTACCAAACCGCATTACCCCCTTCATGGGGGAAACCTTCAAGAATACCCAATCATCCTCTTGGAACTCCAAATCCCTATGACGTATATCCGAATAAGACTTCTGATAACTCTGGGCAGTTCTCAGCCATTCTATAATAATCTTATCCTTCTCTATAGCCTGATGCACGAGGTATGGCCCTATCAACTCTGCTTCCTCAATGTCGAACCACCCAATGGGAGATCTACATCTCCTACCATATAAAGCCTCAAACGGTGCCATCTGAATACTAGCATGATAACTATTGTTGTAGGCAAACTGTATGAGTGGAAACTGTTCATTCCAGCTACCCGTGAAGTCAAGAACACAAGCACGCAACATATCCTCGAGCGGCTGAATAGTCCGCTCTGCCTGCCCGTCAGTTTGCGGCTGAAAGGCTGTACTAAGATTCACTTGAGTACCCAAACCTTGCTGAAACTTCTTCCAAAAATTAACCGTGAACTTTTCCCACTCGATTTGAGATAATAGAAATTGGAGTGCCATGAAACCTGACTATTTCCTTGATAATCAACTGAGCGTATTGTTCTGCTGTGTCGGTAGCCTTAACGGGTAAGAAGTGTGCTGATTTTGTGAGTCGGTCCACAATTACCCAAATCGAACCGAACTTGCGAGGAGTGCGAGGTATTCCTACCACAAAGTCCATATTGATCATCTCCCATTTCCACATTGGAATTTCTATGTTCTGTGCCAACCCACCGGGACTTTGGTGCTCGGTTTTCACTTGCTGACAATTTGGACACCTTGCCACAAAGTCCGCTACATTCCTATTCATATTATTCCACCAATAGACTTCCCTAAGATTGTGATAAATTTTTGTAGAGCCTGGGTGCACTGAATACCTAGAAGTATGAGCCTTGATCATGATTCTTTCCCGGAGAACATCTACATTTGGAATACATAGTCGCCCTTGGTACCTTAGTGCACCATCATCCACACCAAGAGAAAAGGCCATGGTCTTATGTTTATGAATTCCCTCCTTCAATTGTACCAACAATGGATCATTGTACTGGTTCTCCTTGCCTTCCACCACAAGCGACGATTCAGCCCTATTTTGCACAATCACCCCTCCTTCACTAGAGTCCGCAAGACGAACTCCAAAACTAGCCACCCAATGAACCTCCTTGGCCAACGGCCTTTGATATGCCTCCAAGTGAACCAAACTACCCATAGATTTCCGTCTAAGAGCATCCGCCACAAAATTAGCCTTCTCGGGATGATACAGAATATCGATGTCGTAATCTTTGAGTGACTCAAGCCATCTTCTCTGCATTAGATTCAATTCCTTCTGTTTGAAAATATATTGAAGGATCTTATGGTCCGTCAATATATCCACATGGACCCCATACAAATAATGACGCCAAATCTTCAACGCAAAGACCACCGTTGCAAGCTCTAAGTCATGTGTTGGATAATTCTTTTCATGATTCTTGAGTTGCCTAGAAGCATAAGCTATCACCTTGCCATGTTGCATTAATACACACCCAAATCCGATTCTTGAAGCATTACAATATACCACAAACCTATTTGTACCCTGTAGTAGGGTCAACACCGGTACCGTAGTCAATCTTGATTTCAATTCCTAGAAGCTTCTTTCACAAGCAACTAACCATTGGAACTTAACTGCCTTCTCCGTCAATTTAGTCAACGGATAGGGAAGAGTAGAGAACCCCTCCACAAACTTCCTGTAATATCCAGCTAAGCCCAAGAAACTGCGAATCTCTGTTGGGGTAGTAGGTCTAGGACAATTCTTCACAGCTGCAATCTTCTGAGGATCAACCTCAATTCCTTCTCTAGAGACGACATGACCTAAGAACGTGACAGATTCAAGCAAAAATTCACATTTAGAAAACTTTGCATATAACTGGTACTGATATATAGTTTGTAAACCTGCCCTGATATTATTGGCATGGTCCTCTTGACTTCGCGAATATACAAGGATATTGTCGAAAACACTATCACGAATGGGTCAAGAAAAGGCTTGAAGACTCGATTCATAAGATCCATGAAAGTTGTCGGAGCATTTTTTAGCCCAAAAGACATTACCAGAAATTCAAAGTGTCCATATCGTGTCCTGAAAGCTGTCTTCATAATATCCTGCTCCCCGATCTTCAATTGGTGATACCTGGATATTCAACCGATCTTAGAGAAGTACTTATCACCCTACAATTTTTCAAACAAGTCATCTATCCTTGGCAATGGGTACTTATTTTTTATTGTAACCTTGTTGAGTTGCTGATAGTCAATACACATTCTTAGTGACCCATCCTTCTTTCTTACAAATAGAATCGGCGTGCTCCAAGGCAACACACTTGGCTGGATGAAACCCTTCTCTAACAAATCTTTCAATTGTTCCTTTAGCTCTTTCAATTCTGTTGGTGCCATTTTGTAGGGTGGAATAGATACAGGATGTGTGCCTTGCATCACATCAATCCCAAAATCAAACTCCCTGTATAACGGGATCCCATGGAGCACATCCGGAAAGACCTTCGAAAATTCATTCACAACCGGAATGGAATCAAGTGTAGGTGCCTCCACATTGGTGTCCGTAAACTGGACCAAATAGTAAATAAACAAATTTTTAGTCATCTTTGTGGCCTTAATGTAAGAATAAACCCACCCTTCGGCACCACATCCTCCCCCTTCTATTCAATCACTGACTCAATTGGAAATTCAAACCTAACGGTTCTGGTTCAACATTCAAGTTTGGCAAAACATTAATAAAGCCAATCCATTCCCATTATTTCATCAAAATCAGTCATTCCCAATTCAATGAGATTGGCCATGGTGTCCCGACCACACACCGTGAGAACATAATCCGTATAAACCTGCGCAGCCACAATAGACTCACCAACCGGAGTTGATACATATAACTTTGTGTGCCACCCCAGGCTGCACCACGCCTGCGGGTGCTGGGGTGCCTCGAGCTGGAGGGGGTGTTGCGGATGTAGTAGCTGCAGAACGGGATGGCTTTGATGTACCCATGCTCATGATCTGGTGAGACGAACGACAATTCCTCTGAATGTGACCCCTCATACCACACCCGTAACATATGGGCTGGTCCATGAAGCAGGTCCCAAAGTGCATCTTCCCGCACCTAGGGCACGGGGGCATCCGCTGCTACTGAAATCTCCCACTAGACCGACCTTGCTGGTAGGATCCCCTGTTGCCCTGGCTGGGCCTAAAATGGCTCCCCTGCTGCTGACCAGGCCCCGATGGCGGTGCATTTATTGAAGACTGAGCAAAAGAATGGGATTTCCCTGATGACCCGCCCCTGAATGCTGACCTACCACCAACACCACCACCAGAAGAACCACTAAAGTTTCCCGCGGACTGGGCCTTGCTGCTGCTCTCACGCTCTATTATATTCTTCAATTTGTGGGTCTCTATGGCTTGAGAAAATGCCACCATCTTACCATAGTTCATGTCAAAATTCAAGACGGCTGTAGCGGCCTCATTAATAACCAATGGGCTAAGGCCCTGCACAAACCGGCGCACTCTAGTCTACATAGTGGGCAACATGTAGATGGCATATTTGGATAGGCGCACGAACCTCATGTTATATTACCACACACTCATGCTACCTTGCTTCAGGCTCTCAAACTCAGTGGTATGGGTTGCCTTAGTCTCGGCAGGCAAGAAATGATCAATGAAAGCATCGGCAAACTCACTCCACCTCACTGGAGGGCTCCCCTCCTCACGTGAGTCCTCCCACATCTCAAACCAAGAATAGGCCACTCCTTTCAGGCAGTAGGAGGCCAACTCTGCTCCCTCCGTCTCAGTAGCACGCATAACTCGGAGAGTTTTGTGCATCTCATCAATGAAGTCCTGGGGGTCCTCCTCAGGATCAGTACCTGTGAACACTGGAGGATCCAACTAGAGAAATCTGTTCACCATGGAACTAGCGGAATCCCATGGCTGACTAGAAGAACTGGGTGCAATATTTGATCTCTGGGTCTGGGAAGCCACTATTTGAGCCAACGTCTGTATGGCTCCCCTAAGATCCCCATCAAATACACCGGAACCGGAAGCTGGGGCTAGAGGTAGAGCTGGAATATTAGTTGGAGGGATCGTTGCACCCTTAGTAGGTGTAGGGACAGGTGCACTATAATCTGGTGTAGTAGAATCGGGCAGTGTAGTAGTCGGGGGAATGTTCTCACCCCTCGAGTGCTCACCCGCATCATCAAGTATCGAATCAATTGCCACTCCTGGGGTGACATTGTCTCCTTGGCCAGTTCTTACCTTCTTGAGTAATAAGATTCACTTGAGTACCCAAACCTTGGTGAAACTACTTCCAAAAATTAGCCGTGAACTGTGCCCCTCGATCTGAGATAATAGAAACTAGAGTGCCATGCAACATGACTATTTCCTTGATACACAACTGAGAGTATTGTTCTGCTATGTCAGTAGCCTTAACTGCTAAGAAGTGTGATGATTTCGTGAGTCGGTCCACAATTACCTAAATCGAATCGAACTTGCGAGGAGTGCGAGGTAGTCCTACCACAAAGTCCATATTTATCATCTCCCATTTCCACAAAGGAATTTCGATGTTTTGTGCCAACCCACCGGGCCTTTGGTGCTCGGCCTTCACTTGCTGACAATTTGGACACCTTGCCACAAAGTCTGCTACATTCCTCTTCATATCATTCCACCAGTAGACTTCCCTAAGATTATGATACATTTTTCTAGAGCCCGGATACACAGAATAGCTAGAAGTGTGAGCCTCTGTCAGGATTCTTTCCCGGAAACCATCTACATTTGGAACTCAAGCCATCTTCTCTACCTCATATTCAATACCTTCTGTTTGAAAATATATTGAAGGCTCTTATGGTCCGTGAATATATCCAAATGGACCCCATACAAATAATGACGCCAAATCTTCAATGCAAAGACCACCGCTGCAAGCTCTAAGTCATGTGTTGGATAATTCTTTTCATGATTCTTGAGTTGCCTAGAAGCATAAGCTATCACCTTGCCATGTTGCATTAATACACACCCAAGTCCTATTCTTGAAGCATCACAATATACCACAAAGCCATTTGTACCCTCTGGTAGGGTTAACACCGGTGCCGTAGTCAATCTTGATTTCAATTCTTGGAAGCTTCTTTCACAAGCACCTGACCATTGGAACATAACTGCCTTATGCATCAATTTAGTCAACGGAGAGGAAGGAGTAGAGAACCCCTCCACAAACTTCCTGTAATATCCAGCTAAGCCCAAGAAACAGCGAATCTCTGTTGGGGTAGTAGGTCTAGGCCAATTCTTCACAACTGCAATCTCCTGAGGATAAACCTCAATTCCTTCTCTGGAGATGACATGACCCAAGAACATGACATATTCAAGCAAAAATTTGCATTTCGAAAACTTCACATATAACTAGTGTTGATTTAGAGTCTGTAAAACTGCCCTGAGATGATCGGCATGGTCCTCTCGACTTTGCGAATATGCAAGGATATCGTCGATAAATACTATCACGAATGAGTCAAGAAAAATCTTGAAGACTCGATTCATAAGATCCATGAAAGCTACCAGGGCATTTGTTAGCCCAAAAGACATTACCAAAAATTCAAAGTGCCCATACCGGGTCCTGCAAGCTATTCTCGGAATATCCTGCTCCCTGATCTTCAATTGGTGATACCCGGATCTTAAATCTATCTTAGAGAAGTACGTAGCACCCTGCAATGGTTACTTATTTTTTATTGTAACCTTGTTCAGCTGCCGATAGTCACTACACATTCTTAGCAACCCATCCTTCTTTCTTAAAAATAGAACCAGTGTGCCCCATGGTGACACACTTGGCCGGATGAAACCCTTCTCTAACAAATCTTTCAATTGTTCCTTTAGCTCTTTCAATTCTGCCGGTGCCATTCTGTAGAGTGGAATAGATATAGGCTGTGTGCCTGGCATCACATTAATCCCAAAATCAATCTCCTATCTGGTGGGATCTCAGGGAGCACATCCGGAAAGACCTCCAGATATTCATTCACAACCGGCACAAACTCAAGTGTAGGTGCCTCCACATTGGTGTCCGTAACCCGGACCAAATGGTAAATACACCCATTATTAATCATCTTCGTGGCCTTAAGGTAAGAAATAAACCTACCCTTCGGCACCACATCATTCCCCTTCCATTCAATCACTGACTCATTTGGAAATTCAAACCTAACGGTTCTGGTTTGAAAATCAAGTTAGGCAAAACATGAATAAAGCCAAGCCATTCCCATTATTTCATCAAAATCAACCATTCCCAATTCAATGAGATCGACCATGGTGTCCTGACCACGAACCGTGACAACATAATCCCTATAAACCTGCGCAGCCATAATAGACTCGCCAACCGAATATAGAGAACGGCTCATGGAGCTTTTTCGGTTCTATCCCAAATCCCATAGCAACATATGGAGTAACATAGGACAAAGTAGAAATGGGATCAATAAGAGCATACACATCATGAGATTGGACAGTCAATATACATGTGACAACATCTGGAGAAGCCTCTAAACTCTCGCGACCCCTCATATCATAGAAACGGTTGGGTCCTCCCAAACTCTGTATGCCACCCCAAGCTACACCACGCCCTGCGGGTGCTGGGGTGCCTCGAGCTGGAGGGGGTGCTACGGATGTAGTAGCTGCAGAACTGGCTGGCTGGCTGTGGAGTACCCTTGCCCATGCTCTGGTGAGACAAACTACAATCCCTTTGAATGTGACCCCTTATACCACACCCGTAACATAAGGACTGGTCCATGAAGCATGCCCCAAAGTGCATCTTCCTGCACCTAGGGCATGGGGGCCTCCGGTGTTGGTGAAATCTCCCACCAGACTGACCATGCTGGTAGGATCCCTTGTTTCCCTGGCTGGGCCTAAAATGGTTCCCCTGCTGCTGACCGGGCCCCGATGGCGGTGCACTGACTGAAGACTGAGCAAATGACTGGGATGGCCCTAATGACCTTCCCCTGAATACTGACCTACCACCAACACCACCACCAGAAGAACCACCAAAGATGCACGCGGACCGGACCTTGCTTCTTCTCTCACGCTCCATTTTATTCTTCAATTTGTGGGTCTCTATGGCTTGAGCAAATACCACCATCTTACTATAGTTCAAGTCAGAATTCAAGGCGGCTGTAGCTGCCTCATTAATAACCAAGGGTCTAAGCCCATGCACAAATCGGCGCACTCTAGTCTCCATAGTGGGCAACATGTAGATGGCATATTTGGACAGGCGTGCGAACCTCATGTGATACTCCCACACTCTCATGCTACCTTGCTTTAGGCTTTCAAACTCGGCAGCACTGGCTGCCTTAGTCTCGATAGGAAAGAAATGATCGACTGGAGGGCTGCCCTCCTCACGGGAGTCCTCCCACATCTCAGACCAAGAATAGGCCACTCTTTTCAGGCGGTAGGAGGCCAACTTTGCTCCCTCCGTCTCAGTAGCACGCATAACTCGGAGAGTCTGGTGCATCTCATCAATGAAGTCATGAGGGTCCTCCTCAGGATCAGTACCTGTGAACACTGAAGGATCCAACTGGAGAAATCTGTCCACCCTGGAACTAGCGGAATCCCCTAGCTAACTAGAATAATTGGGTGCAACATTTGATCTCTGGGCCTGGGAAGCCTCTATCTGAGCCAACATCTGTATGGCTCCCCTAAGATCCCCATCAGATACACCGGAACCAGAAGCTGGGGATGGAGGTGGAACTGGAACTAGAATATCAGTTGGAGGGATCGTTGCAGCCTCAGTAGGTGTAGGGACAGGTGCGGTCTGATCCGGTGTAGTAGAATCACGCAGTGTAGTATTCGAGGGAATGTTCTCACCCCTCGGGTGCTCACCTGCATCATCAAGTATCGAATCAATTGCAACTCCTCGGGTGACATTGGCTCCTTGGACAGTTCTTGCCTTCTTCCTTGGCACCATGTACTGAAGGTTAGAGCAAAGCACGAGTTAAAGAAGGAACAATCTTACAATCAGCTTTATCGCACGATCTAGAACATCAAATAAGGTATTATTCAAAAATGCCCAAGTAGCCTCCTAATTATAGATGTGGTCGACAACACATCGATAAGAAGGACTCTATTAGACACGGCTCAGGGACATCCTAGGACACATTAAAACCTTAGGCTCTAATACCAAGTTTGTCACGCCCCGACCTAGGGGAGCGCTATTGGCGCTCAACCGAGATACCCCGGTCAAGCAAGCCTTTACAATAACTTCTACCCAACTCACCCATGAATAAGGAGAAGAATACATTTCATTAATTAGACAGTAATAGGCATGGGAAAATACTAGTTCATTTCCATTAGTTATGAGATTAACAAGTCTCCAAGATAGTACATTGTACAATCATAGTTAAAGTGGAACAGATCATACGATTACAACATTTTTAGTTTAAACTTCCCAAAACAGATACAACCCACACTATATTTTTGGAGTCTGTAACAGGAACAAAAGAGTGTTATAACAGTGCCGCAAACAAGGCCCCGGCTATACCTCAAAATGCTATGTACAAAGGATAAAAGATATAGGACCCCAAAATGAAGTGGGGCTCACCAAATCAGCTGAGGAGAGGGTATGCTGCTATCACTGATCAATACCACCTGCTATGGAACCACCTTCATCCATTAAAGATGCAGCGCCCCCGGAAAAAGGGACGTTAGTACATATGGAATAATACTAGTATGTAAAACTAAACACCCTCTCAATAGAATGAGCAACAGTAAAAAAAGAGTAAAACATGAAATCAATAAGAGACTCAAACAGTATCAAGGTGTCAAGTTCGGGGAAAGGAAAATTTCAAATAGGTTTCAGTAATTTAAGTTGGGAAATCCTTAGCACCGATACACCATCGTGCTTTAGCATGGAGTCTGATCTCAGCCCCGACTGGCTAAGCCGTCTCACCCCGAGACACACACTCACAATATCACCATATGCACGGCATGTCGTCTGATCTCAACCTGATTGGCGAAGCCATCTCACTACAATGTCGTGTGGATCAACATCACATCACATCTCGCTAGCAATAATCTCATCCCATTTAAGGGGAAACATCTCAACACACTAATCTCATCCCATATAAGGGGAAATAGTCTCATCACATTAACACGAGGATTTACCCCTCAATCACTCCTACACCGGAACCTGTAGGGGTTAGGTTGTTCCGACCTACCCTTCCTCGGTGGGTAAACGATACTCCCAAGGCATTTATTATTAAAAGTATTTAACACTCAATTCATATTCTTTTACATGTCATTCATTTTATTCGCATCATTGTCCATAACGCTATATCATTCTTTGCACATTGGTCATACTTCATAATTCATGCTCACTATTCCATTTTCAAACATTAACACGGATTGTCAACAACAAACATTTCTATTCAAGACTTTAAGCACACATTTGAGCAATTTAGGATCTTAGGCACATGTGATTTCTTACACAATTTGATATGATCACTTTCATTTGGGCTTGACTTGAAGTCACAACATTTTAATACATACTCATACTTTGAACACGCTCCCGAAGAATAACATAACATGATAAGAATATTCTAGAACACATTTTGAACATATTCATATAAATACATCTTTCGACACCAAACTTATTCATAAAAGTCAATTCATAATGGACAAATCGGGACTTACAAGAATATCGTGGGAATTCAATTCTAAGAGAGAAGTTTAGCAAATATACCTTGCCTCGAGCTTTTTAAATTACTACAATGTTCCGAAAATCTTAGCCACTTCGATCTATTTAAAGATATAGCAAAATTGAACATAAATTAGGAAGGAGTTCATAGTTCCAGCTCACTTAAGCATTTTATCAAACACTAGGTGTGCATTAAGGTTTCAAGGTCCTCCTACGGTGGATTCTTTCACCCCACTACCCAAAGTTCACCCAAAAAAGCTCAACAATTTTTCCACTACTCTTGATGGTACATGCATGTAAAATAAACAACTCACACACCCAAGAATTGCTTGGCTTATTACCTATTTTCAATTAAAATCACAAAATTGAGGGCTATGGAGTAGAAACTGGGATGAAAACCTAGTGAATTCGTCTTGCAAATCCTTCAACTTTTAGCAAGAATTGATGGATGATGAGCTTAGGAACTTCCCCTCACACTCTTTGGCACTCCCTCTCTCTAGAATATATGTTTTCCCTTTTAAAATGATCCCCAAGGTTGTTTTATAAGAATGGAGTCGGGTTCAAAAATTAGAAAAAATAAAGCCCCGATGTATGTCTGCGGTCGCATATGCGACCGCATAACGCTTCTGTGGTCTGCAAAATAAACCGCAAAATAGCTCTTCGGAACTGGGCACACTTTCCTCACTCTACGACCGGTCTACGGTCCGTAAACCTGTTATGCGATTGCATAATGCACCGCAGAACGTTCCTCCAGAATTTTTCTGTGCTGGATCTGCCAAGTGTTATGCGGCCCGTAGTGATTATGCGGCCACATAATGGTCCAAAACATTTTACCCAGATTTTTGCCTCGGTCTGCGGCAGATATGCGGTTCGCAGATTCGTTCTACGACCGCAGAATGGACCGCAGAAAATGCCCTGCATTTCTAAAAAGAATTCTTCAACTCCTCAACGCACTGCAGAATGGACTGTAGAAGAATCCCTACAATCGATAATACATAAGCCGGTTTCGGCACCACGAAACCCCGAGTTTTAGGTAAAAGTTTACGTGGCCTTACAGTTAGTATGGCTCACGTCCCTAGTATAAAAACAAAGAGAGAAAGTTAGGCATCTCGAAGAGCCAATGAGATGAAGGGGAGCTAAAAGTGAAAGAACATTTTGTTGAAGTTTTCAGAATAAGGTAATAGAGGAAAATATTAACAGGAGAATAGGAAGAGAGTAAATGAAGCATTATGAGTAAGTTGTTATTAATTGGTGATAACGATAAATCAAAATATGACAGAGTCTATAATCAAGTAAAGGAAAAGACAAGAGGTGATAGGCCTTGAGACAATAAAAGAGTACAGGCTGAAAGTCATATCCTCATTTCGAGAACTAAGTTGGTAACTCCAATGTTATTACCCAAAGATTAAGTTAGACCCCCTGTAGCAACAGAAATTAGTATGGTCTAGCAAACAAGATAAAACCAAACATGAATTAGGGACCGGAGGATTTGATAATAGTCGACATCATGACAATTTCAGAGATCGCATTCCAGCAATAATAGAATGGACAACAAAAATATAACCTTTAAAAGTCATTCAGGAAGAAGCTTCCCTAAAGCAAGCACTGTGAGCAGAGTTAAGCTTAAGGAATTAAGTGTGCCAGTTACACTAGGTGTCACCCTTGTGCATGAGAAATTTTGTTATCCCCGGTACAGAAGGGTTCGCGTAAGGCGAGTAAGGGTCATTGATGATGTGAAATGATGCCAAAGATGAAGAGGTAAAACATCTATAGGTAGATCGTCGTAGCACTAAATCTTAGTACTCCCCAAAAAGGGGGAAAATGGTGTGATGTGGTATTAAGTCGGAGTTAAGTGGTTAAGGTAACTGTGGAATGATAAAGGAAGAATGTGGTAAAAAGGCGACATGGATGAGGTTGCATTATTCATATCTAACAGATATGTCACGACTCCAGAACATTATGCAAGCACGACACCGGGGAGAGACAGTAAGGGTTCCAACACCAGGTGTTATTGATAAATAAGTGCAAATGAACACTTGATACATAAGGAGCCAATGCGAGGGGTAAGTTAAGACAAAGACATAACCCAAGAGAGATTACGCAGAATATATATATGAGAATGGATCAATGAGTAGTCTCTACTTGACTCCATAAGAGCCTAATTATGGCTAGACAAGAGGTCATAAATAAATCAACAGATCATGCAAGATAAACATAGTGAACCCCAACATAATGAGTTTAGTCTCGCAGGTATGACGTCGTAATCCTTCAGTAATATTCAGATAGGAGTTGGGGTAGTTAAAGGTATCGTATAAGTGTTATGGAAATAAAAGAGAATGCCACTGGGAAGACAGTCAAAAAGTTTAGTTCAGAAGCTACCTTACGATGACAACGACGCAGATGTAAGTAACTAAGAATAATTATAGGGGGGGGCGAGTAAGAACATCGAAAACTTCATCGGGTATACGATGTAATAAGCTCGCATCTTTACAATAGTCAGAAGGTCTCCCTAAGTACTACAACAAAAGACTAGCTGAGGAAATAAAGGAAGAAGGCTTCAACTTAAGCATAGTGACCTAAAGAGGAAATGATCTTGTAACAACAGTCTCACTATAATATTGTATGCACTCCATAAACAAATGGGACCTATCGTGGCTAATGAATGGGAAGTAAAAATCAAAAGTAATATTTGAGATCATATGAGTTACAGGAAATTCCAGTATTCGTGGGCACTAAGATAAGCCAAGCATTCATGCAGCAAGTAGCATAATGACCAGGAAAAGTAATTTCTTATGTTTAAAGGCAACTGAGAAGGCACAAAAGGAAATCTATGGTGCTAGCAAGTTAAAGGAAGGTTGCGAGTAGTATGAATAGATATGTGTAGGTCGCAAGCTAATGTATCGTAGAGCGACAAGGTTTTAGGTAGATAGGAGTAAGTATAAGAAAAGATGAGTGAGAAGGTGACAAGAATAGGTAAGGCCTCGGGATTAAGCCCATCAAAACAAGAGAGTTGATGGTTTCCGTAAGTTATAGAAAGCTCAGTATAGCTTGAATTAACTCGGAGGAGTCTAAGACTAGGTACATTTAGAGGAGATGGAATGCTTTCCTGGTAGTAGAATAAGGGTGTAATTGTGATAGATAAGAGGACTACGCTTAGGCCTTTGATTGAGTAATGATTTAAAGAAAAGGTATTTCATGAATTGCACGGGATTAGAATACCCCCATAAGATGAATCACATTGGGATGCTATGAAATATGGTTATTGAATTATAGTATCGCCCAAGTGACAATGTATTACGTAAGAGGTTTCAAGTTACTAGTGGTAGATTATGGATCAATATTAAGGTGAATCAATAATGGATGAATAAAAAGTTCCAAAGTATGAGATGAGATTAGACTGTCATTCTTAAGATGAACAGTGATGAGGAAACATTAATGGACTTAGATTTATAAATGTAGGATAAATAGCAAGAGAGTAACCTGGAGTTGGGTAGCATACCTCGATAATAATAAATCCAAAGTAAGAGTTATGGTATAGTATGACCTATCTAGATGCAGTAAAGCCATAGGGATAGATAATCGAGTCTATGAAACAAACTATAACAATAGTCATAAGTTCAACAAAGAACCGAGCGAACAACGTTAGTACACCTACAGATGCCCAGAGGGCCAGCTTGTCATAGTATTGCATATATTCACAAAGTGAGGCCAAGAGATTGGCTAAAATCTGGAGGAAAAAGGAGAGAAAATAGCATAGGTGCAGATACAAGGACGGAGTCGTACATACTACATGACAGAAGGTAGCAACAGTTATGAGATTGGAAGAATTCTGACCACAGGTCGTGGTGTGAGAAAGAGGCCTAAATGGAGGGATGCCCTGGCCTTTGGATTTATTCACAAAACAGCTGCCCAGATGGAAAGGATAGTACTAAAGTATTCGTAAGATCTATCTGGTTATGATACCAATAAGAGCATCAGTCAATATTAGAGGACGAATGTTCCAAAGGGGGGGAATAATGTTACACGCCATATTTTCGTACATAAAAGTACATCGTAATTTAATTGATGTAACCTCAGAATAGAGATCCTCTTTGAAAGTACATAAAGTAAGTTAATAATGTTACTTTGAAGGATACAAATAATAATGATCATGAATAACAAGTACCAAGAGGGTTGGAAGGCTTAGAAGCTAAATAAATTAAAGAAAATAAGTTTCGTCAAAAATCGATAAGTTTGGATTATAACATGCACTTTGGGGTGAGACTAGGGTTCTTAACATGATAAGGTGGTTATTTTATGAGTTATTTTAATCGTATGATATTCGTGTGTTATGTTTTGAAGTCAAGCAAGTTGTGGGACAAAAGTTGGCAAAGGTCATAAAAAGTTATATTCATAAATGTGCTGAACATTAGGTAAAATGTAGCTGAGCTTTTGTCCCAATGTACTTTGAATTATTGGGTGATCCACCTACCAAATGGAAGATCTACGAGTCTAGTTTTTAGCACATTAAACTGTTTATTGATACAACATTGGAGTAGAGAGATATTCTAATTTTTGTGCGACTGCCCAAGCAGCTCCCAATGGGACCCACTTAGGCAGTGGTCGACCTACCTCACTTTAAAAATAATTTGGACGACCTTTATTTCTCATTTTTCGACCCAACCTCGTCCCTACACTCCTCCTAACCCTCCTAAACAGATACCATAAAGTATTTAAGTGATTGCAAAGTGATTACACCATATTTTAACATCAAACGTTAGTTCTAGTAAAGCACAACACCTATTTGAGGTTGTGTTGTCATTGAGGATAATTGTGGCTGTGTTTGGCTGAAATTTCTAGTTTTTGCCACTGGCTAAGGTGAGTATAACAGCCTACTAATTGTGCTTATGATTTCTTGTATATTGGTTAAGTTGTTAGGATGATAAACTACAAGATAATACTTGGATTAGCTTGAGATGTTGTTGTTCTTGATGGATTGTTTTGAAAGTTGCTCTTATGGACTTTAAGTGGCTGGAAAATATGAAAAATAAGTTGGCTATGATATTGTTAGTGTGATTATGTTAGTTTTCATGTCAATCTTGTTGAGGAAATAGGTAACTAGAAAAGAAATGGCTATAAAGTACTTGGAAGTTGTCCACAGTTATATTATCTTGTGTTAGGCTATTTCGGGTAAATTTGAAATTGAGTACAAGGTTGGAAATCATTTAAAAGGTATTGGTTATTATATCGGATATATTACTAAGTTCAAGAAATGAATGATAATCGGGTTGAAGAGTGCTAAAGGTATTCAATCCGAGCTTCCCGCTCATCATGATATGTTGATGACTTGGTAATGAAATAATTTGTACCCTATTTTTGATGTTGTTCTTATTGTATTGCTCTGGTTGTTGTTGTTGTTGGTATATGGTATTGGAGGAGGCCGTTGTTACAAGGGAGATGCTGCCCAAATTTACATAAATGAGCTACTAGTTTAAGCTGCAGAATTAGCCTTTACTCAACACTGATTTTGAATCTCCTTATGCTATGGTAGATTGAGTTGTTTTGTTTGAAAACTTTCTTGGAAGGTATTAAGGACAACGGAGTTAAAGTATGTTAAAACTATCCCTTCTTTCCTTTTGGCATGATCCATATGATACAAATGAAACGAGCAAATGCGGAACTTTCACAAATGACTCTATTCTTAGAAGTACTAGGGGTGTCTATGTTCTTGATGGGATGTCCTATTATTATATCATCTGTTCATGGGTCTTAGAAAATACGTAAGTTGATAAAGTTTATTTCATGATATTAAGCGAAGGCATATTGATCTTATAACATCCCGAGAGATCTTATTGACTTACATCTTATGCATTGCATTCATTTATACATGTACATTGACCCATGATAAGATGGCGTTATATATGCATATTTTATATGTATATGGGATATGGGGAAAGGTTACGGCGTTATATATGCACCACTAACCGATTAGCTGGTATGCGTTGATGATTTCGCCTACAGAGGCTGAGATGATATGATGGGATTCCCTCAGAGGCTTGATGATGGTATGTATGCATATACATATGCATGATATGACATTTATACATATATGCATGACATTATAAATGTTTCATGATTCACAGAGCTATTCGAACTTACTGGTTGAGTTCTTTACTCCATATTTCTTTCATGTCTTTTATATACTTCTTTCATGCCTTACATACTCGATACTTTATTTGTACTGAAGGTGTTGGTGCACTCTACTTGCTCTGGAGTTGCATATTTGGTCAGTATGCTTTAGACATGTATAGATTAGTATGGCGGCGCCCGGTCCCGGTCTTTATGATGTTTATGTACTCTTAGAGGCTTGTAGACATATGTCATGTATATGGATGGTTGTATGTCCTTTTCGACCTATGTTTTGAGTGTAAAAATGATCATTTCAATCCTATAGGCATGTATGTCACATGTATAAGTTTGTATATCATGTTGTGTTATCCTATGTCGAGTATTCCCTTATATTTTATTCTGGTTATCTCATGACGCCCCTTCTAGCCCACTTACCCATGATGGTATGATAATAAAGATACGTTACATTGGTACTCGATTGAGTAAGGCACCGGGTTCCAGTCGCAACCCTCCAATTTGGGTCATGACAAAAGTGGTATCAAAGCAGTTCTGTCCTAGGGAGTCTACAAGCCATATCTTGTAGAGTCTTATTTATGGGTGTGTTGTGCACCACACTTATAAGCAGGAGGCTACAGGGCATTTAATATTGTCACTCTTTCTTCTTACTGTAGATCATATGGTAAAGCTCAGTTGTAAGAATTCAAACTTCTCAATTCTATCTTATCTGTAACACAATGGTACCTACGTCTAGAAAGACCATTGGTAAGAGATTGAATGTGGTTGTGGAAGAGTTGAGTCAGAGGAACTTGATTTTGCATCATGCTTATGATAAGTAAATGTGAGGTCTTCAGCCGATCATGTATGTACTAAGATGTGTAAGCTTCTCTAATAGGATCCTTAAGGCATGAATATCTATCCACCAATGTGGTAAAAAGCAACGAGAGAATCAGAACGTAGATACAACTTTCAACAAGTAAAAGAAGCAAGGTGAAAAAGGTACAAGATACTGAAGTGCAAAAGGTTATGAATAGTCCATACTTCGGATGGAGGGATATTGTAAACGTGGTAATACTTCTCCTTTTGAGACACCCAGATGGTGCAGTCTAGAATAGTACAGTTAGATATGAATACTAGAATGTTCATAATATTCAGAAGATGGGCACTAGTCATAGAAGGGATAAATATTTACCTTAGTATGGCTCCTGTCCCTAGTCAAGAGAGAATGTTAGGCAACCCGGAGACCCAGTGGATGGAGCAAGGGGAGCTAAAAGTGAAAGAATATTTTGTTGAAGTTTTCAGAATATGGTGATAGACAGAAATATTAGCAGAAGAATAAGAAGAGAGTAAATGAAGTATTATGAGTAAGATGTGATAAATGGGTGATAACAGTAAGTTAAAATATGACACGACAACAGAGTCTATAGTTAAGTGAAGGAAAGGACAAGAGGTGACAGTCCTTGAGACAATAAAAGAGTATAGGCCAAAGGTCATATCCTCATTTCGAAAAATGAGTTGGTGACTCCAACATAATTACCAGAAGGCTAAGTTAGACCCTCTGTAGTAACATAAATTAGTATGGTCTAGTAAACAAGATAAAACTAAACATGAATTAGGGATCGGAGGATTTGATAATAGTCAACATCGTGACAATGCAGAGATCGTGTTCCGGTAATAATAGAATGGACAATAAAAGAATAACCTTTACAGGTCATTCATGAAGGCGCTTCCCTAAAGTAAGCACTGTGAGCAGCATTAAGCTTAAGGGACTAAGTATGCCAGTTACACTAGGTGTCACCTTCGTGCGTAAGAAATTTAGTTATTCTTGGTATAGAAGGATTAACGCAAGGTGAGTAAGAGTCAGTGAAGATGTGAAAAGACGCCAAAGATGAAGAGGTAAAATATATATAGCATTAAATGTTAGTGCTCCCCTAAAGGGGGAAAGATGGTGTGATATGGTATTAAGTTGGAGTTAAATGATTCAGGTCATTGTGGAATAGTAAAGGAAGAATACGGTAAAAAGGTGAAAGGAATGAGATTGCAATTATTTAGATCCTACATATATGTTACGACTCCAACATATTATGCAAGCACGATGCTGGGGAAAGGCAGTAAGGGTTCCCGCCCGGGATGTAATTGATAAATAAGTGCAAATGATCACTTGATACATAAAGAGCCACTGCGAGAGGTATGTTAAGACATAGGAAACAACCCAAGAGAGATAACGCGGAATATAGTTATGGCTAGACAAGAGGATACAAATAAATCAACAGATCGTGCAAGATAAACATAGTTAACCCTAAGACAGGGAATTCAGTCTCACGGATATGACGTCGTAATCCTTGAGAAATATTCATATAGAAGTAGGGGTAGTTAAAGGTACCATATAAATGTTACGGAAATAAAAAAGAGTGTCATTGGGAAGACAGTCAAAAATTGCAGTTCATAAGCAACCCTACGTGCACAAGGGCGTGGAGGTAAGTAACTAGGGATAATTATAGGCGAGCAAGAACATCAAAAATTCCGTCAGGTATATGATGTAATAAGCTAGCAGCTTTACAAGAGTTAGAGGGTCTCCCCAAAGTACTACAACGAAAGACTAGCTGAGGAAATAAGGAAGAAGGCTTCAACCTAAGCATATTAACTTGAAGAAGAAATGGTCTTGTAACAACAGTCTCACTACAATACTGTATACACTACATAAGAAAGTGGCACCTATCGTGGCAAATGAACGAGAAGAAAAAAAATTTCAAAAGTGATATTTGAGATCATATGAGTTACAGGGAATTCGAGTATTTGTAGGCACTAAGATAGGCCAAGGATTCATACAACAAGTGGCAGAACGACCAAGAAATGTAATTGCTTACATTTAAAGACAAATGAGAAGGCATGAAAGGAAATCTATGAGGCTAGCAAGTTAAATCTTGTGAGTAGTATAAATAGATATATGTAGGTCGCAAGATAAAGTATCATAGAGAGGCAACGAGAATAGGTGAGTCCTCAAGATTGAACCCATCAAAACAAGAGAGCTAATGATTCATAAGTTATATAAAGCTTGGTACAACCTAGATGAACTCAGAGGACTCTAAGACTAGGAAATATTAGAAGAGATGAAATGCTGCCCTGCTACTAGAATAAGAGTGTAATGGTGATAGATAAGAGGATGACGTTTAGGCCTTTGATTGAGTAATGATTTTAAGAAAATGGATTTCATGAATTGCACGGGATTAGAATACCCCCATAAGATGAGTCGTGTTGGGATACTATGAAATACGGTTATTGAAGTGTAGTATCATCCCTAGGTGGATCAGGCAAATCACTTCAGATGTTCCCCGATGAGACATGAGTCCTAGTTACAAGGTATTATGTAAGAGGTTTCAAGTTATCAGTGGTAGATTATAGATCAATTTTAAGGTGAATCAACAATAGAGGGATAGAGGTCCAAAGTATGACATGAGATTAGACCGTCATTATTAAGATGAATGGTAAAGAGAAAGCATTAAAGGACTTAGATTTATACAGATACGATAAAGAGTGAGAAAGTAACCTAGAGTTGGGTAGCAGACCTCAGTAACAATAAACTGAAGTAAGAGTTATGGTATAGTATGGAGGAAAAAGGAGAGAAGAGTCACATAGGCATACATACAAGGCCAGAATCATATGGGCTACATGACAAAAGGTAGTAACTGTTACGAGATTTGAAGAATTCTGATCACAAGTCGTGGGTTGATAAAGAGGCCTAAAGGGGGGAATGCCCTGGCCTTTGGATTTATTCACAGAACAATTGCCTAGATGGCAAGGACAAAATTAAATTATGTGTAAGATCTAAATGTAATAATACTGATAAGCGCATCAGTCAACATTCGAGGACGAATGTTCCAAAGGGGCGAATGATGTCACACCCCATGTTTTCGTACGTGAGAGTACGTCCTAAGTCAATTGATGCAAGCTAAAAAATGAGATCGTCTTTGAAAGTATATAAAGTAAGTTAATCATGTTACCTTTGAGGTTACAAATCATTAAGATCATGGATAACAAGTACCAAGAGGGTTGAAAGGCTTAGAATCTTAACAAATTGAAGAAAATAAGTTTCGTCGAATATAGACAAGTTGGGAATGTTATAACGTGTACCTTTGGGGTGATACTAGGATTATTAACATAATAATGAGGTTATGTTATGAGTTATATTAGTCGTATGGTAGTCATGTATTATGTTTTGAAGTCAAGCGAGTTGTGGAACAAAAGTTGGTAAAGGTCATCACAAGTTACATTCATAAATATGCTAAATATTAGGTCAAATGTAGTTGCGCTTTTATCCCAATATACTTGGAATTAAGGGATGATAAATATTCAAAATTGAATATCTATGAGTCTACTTTCTAACACATTAAACCATTCATCAATACGACATTGTAGTAAGGAGATATTCGCATTTTCGCGAGACTGCGCAGACTGGTACGTGACAAGTAGGTGCATCACCTACTTGCTTAAATGAAGGGACAAAATAAATCCCCAAAAAGGGGCAGATTGAGGGTGGTCAAGGGGCCCTTTATATGGGATGATTATCTCACATTTTCAAAATAATCTCATGAGAAAAACATAGGAGCAAACCCCTGCAACTACTCCCCCAAAAATCCCATTAGGTGATTTCGGGTGATACGAAGCGATTCTAGTACTAAAAACTCTGACAGCTTGCTAATTTTCCTTTCTCCTTCTTGTAGCTGCATTGGGGGACTGATTTTTTATGAATAGGTACTAGCTTTTGTGGGTTATACTTATTCCAAGGTAAGTTTATTCTTCTCTTTCCCTTATCTAAGCTTATATCAGTTGAAGCTCGATCGTAAAGACTAGAACTTGCGAGTTTCGAAAGAGTAGTATGTTGTTTGTTGTGGCATCACTATTGGGTGGTTGTGAACATAATTTTAAGTTGAATTCATGGCTGTTTTATATGATAAGAGTCTTAATTATATATTGTTGGTTTTGTTTCTCGATTTTAAAGAAAAAACAAGTCGGAAACGTATTTTAGTAATCATAAAAATAAATTTTGAGTTGCTGAAATTGAGGGACTGTTATGGGGTCGTTTAAAAGTTTTATTGTGGCTGAAAATTAGTAGGGATAATTTAATATGTGGCAGTAAATGTTGTTCATAAATTCTGGAAGGAAGAAGGGGTTTCAAACTATAATTGTTTGGTCATAAACCGAGCTTGTCGCTCAAAATGGTTGTTGAAGTAATCGGAGAACTTATTGCGAATTGTATTGTTGTTCTTTGGGCTGTTTGGTGACTTTTAGTAACTTATGGGATGCAGTAAAAATAGGGGAGGTGCTGTCCATTTTCTTGTAGAATATTGGTTTTGAAATATGAGAGTTACAACGCTTATATGATGAAGATGAAGTAAGTTGACTCGTTGTTGACGTAAGAAGAACATATTGATCTTGGTTCATGATTGGAGAGAAGATTGCAAAGGTATGTTAAGGCTATACCCTTTTTCCTTTTGGCATGATCCATACTATACAAACGAAATGAGCAAACGCGAAACTTTCACAAATGACTCTATTCTTAGAAGTATTAGGGGTGCCTATGTTCTTGATTCCCCATGTGTCCTATTATTATATCGTCTGTTCATGGGTCTTAGAAAATACGTAAGTTGATAAAGTTTATTTCATGATATTAACCGAAGGAATATTGATCTTATGACATCTCGAGAGATCTTATTCACTTACTTCTTATGGATTTTATTCATTTATACATGTACATTGACCCATGAACAGATGGCATTATATATGCGTATATTATATGTATATGGGTAATGGGGAAAGGTTATGGCATTATATACGCACAACCACATGATCAGCTGGTATACATTGATAATTTTGCTCACATAGGCTGAGATGATATGATGGGATACCCTCAGAGGCTTGATGATGCTATGTACGTATATACCTATGCATGATATGACATTTATACGCATATGCATGACATTATAAATGTTTCATGATACACATAACTATTCAGACTTATAGGTTGAGTGTCTTACTCCATATTACTTTCATGTCTTTATATACTTCTTTCATGCCATACATACTCGGTACTTTATTTGTATTGGCGTCCTTTTTGCTTGGGGACGTTGTGTTTTGTGCCCACAGCTCCCGATAGACAGGTTGGCAGTCCTCCTAGTAGGCTATCAGCTCAGCGGAAGGTGTTGGTGCACTCCACTTGCTCTGGAGTTGCCTATTTGGTCAGTATGATTTGGACATGTATTGATCGGTATGACGGGGCCCTGTCCCAACCATTATGATGTTTATGTACTCTTAGAGGCTTGTAAATAGATTTCATGTATATGGATAGTTGTAGGGCCTTGTCGGCCTATGTTTTGAGTGTACAAATAATCATGTTGGCCTTATAGGCTTCTATGTCATATGTATAACTTTCTATATCATGTTGGGTCGTCCTATGTCTAGTATTGCCATATGTTTTATTGTGATTATCTCATGACTCCCCTTCTGGCCCATTTACCCATGATGGTGTGATAAAAAGATACGTTACGTTGGTACTCGATTGAGTAAGGCACTGGGTTCCCATTGCGGCCCTCCAATTTGGGTCGTGACAGAAGTGGTGTCAGAGCAGTTTTGTCCTAGGGAGTCTACAAACTGTATATAGTAGAGTCTTGTTTATGGGTGTGTTATGCACCACACTTATAAGCAGGAGACTACAGGGCATTTAGGGTTGTCACTCTTTCTTCTTATTCTAGATCGTGTAGTAAAGCTCAGTTGTAAGAATTCAAGCTCCTCAATTCTATCTTATTTGTAATACAATGATGCATACGTCTAGAAAGACCATTGGTAAGAGATTGAATGTGGTTGTGGAAGAGTTGAGTCAGAGGAACTTAATTTTGCATCATGCTTATGATGAGTAAATGTGAGGTCTTCAGCCGATCATGTGTGTACTAAGATGTGTAAGCTTCTCTAATAGGATCCCTAAGGCATGAATATCTATCCGCCCATGTGGTAAAAAGCAATGAGAGAATCAGAAGGTAGATACAACTTTCAACAAGTAAAAGAAGCAAGTTGAAAAAGGTACGAGATACTGAAGTGCAAAAGGTTGTGAATAGTCCATAATTCAGATGGAGGGATATTGCAAATGTGGTAATACTTTTCCTTGTGAGACACCCAGATGGTGTAGTCTTGAATAGTACAGTTAGATATGAATACTAGCATGTTCATAATATTCAGCAGATGGGCACTAGTCGTAGAAGGGATAAATATTTACCTTAGTATGGCTCTCGTCCCTAGTCAAGAGAGAATGTTAGGCAACCCGAAGAGCTAGTGGATGGAGCAAGGGGAGCTAAAAGTGAAAGAATATTTTGTTGATGTTTTCAGAATAAGGTGATAGATAGAAATATTAGCAGGAGAATAAGAAGTGATTAAATAAAGCATTATGAGTAAGATGTGCTAAATGGGTGATAACGGTAAGTCAAAATATGACACGACGACAGAGTCTATAGTCAAGTGAAGGAAAAGACAAGAGGTGACAGGCCTTAAGACAATAAAAGAGTGTAGGCCAAAGGTCATATCCTCATTTCGAGAAATGAGTTGGTGACTCCAACGTGATTTCCAGAAGGCTAAGTTAGATCCCCTGTAGTAACATAAATTATTATGGTCTAGTAAATAAGATAAAACTGAGCATGAATTAGGGATCAGAGGATTTGATAATAGTTGACATCGTGACAATTCATAGATCGCATTCAGGCAATAATAGAATGGAAAAGAAAAGAATAACCTTTAAAGGTCATTCATGAAGGCGCTTCCCTAAAGCAAGCACTGTGAGCAGAGTTAAGCTTAATGGACTAAGTGTGCTAGTTACACTAGGTGTCACCTTCGAGCGTAATAAATTCAGTTATCCCTGGTATAGAAGGATTAACGCAAGGTGAGTAAGAGTCAGTGAAAATGTGAAAAGACGCCAAAGATGAAGAGGTAAAATATTTATAGGTAAATCATCATAGCATTAAATGTTAGTGCTCCCCTAAAGAGAGAAAGATGGTGTGATATAGTATTAAGTTGGAGTTATGTGATTCAGGTCATTGTGGAATAGTAAAGGAAGAATACGGTAAAAATGTGAAAGGAATGATATTGCAATTATTCAGATCCTACAGAGATGTCAAACCTCCAAAACATTATGCAAGCACGACGCTGTGGAGAGGCAGTAAGGGTTCCCGCCTAGAATGTTATTGATAAATAAGTGCAAATGAACTGTTACACCCCATGTTTTCATACGTGAAAGTAAGCCATAAGTAAATTGATAAAAGCTCATAAATGTGACGTTATATCCCGTATTTTCGTACGTTAAAGTTTCGTCATAAGTTAATCGACTTAAGTTCGGGAATGAGATTATTTTGAGATTTTAAGCATTATGCTATTTCAAACAAGTGATAAGTAAATTCGTGAAAGTGATAGGGTAAACGAATCAAAGAAAATGAGTTTCGTTGAAGGTTGTTAGTGTGGGATTGTTTACCCGAAAAATAGATAGAGGTTAATTTGTACGTAGTTCTAAGGGTATGTGGTATAATTTGACACAAATCGTAAGAGTAAATACAAATATTGAATATTGACTATAAAGAATGATTTATAAGCAAAGTTGAAAAGAGGATGGTTTAAGGACTGAGCAAGATGAGTCAATCTATAGAGCTAAAAAAGGATAATTCTTTAATATGAGAGTATATGATATCTGAGTTACAATGTATTCCCAACTTCTCCTTTACAGAAATGTAGCCATCCTCTTTATAGTAGGGGATCTTTCTTTTGATATAATTAAAAATACATAGTGGGCAACCCATGATAAATTAACTTTTGTCTAATTCTCGCCGAGATTCTCCCCCTTAGTGCGGTTGCAACGGCTATTGTCTGTGAGCTCGATCTTGATCGGACTCGGTGTTGGTCGGTATTGGTTTTAGAGCTCGATGCGGGTTTGAACTCGATGCTGACTCGGGAGTCCGGTATTGTTTTGGGTTCGGTATTGGTTGGCCTCTGGTTCTTAAGCTCAATTCCGCCACTTCTTAATATAGTTCGATTTGGACTCGAGCTCGATAATGGCGTCGAGCTCGGTATTTAATCTGACTCTGAAACTCAAAGTTTGTTCGTGCCTTCTTCAGATCTCACCTCAATATTATGAAGACATTCTTCGGTCCATTATGTTCCTATCTCAATCAGACGTATGAAGGCCAAAATCGATTTCGACCGTATACAGATAGTCCCCTCGTTTCTCAAGAAGGATGTGGCGAGAAACAATATGATTTCCCAATGACTCGATCATATATAATCTGACGTTTACGTCGGGCTCGATCATGACGCATGTGATCGCTGTCCCGTTGATTTAGTTTTCCAAGGCATTTAATGTGTGTCAGATGATGGTCGGCCACTGTTGATACTGAACTGACATTGCTTAGTCTATAAATAGCCTCTGTCTTTACCATTTGTCACTTTTGCATCTCTAATCTCCAAATTTTAAAAGTTCTTTCTTACATCTTCTGAGTTTATCTGTAAATTAGTGACTTTTCACTGCAAAATCTTTCTTCAAAAACACCAAATCTTTGTTACCTCCTTCTATTTTTGATCTTTAAATCCAAAATGGCGAAAACATCAAAAACCATTCCTCAGAAAGAAAAAGCTTCTTCTTCACAGGCTGCCGCCGACAAAACACCGGTGGACCTACAAACTGAGGACTGCATTCCTGGGGCGTGTGTTCTTACCTCTGATTTTAAGGTTGACAAAGGCTCGTCGATTCCCGATCGACGTGATCCAATATTAAGGTATATGTATTTGATAACCCAGGGATACCTCGAACAGCTAAAGAAAGATAGCAATTGGGAGAACAAAGAAATAGTAATCTCGTCTCCTGAAGAAGATATCACCACTTACGTGAAAGGGTTTTTAAGTGTGTATACTTACCCTTTCACGTTAGGTCCCCTCGACCCTGTTATTATTGATTTGTGCCATCAATACCAAATAACCCTAGGCCAGATCCATCCTTCTTTTTGGTGGATCAATATTTTGATCTGTTACTTCGTGAACAAAATCGAGGGGATACCTTTTACCCTCGACCATCTCATTCGATTGTACTGCCCTCGCCTCTTTCGAGGTGAGTTAATAAAACTTCAGTGCCGGGCTACCAATGTTCTATTCTCGAGCATAGACGAGGACAGGGATCGAGGCTGGATGGGAAGGTTCATTCGAGTGAAGACTTTGGACCTGATTCCGACCGAAAAGATGCCATTTCCCGAGGAGTGGAACATGAAGCGTAAGTGTAATTCGGCTGTTATTTCCTATTATTTTGCCTCTTTATTTCATTTCTCACCGATATCCCCTTTTTGTGATGCAGCAGTTCCTTGGATGCCTGGTGTCATTCCCGACCTCAAGAACTGGTACGGGATCTAGCTTCGACCTGCACATATGCCGAGCGCTCATGGCGTGATTTGTCAAAGGGCCGATGGGCAGCCTAAAATCATGGTAAGCCTTTTTCTCTTATCTTCGGTAATTCGAATGAGATGTTTTCCATATACTTAAATCAATTTTCCTGTATGTAGGTGTGGGCAAAGATGTAGTTTTGAGGCCCCCGACCGTCCAGGAAAAGGCTTCGGCCTCTGTCCCAAAACCGGTGAAGGATAATAAGCGAAAAAGGGCCTCCGCTTCTGAAGATCCAAAACCGAAGACGAGGATGACTCATAAGCCGAGGAAGAATACCATCCATTTGACCATAGAATCAGCTCTGCGTCTAAGGGATGAAAACGAAGAATAAGAAGAAAAAAAAGAAGAAGAAGAAGAAGAAGAAAATGACGGGTCCGTGCTGGTGGCCCAAATGAAGAAAACCATCGATGCCCCAAAGGCAGCTGAATCGATGGTGATTTATAAAGCTCCGCCTTGAACTGAGGATATATCGGATGAAGGTTCGGGCAGAGTCCCCGAATCATTAGAGATCGAGGATGCTTCCCACCGAAGTCAACAAACGGTGGGTATATCAGAAGGGGTCGGTCCTGAAGCTCTTCAAACTGAGGAGAACACCCCAAGCGCTTGGGGCAATAGTAATCGGAGACTCTCCCACTCTCCCTGCCTTTTCTGAAGGGGCGATTCGGGAAGCCCAAGCTTTGGGGGCCCTCGAGATAAACCGGTCTCATGAAGGGGAGGACCCCTTCTGTGATTTGTTTACTGGGGTCGAGGATGTTTCTGTCCCTAGTAATGTGTCGGGCCTTTTCTGGGAAGTGCAACAAGCTCTGAATCGTGTAAGCTTTAACTCTCTTAGTTGATATTACTTTTATGTTTGCTATTCTTTTTTAACTTTTTTTCTTCTTTCTTTGTAGGCCATGGCGGTTCATCAAGAAGCATGTTCTCGGTCTTGAGCTGAGCTGCATCAGTTTGAGGCCGACCTCTGACGGGTTACGGAGGAGAGGAACGCCCTTAGACTCATTTCCGGGCAAAGGGAAGAAGAAATCAAAGGCCTTCGAGCTGAGTTGGCCAAGGCTCATAAAGACCAGACCGACCTGACTGAGCAGGTAATGATAATCGTAAGAACTCATGGGCTTGATTCAGGATTTGAGGGTAATATTTTGGTCTCACAGTTGCAGCAGAAACTCGAGATGATCGAGCAGCTTCGTGAGAAAGTTGATATAATAAGGGCAGAGACCATGGGATGGAAAGATGGCATGGACCGTCTTGCTACAGAAAAAGAAACTGTTCGGGCCCAATTATCATCGACTGCAAGCCAACTTCAAGGCATGAAGGAGAAGAGCTTGGTTCAAGCGAGAAGAATAGAGGAACTCGAGGCTCGATTGGCCTTCGAACGTGCCAAGGGCAAATCTTATACCGAGGAAGCAAACGCTAATGCGGATGCATTCGTGGTCGTCAATCGGGGTGATGCTAAAGCTGCTCAAGTACAAGCAAGAGAGGCGGCCGAAACCGCTAACACTTGAGCACATTGGTTTACTGAATTTGCTAAATGTCGATCTCGTAGGGAGACCCTCGAAGAGATCCATGCTCGAGGTTTTGATCTCGCCGAAGAAATAAAAAGGGCTAAAGAGTTCGAAGCTGATACTGAAGCCTTGGGTTCCGATGATGATGATGACAGGAGTAAGAGCGGGTTCGAGAGCGGGGAGGAGCCCGATGGAGAAGAGACCGCCCCCGGAGATAACCAAGAAACTTAGCCCTTAGTTTCCATTTTGGTTTTTTGTGTAGGGTCTTGTTCGGATATTGTAAACATTCTTGTATATATATATAAAGATCTTTTCTTTTCCCGATTTGCCTCTGTTTTATTCTCTGCCTTTCAAAGATTTTATTTCATTCATGCCTTATGAAGGTTTTCATAAAGCTTTAGTCATTTTGATCGAATTTGGACTTTGTAGCCTTTATAACCGAGTGAGTGACTGCTCGAACTCGAAATAAGAGTAGCCCGTAGGCTTAGTAGTCGAGTGAGTGCTTGTTCGAACTCGAAGTGATATATCCCATAGGCTTATTGGTCGAGTGGGTGATTCGAACTCGAAGTAATGTAGCCCGTAGGCTTAATAGTTGAGTGAGTGACTGTTTGAACTCGAAATAAGAGTAGACCGTAGGGTTAGTAGTCGAGGGAGTGCTTGCTCGAACTCAAAGTGACGTAGCCGGTAGGCTTATTAGTCGAGTGAGTGATTCGAACTCGAAGTAAGAGTAACCAGTAGGCTTAGTAGTCGAGTGAGTGCTTGCTCGAACTCGAAGTGACATAGCCCGTAGGCTTATTAGTCGAGTGAGTGATTCGAACTCGAAGTAATGTAGCTCGTAGGCTTAATGGTCGAGAGAGTATTTGCTTGAACTTGAAATAAGAGTAGCCCGTAGGCTTAGTAGTCGAGTGATTGCTTGATCGAACTCGAAGTGACGCAGCCCGTAGGCTTATTAGTCGAGTGAGTTATTCGAACTCAAAGTAATGTAGCCCGTAGGCTTAATAGTCGAGTGAGTGTTTTCTCGAACTCGAAATAAGAGTAGCCCGTAGGCTTAATAGTCGAGTGAGTGCTTGCTCGAACTCGAAGTGATGTAGCCTGTAGGCTTAATGGTCGAGTGAGTGATTGCTCAAACTCGAAATAAGAGTAGCCCATAGGCTTAGTAGTCGAGTGAGTGATTCAAACTCGAAGTGATGTAGCCCGTAGGCTTAATGGTTGAGTGAGTGATTTCTCGAACTCAAAATAAGAGTAGCCCATAGGCTTAGTAGTCGAGTGAGTGCTTGCTCGAACTCGAAGTGGCGTAGCCCGTAGGCTTATTAGTCGAGTGAGTGATTCGAACTCGAAGTAATGTAGCCCGTAGGCTTAATGGTCTAGTGAGTGTTTGCTCAAACTCGAAATAAGAGTAGCACGTGGGCTTAGTAGTTGAGTGAGTCCTTTCTCGAACTCGAAGTGATGTAGCCCATAGGCTTAATGGTCAAGTGAGTATTTTGAACTCGAAGTATCTACTGTATGCTTTAATGGTCGAGTGAGTGATTGCTCGAACTTGAAGTAAGAGTAGCCCGTACACTTAGTATCGAGTGAGTGATTCAACTCGAAGTGATGTAGCCCTTAGGCTTAATGGTTGAGTGAGTGATTTCTCGAACTCAAAATAAGAGTAGCCTGTAGGCTTATTAGTCGAGTGAGTGATTCGAACTCGAAGTGAGGTAGCCCATAGGCTTAATGGTTGAGTGAGTAATTTCTCAAACTCAACATAAGAGTAGCCCGTAGGCTTAGTAGTCGAGTGAGTGCTTGCTCGAACTCGAAGTAACTAGCCCATAGGCTTAATGGTTGAGTGAGTGATTTCTCGAACTCAAAATAATAGTAACCCATAGGCTTAGTAGTCGAGTAAGTGCTGCTCAAACTCATTGATTTTTCAATTTGCATTCCCCGATTTATGGGGTAATGGTCGGCCCTTAAGCCTGTTTGCATAATAAATCTCGAAATAGAGGAAATTTTCATGGATATAAGTCATTATACATGTGTTCATGTTTTGCGTTAGGGCTCGGGCCAACTACATGAGCATGGTTTGTTTTGACCATTTGGCTCTTACAATGTTTCCTATCGGAACCCTGTTGTTATGAAGTAACTTTCTTGCATAGAACATGCACCCCCATTATTTGAGGTCGATTGTAAAGTGGACTCAGATACTGTTGAATTGTTCTAAGTTAGCACGATCAATGGTTGCCTCATTAAAAACCTTGCCGAAAAACCCATTTGGGATAAAACCGGTCTAAGGGAAAAAGAGTGTAACGCGTACTTTCAATCCTAGGGCTTCGTGTTGAATGATCCATCCTTGTTCCTGATCGAACTCCTGCATGGGTTAGTTTCGAAATACAAATGAATATGAGAGGGTCGTACCTTAGCAGTAGTATCGTTTTAGGTGCGACACATTCCAATTGCTTGGTAGTTGTTTGCCATTTATAATACCGAGCTTGTAGGATCCTTTACTGACGTTTTTGAGAACCTGATATGGTCCTTCCCAGTTTGGACCCAGTTTTCCTTCATTTGGCTTTCGGGTGCTGAGGGTGACTTTCCTATGCACTAAGTCCTCGATTTTAAAATGGCGAAGATTGGTTCTTCGATTATAGTATCTTTCGATCCGCTGCTTTTGGGCGGCCAATTAGATGAGAGTAGCTTCTCATTTTTCATCCAATAATTCGAGGCTAGTATTCATAGCCTCGTGATTTGACTCTTCTGTTGTATACCGAAACCTGGCACTAAGTTCCCTGACTTCGATTAGAATCAAGGCTTTGGAGCCATATGCTAAGCAGAACGGGGTTGCCCCCGTACTAGATTTTGATGTCGTTCGATATGCCCAAAGAACTTCGGGTAGAATTTCTCTCCATTTTCCCTTAGCGTCGTTCAACCTTTTCTTTAGGTTTTGAATGTTAGTCTTGTTTGTCAATTCGGCATGTCCGTTCCCACTAGGGTGATACAGTGTTGATAATATCCCTTTTATTTTGTGGTCTTCTGGGAATTTCGTCACTTTGCTGCCGATAAATTGTTTACCATTATCACACACTATTTCGGCAGGTATCCCAAATCGACATACGATATGATCCTAGATAAAGTCTATAACCTCTTTCTCCCTTATTTTTTTGAACGCCTGTGCTTCAACCCATTTAGATAAATAGTCAATCATAAATAATATGAACTTAGCTTTACCTGGGGCCGATGGTAGAGGGCCGACGATATCCATTCAACATTGCATGAATAGCCATGGGGATAGGACTGAGTGAAGTTGCTCTCCGGGCTGATGGATCATCGGTGAAAACCTTTGACATTTGTCACATTTTCAAAAAAACTCCTTTGCATCTTTGTCCATATCGATCCAATAATATCCTGCTCTGCCTATTTTTTGAACTAATGAATCAGCACCGAAATGATTTCCACAAGTACCCTCATAAATCTCATGTAGGATGTAGTCGGTGTCTGCTAGGCCTAAGCATACCGCTAATGGTCCATCGAATGTCCTTCGGTATAATGTTCCATCTGCAGTTAATGTGAATCGAGAAGCATTGGTTCGTAGGGCCGTCGAATTTTTAGGGTCTGATGGGAGCTTTCCCTTCACCAAGTATTCAATATACTTATTCCTCCAATCCCAGGTTAAGCTTGTAGAATTTATCTCGACATGACCTTCCTCGATCAAGGATCTCGAGAGTTGAACGACACTCCTCGAGCTGATCTCATATTCCTCGACCGATGATCCCAAATTTGCAAGTGCATCGGCCTCACTGTTTTGTTCTTGAGGTACATACTGTAAAGTCTACTCTTTGAAATGGTGCAAAGTTACATGCAGTTTGTCCAAATACCTTTGCTTTCTATCCTCTCGAACTTCGAAGGTTTTGTTTATTTGATTTACCACCAGTAAAGAGTCTGAGCCTCAACGACTTCTGGTCCCAAACTTTTAGTTAGCTCGAGAACTACAATCATGGCCTCATACTCGACCTCGTTATTAGTCAACCTAGTAGTTTTGATAGATTGCCTAATAGTTCTACCTGTAGGCGGCTTTAAAATGATGCCTAGCCCGGACCCCTTCACGTTCGAAGCCCCATCTATGAAAAGGGTCCATACCCCCGATGATGTAACCAATTTCAACAAGATTTCCTTTTCAACTTCGGGTACGAGGGTTGGCATGAAATCGGCCACAAAATCAGCTAAAATTTGAGATTTGATAGTCGTCCGGGGTTGATATTCGATATCGTACCCACTGAGTTTGACGGCCGATTGGCTCGGGCTTGTGCAAAATATTATGAAGTGGGTAAGTGGTTAATACGCATATGGGGTGACATTGAAAGTATGGTCTTAACTTTCTAGAGGCATTTATCAGCGCAAGTGCCAATTTCTCTAAGTGTGTATATCTAGTTCGTGCTTCCCCTAAGGTTCCACTTACATAATAAACGGAAAATTGCGTACCTTGCTCTTCTCGAACAAGGAAACCACTTACCGCGATTTCCGATACTGCCAAGTATAAGCAAAGTTTCTCATCTTCTTTTGGAGTATGAAGCAGTGGTGGGATCAATAGGTATCACTTTAATTCCTCTAATTCCTGTTGGCATTCCGTGGTCCAAGCGAAATCATTCTTCTTTTTGAGTACAGAGAAAAATCTGTGACTTCGATCTGACAACCTTGAAATGAATCGGCCTAAGGCTGCAATCCATCGTGTTAGCCTCTGCACGGCTTTTACACTGTCCACGATGGCGATGTCTTCGATGGCCTTGATTTTATCAGGGTTGATCTCGATCCCCTGATTCAATACCATGAAGCCGAGGAACTTGCCCGAACCGACCCCGAAAGCACATTTCATGGGGTTGAGCTTCATGTTGTATTTCCTTAAAATCTCGAATGTTTCCTTGAAATGAGCCAAATGGTCCTCTACGCGCAGGGACTTAACTAGCATGTCATCAATATAAACTTCCATTGATTTACCTATTTGTTCCTCGAATATTTTAATTACTAGGAGTTGGTAAGTAGCTCCTGCATTTTTTAGCCCAAAGGGCATCACATTATAACAATATGTTTCATAGTTGGTGACAAATGAAGTCTTTTCCTGGTCTTCTGGGTTTATTTGGATTTGATTATACCCAAAATAAGCATCGAGAAAAGTAAGGACCTCGTGGCCGGCCGTGGCATCGATCATGCGATCGATGTTGGGCAGCGGAAAAGAATCTTTGGGGCACGCCTTGTTTAAATCCTTATAATCTACACACATTCTAAGTTTGTTCCCTTTATTAGGGACTAACTACATTGGCTAACCATTCGGGGTATTTCACCTCCCGAATGGACCCTATTTTAAGAAGTTTAATTACCTCGTCCTTTATGAATGTATGCTTTACCTCGGACTGGGGCCTTCTATTTTGCCTCACCGGTTTGAACCTAGGGTCCAGGCTTAGCTGATGCGTCGTTATATCCGGTGGGATCCCTATTATATCTAAATGGGACCAAGCAAAACAATCTATATTATCGATAAGAAATTGAATATGTCGTTTCCTGAGTTTGGGGGTTAATCCCATTCCCAGGTATACCTTTTGTTCGGGCAAATGCTCGATTAGTATGACTTGCACCAGTTCTTCAACCGTTGATTGGGTAGCGTCGGAATCATCGGGGACCATGGAGGATCGAGGGATCCTTTGATCATCATCTTCGTCGATCTTCTGATTTTCTAGTTGGGTTGAAGCTAACGTCTGTGATTGCTATTTGGCATCTCGTTTCCTGAGTCCGACCCCTTTGTTGACGAAGGTGAGGACATCGAAATTGCTTCTTTGACGGCAAACATTTCTCTCGCGGCCGATTGTTCTCCGTACACTATTTTGACTCCCTCCAATGTTGGGAATTTAAGAACCTTGTGGAGGGTCGAATGTACGGCTCTCATATTGTGGATCCATGGTCTTCCAAAAAGGTCATTGTACCTCATGTCGCCTTCGATTACGTGGAATTTTATTTCCTGGATGGTCCCGGCCACGTTTATCGACAGAATTGGTTTCACATGCCATATTGAATCCGTTTAGAACTAGGGTTGCTGGTATGACCTGGTTATGTAAACCGAGCTATTCTACAACCTTCGACCTAATAATGTTGGCTGAGCTACCTAGATCAACTAACACACGCTTAACTTTAGTTTTATTCATAAGTACGGATATTACCAGTGCATCGTTGTGAGGCTGCATGACTCCTTCTGCATCTTCATCATTAAAGGACAATGTTCTTATAGGTGCGTAATCCTAAGTTTGGGGTCGCTTTTCTCCCATAATCGATGTCTTAGTGCATTTAAGTACCGGCCCTTGAGGGCTATCGAAGCCATCGATGATCATGTGGATGATGTGCTGTGGTTCTTCCTGTTCGTTTTGTTTACCGAAATCCCTGTTTTTGAAATGGTTTTTGGCCCTTTCGCTTAAAAATTCTCGAAGGTGACCTTTATTGAATAACCGGACTACCTCCTCTCTTAGTTGCCTGCAATCTTCTGTTCTGTGGCAATGGGTGCCATGATATTCTCACATTTGATTGGGATTCCTCTAGACATCATCGATCTGCATGGGTCGAGGCCATTTAGTGTCTTTGATGTGTTCGATAGCCGACACGATGGCGGATGCATCAATGCTGAAGTTATACTCCGATAAGCGTGGTGCTTCCTTAGGTTCGGTAGGCCTGTCGAACCCATTTCTGTTCATTAGCCCCCGGGACCCTTGACCTCGATCACTTCTATTATTTCCTTGTGCGGGGTTACGTCTCGATTCATTGATCCTGTGGTTTCTACTATATGGTCGGTATCGGTCCCTGATCGGACCTTGTTCTCGATTGGTGTCCCTTCTCGCAGTAGGTTCAGAACAAAACTGATCGTCTTCGACTCTAATTTTTGTCTAGTACCGATTATGCACGTCGGCCCAAGTAATAGTTGGGTACTCGATCAGATTATGCTTCAACCGCCGTGAAGCCTTCGAACGTTATTCATAAATCAATAACGTGAGCTTGCATAAATCAATAACGTGAGATTTTAAGAATTCAGTAACGTGAGCTTTCATGGATCCTCAAGAATTCAAAAATGTGAGATTTCATACGAAGTTATACTATGTAATAGCAACGGGATTTTGCGATTCTAAGGGAGTACGGTGCAATCCTTCTCAAGAATATCATGCAATTTTTTTCCATACTTCGATCCGCCGTTATGTGATTTGTCGCAAAAGACATGTGTTGGAAGGATTGTCAAGAGAATCAGCTCAGGTATGTTAAGGCTATCCCTTCTTTCCTTTTGGAATAATCCATACAGTACAAACGAAACAAGTAAACGCACAATTTTCATAAATGACTCTATTCATAGAAGTACTAGGGGTGTCAATATTCTTGATTCCGCATTTGAATTTTTATTATATCTTCTGCTCATGGGTATCAAAAAAATACGTAGTTGACAAAGTTTATCCGAAAGGCATATTTATTTTATGACATTCCGAGAAATATTATTAACGTATTTCTTATGCATTTTATGCATTTATACATGTACATTGACCCATGATCAGATGGCGTTATATACATGTATATATGTATATAATATGTATATGGGATATGGGAAAAGGTTACGGCGTTATACACGCACTACCACCTGATCAGCTAGTATACGTTGATGATTTTCCCACAGTGGCCGAGATGATATGATAGGATGCCCTCAGAGGCTTGATGATGTTATGAACGCATATACCTATACATGGTATGGAATTTATATGCATATGCATGACATTATAATATAAATTATTCATAGAGCTATTCAGATATACAAGTTGAGTGTTTTACACCATGTTTTTCTCATGTCTATTGTTTACTAATTTTCATTCCTAAAATACTCGGTACATTATTTGTACTGATGTCCCTTTTGCCTGGGGATGCTGCGTTTCATGCTAGCAGGTCTCGATAGACAGGCCAAGAGTCCTCCAAGTAGGCTATCAGCTCAGCGGAAGGTGTTGGTGCGCTCCATTTGCTCCGGAGTTGCTTTTTTGGTTAGTATGATTTAGACGTGTATTGTTTGGTATGGCGAGGCTCCGTCCTGACCTTTATGACAATTATGTTTTCTTAGAGGCTTGTAGATAGACATCATGTACGTAAATGATTGTATGGCCTTGTCGGACTATGTTCAGTGTACGAGTGTTTATTTTGGTCTTATAGGCCGTATGTCTTGTGTATAAGTTGGTATTTCATGTTGTATTCTACTTATCTCACATCTGCCTCTCCGACTCAGTTATCTATGATAGTATGATACAAAAAGATACGTTATGTTGGTACTCGGTTAGGTAAGGTATCGGATGCCCTTCGCGGCCCATCGGTTTGGGTCGTGACAAAAGTGGTATCAGAGCAGTTCTGTCCTCGGGAGTCTACAAGACGTGTCTAGTAGAATCTTGTTTATGGGTGTGTTGTGCACCACACTTATAAGCAGGAGGCTACAGGTCATTAGGACTGTCATTCTTTCTTCTTACTCTAGATCGTGTGGTATAGCTCAGTTGTAGGAACTCAATTTCCTAAACTCTATCTTATTCATAATACGACGATGCCTACATCTAGAAAGACGGTTGGTAAGAGATTGCATGTGGCTGTGAAAGAGTTGAGTTAGAGGGACTCGATTTTGCATGATGCTTATGATGAGTAAATGTAAGGTCTTCAGTAGATCATGTGTGTACTAAAGCGTGTAAGCCTTTTGATAAGGAGCCTTAAGGCAGGAATATCTATCCACCTCTATGGTGAAAGGCAATGAAAGATTTAGAAGATGGATACAAGTTTCAACAAGTAAAAGAAGCAAGATGAAGAAGGATATGAGGCACCCAGATGGTGCACTCTAGAATATTATAATTAGATGTGAATACTAGCATGATCAAAAAAATTTAGAAGATATGCACTGAAAGCCTGGAATGGATAAATATTACCTTAGTGTGGCTCGCATCCCTAGTAGAGTGAGAACGTTAAGCAACTCGAAGAGCCACTGGATGTAGAGCAAAGGGGAGCTAAAAGCAAAAGGATGTCTTGTTGAAGTTTTCTGAATAAAGTAATAGACATAAATGTTAGCGGGAAATAAGAAAAGAGTTAATGAAGCATTATAAGTAAGATGTGATACATGGATGACAACGGTAGATCAAAAAGATGACAGTATTACAGAGTCTATAGTCAAGTGAAGGAAAAGATGAGAGGTGACAGGCCTTGAGACAACAAAAGATTATAGGCCATAAATTCATATCCTCATTTCGAGAAATAAGTTCGTGACTCCAACATGATTACCAAAAGTAAAAGTTAGACCCTAGAGTAATAAGAAATCAGCATGGACTGATGAAAAAGATAAGTTAAACATGAATTTGGGACTGAGTGATTTGATAATAGTCGGCATTATGAGAATTTCAGATTTGCGTTCCGGTGATAATAGAATGGATGACAGAAGAATAATCTTTGAAGGTCATTTAGTAAGACGCTTCCCTAAAGCAAGAAAGGAGAGAAAAGTTAAGCTTAAGGGACTGTATGTGCCAGTTACACTAAGTGTCACCCTCATCGATGGTGTGGAAAGATGCCAAATATAAAGAGGTAAAACATTTATACGTATATCATTGTAGCACTAAATCTTAGTACTCCTTAAAGGGGGAATATGGAGTTATGTGGCATTAAGTCAGAATTAAGTGGTTCTAGTAACTATGGAATGGTAAAGGAAGAATGCGATAAAAATGAGAAAGGGATGAGATTGCACTTATTCAAATCCTACCGATATGCTATGATTGCGGAATATTATGCAAACACGATGTCAAGGAAAGGAAGTAAGGGTTTCTACCCGAGATGTTATTGATAAATAAGGAGAGAGTGTGAGACATAAGTTAAGACAAAGGGAATAACCGAAGAGGGATTACGCGGAATACAAATATGATAATGGACCAACGAGCAGTTAGTAGTTGATCGAGGAAGAGCCTAGTTATGGCTAGACAAGAGGATACAGGAAAATCAATAGATCGTGCAAGATAAACATAGTGAACCCCTAACATAGTGAATCCAGTCTCATAGATAATGATATTGTGACCCTTGAGGAATGTTCATATAGGAGTTGGGGTAGTTAAAGGTATCGTATGAGTGTTACGGAAATAATAGAGAGTGCCACTAGGCAGATAGTCAAAATATCAAGTTCAAAAGCAACCCTACATGCACAAGGGCGTGGAGGTAAGTAACTACGAATAATTATAGGCAAGGATAGGACATCAAAAGGTCCGTTGAGTATACAATGTAATAAGCTCACAACTTTACAAGAATCAGAGGATCCTCCCTAAGTACTACAATGAAAGACTAGTTGAGGAAATAAGGAAGAAGGCTTCAACCTAAGCTCAGTGACCTAAAGAGGAAATGGTAATGTAAAAACAGACTTAGTACAACATCGTATGCACTCTATAAGAAAGTGGCACCTACCGTGGCTAATGAACGAGAAGTAAAAGTAACATTAGGATTCGAGATCATATGAGTTGCACGAAAAGAATTATTCGATCAATGATCCAAAATTAGTTACGTTATGAACGCACTTAAGATTTCGGAGTATTATCCATGCAGCATATACGTTGACAATCATACAGCCGTAGAAGACTCCGGTATAAGTTAAAAGAAAGAATTGATCCCAGGTCATAGACAAGGGATTGACTTGTTAAAAGATTGTATCAAGGATATTCCATAGCGCCCATGAAAGGCTAAAGTAATAGCTAATTCCAGAAGTCGCAGATCGGAAGATAGCTTAAGCCTACATAAAGGCTGATCAGAAGGAAGAGGAAACTAAAGAGTTACATCAACTAAGTAAATCAGGAGTCTGATTATTGGACCCAGAAAATTATAGACATCATGATTGAGAACATTGCAGAATCACTCTTAATATCAGAAGTACAAAAGTACAACAACCATATTCTATAACGACTCTACGAGAAAGCTAGTTAGAAGAGTATCAGCCTCATAAGAAGTCAGTATGAAGATCCTACCGGATTAAGTGTGCACCAGATGTACAAGTATTATAATAGAGCTTCAAATTATGGATGTAAATTATACCTATGTGGAAAGGAGGTCATGAAAGAGATAGAAGATGCGATGCGAGACTTTAAGGTAAAGTAAGGTAAAGGTGGACAACGTACGAGATACTTAAGCACAGAAGTTTGTGAATAGTCCATACTTCGGATAGAAGGCTAGAAGCACTGGGATTCAGCATCCAGGAATGATAGCGGCGTCATCAGTTGCATATTTTTCAGCCTATGGTTTCTATATATCGAGAGGTCTAGTTAAAAGAGTAAAGAAGAGTTAGAGACGATGTGATGTCTCGCTTGATATTCCAGAATGACATAAGGAAATCTATGATGCAAGCAACTTGAAGGAAGGTTGTGAGTAGTATAAATAGATATGTGTAGGTCACAAGCTAAAATATGGAAAAGCGATAATGTTTTTGGAAGACAGGAGTAAGGATAAGAAAGGGCGAGTGAGAAAGTGACGTTAATGGATAAGTCTTCGGGGTTAAGCCCGTGAAAACAAGAAAGCTAATGGTTTCTATAAGTTATAGAAAGTTCAGTATAGCCTGGATGAACTCAAAGGAGTCTAAGACTAATAGCATTTAGAAGAGATGGAATGTTGTCCTAGTAGTAGAATAAGGGTGTAATTGTGATAGATAAAGGATGACGTTTGGGCCTTTGATTAAGTAATGATTTGAAAGAGAAAAGGGGAATTCATGAATTGTGCAGGATTAAAATACCCACGTAAGGTAAATCACATTGGGATGCTATAAAATACAGTTATGGAAGTATAGTATCTCCCCTAGGTGGATCAGTCTAATCATTTCAGATGTTCCCCGATGAGACGTAAGCCCTAGCGGCAGTGTTACATAAAAGGTCAAATTATCAATGGTAGATTATAGATCAATATTGAGGTGAATCAACAATGGATGGATAAGAGTTACAAAGTATGAGATGAAGGTAGGCTATCATTCTTAAGATAAACAGTAACGAGGAAGCATTAAAGGACTTAGATTTATTCATCTATGATGAGAAGCGAGAGAGTAACCTGGAATTGGGTAGCAGACCTCGATAATAATTAAACTCAGGTAAGAGTTATGGTATAGTCTGACCTACCTATATGCAGTAAAGTCATACGGATGAATAACCAGGTCTATAAAATAAGATATAACAATATTCGTAAGTTCGACAAAGTATCGAGCGAAGAACTTCAGTATACCTATAGATACCCAGAGGGACATCTTATTAAGCTTTGCATATGTTTACAAAGTGAGGCCTAAAGATTGGCTAAAAGCTGGAGGAAAAAGGAGAGAAGTGTCGCATAGGCGCACTTACAAGGTCAGTGTCGTACATGCTGCATGACCGAAGGTAGCAACAGCTACGAGATTGAAAGGATTTCGACCACAAGTCATGGTGTGAGAAAGAGACCTAAAGGGGGGAATGCCTTGGCCTTTGGATTTATTCACAGAATAGTTGCCTAGATGACAAGGACAATATTAAAACCATTCGTAAGAGCTATCAGTGCACAAGTCAACATTCGAGGACGAATGTTCCATAGGGGGAATGATGTTACACCCCATATTTTTGTACATGAAAGTACGCCATAAGTAAATTCATAAAAACTCAGAAATGAGACGTTACATCCCGTATTTTCGTACGTTAAAATTTCGTCGTAAGTTAATCGACATAAGTTCGGGAATGAGATTATTTTGAGATTTTAAGCATTATGCTATTACAAACAAGTGATAAGTAAATTCGTGAAAGTGAGAAGGTAAACGAATCAAAGAAAATGAGTTTCGTTGAAGGTTGTTGGTGTGGGATAAAATACGACCCGAGCTAAAATACCTGATATTTATGGACTAGTACCATACAAGGTACCACATGGCCATGATAGTAAGGTGTACAAGGTATGTTAAAAGTGAGTAGTATTTTAAGTAGAGATAATTCTTAATTATTGTGTAATGAGATATTACCTAATTAATTAGGGAATTATGTGGATAATTGGGCAATTAATGATTTTTAGTGGGAGATTAATTAAAATCTTTGGATAATCAAAGATTTTGGAGGACTTAACCCCCCAAAAAATGTGGCAACATCCCCTTCCCATCTAAATGACTCTTAATAAAGAATGAAAGGTGGCACATGTTAAGGAATAAATGTGACACAAGTCTTGAAAGGTGGGGCCACACCACCAAGTCTAAGATTCATTCTCTAATTCAAAAATGAAGGTGTATTATATCCAAAAAAAGGCTTCAGCAAGATAACTTCATGAGCAACGTGAGCTTTCAATAACGTGAGCTTTCATCTTTCAATGACGTGAGCCTTCATAAATCAATAACGTGAGCTTGCATAAATCAATAGCGTGATCTTTCAAGAATTCAGTAACGTGAGCTTTCATGGATCCTCAAAAATTCAAAAATGTGAGATTTCATATATAGTTATACTACGTAATAGCAACGGGATTTTGCGATTCTAAGGGACTACGGTGCAATCCTTCTCAAGAATATCATGCGAATGATTTCCCTACTTCGATCCGCCCTTATGTGATTTGTCGCAAAATACGTGTGTTGGAAGGATTGTCAAGAGAATCATCTCAGGTATGTTATGGCTATCCCCTCTTTCCTTTTGGCATGATCCATACAGTACAAAAGAAATGAGTAAACGCACAATTTTCATAAATGACTCTATTCATAGAAGTACTAGGGGTGCCTATATTCTTGATTCCTCATGTAAATTATTATTATATCTTCTGCTCATGGGTCTCAAAAAAATAGTAGTTGACAAATTTTATCCGAAAGGCATATTGATTTTATGACATTCCGAGAAATATTATTAACGTATTTCTTATGCATTTCATGCATTTATACATGAACATTGACCCATGACCATATGGCATTATATACGCGTATATATGTATATAATATGTATATGGGATATGGGAAAAGGTTACGGCATTATATACGCACCACTACCTGATCAGCTGGTATACGTTGATGATTTGCCCACAGTGGCCGAGATGATATGATGGGATGCCCTCAGAGGCTTGACGATGTTATGAACGCATATACCTATACATGGTATGACATTTATACGCATATGCATGACATTATAATATTAAATGATTTACAGAGATATTTAGATATACATGTTGAGTCTTTTACTCCATGTTTCTCTCATTTCTATTGTTTATGATTTTCATTCCTTACATACTTGGTACATTATTTGTACTGACGTCGCTATTGCCTGAAGACGCTACATTTCATGCCCGAAGGTCCCGATAGACAGGCCGAGAGTCCTCCAAGTAGGCTATCAACTCAGTGGAAGATGTTGGTGCGCTCCATTTGCTCCGGAGTTGCTTGTTTGGTTAGTATGATTTAGACGTGTATTATTTGGTATGGCGGGGCTCTGTCCCGGCCTTTATGGCAATTATGTATTCTTAGAGGCTTGTAGACAGGCATCATGTACGTAAAAGATTGTATAACCTTGTCGGCCTATGTTCAGTGCATGAGTGGTTATTTTAGTCTTATAGGCCTTATGTCTTATGTATAAGTTGGCATTTCATGTTGTATTCTACTTATCTCACATTTGCCTCTCTGGCTCAGTTATCTATGATAGTATGATACTAAAAGATACATTATGTTAGTACTCGGTTGAGTAAGGTATCGGGTGCCTGCCGCGGCCCATCGGTTTGGGTCGTGACATGAACATTTGATACATAAGGAGCCACTGCGAGAGGTAAGTTAAGACACAGGAAATAACCCAAGAGAGATAATACGGAATATAGATATGGCTAGACAAGTAGATACAAATAAATTAACAGATCGTACAAGATAAACGTAGTGAACCTCAAGATAGGGAATTCAGTCTCGCGGATATGACATTGTAATCCTTGAGAAATATTCATATAGAAGTTGGGGTAGTTAAAGGTACCGTATAAGTGTTACGGAAATAAAAGAGTGTCGTTGGGAAGACAGTCAAAAATTTCAGTTCAGAAGCAACCCTACTAGCACAAGGGCGTGGAGGTAAGTAATTAGGGATAATTATAGGCGAGCATGAACATCAAAAATTTTGTCAGGTATATGATGTAATAAGCTCGCAGCTTTACAAGAGTTAGAGGGTCTCCCCTAAGTACTATAATGAAAGACTAGCTGAGGAAATAAGGAAGAAGGCTTCAAACTAAGCATAGTAACTTGAAGAAGAAATGGACTTGTAATAACAGTCTCACTACAATACTGTATACACTCCATAAGAAAGTGGCACCTATCGTGGCTAATGAACGAGAAGAAAAAAATATTCAAAAGTGATATTTGCGATCATATGAGTTACATGGAATTCAAGTATTTGTGGGCACTAAGATAAGCCAAGGATTCATGCAACAAGTGGCAAAACGACCAGGAAAAGTAATTGCTTACATTTAAAGACAACAGAGAAGGCATGAAAGGAAATCTATGGTGCTAGCAAGTTAAATCTTACGAGTAGTATAAATAGATATATGTAGGTCTCAAGATAAAGTATCGTAGAGAGATGGGGTTTTAGGTAGATAGAAATAAGGGTAAGAAAAGGTCAGTGAGAAGGTAACGAGAATAGGTGAGTCCTCGGGATTAAACCCATCAAAACAAGAGAGCTGATTGTTCTAAGTTATATAAAGCTCGGTACAACCTAGATGAACTCAGAGCACTCTAAGAGTAGGAGAAATTAGAAGAGATGAAATGTTTCCCTGCTCGTAGAATAAGGGTGTAATGGTGATAGATAAGAGGATGATATTTAGGCCTTTGATTGAGTAATGATTTTAAGAAAATGAATTTCGTGAATTGCACGGGATTAGAATACCCCCATAAGATGAGTCATTTTGGGATACTAAGAAATGGGGTTATTGAAGTATAGTATCGTCCCTAGGTGGATCAGGCAAATCACTTCAGATGTTCCCCGATGAGAAATTAGCCCTAGTGACAAGGTATTACGTAAGAGGTTTCAAGTTATCAGTGGTAGATTATAGATCAATATTAAGGTGACTCGACAATAGAGGGATAGAGGTCCAAACTATGACATGAGATTAGGCCGTCATTATTAAGATGAATGGTAATGAGGAAGCATTAAAGGACTTAGATTTATACAGATATGATAAACAGCGAGAGAATAATCTAGAGTTGGGTAGCAGACCTCGGTAACAATAAACCAAAGTAAGAGTTATGGTATAGTATGGAGGAAAAGGGAGAGAAGAGCCGCATAGGCATACATACAAGGTCATAATTGTACGGGCTGCATGACAGAAGGTAGTAACTGTTACGAGATTTCAAGAATTCCGATCACAAGTTGTGGTTTGAGAAAGAGGCCTAAAGGGGGGAATGTCAGGGCCTTTGGATTTATTCACAAAACAGTTGCCTAGATGACAAGGACAATATTAAATTATTTGTAAGAGCAAAAGGTAATGAGGCTGATAAGCGCATCTGTCAACATTCGAGGACGAATGTTCCAAAGGGGGGAATGATGTTACAACCCATGTTTTCGTACGTGAGAGTACGTCGTAAGTCAATTGATGCAAGTTCAAAAAGGAGATCGTCTTTGAAAGTACATAAAGTAAGTTAATCATGTTACCTTGGAGGTTACAAATCTTTAATAACAAGTACCAAGAGGGTTGAAAGGCTTAGAATCTTAACAAATAGAAGAAAATAAGTTTCGTCGAATGTCGACATGTTGAGAATGTTATAACATGTACCTTTGGGGTGATACTAGGGTTTTTAACATGATAAGGAGGTTCTTTTATGAGTTATATTAGTCGTATGGTAGTTGTGTATTAAGTTTTGAAGTCAAGCGAGTTGTGGAACAAAAGTCGGCAAAAGTCATCACAAGTTACATTCATAAATATGCTGAAACTTAGGTCAAATATAGTTGTGTTTTTCTCCCAATATACTTGGAATTAAGGGATTCTCTATATATCAAATTGAATATCTACGAGTCTACTTTCTAACGCATTAAACCGTTCATCAATATGACATTGGAGTAGAGAGATATTCGCATTTTCGCGAGACTGCGCAGACTGGTACGTGACAAGTAGGTGCATGACCTACTTGCTTAAATTAAGGGAAAAGATAAATCCCCAAAAAGGGGCAGATTGAGGGAGGCCAAGGGGCCTTTTATATGGGATTATAATCTCACATTTGCAACATAATCTCATGAGCAAAACATAGTAGAAAACCCCTGCAACTCCTCCCCCAAAAATCCCACTAAGTGATTTCGTGTGATACGAAACGATTCTAGTACTAAAAACCTGGACAGCTTGCTAATTTCCCTTTCTCCTTCTTGTAGCTGCATTGGGGGACTGATTTTGGATGAAGAAGTACTATTTTTGTGGGTTCTACTTATTCCAAGGTTATTTTATTCTTCGCTTTCCCTTATCTAAGCTTCTACGAGTTGTAGCTCGATCGTAAAGACTAGAACTTGCGAGTTTCGAAAGAGTAGTATGTTATTTGTTGTGGTATCACTATTGGCTGGTTGTGAACTTAATTTTAAGTTAAATTGATGGTTTTTTTATATGAGAAGAGTCTTAATTATATATTGTTGGTTGTGTTTCTCGATTTGAAAGAAAAGACAAGTCAGAAACGTGTTTTAGTAATCATAAAAATAGGTTTTGAGTTGCTGAAATTGTGGAACTGTTATGGGGTAGTTTAAAAGTTTTATTGTGTATGAAAATTAGTAGGGATAATTGAATATGTGGCAGTTAATGATGTTGATAAATTCTGGAAGGAAGAAGGGGTTTCAAACTATAATTGTTTAGTCAGAAAACGAGCTTGACGCTCAAAATGGTTGTTGAAGTAATCAGAGAACTTATTGCAAATTATATTGTTTTCCTTTGGGCTGTTTGGTGACTTTTAGTAACTTATGGGATGTAGTAAAAATAAGGGAGGTGTTGTCTATTTTCTTGTAGAATATTGGTTTTGAAAGATGAGAGTTACAATGCTTATATGATGAAGACGAAGTTAGTTTACTCATTGTAGACGTAAGAAGAACGTATTGGTCTTGGTTCATGATTGGAGAGAAGATTGCAAAGGTATGTTAAGGCTATCCCTTTTTTCCTTTTGGCATGATCCATACGATACAAACTAAACGAGCAAATGCAGAACTTTCACAAAAGACTTTATTCTTAGAAGTACTAGGGGTGCCTATGTTCTTGATTCCCCATGTGTCCTATTATTATATCGTTTGTTCATGGGTCTTAGAAAATACTTAAGTTGATAAAGTTTATTTCATGATATTAACCGAAGGCATATTGATCTTATGACATCCCGAAAGATCTTATTCACTTACTTCTTATGGATTGCATTCATTTATACATGTACATTGACTCATGAACAGATGGTATTATATATGCATATATTATATGTATATGGGGTATGGGGAAAGGGTATGGCGTTATATACGCACAACCACCTGATCAGCTGGTATACATTGATGATTTTGCCCACAGAGGCCGAGATGATATGATGGGATGTCCTCAGAGGCTTGATGATGTTATGTACGCATTTACCTATGCATGATATGACATTTATACGCATATGCATGACATTATAAATGTTTCATGATTCACAGAACTATTCAGACTTACAGGTTGAGTTCTTTACTCCATGTTTCTTTCATGTCTTTATATACTTCTTTCATGCTATACATACTCGGTACTTTATTTGTATTGATGTCCCTTTTGCCTGGGGACGCTGCATTTCATGCCCGCAAGTCCCGATAGACAGGTTGATAGTCCTCCTAGCAGGCTAGTAGCTCAGCAGAAGGTGTTGGCGCACTCCACTTGCTCTGGAGTTGCCTATTTGGTCAGTATGATTTGTACATGTATTGATTGGTATGACAGTGCTCTGTCCCGATCTTTATGATATTTATGTACTCTTAGAGGCTTGTAAACAGATGTCATGTATATGGATACTTGTATGACCTTGTCGGCCTATGTTTTGAGTGTACAAATAATAATATCGGCCTTACAGACCTGTATGTCACATGTATAAGTTTCTATACCCATGATGGTGTGATAAGAAAGATACATTACGTTGGTACTCGGTTGAGTAAAGCACCGGGTGCCTGTCGCAGCCCTCCAAATTGGGTTGTGACACGTACGGAGCCTCTAACGGATACCAAAGAGTACTATGTTATTTTCGGCAACAATGCCCTGGCTATATCTCAAAACATTATACATAAGGAACAAAAGATACAATACCCCAAAATGAAGTGGGGCTCACCAAATCAGTTAGGAAGAGGGTGTACCTCTATCACTGATCGATGCGGCCTGCTGTGGAACCACCTGTATCCATTAAAGATACAGCGCCCCCTTCAAAGGGGACGTTCCTACATATGGAATAGTACTAGTATGTAAGACTAAATACCCCCTCAATAGAACAAGTAATAGTACAATGAGAAAGAACATGGAGTCAATGAGAGCCTCAAACAATATAATAATGTCAAGTTAAGTGAATGATAAATTTCAAGTAAATAATAATGTTTTAGGTTGGGAGATCTTTAGTACCGATACACCACCGTATTTTTAGCATGGAGTCCGATCTCAGCCCGATCGGCTAAGCCGTCTCACCTAGAGACATCCAATCACAACACCACTATGTGCACGGCATGGCGTTCGATCTCTGCCCGATCGGCTAAGCCGTCTCACCACAATGTCGTGTGGGTCGACATCACTTCCTCTAGTAATCATCTTGTCACGCCCCGAACCTAGGAGCGAGACAAGCACCCTGTGCCTCACCTAACCTGGCGTACCAAATTGCGACTAAGTGACTCTGAACACATAATGTCATACTTTGGCCATGGGGCCACCTTGCAAGACAATTTGCAAAGCAAAATATAAAACTGAATGTAAACTAGCGCTAACTAAATATCAATATAAAGCTAGGCCGACAAGGCCGTCATAGCTACTACAGCTGACAAACCACCAATTTATACAAACCCAACATACTGCACTAACCAACAGGATATGCCTACAAGCCTCTACTGATAGATGTACTGTGATCGGAACAGGGCCCCGACCTACCCATAACATATATACAGATATACATAAGATGTACACAAAACTCTAGACCTGGCAACTCCGAAAGACATGGAGCTTACCGATCAGGCGGAACTCGGGAAACACCTACTGAGGAGGTCTACCCGTCTGTCTGTCTGAACCTGCACGCATGAAATGCAGCGTCCCCAAAAAGGGACGTCAGTACGAAATAATGTACCGAGTATGTAAGGCAATAAAATAACTGAAATCTGAAACTGAACTGATAATATGATAACTGAAATTAACTGGGAGTCAAAGATGATCTGGAGATATACTTACCTGCTGATACTGACTCAACTCCTTCAATATAGTAAGTAAAATAATTGTACGGCCTTATAAGGCTCGGTATATATAACTGCTCTGCCATAGTAGGCTCGCTCATAGGCGCTCAGCCATACTAGGCTATGTATCTCGACCATGCTGGGCTCGCTCATAGGCGCTCGGCCACAGTAGGCTCGGTATATAACTTTCCATCTGATCAGAGGTTGCCCAATAGGGGCCTGCCCACCGATTATAGCTCGATGGTGGTGAAAATAGTGTAATACTGTATATATATATATAGACCCTCTGCTCTCTTGACTGAATAAAGACAAAACTAAACTGAATATGAAGTCCTGATAAGGAATAATATTGTAACTTATGAGACTAGAATAATGTGAATAAATTCATGAATACGAACTTCTCTTTATGTCTCATTATTCACACATGTAGCTACGAGATCATGCCAAAATGAAGGAAGCCTTAGCCTTAACATACCTTATCACAATCTTTCCAATCACCAAGTTGAACTCACCTCTTCACACCTTAATCTACAAGAATGATAATAATACTATCGTTAAGTTACGAAAGGTACAACTATCGCACAACGAACGACAAACCTATTTTGTATTAAAACGGGCAGCATCTCCCCTATAATATGCCCTTTCTCCAAATTCAAGATAACACCAACAATACAAGAACAGAACAATAACAACATATATACATCATTTTCCAGCCCTATATACACCATCAAATACTACAAAACAGCCCAACACACCCCAATCTCTTCGTACACAAAATGACCACCGTAGTAGTGTCAAACGACCCGAAAATGTTATGACGAACGACCAGACAACCACCCTACATTTATATGGTGTTTATAAACCCCCTTCCTCCTCCAAAACTCCACAAAATAGTAGTAAAACACGCAGCCCAACAGCAACACAAAACAGTCCACAAAACAGTCTGCTACAAGTGAATAACTCGAACTCACGGCTTCCGATCACCGTCCCGTGAGTTCTTACAAGTATAGAACGACTTACCATGAATTTACAGCAGAAAAAATGGATGAAAGAGAGCAGTAAACTCACCTTATTTGTTGGATAACTCAGCTCCTATCTTGGTTCTTCAAACTCCAAGTTTTACCTCCAATTGGAACTTGAAAGGGAGAGAAAATCAATTAGGGTTTGTGGGAAATTTTTGGGAGGATTCTTTGCAGAGCTTATGTCTGGTTATTATGCTCTATTTTAAGTCTAATATATGAAGAAAATAGGCCCTTAAAAGTCCTCTTTGGACGACCCGAAATGGCCCATTTTTGGGCTTTCATTTAAGCAAGTAGGTGACACACCTACTTGTCACCTAGCAGCTTGCGCAGTGTTGCAAAAATGCCCATATCTCTCTACTCCAATGTCGTATTGACAAACGGTTTAATGCGTTGGAAACTAGACTCATAGATATTTAATTTGATGGGTGGAACACCCCATAACCCTAAGTATATTGGGAGAAAATCGCAGTTACATTTGACCCAAAGTTTCAGTAAAACTTATGAATGTAACTTGTGATGACTTTCATGGACTTTTGTTCCACAACTCTCTTGACTTCAAAACATAACAAACGGATGTCATACGACTAATATAAATCATAACATAATCTCCTTATCATGTTAATCACCCTAGTCTCACCCCAAAGGTACATGTTATAACATTCCCAACTTGTCGACTTTCGACGAAACATTGTTTTATTCAATTGCTTTAGCTTCTGAACTGTCCAACCCTCTTTGTACTTGTTGTTCATGATCTTCAATATTTGTAACCTCAGAGGTAACATTATTAACTTACTTTATATACTTTTAAATATTATCTCATTTTTGGTCCTACATTATTTTGCTTACGAAGCATTTTTATGTACGAAAAGATAGGGTGTAACATCATTCCCCCCTTGGAAACATTCGTCCTCGAATGTTTACTCTTAGAGACTTTGGAAACTTTTGCCAGAGTATCCTTCGTACACTAGGTTAAAACCAACCTGCACGTAGCCAGAAACATACTATGCATGCTACACATGGCCAATCTTTATAAATAGCAGCAATTTGCCTCACCGACCGTAAATCATAAATATTGAAAGTGAAAAATAAAAGCTTACCTGATGACCTGCTAGCCTACATAGAGCTATGTTGTAGCGTCCCATCTCGAACCATATCTTCAGTTTGAAATAGGTGGGGGTATTTAGACTTTATTTCTTCCTCTGATTCCCACGTCATCTCTTCTACATTCTTGCTCCTCCATAAAACCTTTACGGAAGCTACCTCCTTATTTCGTAGATTGCGGATTTGTCGGTCTAGGATGGCAACTGGAATTTCCTCGTATGACAAGTCCTCTGTAATCTGTACATCATCCGTGGGCACCACTCGGGTAGTATCGCCAATGCACTTCCGTAGCATAGATACGTGAAAACCGGATGGACAGACTCCAATTCTGAGGGCAACTCTAACTCATAAGCTACTTGGCCCACTCTCCGAATGATCCTATAAGGCCCAATATACCGTGGGCTAAGCTTGCCTTTCTTGCCAAATCTCATCACGCCCTTCATAGGTGAAACCTTTAAGAATACCCAGTCATTAATCCTGAACTCTAAGTCTCGTCGCCGCATGTCAGAATATGACTTCTGACGACTCTGAGCTGTTAACAGTCGCTCCCGGATGAGCTTTACTTTCTCTATGGCCTGCTGAACCAGGTCTGGCCCATGTAACCCAGATTCTCCAACATCAAACCACCCTATAGGAGATCTGCACTTACGCCCATACAAAGCCTCGTACGGAGCCATCTGGATACTGGAGTGGTAACTGTTATTATATGCAAACTCGATAAGAGGTAGATGTTCATCCCAACTTCTTTTAAAATCCAACACACATACTCGTAACATATCCTCGAGCGTCTGAATTGTGCGCTCGGCTTGTCCATCAGTCTGTGGATGAAAAGCTGTGCTGAGATTCACCTGAGTCCCTAGACCTCTCTGAAATGACCTCCAAAAATGTGCTGTAAACTGAGCCCCACGGTCAGATATAATAGAAACTGGTACTCCGTGTAGCCGCACTATCTCCTTAATATATAACTTTGCATAATCTTCTGCTGTATATGTAGATCTGACCGGTAGGAAGTGAGCTGATTTCGTGAGCCTATCGACTATCACCCATATGGAATCGAACTTACGATTAGAACGAGGTAAACCCGTGATAAAGTCCATGTTTATCGCCTCCCATTTCCATGTCGGGATCTCTATAGTCTGCATTAGCCCTCCAGGCTTCTGGTGCTCTATCTTCACTTGCTGGCAACTAGTACATTGGGCGACAAACTCAGCAATGTTCTTCTTCATATCATTCCACCAGTACACATCCTTAATGTCATGATACATCTTCGTCGATCCAGGATGGATGGAATACCATGAATAATGTGCCTCTGACATAATCTTGTCTCGTAGCCCTGCTACATCTGGAACACACAAACGACCCCTGTATCTGAGAACCCCATCTCCCTTGAGCTCTAACAATGGCTTCTTCTACTGCAGAACTCGCTCTCTCAACTCGACCAACTCTGGGTCCTCGTACTGCCTTTCCTTGACTTCAGCTATGAGGGATGATTTTGCAGTGTTTTGGATTACAACTCCACCATCCTCAGAATCTACTAACCGAACCCCCAACGAAGCCAGTTGATGAATCTCTCTAACTAATTGTCTTTTCTCGGGCTCTACATGTGCTAAGCTACCCATAGATCGGCGACTTAAGGCATCTGCTACAACATTAGCTTTCCCTGGATGGTAGAGAATGTTAACATCGTAATCTTTCAATAACTCAAGCCATCGCCTCTGTCGCAAATTCAACTCTTTCTGCTTGAAAATATATTGTAGGCTTTTATGATCAGTAAATACATCAACATGAACACCATATAAATAATGCCGCCATATCTTAAGTGCATGGACAACCGCAGCTAACTCGAGGTCGTGGGTCGGATAATTCCTCTCGTGCTTCCTCAACTGCCTTGAAGCATATGCAATTACCTTCCCATGTTGCATCAGGACATATCCTAACCCGACACCTGATGCATCACAATACACGGCATAACCCTCTAGACCCTCTGGAAGTGTTAGAACTGGAGCTGAGGTCAACCTGTTCTTAAGCTCTTGGAAACTCCGCTCACAAGCCTCTGTCCATTGAAACTTAGTTTCTTTCTGTGTCAACTTCATCAATGGTGCCGAAAGGGAAGAAAAACCCTCTACGAACCTCCGATAGTATCCTGCTAAGCCTAGAAAGCTACGAACCTCTGTCGGAGTGGTAGGTCTAGGCCAAGATTTCACGGCCTCAATCTTCTGAGTGTCCACCTTTATCCCTTCATCTGATACAATATGCCCCAAGAATGCTACAGACTTCAACCAGAACTCACATTTAGAAAACTTAGCATACAACTTACGATCACGGAGGGTTTGGAGTACCGCTCGCAGGTGGTCCGCATGCTCATCCTCTGAATGGGAATAAACCATAATATCATCAATAAATACTATCACGAACAGATCTAAAAATGGTCGGAATAGGCTATTCATCAAGTCCATAAATACAGCGGGTGCATTAGTCAACCCGAAGGACATGACAAGGAACTCGAAGTGGCCATATCGGGTCCTGAAGGCTGTCTTCGGAATATCTTTTTCCCGAACTCTGACTTGGTGGTACCCCGACCTCAAATCTATCTTTGAAAAGCATCTAGCCCCCTGCAACTGATCAAACAAGTCATCGATCCTTGGAAGTGGATACTTATTCTTAATAGTTACCTTGTTCAGCTGTCTATAATCGATACACATCCTCAGCGAGCCGTCTTTCTTCTGTACAAATAGTACTGGTGCACCCCAAGGTGAGGTACTGGGCCTAATGTAACCTTTCTCCAGCAAATCTTCTAACTGCTCCTTCAACTCCTTCAATTCGGCAGGTGCCATTCTATACGGAGGGATGGATATTGGTTGAGTTCCTGGAATCAAATCGATGCTAAAATCAATCTCTCGCTCTGGAGGAATACCTGGAAGCTCATCTGGAAACACATCTGCATACTCTTTGACTATGGGAATAGACTGAAGTGTAGGTATCTCAGCATCTGCATCTCTAACTCGCACAATATGATAAATGCACCCTTTTGCGATCATTTTCCTCGCCTTCAGATAGGAAATAAACCTACCTCTGGGTGTTGGTGTATTACCTACCCATTCAAGGACTGGCTCACCTGGAAAATGAAATTTGGCTGCCTTTGCTCGGCAATCAACTGTGGCATAGCAAGCTGCCAACCAGTCCATGCCCATGATAGCATCAAAATCCATCATCTCTAGCTCAACTAGGTCAGCTGAGGTCTGACGACTACAAATTGTCACCGTACAACCTCGGTAAACCCGTCTAGCAATAATCGATTCTCCGACCGGTGTAGATACCGCAAAAGGATCACTTAGTATTTCAGGCACTATACCAAACTTCCTCGCGACAAATGGGGTAATATACGATAAAGTAGATCCTGGGTCTATCAAAGCATAAGCATCGTGAGAGCAAATGGTTAATATACCTGTCACAACGTCTGGTGAAGACTCCTGGTCCTGTCGACCCGCTAAAGCATAGATACGGTTCTGATTACCACCTGAACTGGAACCTCTACCTCTACCTCGACCTCTACCAGCTGAAGACTGAGACTCGCGCCTTGAAGGATGCACGGACATAGATGATCCTGTTGCTGAACTCGCTGGTTGTGCCATTCCCCCCGAATCTCTATTTGGGCAATCTCGCATCATATGCCCCGGACGCCCACATATATAACAAGCATCAGAACCTGCTCGGCATTGGCCCAAGTGTCCTCTACCACAGATGTCACACCGTGGAGGAAATGACCATGTCTGCGCAGATCCTCGCTGTCGCTGCAAACCCGATACCCGTGAGCTCTCACCTGGTCCTGACTGAGTATAGCGGTCATACCTGTAACCCTGTAACCGAGGTGGCGGAGGCCTAGGTGGCCGTCCGAAGTACTGGGTCCTATAACTACCCTGAGATTGCTCCTGAGACCTGGGAAATCTCATCCTCTTACGTTGCCCTTGCTCAGCCCTCTCTGTACCCTGCTGCCGACGCCTACCCCTTTCTATATTCTGGGCGAATGCCTGAATCCGGGAGATATCCATACTATCCTGCAATGCAGCGGTGGCACATGCCTCGGTTAACTCTGGGGCTAACCCTGCTATAAACCTGTGAATCCTGTCCCGCATAGTAGAAACTATGGATGGTGCATATCTGGCCAATGAGTCAAAACAGAGACTATACTCTCGAACACTCATATTACCCTGCTTGAGGGCTAGAAACTGATCGACTCGAGCCTGTCGGATCTCCCGCGGTAAGTACTGGTCAAGGAAAGCATCTGAAAAATTCTCCCAAATAGCTGGAGGTGTATCACGTTCCCTGGACCTCTCCCATCCCTCATACCAAAGGATGGCTATATCTCGGAGTCGAAAAGCTGCTAGCTCAACTGCCTCTTTCTCCGTGGCATGCATAACACGAAATATCCTGTGAAGCTGATCTATGAAATCCTGCGGGTCCTCCCTCTGATCTGTCCCCGTGAACTCTGGGGGACTCAAAGCAATAAACTCTCGGACCCTTGAACTCCCAGACCCCTCAGAAGTTCCTGCACTAGCTGATGCCCTAGCATGCTGCTGGGTAGCTACCAACTGTGTCAACAAATGCACCGCACTCCTTAAGTCCTGATCTGATGGAAGTGGAGGGGGAACTGGATGTGCGGTTTCCCTAGGAATCTCCGTAGTTGGTGGAGGAGCCGGTAATGGCTGAGTAGGGGTCTCCCCTTGAGCCTCAGACTGGGCCCCATCTACAGGGGGTACCCTGCTGGTCCCCTCACCTACTACTGTATCTCTCCTCTGGCTAGCCGTAGTCTTCCTAGTCACCGTCATCTGTGCATGCAAACACCAACACATAAGTTTAATTCAAATTTCCTATAACTCAGTTCTATAGCATGATTTAGATTTCAAAGAAGTGTAACCAACTCCTAAATGCCCTGTAGTTCCTTGCTTATATAATGTGGTGCACAACACATCTATAAACAAGACCCTACTAGACACGGCTTGTAGACTCCCTAGGACAGAACTGCTATGATACCAAGTTTGTCACGCCCCGAACCTAGGAGCGAGACAAGCACCCTGTGCCTCACCTAACCTGGCGTACCAAATTGCGACTAAGTGACTCTGAACACATAATGTCATACTTTGGCCATGGGGCCACCTTGCAAGACAATTTGCGAAGCAAAATATAAAACTGAATGTAAACTAGCGCTAACTAAATATCAATATAAAGCTAGGCCGACAAGGCCGTCATAGCTACTACAGCTGACAAACCACCAATTTATACAAACCCAACATACTGCACTAACCAACAGGATATGCCTACAAGCCTCTACTGATAGATGTACTGTGATCGGAACAGGGCCCCGACCTACCCATAACATATATACAGATATACATAAGATGTACACAAAACTCTAGACCTGGCAACTCCGAAAGACATGGAGCTTACCGATCAGGCGGAACTCGGGAAACACCTACTGAGGAGGTCTACCCGTCTGTCTGTCTGAACCTGCACGCATGAAATGCAGCGTCCCCAAAAAGGGACGTCAGTACGAAATAATGTACCGAGTATGTAAGGCAATAAAATAACTGAAATCTGAAACTAAACTGATAATATGATAACTGAAATTAACTGGGAGTCAAAGATGATCTGGAGATATACTTACCTGCTGATACTGACTCAACTCCTTCAATATAGTAAGTAAAATAATTGTACGGCCTTATAAGGCTCGGTATATATAACTGCTCTGCCATAGTAGGCTCGCTCATAGGCGCTCGGCCATACTAGGCTATGTATCTCGACCATGCTGGGCTCGCTCATAGGCGCTCGGCCACAGTAGGCTCGGTATATAACTTTCCATCTGATCAGAGGTTGCCCAATAGGGGCCTGCCCACCGATTATAGCTCGATGGTGGTGAAAATAGTGTAATACTGTATATATATATAGACCCTCTGCTCTCTTGACTGAATAAAGACAAAACTAAACTGAATATGAAGTCCCGATAAGGAATAATATTGTAACTTATGAGACTAGAATAATGTGAATAAATTCATGAATACGAACTTCTCTTTATGTCTCATTATTCACACATGTAGCTACGAGATCATGCCAAAATGAAGGAAGCCTTAGCCTTAACATACCTTATCACAATCTTTCCAATCACCAAGTTGAACTCACCTCTTCACACCTTAATCTACAAGAATGATAATAATACTATCGTTAAGTTACGAAAGGTACAACTATCGCACAACGAACGACAAACCTATTTTGTATTAAAACGGGCAGCATCTCCCCTATAATATGCCCTTTCTCCAAATTCAAGATAACACCAACAATACAAGAACAGAACAATAACAACATATATACATCATTTTCCAGCCCTATATACACCATCAAATACTACAAAACAGCCCAACACACCCCAATCTCTTCGTACACAAAACGACCACCGTAGTAGTGTCAAACGACCCGAAAATGTTATGACGAACGACCAGACAACCACCCTACATTTATATGGTGTTTATAAACCCCCTTCCTCCTCCAAAACTCCACAAAATAGTAGTAAAACACGCAGCCCAACAGCAACACAAAACAGTCCACAAAACAGTCCGCTACAAGTGAATAACTCGAACTCACGGCTTCCGATCACCGTCCCGTGAGTTCTTACAAGTATAGAACGACTTACCATGAATTTACAGCAGAAAAAATGGATGAAAGAGAGCAGTAAACTCACCTTATTTGTTGGATAACTCAGCTCCTATCTTGGTTCTTCAAACTCCAAGTTTTACCTCCAATTGGAACTTGAAAGGGAGAGAAAATCAATTAGGGTTTGTGGGAAATTTTTGGGAGGATTCTTTGCAGAGATTATGTCTGGTTATTATGCTCTATTTTAAGTCTAATATATGAAGAAAATAGGCCCTTAAAAGTCCTCTTTGGACGACCCGAAATGGCCCATTTTTGGGCTTTCATTTAAGCAAGTAGGTGACACACCTACTTGTCACCTAGCAGCTTGCGCAGTGTTGCAAAAATGCCCATATCTCTCTACTCCAATGTCGTATTGACAAACGGTTTAATGCGTTGGAAACTAGACTCATAGATATTTAATTTGATGGGTGGAACACCCCATAACCCTAAGTATATTGGGAGAAAATCGCAGTTACATTTGACCCAAAGTTTCAGTAAAACTTATGAATGTAACTTGTGATGACTTTCATCGACTTTTGTTCCACAACTCTCTTGACTTCAAAACATAACAAACGGATGTCATACGACTAATATAAATCATAACATAATCTCCTTATCATGTTAATCACCCTAGTCTCACCCCAAAGGTACATGTTATAACATTCCCAACTTGTCGACTTTCGACGAAACATTGTTTTATTCAATTGCTTTAGCTTCTGAACTGTCCAACCCTCTTTGTACTTGTTGTTCATGATCTTCAATATTTGTAACCTCAGAGGTAACATTATTAACTTACTTTATATACTTTTAAATATTATCTCATTTTTGGTCCTACATTATTTTGCTTACGAAGCATTTTTATGTACGAAAAGATAGGGTGTAACACATCTCATCCCACTTAGGGGAATAATTTCAAAACAACAATCTCATCCCATTTAAGGGGAAACAATCTCATCACATCAACACGGGAATTTTACCCCTCAACCACTCCTACACCAGCACGTGTAGTTCGGGGTTAGGCAATTTCAACCTACCCTTCCTCGGTGACTAAATGATACTCCGAAGTCATTTATGATACAAAGGATTTATAGCTCATTTCATAAATCTAACACACATCTTCTCATTTCATTGGAACTAGTGGCCACAAGTGTAAGTTCGTTCATGGCACGTTGGCCGTATTTCATATTTCATACACACTCCTTTCACTTTCAGACATCATCATGGATTAGCAACAACAAGGCATTTATAATCACGACTTTAAGTTCATATACGGGCAACAAGAGTCTTAAGAACATTGAGTTTTCTTACCACAATTTTTTATAATAAATTGCAATTGAAACATGATTGAAATCCTAATATTTTGACACATTGGTTACATTTGAATACATTCCTGAAGGAGAACATAATATGATAGGACCATTTGGCACACATTTTTAGTATATATCTTTCAACACAAGCTTATTCGGAATAGTCAAATTTATAAGGAATAACTCGTAACATGAGAAATAAGAGATTGCACCTTCATACTTGAAACATACGAGAACACCGAGGGATTCGATTCTAGGAGAGAAGTTTAGCCAACATACCTCGCTTTGAGCTTTCCTTAAATTACTACAATATTTCTAAAATCCTAGGAACTTCAATCTATTTAGATACATAACAAAATTGAACAATAATTAGGAAGATATTCGTGGGTTCAACTAATTTAAGCATTTCATCAAACACTAGGTGGGCATATTCGACTATAGGGTCCTATGGTGATGTTCCTTCACCCCACAAGCAATCCCCACTTCAATAGGTGACGCATATATGCTCCACAACCTCCCTACCACCTTCATTGGCACATGCATGCATCATTAACCAACTCTTTTTCTCAAAATCATTTTCCCCTTTACCTATTCCCAACCCAAATTTCCAAATTGAAGGCTAGGGCTCGAAACTTACCTCTTTAGTAGACAATTTTGCAATCTTTCTTAGTGAATTCTCCAATGCTTGAGCAAGGAATTCTCCAATTCTCTCTAGTTCCTCCCCTCTCTCTTAAAATATCAGAATTCCCCTTCAAAAATGGTCCCTTAAGTCTATTATCAAAATTGGGTCGGGTTATAAAAATAGAAAATGGGCCCTCCGAACTCAACTCTACGGTCGCAAAGTGGACCGCATAACAGGTATGTGGTCCGCTCAATGGACTGCAAAATCAACCTCTAAAAACTGGGCTGCCTTGAACAAGTCTGTAGCCAGGTCTGCGGTCCGTAGGCCAGTTATGCAACCGTGGAAAGGATCATAGAACCACCCAACAAAATTCTTCGTGCTAACTCTACAACGGAAATGCTCCCGCGAAATGATTATGCGGGTGCATAATGGACTGCATAATGATCTTCAAAAATTAGCTTAGACCTTGTTGCATTCTGCGGCCAATCTGCGGTCCGCGAAGAAGTTCTGCAGTCGCATAGTGGATTGCAGAAACACGATGTTCTGCAAAAATTTTATTTCAACTCCCTGACGCTCTGTACAATCCAAAAACTCAGTACCGCGGCGATCTTACGAGCCGCGAAGAATTTCTACAATCCTCAAACATATGAGCCTACCTCGGCGCCACGAAATCCCGGATTCTAGGTGAAATTTTACGGGGCCTTATAATTAGTACTTTCAACCACTCACAACATCATTATTTCATTGGCTCTCTTAGCCATACATATGATTCTTCATTCATGGAACGATGGTCGTATCTCATATTCCACACTTTCATTTCTTTACCTTCAAGGATCATCATCGTAAACATCAACATATAGAATATTCCGAAAATCATAACTTTAAGTTCATTAGCAATGACGTCTTTAAATATAATGGGTTTCTTTCCAAAGAAATGGAACAAAATGAGTGGTAATCGAAGCATAAGTAAAATCATAAACAAGTAATACACCATTTATTTTTAAAATACTTTTCCCAAAGGGCAATACATAGTCTCAACTCATGAGTATGTAAGAACTCAAAATATATTGGAATTACTTGCAAAGCAGAGCATGGTGAATTATGATTGAAACATGGGTTCAAATCATATGCATAAATTACAACAACCATATTTGAATAATTTCCCACTAAGGGGAGCATAATATGATACATAAAGTTTAAAAATGACTTGAGTACGTAAACATTTAAGCAATTCTATTTTCGGAATAGTTGAGTTAAGGCTCACTTCATAATCTTTCACAAATCATTTCATTTCATTAGCACTATTGGCCACAAGTACAATTTCCATTCCTAGCACGGTGGCCACACTTTCGCATACTCATTTCTTTCACTTTCAAGCATCTTTATAGGTTATCAACAATAAGAGAATTTGAAATTAAGACCTTAAGTATGTATATGAGCAATAGAATTCTTAGGCACATGGAGTTTTCTTCAGCTGGTATACGTTGATAATTTTCCCACAGTGGCTGAAATGATATGATGGGATGCCCTCAGAGGCTTGATGATGTTATGAACGCATATACCTATGCAAGGTATGACATTTATACGCATATGCATGACATTATCAAAATAAAATAATTCACAGAGCTATGCAGACGTACATGTCGAGTCTTTTACTCCATGTTTCTCTCATGTCTATTATTTACTGATTTTTATTCCTTACATACTCGGTACATTATTTGTACCGACATCCGTTTTTCTTGGGGACACTGTGTTTCATGCCCGCAGGTCCCGATAGACAGGTCGAGAGTCCTCCAAGTAGGCGATCAGCTCAGCAAAAGATGTTGGTGCACTCCATTTGCTCCAGAGTTGCTTGTTTGGTCACTATGATTTAGATGTATATTGTTTGGTATGGCGGGGCTCGGTCTCGACCTTTATGACAATTATGTATTCTTAGAGGCTTATAGACAGATCTCATGCATATGAAAGATTGTATGGCCTTGTCGATCTATGTTCAGTGTACGAGTGATCGTTTTGGTCTTATAGGCCAATATGTCATATGTATAAGTGTATTCCCTCATGATGTACTCCGGTTTATTTACCTATGAAGGAATGATACGAAAGATACGTTATGTTGGTACTCGGTTGAATAAGGTACCGGGTGCCCGTCACGGCCCATTGGTTTGGGTCATGACAAAAGTGGTATCAGAGCAGTTCTGTCCTAGGGAGTCTACAAGCTGTGTCTAGTAGAGTCTTGTTTATGGGTGTGTCGTGCACCACACTTATAAGTAGGAGGCTACAGGGCATTTAGGATTGTCACTCTTTCTTTTTACTCTAGATCATGTGGTAGAGCTCAGTTGTAAGAACTCAATTTCCTAAACTCTATCTTATTCGTAATACAACGATGCCTACATCCAGAAAGACGGTTGGTAAGAGATATAGATGTGGAAGAGTTGAGTCAGAGGAACTCAATTTTTGCATCATTCTTATGATGGATAAATATGAAGTATTTAGCAGATCATGTGTACACTAAGACATGTAAGCCTCTTGATAAGGAACCTTAAGGCAAGAACATTTATCCACCTTTATAGTGAAAGACAATGAGAGATTCAGAAGATAAATACAAGTTTCAAGAAGTAAAAGAAGCAAGATGAAAAAGGGTACGAGGTATCCAGTTAATAGAGATTATTATTATTTACCATTCCAGAAGGGAGATATAAGCATTTTGAGTTACCTTCAACAGTGACAGATGTATATACAATCGGTCACACCGATCTCAGTTATGCCCTATGGGAGCTAATAGACACAGTTTAAGAGAAGGACGAGTTATCAGGATACGGCTGGGGATAGAGTAACCCAAAATAGTGGATGGATTGGTAGAAGTAGTTGACGTTTCCGAAGGAAAGAGCAAACGTGGTAATGGATCTCCTTGTGAGTCACCTCGATGGTGCACCCTAAAATAATATAGCTAGATATGAGTACTACAAAGTTAAGCATTGGAAGCCTGGAAGGTATAAATATTACCTTAGTGTGGCTCCCATCCCTGGTAGAAAGAGAATGTTAGGCAATTCAAGGAGCCAATGGATGGAGCAAGAGGGGCTAAAAGCAAAAGAATGTTTTGTTCGAGTTTTTAGAATAAAGTGATAGATAGAAATGTTAGCAGGAAAATAAGAAGAGAGTTAATAAAGCAGTATGAGTAAAATGAGGTACATGGATGACAACGGTAGATCAAAAAGATGACAGTGTTACAGAGTCTATTGTCAAGTGAAGGAAAAGACGAGAGGTGACAGGCCTTGAGACAACAAAAGAGTATAGTCCATAAAGCCATATCCTCATTTCGAGGAATAAGTTTGTGAATCTAACGCGACTACCAGAAGGAAAGGTTAGACCTCAAAATAATAGAAATCAGTATGGGTTGGTGAACAAGATAAACTAAACATGAATTGGGGACTGAGTGATTTTGTTACAACCCAAATTCGCATACCATAGATCATGCCGTAAGTTAGTTGACGTAAATCCAATAAGAGATTATCTTTGAGATGATAAGAAGCTAATCCTATTGGTCTTAAACGATACAAGGGTGTATAAGAGTGGTTAACAAGTATTTGAAGTTAAACGAATGGAGGATGTTGTAACCTGTATTTTCGGGTAACACTAGAGGTGATTAATTGTCCCAAGAGGTCTTGTTTTAATGTATTTTAATCATATAATATCCGCATCATAAGTCTTGAAGTCAAGCGAGTTATGAAACAAAAGTCGATAAAAGTTGTCGCAACTTAGGTTTATAATTTTACTTAAACTTTAGGTCAAATGTTGCTGCATTTTTCTCCCAATTTTCTTTGAATTATGGGGTGATATACCTATAAAATTGAAGATCTATGAGTCTAGTTTCCAAATCATTAAACCGTTCGTCGATACGATCTCGGAATAGAGAGATATTCGCGTTTTCGTGAGAGTGCGCCAAGCAGCTCTCTATGGGGCCCACATAGGCGGTTTAAGACATATGGATATATATAAGATACCTCAACCCCGTTTTAAGTCATTATTTTTCAGTATATTCAGACCTTAGAACCCTAAAAACACTCTCTCAAGGTTCTCTCATGATCCAAGACCCAAACAAAGGGCAAACAACACAAATCAAGTGTCAAGAATCCCGTGGCGCTAGTAAGTTTCTTGTTCTTCTTGTTGTTGCGGATTTTTGTTCCAGCTCGTGTGGGAGGTTTTTTTAAGTGCTTTATGTTCTTTAAATACACCTTCAAGTTTTTAATATCAACCCTAGGTGATTTCAAGTCTTCTAAAGTAATTCTAGTGCCGAAAAACCCGAATTAATTGCTAGTTTCGCTTCCTTGTTCTTGTGGCAGAATTGAAGGGATATTTCGTGGAAAATTAAGGTAAAATTGGAGTTGTTATTTCTGTTTAAAGGTAATGAACCTCTTACTCTATATATATTTAAGATTATCCAAGTTGCAGCTAAGTCATTGAAGCTAGAACTTGTGAAATATATATCGAAAGGCTTGGTAGTAATGTTGTTGGTTGGTGGACTATTTTGGAGGCTCAATATGATTATTAATGATGTTGTTTGGGCTGTTTGGTGATTGTATTGACTTGTGTGAAGTCATATAAATAGGGGAGGTGCTGTCCGTTTCATCGTAAAATAGGTTGTGGTCGATACATAATAGTTACGGCGCTTAAACGATAATGATAGTGTCATTTATCTTATTGTAGACTAAGGAGTTGTGACATTTGCATAGCTTGAGGTTGGGCAGTATATACAAGGTATGTGAGGCTATCCCCTTCATTCTTTTGCATGACTCCGATTGTACATAATGTAATGAACGAGCTCCCAAAGATACTCTACTCTTAGAAGCTAGCAGTACTTACATTGCTGCCCTTCTTATGAAACGATTGATATTGATGTTACTTCTCTTATTATTATATTATCAATGTTGTTGGTAGTTCCTTATTCTTATAAGATTCTTGATGAAGAGTTAATCCTAATAACATTTACGAAGGATACCGACCTTACGTCACTCCGAAAGGTTCAAAATGTGATTCCAATGAGTCCAGCATGCATCATATATATGTATCTATTTTACTCTACCGAGCCGCGCTATAGTCGACCGGGTATGGCACCTATTGTGCAACCACTGATCAGTTGGGTTTTACCAAGCTCCGCGTGGCCGGGTATGATTCTACCGAGCCCTATGATGGCCGGGTACGTTTTACCGAGCCTATTATGGCCGGGTACGATATGATGATGGTGATGCCCACAAAGGCGTATGTTTTAAAAGTTTATATATATATGTATGTATCATGTATTTCATGTCAGTAGCCCTCAGAGGTACCCAGATGTCACAGGTTGTATATTCTCTATCCCTGTTTACATTACTGTTCTTACTTATGCTTTCTTGCCTCACATACTCAGTACTTTATTCGTACTGACGTCCTTTTTATTTGTGGACGCTGCATGTCGTGCTGCAGGTCCTGATAGACAGGTAGACGTAGCTCCCCCACCACAGTAGGCTGTCCAGTTCAGCGGTTATTGGCGAGATCCCTTCTCCGGACTTGCCGTGGTCTTGGTATGCATTTTTGTTATAGACATTATGGGTATGTCGGGGCCCTGTTCCGGCAATGTTGTAGCACTTATGTTCCTTTAGAGGCTCATAGACAGGTGTCGACTTATGTATGGTTTAGAATGCCTTTTCGGCTGATTTTTGTTGTATAGTCTTTCATGGCATCATGATAGCTCGTACCTTATATATAGTTTCTTGACAGTCTTGTCGTCCCATGTTATGTATGTTCATGACATTATCTTTCATTGTTGGATGTTCATGATCCATGTCTACTATTTATATTGATCTTGTCGGCCCTTAAAGATAATAAGGAAGGTTAGATAAAATGTACGTTGGTGCTCGGCAAGTATGGCCCGGGTGCTAGTCATGACCCTCCAGTTGGGTCGTGACAAACTTGGTATCAGAGCAAGTCTGTCCTAGGGGTTGTCTATGAGCCGTGTCTAGTAGAGTTTTGATTATGGATGTGTAGCGCGCCACATTTATAATCAGGAGGCTACGTGACATCTAGGGTTGTTACCTTCTTCCTGAATCTAGATCGTGCGTAGAGTTGAGTCGTAAGTGTTCATATCTAATATTCACCTTGTTTTCTTTTAGCGATGCCTTCGACTAGGAAGCAAGCGATTAGTAAACGGCTTGATACAGCTGTAGGAGAGGGTAACATTCAGGTGCCTCCAGCCATAGCAGGCCAAAGTGAGCCTCAGAGTGAGATGCCGTCTCATACCTCTCTGTCTCCTCCAGAGGATATTAGGAGGCACCCAGTACATCCAGTTCCTCCGTCTGGCACTACAGACCACGATATGCGCAGTGCAGTGCAGTTGTTGAGTAGCTTAGTAGCTGCTCAGGCTCAGAGGCAGAATACCGGTGCTGCTGATAAACCGGTTAGTGCAGGAGTTCGTGATTTTATTAATCTAGACCCTCCAGTGTTTACCGGATCAAGCCCCAAGGAGGACCCGCAAACATTTATTGATCAGGTTCATTGTACATTGCGTGTTATGCATGCTAGTGATACAGAGGCAGTAGAGTTGGCTTCTTATCGGTTATGGGATTTAGCGATTTTATGGTATGATAGTTGGGAGAGATCTAGGGGTCCGAACGCTCCTCCAGCCGTGTGGAAGGAATTTTCTGAGGCCTTTCTTCATCACTACTTACCAGCTGAGATACGATGAGCTAGAGCTGATAAGTTCTTGAACCTTCGACAGGGTAATATGAGTGCATGAGAGTATAGTATATAGTTTGATTCTTTATCAAGGTATACTCCCCATATGGTGGCCGAGATGAGTGATAGGGTGACCACATCTGATAAATGAGTGCACAACAGCCTCCTTGGTAGAGGGCATGGATATTTCCCGTATTCAGGCTTATGCCCAGACCCTTCAGGATCATAAGTTATATGCTAAGCTCTCTAAATGTGAATTCTTGCTGAACTCAGTAGCATTCCTTGGCCATGTGATATCTGATGCGGGTATTAGTGTCGACACTCAGAAGATCGATGCAGTGAAGAATTGGCCGAGACCTACAACTACAAGAGAGTACAACAACCATATTCTATAATGACCCCATGATAAAGCCAGTTAGAAGGGTACCAACCTCATAAGAAGTCAGTATAAAGCTCTTACTGGATTGTGTAACGAGGTGCGAGTATTATAATAGAGCTTCAAGTTGTTGATGTGAATTATACCTCTATGGAAGGGAGGTCATGAAAGAGATAGAAGATGTGATACGAGATTTTAAGATAAGTAAGGTAAAGATGAACAACGTACGAGATACTTAAATACAGAAGGTGGTAAATAGTCCATACCTCAGATAAAAGGCTAGAAGCATTGGGATTCAGTATCCAAGAAGGATAACGGTGTCATTAGCGGCATATTTTCCAGCCTATGGTTTCTAGGCATCGAGAAGTCTAGTTAAAAGAGTAAAGAAGAGTTTGAGATGATGTGATGTCTCTCTTGATGTTCCAAAATAACATAAGGAAATCTATGGTGCAAGCAAGTTGAAGGAAGGTTGCGAGTAATATAAATAGATATGTGTAGGTCGCAAGCTAAAGTATGGTAAAGCGGCAAGGTTTTAGGAAGACAGGAGTAAGGATAAGAAAGGGCAAGTGAGTAGGTGATGGGAATGGATAAATCCTCGGGATTAAGCCCATAAAAACAAGAGAGCTGATGGTTTCTCTAAGTTATGGAAAGCTCAGTATAGCTTGAATGAACTCAAAGGAGTCTAAGACTAATAGTATTTAGAAGAAATGGAATGCTGCCCTGGTGGTAGAATGAGGGTGTAATTGTGATGGATAAAGAAAAGCGTTTGGGCCTTCAATTGAGTAATGACTTGAAGGGGATTAAAATACCCACGTAAGGTGAATCGCATTGGGATACTATGAAATACGGTTATGGAAGTATAGTATCGCCCCTAGGTGGATCAATCTAATTATTCTAGATGTCCCCAATGAGACGTGAGCCCTAGCGGCAGTGTTACATAAGAGATTAAGTTAGCAGTGGCAGATGATAGATCAATATTGAGGTGAATCGACAATGGATGGACACAAGTCACAAAGTATGAGGTGAGATTAGGCCAACATTCTTAAGATGAACAAGTAATGAGGAAGCATTAAATGACTTAGATTTATACATATGGGATAAGTACCGAATGTAACCTGGAGTTCGGTAACATACCTCAGTAACGATAAATCAAAGTAAGAATTATGGTGTAGTATGACCTACCTAGATGCAGCAGAATCATACGAATGGATAATCGGACCTATGAAATAAGATATAGCAATATTCGTAAGTTCAAAAAAAAAGTACCGAGCAAAGAATTTCAAGTATACCTATAGATGCCCAGAGGGACATCTTATTAAGCTCTTTATATGTTTACAAAGTGAGGCCTAGAGATTAGCTAAAAGGTGGAGGGAAAAGAAGAGAAGAGTCGCATAGGTGCACTTACAAAGTCAAAGTCATACAGGCTTCATGATAGGAGGTAGCAACAGTTTCGAGATTGGAAAGATTTCGATCACAAGTCGAGGTATGAGAAAGAGGACTAAAGGGGGGAATACCCTAGGCTTTCGATTTATTCAAAGAACAGTTGCCTACATGGCTAGAAGAATATTAAAGTATTCGCAAGAGCTATGAGTTATGAGAATTATAAGTGCATCAGTCAACATTCAAGTACGAATATTCCAAAGGGGAGAATGATGTTACACCTCATATTTTCGTACGTAAAAATACGCCATAAGTAAATTGATGAAAGCTCAAAAATGAGATATTACATCCCGCATTTTCGTACGTTAAAGTTTTATTGTAAGTTAATCAATATAAGTACGGGAATGGGATTATTTTGAGATTATAAGCATTATGCTATTTTAAACACATGATGAGTAAGTTCGTGAAGGAGAAAGTGTAAGAAAATCAAAGAAAATGAATTTCATCGAAGTTCGACAAGAGGAGTTTAGCCAACATACCTCGCTTGAGCCTTCCTTACTACAACATTCCAAGAATCCTAGCGACTTCAATCTAGTAAAGACATGACAAATTTGAACCCCAACTAGGAAGATATTCATGGGTTCAACTCATTTGAGCATTTTATCAAGCGCTAGGTGTGCATTAAGGTTTCAAGATTCTCCTATGGTGGATTTCTTCATCCCACAACCCAATATTTACCCATTTGAGCTTAATAACCTTCCCTCCAACCTTGATGGTACATGCATGCATAAATAACACTCAATAATCACACTTCTCATTACCTACTTTCTATCCAATCCCGAAATTGAGGGCTAAGGAGTAGAATCTTACCTCTTGGGTGAAGACCTTGTGAGTTTTCCTTGTTGAATTTCAAAGGTTGAGCAAGGGTTGATGAACAAAGTACTTGGGGCTTCCTCCTCTCTCTCTCTCTAAAACACACCCCTCATTCTAAAATGACATATTTTTGCCTTCTAAACGAGACCTAATGGCTTTTAATCAAATGGGGTCGGGTTATAAAAATCAAAAAATGGACCCTCCGAACTCAACTCTGCTGTCGCAGAGTGCACCGCAGAGCAGGTATGCGGCCCGCAAAATGGACCGCATAAACAGTCCCAAAAACTGGGCTGGCCTGGTCCAGTCTGCGGCCAGGTCTGCGGCCCGCATATCAATTATGCGGCCGCAGAATGGACCGCATAATCTCCCTCCGGAAATCTTCATGTTGGTTCTGCGATGGATGTGCGGCCCGCGAAATGATAATGCGGTCGCATAGTTGACCGCAAAATAATCTCAAAAATTGGCCCATTTCTTTACTTCACTCCGCGGTGGATCTGTGATCGCATAATGGACCGCAAAAACGTCCTACTTTGCAATAATTTTTCTTCAACTCCCTGATGCACTGTACAACCCAAGAAGTCTGTACCGCGGCGAGCTTGCAAGCCACAGAATTTCTACATTCATCAAACACATAAGCCTACCTTGGCATCACGAAGCCCCAGGTTCTAGGTGAAATTGTTTACGGGGCCTTACACTTTAATCATTGAATTTTGAGGAGAAAATTGAGGTTTTTGTCTAAACTTTAATAGAGTATAAATTGGGGATTTGGGAGTCGATTTGAACTCGATTTTGGAATTTAATCATATATTTTGACTCGTAGGGTTATGGGTAGTCCAGATCAACCCTTGACTCGAGTTTTGACCATGTTGGCCCGAGTTGACTTTTGTTGACTTTTGGAAATTTAATTAGAGATTGATGTTTATTTTTTGGATTTATTTACTATGGCTTAGTTTGACGTTATTGAGTTGTATTTGACTAGATTCAGATCATTTGGAGGTTGATTTGAGAGGGAAAGCTATTTTGGAAGGTTAAAGACTGTCGGGTGGAGGTAAGTCTCTTTTCTATCCTTGTAAGAGCGAATTCTCCCCATATGTGATCTATTAGCTACTTGTAGCTCGATTTAGGAGCTACGTATATGCGAGGTGGTGAACGTTTATCTGTAGCTAGGTTGTGCCCCTATCCGGTAATGTTTGGCTTAAATTGTGCCTTGTTTGGGATATGTGAGCTTAATATTTATGTTTCATTGATTCTATGAATACGTGATAATTTTTAATTATGGCTTAGATGAATTAGATTGTAAATTGTTGAATTGGGCTAGATGATGGTTTTTCCATATTGAGATTCTTTGCTAAGCCGTAGTCATATATTTGTTTTATTGATTCATGATTTGGTGGTTACATGGTTTGATCTATTCATATTAAATGTTATGAAAAACGTTTTTGAACGTGAAATTGTTTATTGGAAATTCAGTGAATAACATGATTAACCATAGTCATCTTTTAGCCGTATGTGCTTTTATCCATATTTTTATTATTATAATCCGGTGCCTTTAAATATGTTTCCTTATACATATATTTATGAGTTAGAGAGTGAATATTGTGAAAATATGAGAATTCTGGCTCCATGAATATTATGACCGAATATTGGTTAATGATGATGTTGTGTGGATCGGGTTGCATGCTGCAATAATATTAGTTAACTTTTCCAAAAATAGATACAACCCACACTATGTTTACGAAACCTCTAACAGGAACAAAAAAGTGCTACGACAGTGCCGGCAACAAGGCCCCGGCTATACCTCAAAACACTATGTACATGGAACAAGAGATACAGGACCCTGAAATGAAGTGGGGCTCACCAAGTCAGCTGAGGAGAGGGTGTGCTCCTATGACTAATCAATACCACCTTCTATGGAACCAGCTGCATCCATTAAAGATGCAGCGCCCCCGGCAAAAGGGACGTTAGTACATATGGAATAGTACTAGTATGTAAAACTAAACATCCTCTCAATAGAAACAGCAAACGGAGAAGGAAACAGGAAATCAATAAGGGAATCAAATAGTATCAAGGTGTCAAGTTAGTGGAAAGGCAAATTTCAAGTAAGTTTCAATCTTTTTAAGTTGGGAGATCTTTAGCACCGATACACCACCATGTTTTAGCACGGAGTCCGATCTTAGCCCGACCGGCTAAGCAGTCTCACCCCAAGACATCCACTCACAATACCACCATGTGCGCGATATGGCATCCGATCTCAGCCCGATCGGCTAAGCCATCTCACCACAATGTCATGTGGGTCGACATCACATCACATCTCGCTAGCAATAATCTCATCCCATATAAGGGGAAACAACTAAACACATCAATCTCATCCCATATAAGGCAAAAACATCTCATCACATTAACACGTGGGTTTACCCCTCAATCACTTCTACATCGGCACGTGTAGTTTCGGGGTTAGGCTATTTCGACCTACCCTTCCTCGGTGGCTAATCGATATTTCCAAATCATTTACTATTAAAAGGATTTACCACTTATTCCATAATCTTTTGCATATCATTCATTTCATTGGCACTAATGGCCATGACGCAATATCGTTCTTGGCACGTTGGCCGCACATCATATTTTATGTTCTCTTCTTTCACTGTCAAATATCATCATGGATAATCAACGACAAGGCCTTTAAATTTAAGACTTTAAACACATATTTGAACAACTTACGGTCTTAGGCACATGTGATTTCTTACACAATTTGACATGATAGCTTTCATTAGAATCACGTTTTTAAATCATAACATAATAACACACAGCCCATACTTTACCACATTCTCAAACAGTAACTCAACATAACAAGAATCTTTGGAATACATATTGAATGCATATTTATTTTGACAGAAGGCTTATTTGGAATAATCAATTCATAATGAGCATCACGGGACTTACAAGGCCATTGTGGGGTTCAATTCTAAGAGAAGAGTTTAGCCAACATACCTCTCTTTCAGCTTTCCTTAATTAACTACACAGTTTCGGAATCCGAGCAACTTTGATTTATTTAGAGACACAACAACATTGAATATGAATTAGGAAGGAGTTCATGATTCTAGCTCATTTGAGCATTTTATCAAACACTAGGTGGCCATTATGATCTCAAGGTCCTCCCATGGTGGGTTCCTCTAATTCACCACCCAAAATTTACCTAATTGAGCTCAATAATCTCCCAACAACCTTAGATAGTACATGCATGCAAAATGAACAACTCCCATCCCCAAAAATTGCCTTACTCATTACCTGTTTCTAATTAAATCCCGGAATTGAGGGTTGGGGAGTAGAATCTTACCTCTAGGATGAAGACCTAGTTAGTTCTTCTTGTAAATTCTTCAACTTTGAGCAACAATTGATGAATGATAATCTTAGGAACTTCCCCTCTCACTCTATAGCACTATATCTCTCTAGAAGAATCCCTACAATCGTCAATAGGTAAGCCTATTTTGACACCACGAAACCCTAGGTTTTAGGTAAACTTTTACGTGGCCTTATATGAACCATGACATCAAAGAACACTGGAGGGAAAACAAGTTGAAGTTTTGTCAAAATAATAGGAATTTCTACCTCTAGGATATCAAGATTTTCAATCGTCAAGCACTTAAGAGTATATATTCTTGAAAAAATCTCCTAAGGCTATAATTGGATCACACACTTCCTTGGGTAGCAAACCACGTATAGCTACTGAAAAAATGTCTTGCAACAATACATGATGATCGTGACATTTCAATCCATGTATCATTTTTTCCTGTACGTTAACACACCTTGAAATGTTTGAGAAAAAGGCATCAGGAACCTTCAGATTAGCTAAGAAACTGCATACCTTCAGCTTCTCTTCTGGGGACAATTCATAGCATGCTGCTGATAATAAAATATTATTCCCATCCTCAATTGGATGCAACCTTTATCTAATTCCAGGGTCCATCAAGTCATATCTACTTTTCAATGTGTCTTTTGTCTTTCCAACCATATTCATGAAAGTTGATATAATATTATCGGATCAAGGTTATGTCGTAACATAAGACTCTTCCAATAAGGCAATTGGAAAAATATACTTTTCTTCTTCCAATTGTAAGCATTGTTTTGAACATCACGCTTTCTCTTTTGTCCTTTACCAAAAGTCACATTACCCAAAGCTTGTAATTTCACAAGTGCTTCATCACCTGTTAAAGGAGTTAGGTTAAACTCCCATTTCAACTTTCCCATCAAATAACGTCCTACTTCTCTGCCATGGATGGTCCATGGGAAGGAATCGACAATGACCTATATAACACAACTTACTACGTAAGGAAGTCGATTGTGCATCTTTATGGAAATAAGGGCATTCAAGCTTACGTTTGGTTGACCATCCTGAATTATTTCCATTTGCAGTAAAGTCATTGATCATCCATATGATAACTACACACATCAAAAAATTAAATTTTGAGTGTGCATCATAAGTCTCCACCCCGTCCCATAATTCTTTCAACTCTTCAATCATTGGTTGTAAATATATATCGATATCATTTCCTGGACACTTGGGGCCTAGAATAAGAAGTGTCATCGTGAAATATGGATTTTTCATGCAATCCCATGGTGGCAAGTTATACGTAGCTATTACGACTGGCCAAATTGTATAATTAGAACTCATGTTCCCATAAGGTTGGAACCCGTCACTCGCCAAACCTAATCGAACATTTCTTAACTCAGCCGAAAAGGTGGGATGTCGTGCATCAAAGGATTTTCATGCTATTGAGTCAGACGGATGTTGCAAGACACCATCATCAATATTTTCCTCTTTGTGCCACCTAATCCTTTTAGTTGTTTCTCTTGCCATGTACAATCTTTAAAGCCTTGGTTTGATTGGAAAATGCTGCAAGATTTTATGAGCTACTTTCTTGCCTCTATGTTCTTTGGACTTCCATCTAGACTTACCACCCTTAGGACATGCTTGGACATCGGCATAATTACGCCAATATTAAATACAATCATTCCGACATGCTTCAATTTTTGTGTACCCCAAACCGAGGTCACAAAGAACTTTCTTTGCTTCATAGAAAGAATTTGGCACAAATGACCCCTCCAGAAGAACTTCTTTAAAGAATCTCAACAACGCATCCATCGATTTGTTGCTCCAATGGTTAAGACACTTTAAGTGAAGTAGTTTAACAACAAAAGACAACTTCGAGACTTTTTAAAAAACAGGATAAAATTTTGTCGCAGCATCTTCTAACAATTTGTAGAACTTAGTTGCATGTACATTTGGCTCTTCATTGTCCTCTGAATTATTATTAGTATTATTATCCTCCACATTCGTATATCCACAAGCATCGTGAATCATTTCAGTAATATTATCCTCTTCAATGCTATCATCTTATGCTTCATCACTAATTGTAGTATTGGAAGTTTCAACTCTAACTAATCCGTCTCCATGAAAGTCCCACACTTTATAAAAATTCAAGAAACCCTTCCTCAATAAATCTCCTCTTACACCAACCCTTAGCTTGAACATGATATTCATACACCCTTTACAAGGATACTGAATCATAGTGTTCACCATTAGTTGACTGAATGTCCAATTAAGAAAGTTGTCTACTCCATCTCTATACCTTTAGTCGACACTATTCCTAATATTCAACGAACTTTTATCCATCATATCTATTTTAAAAAATAAATAAATGAATGAACTAATTAAAAGTGGAAAGATGATAATAATCAAAATATCTATAATAAGTAACATACCATAAAAAGATGAACAAATCAAATCACTTATAAATAAAAAGAGAATTATTGCAGCAATTGTTTCCTCTTACACAACCTTTGATTAACAAGGACAATAAACAGTTTCATAAAATGAATTTATACACTACCACATAAAAAAGAATTTATTGATTTTCTTGATCTCTAAAAGATCCATTAAAAAGGTGGATGATGTTGAAGTTTACATGCTTGATATTCCAAAGTTGTGGATTAAAATGGAAAGCCTTTGGCATAGAACATTGTTTGCGGATGAAGAATGTTGTATGTGGATTAATGCCAGCAAGCTACGATGTAGGAGAAATTTCATATATTTTACTCAGCAAGTAAGTGGAAACTGGTGTCTATTTTACATGCAAGAAAAAGCAATATCAACAGCTTCTGAAGGCAACCATTTTGGTATTGAATCTTTGATGTAGAATTGATCATCAAGAGCAACCAGTAATTTTCTTCTTCCTGTTTATTCACTATAATATTTGATTTTCTATGGGGAAAAAGCGTGGAAAATGGTCAATTTTAACACAAGATTAAATACATGTACTTCTTCAAATTCTTATGTAAATTATGATCTCAATACAACATGAATAATCAACCAAGCAACTATTACTCAATCCCCCTTACTAAACATTTTGCAGCATTATGTTATACACGACATGGTATTGCTACTTAGCATATTATAACCATACAAGAACAAAATAAGAATGGAATGCTAACATGTAAAAGGTCTCTCAAGAAGAATATTTTAACTTACCCAGGAAAAGAGATAGCTGAGATTCTGTCAAGACCGAGAATCGACAATAACAATACCAAATACGCTTCAAATGTGTTACACTCCATGTTTTCGTACGTAAAAGCATATCGTAAGTCAATTGATGTAAGCTCAAAAATGAGATCATCATTGAAAGTACATAAAGTAAGTTAATAATATTACTTTGGAGGTTACAAATATTAAAGATTAAGGATAACAAGTACCAAGAGTGTTGGAAGGCTTAGAAGCTAAACGAATTGAAGAAAATAAGTTTCGTCGAAAGTCGACAAGTTGGGGATATTATAACGTGTACTTTTGGGGTGAGACTATGTCACGCCCCGAAACTGGGGAGCGCGACCGGCGCTCAACCTAGTAAACCCGGACGAGCAAGCCTATTAGATTTTCTTCTACCCAGACTCATCCATGAATAAATAGATTACATATTTTCGTTAATCAGACAATAAGATTATCATGTATGCAATACCAATTCATTACCAATAGTTACCTCATTAATAATTCTCAAAACACACATACACCTTCATGGTGCAAAGTGGAACGAGTAATTTAATCATAACAAAACTTGTTTAATATTCCCAACACCCATATACAACCCATACTTAGTCTACGGAGCCTCTAAAAATACCAAAGAGTACAATGATAGTACTAGTCTGCAACAAGGCTCCGGCTATACCTCAAAACACGATAACACGTACAAAATAAAAGATGCACAACTCCGGAATGAGATGGAGCTCACCAAGTCAACTAGGAAGAATGAGCACTACAATCACCGGTCAGTATCCTCCGTTGTGGAACCAACTGCATCCATTAAAGATGCAGCGCTCCCGGCAAAAGAGACGTTAGTACATATCGAATAGTACTAGTATGCAAACCAAACACCAATTTAAGAACTCGGAAATACAATATGAATATGATGAATCAAGGAGATAATAGAATAGCATAGATAGCCGTTTAAACCAAAGCAAGCTCATCAAGAGTTGTCATTAACATTTATAGAATTTAAGATGAGATCCTCTGTAACCATTTTCACACAAAGCGGCCTCGCCCCCTCACCCTAATGTATGTAACTGGAGGTGTAAGCACAATAACAAATCTATACTCAAGCGGCCCTGCCGCCTCACCCCAATGTATGCGGGTGGAGGTGTAAAAACAATACCAATTTTCACACAAGAGGCCCCGCCGCCTCACCCCAATATATATGCGTGTGAAAATGCATCAACGATACCAATACCTATACAAAACGTCCATGCCGCCTCATCCCAATGTATATAGGTGGGTGATGGTGCAACAACCATACCAAAATCATACACAAAGCGGCATTGCCGCCTCACCCCAATGTATGCGGGTGGAGGTATAATCCCTATCACAATCTCTACAAAATTTGGCATAATTATTTCCACATAAATCACGACTTGGAATCATAACATGTAGATACATAATCCATAGTTTGGGACACATCCTCAATTTATAATACAATATGATAAGAGCATTTAAAACACGAATTGAACATATATCCTTGTCACAAAACTTATTTGGAATACTCGATTTGTAATAAATATCTTGGAACTTACAAGGATATTGGGGTTCCAATTCTTAAAGAAGAGTTTAGCCAACATACCTCAATTGAGCTTCCTTAAACTCTAAAATATTCCGGAATTCTTAGCAACTTCAATCTATTTTAGAAATATAGCAAGTTGAACCAAAATTAGGAAGATGATCATGGTTCTAGCTCATTTGAGCATTTTATCAAACACTAAGTGTGCATTCCTTCAAGGTCCTTTTATGGAGGATTCCATCATCCCACAACCCATTCCTTACCATTTTAGTTCAACAATCTTCCTACGCCCCTTTGATAACACATGCATGTAAAATAAAAAACTCTCATACCCAAATATTATCTTGCTAATTACCCATTTTCAGATAAATTTCGAAATTAGGGGTTAGGGTGTAGAATCTTACCTCTAGGATGAAGACCTAGTGAGCTTTCCTTGTTAATCTTCAAAGCTTCGAGCAATAATTGAAGGACAATTTTTTAAAGATCACTCTCTCACTCTCAAAATGTCAAATTTTAGCTCATAAAATGGTACAAATTGTCTATTTAACAAAGTAGGGCCGGTTATAAAAACCCAAAAATGAAGCTCCAGAACAGGGTATGCGGTTGCATATGCGATCGCAGAATTGGTGCCAAAAAAACTGGAAAGAATCTGCCTGGGTCTGCGGTAGTTATGTGGCCGGCAGACCTGTTCTGTGGTCACATAATGCAGCACAGAACTGGTCTGCGGTCGCATAATGCACCGCAGACTTTTGCCCAAACTGCCTCGCCCTTGCTTCATTCTGCGACCATTATGCGGTCCACAGAGTGATTCTGCGGCTGCATAGTGGGCCGCAGAAATACATTTTTCTGCCCAAATTTTTCCTTCACTTTCCAGTGCATTGTTCAACTCAAAAAGTCTGAGCCGCGGTGAGCTTTTACGGGTCCTTACATTCTACCCCACTTAGAATTATTCATCCTTGAATGAGGGTCAAGTTCCGTTATTAGCATTCAATGTAACTCAATTATTAATTCACACACACCAGTAGTTTTAAAATTTGGCTAACTCCCCGAATTTCCAATAATTTTGCCAGAGCCTCCCTTGTAACTGGGCCTATCCACCTGCCAAAGAACCCTAGAAACACATCCTAACAACATATACATAATCCAACGACGTAACATAACACAAAACAACACCAAATGTGGCCTCACAAGCAATATATTACCATAAAGGAACACCCTTAACGTCAATTTGTACAAATGATACAATTCATAGAAGGTAATCCTTAGAATTTTTCATAGAACACAACTTTATATATACATGGCTATTCAAATAAATAAGGATATTTTTTCTTCATTTCTTCCTCGGCCTCCCAAGTAGCCTCTTGAACCTATTGGTTTCTCCATAGCACTTTAACGGAGGAAATTTCTTTATTTCTCAACTTTCGGACTTGCCGATCAATAATAGAAACTAGAATCTCTTCATACTTCAATTCCTCATTAACCTCAATAGTCTCAACCGGAACAATGAGTGTCGGATCTCCAACTACTTTCTTCAACATAGACACATGAAACACCGGGTGCACTAATGACATCTCAGGTGGTAGCTCAAGCTTGTACGCCACCTCACCGATCCTCCGAATGATTCCGTACAGTTCGACATACCTCGGACTTAATTTTCATTTCTTACCAAATCGCATTACACCTTTCATAGGGGAAACTTCCAAGAATACCCAATCATCTTCTTTGAACTCCAAATCCCTACGACGAACATCCGAATAGGACTTTTGACGGCTTTGAGCAGTCTTCAACCGTTCCTTAATGATCTTAACTTTTTCCATAGCCTGATGTACGAGGTCTGGCTCTATCAACTCTGCTTCCCCAATTTCAAACTACCCAATAGGAAATCTACATCTCCTACCATATAAAGCCTCGAACGGTGCCATATGAATGCTACCATGATAACTATTATTGTAGGCAAATTCTATGAGTGGAAAATGATCATCTCAGCTACCTTTGAAGTCTAGAACACAATGTGCAACATATTCTCAAGTGTCTGAATAGTCCGCTCTGCCTGCCCGTCAGTCTGCGGGTGAAAGGTTGTATTAAGATTCACCTGAGTACCCCAAACCTTGCTAAAATTTCTTCCAAAAATTAATAGTGAATTGTGCTCCCCGATGAGAAATGATGGATACTGGAGTGCCATGCAACCTGACTATTTCTTTGATATACAACTGAGCATATTGTTCTGCTGTATCTGTAGCCTTAACCGGCAAAAAGTGTGTTGATTTCATGAGTCGATCCACAATCACCCAAATTGAGTAAAACTTGTGCGAAGTGCACGGTAGTCCTACCACAAAGTCCATATTAATCATTTCCCACTTCCACATTGGAATTTCTATTTTCTGTGCCACTGGGCCGTTGGTGTTCGGCCTTCACTTGCTGATAATTTGGACATCTCACCACAAAGTCCGCTACATTTGTCTTCATATCATTCCACCAATAGACTTCCTTAAGATCATGATACATTTTTGTAGAGCTCGGGTGCACGAAATACCTAGAAGTGTGAGTCTCGGTCATGATTCTTTCCCGGAGACCATCCACATTTGGAACACATAACCGCCCTTGGTACCTTAGCGTACCATCATCAAAGCCAAGAGAAAAATCCATAATCTTATGTTTATGAATCCCCTCCTTCAATTGCACCAAAAATGGATCGTTGCATTGCTTCTCTTTGACTTCCACAACAAGTAATGATTCAGCCCTATTTTGCACAATTACCCCTCCTTCACTAGAGTCCGCAAGACGAGCTCCCAAACTAGCCAATCGGTGAACTTCCTTGGCCAATGGCCTTTGATATGCCTCCAAGTAAGACAAATTACCCATATATTTTCGGCTAAGAGCACACACCACAACATTGGTCTTTCCCGGGTGATACAGGATATCGATGTCGTAATCTTTGAGTAACTCAAGCCATCTTCTCTGCCTCAGATTCAATTCCTTCTGCTTGAAAATATATTTAAGTCTCTTATGGTCCGTGAATATATCCACATGGACCCCATAAAGGTAATGACGCCAAATCTTCAATGCAAATACCACTACTGCAAGTTCTAAGTCATGTGTTGGATAATTCCTTTTATGATTCTTGAGTTGCCTAGAAGCATAAGCTATCACCTTGACCTATTGCATTAATACACACTCAATCCCAAATCTTGAAGCATCACAATATACCACAAATCCATTTGTATCCTCTGGTAAGGTCAACACCGGTGACGTAATCAATCTTGATTTCAGTTCCTGGAAACTCCTTTCACAAGCATCTGACCATTGGAACTTGACTGCCTTCTGAGTTAATTTAGTCAACGGAGAGGCAAGGGTAGAAAACCCCTCCACAAATTTTCTGTAATACCCATCTAAGCCTAAGAAACTGCGAATCTCCGTTGGAGTTGTAGGCCTTGGCCAATTTCTCACAACTATAATTTTCTGAGGACCAACCTCAATTCCTTCTCTGGAGACGACATGACCCAAGAATGTAACAGATTCGAGCCAAAATTCACATTTCAAAAATTTCGCATACAGCTGGTGCTGATACAGAGTCTGCAACATTGCCCTGAGGTAATCGGTGTGGTCCTCTCGATTGTGTGAATATACAATGATATCATCAATAAACACTATCACAAAGGAGTCAAGAAAAGGCTTGAAGACTCGATTCATAAAATCCATGAAAGTTGTTGGGGCATTTGTTAGCCCAAAAGACATTACCAAAAATTCAAAGTGCCCATATCGGGTTCTAAAAGCTATTTTCGAAACATCCTGCTCCCTGATCTTCAATTGGTGATATCTGGATCTTAAATTGATCTTGGAGAAGTACCTAGAACCCTGCAATTGGTCAAACAAGTCATGTATCCTTAGCAGTGGGTACTTATTCTTGATTGTGACCTTGTTAAGCTGTCGATAGCCAATACACATTCTCAGTGACCCATCTTTCTTTCTTACAAAAAGGACCGATGCGCCCCAAGGTGACATACTCAGCCGGATAAAACCCTTTTCTAACAAATCTCTCAATTGTTCCTTTAGCCCCTTCAATTCTGTTGGTGCTATTCTATAGGGTGGAATAGATATAGGATATGTGTCTGGCATCACATCAATCCCAAAATCAATCTCCCTCTCTAGTGGGATCCCAGGGAGTTTATTCGGAAAGACTCTCGGAAATTCATTCACAACAGGCACAGACTCAAGTGTAGGTGCCTCAGCATCGATGTTCGTAACCCAGACCAAATGGTAAATACACCCCTTGTTGATCATTTTTGTGGCCTTAAGGTAAGAAATAAACCTACCCTTCAGTACCACATCATCCCCCTTCCACTCAATAACTGGCTCATTTGGAAACTCGAACCTAACGGTCCTGGTTTGGCAATCAAGCTTGTCAAAACATGAATATAGCCAATCCATCCCCATTATCATATCAAAATCGACCATTCTCAATTCATAAGATCGGCCACCGTATCCCGATCACGCAACGTGACAACACAATCCCTATAAACCCGCGCGGCCAAATAGACTCACCAACTGGAGTAGATACAGAGAACGACTCATGAAGATGTTCCGGTTCTATCCCAAATTCCAAAGTAACATAAGGGGTGACAGATGACAAAGTGGAACCGGGATCAATAAGAGCATATACATCATGGGATTGGACAGACAATATACCTGTGACAATATCTGGAAAAGCCTCTAAATCCCAACGCCTCCGCATAGCATAAAATTTGTTGGGTCCTACCGAATTTTGTGCACCACGCCTTGCGGGTGCTGGGGTGCCTCAAGGTGGAGGTGTTGTGGATGTAGTACCTGGAGAATTAGCTGGTTGCACCGCACCTCTACCCATATTTTGGCGGGACGAGTGGCAATCCCTCTGAATGTGACACCTCATACCGCACCCATAGAATATAGGTAGGTCCATGAATCAGGCCCCAAAGTGCATCCTCCCACACTTAGGGCATGGGAGCCTACGCTGCTAAAACCTTCGGTCGGGGCGACCCTGCTGGTGGGGTCCCCTGTTGCCTTGAATGGGTCCAGATGACTGTGCACTCATCGAATACTGAGCGAATGATTGAGATGGTCCTGATGACCCTCCCCTGAATGCCGACCTAACACCACCACCACCGGAAGAACCACCAAAGTTGCCTGCGGACCGGGCCTTGCTGCTACTCTGACGCTCTATTCTATTCTTCAATTTGCGGGTCTCTGTGGCTTGAGCAAATGCCACCATGTTACCATAGTTCATATCGTAATTCAAGGCAGTTGTAGAGGGCTCATTAATAACCAAGGGGCTAAGGCCTTGTACAAACCGGCGCACTCTAGCCTCCATAGTGGGCAACATGTGAATGGCATACTTGGACAGACGCGCAAACTCCATATGATACTCCTACACATTCATACTACCCTGATTTAGGCTTTCAAACTCGGCGGCACGGGCTACCTTAGTTTCGGTAGGCAAGAAATGATCCATAAAGGTATCTATGAACTCACCCCACCTTGCCGTAGGGCTTCCCTCCTCGCGAGATTCCTCCCACAACTCAAACCAAGAATAGGCCACCCCTTTTAGGCGGTAGGAGGCCAACTCCATAACTCGGAGAATCTTGTGCATCTCATCAATGAAGTCCTTGGGGTCTTCCTCGGGATCAGTACCCGTAAACACTGGAGGATATAACTGAAGAAACTTGTTCACCCTGGAACTAGCAGATTCCCCTGGTTGATTGGAAGAAGTAGGCCCAACACTCGATCTCTGGGGCTGAGAAGCCACTATCTTTGTCAACATCTGTATGGCTCATCTAAGATCAACATCAAACACACCAGAATCGGAAGCTGGAGCTGGAGGTGGAACTAGAATATCAGTTGGAGGAACCGTTGCACCTTCAGTAGGTGTAGGGATAGGTGCGGTCTGATCAGCTATGGTAGAATCAGGAAGTGTAGTAACTGGGGGAATATCCTCACCTACTCGGGTGCTCACCCGCATCATCAAATATAGGATCAACTACCACTCCCGGGCTGATATTCGCTCTTTGGCCAGTTCTTGCCTTCTTCTTAGGTTCCATATACTGAAAATTAGAGCAACGCACGAGTTAAAGGAGGAACAATCTTACAGCCGGCTTTATCACACGATCGAGAGCATGAAAGAAGGGTATTATTCCTAAATGTCCAAATAGCATCTTAATTATAGATGTGGTCGATAACACACCGATAAGGACTCTACTAGACACGGCTCTGAGATACCCTAGGACACTTTAAAACTTTAGGCTATGATACAAAGTTTGTCACACACCGAAATTGGGGAGCGCGACCGGTGCTCAACCTAGTAAACCCGGACGAGCAAGCCTATTAGATTTCTTTCTACCCAGACTCATCCATGAATAAATAGGATACATATTTTTGTTAATCAAACAATAAGATGATCATGTCTGCAATACCAATTCATTACCATTAGTTACCTCATTAAAAATTCTCAAAACACACATACACCTTCATGGTTCAAAGTGGAATGAGTGATTTAATCATAACACAACTTGTTTAACTTTTCCAACACCCATATACAACCCACACTTAGTCTACGGAGTCTCTAGAAATACCAAAGAGTACAATGGTATTGCCGGCAACAAGGCTCCGGCTATACCTCAAAACACGATATCACATACTAAACAAAATATGCACAACCCCAGAATGAGATGGGGCTCACCAAGTCAACTGGGAAGAATGAGCACTACAATCACCGGTCAGTATCCTCCGTTGTGGAACCAACTGCATCCATTAAAGATGCAGCGCCCCCGGCAAAAGAGACGTTAGTACATATCAAATAGTACTAGTATGCAAACCAAACACCAATTTAAGAACTCGGAAATACAATATGAATATGATAAATCAAGGAGATAATAGAATAGCATAGATAGTCGTTTAAACAAAAGCAAGCTCATCAAGAGTTGTCATTAATACTTATAGAATTTAAGATGAGATCCTCTGTAACCATTTTCACACAAAGCGGCCTCGCCCCCTCACCCTAATGTATGTAACTAGAGGTGTAAGCACAATAACAAATCTCTACTCAAGCGGCCCTGCCGCCTCACCCCAATGTATGTGGGTGGAGGTATAAACACAATAATCATTTTAACACAAGCGACCTCGCCGCCTCACCCCAATATATATGCGGGTGAAAATGCATCAATGATACCAATACCTACACAAAACGGCCATGCCGCTTCACCCCAATGTGTATAGGTGGGTGGTGGTGCAACAACAATACCAAAATCATACACAAAGCGGCATTGACGCCTCACCCCATTGTATGCGGGTGGAGGTGTAATCCCAATCACAATCTCTACACAATTTGGCATAATTATTTCCACATAAATCACGACTTGGAATCATAACATGTAGATACACAATCCAGAGTTAGGGACACATCCTTAATTTATAATATAATATGATAAGAGCATTTCAAACACGAATTGAACATATATCTTTGTCACAAAAATTATTCGGAATACTTGATTTGTAATAAATATCGTTGAACTTACAAGGATATTGGGGTTCCAATTCTTAAATAAGAGTTTAGCCAACATACCTCAATTGAGCTTCCTTAAACTCTAAAATATTCCGAAATTCTTAGCAACTTCAATCTATTTTAGAAATATAACAAGTTGAACCAAAATTAAGAAGATGATCATGGTTTAGATCATTTGAGCATTTTATCAAACACTAAGTGTGCATTAAGGTTTCAAGGTCCTTTTATGGAGGATTCCATCATCCCACAACCCATTCCTTACCATTTTAGTTCAACAATCTTCCTACACCCCTTTGATAACACATGCATGTAAAATAAAAAAACTCTCATACCCAAATATTATCTTTCTAATTACCCATTTTCAGATAAATTTCGAAATTAGGAGTTAGGGTGTAGAATCTTACCTCTAGGATGAAGACCTAGTGAGTTTTCCTTGTTAATCTTCAAAGCTTCGAGCAATAATTGAAGGACAATTTTTTAAAGATCACTCTCTCACTCTAGGGCACTCTCTCACTCTCAAAATGTCAGATTTTATCTCAAAAATGGTACAAATCATCTATTTAACGAAGTAGGGTCGGTTATAAAAATCCAAAAATGAAGCTCCGGAAAAGGATATGCGGTCGCATATGTGATCGCAGAATTGGTGCCAAACAAAACTGGAAAAAATCTGCATGGGTCTACGGTAGTTATGCGGCCCGCAGACCTGTTCTGGGGTTGCATAATGCACCGCATACTTTTGCCCAAACTGCCTCGCACATGCTTCATTATGCGACCATTATGCGGTCCGCAGAGTGATTCTGCGGCTGCATAAATACATTTTTCTGGCCAAATTGTTCCTTCACTTTCCAGTACATTGTTCATCCCAAAAAGTTCGAGCCGCGGCGAGCTTTTATGGGGCCTTACATTCTCCCCTACTTAGGATCATTCGTCCTCGAATGAGGGTCAAATTCTGTCATTAGCATTCAATGTAACTCAATTATTAATTCACACACACCAGTAGTTTCAAAATTTGGCAAACTCCCCGAATTTCCAAAGATTTCGCCAGAGTCTCCCTTGTAACTGGGCCTATCCACCTACCAGAGAATGCCAGAAACACATCCTAACAACATATACATAATCCAACGATGTAACATAACACAAAACAACACCAACTGTGGCCTCAGAAGCAATATATTACCAGAAAAGAACACCCTTAACGTCAATTTGTACAAATGATACATAATTCATAGAAGGTAATCCTTAGAATTTTTTATAAAACACAACTTTATAAATACATGGCTATTCAAACAAATAAGGATACTTTTTCTTCATTTCTTCCTCGGCCTCCCAAGTAGCCTCTTCAACCTGTTGGTTTCGCCATAGCACTTTCACTGAGGCAATTTCATTATTTCTCAACGTTCGGACTTGCCGATCAATAGTAGAAACTGGAATCTCTTCATACATCAATTCCCCATTAACCTCAGTAGTCTCAACCGGAACAATGAGTGTCGGATATCCAACTACTTTCTTCAACATAGACACATGAAATACCGGGTGCACTAATGACATCTCAGGTGGTAGCTCATGCTTGTACGCCATCTCACCGATCCTCTGAATGATTTTGTACGGTCCGACATACCTCGGACTTAATTTTCATTTCTTACCAAATCGCATTACACCTTTCATAGGGGAAACTTCCAAGAATACCCAATCATCTTCTTTGAACTCCAAATCCCTACGACGAACATCCGAATAGGACTTCTGATGGCTCTGAGCAGTCTTCAACCGTTCCTTAATGATATTAACTTTTTCCATAGCCTGATCCACGAGGTCTAGCCCTATCAACTCTGTTTCCCCAATTTCGAACTCCAAATCCCTACGACGAACATCCGAATAGGACTTCTGATTGCTCTGAGAAGTCTTCAACCGTTCCTTAATGATATTAACTTTTTCCATAGCCTGATCCATGAGGTCTAGCCCTATCAACTCTATTTCCCCAATTTCGAACCACCCAATCGGAGATCTACATCTCGTTCCATATAAAGCCTCGAACGGTGCCATCTGAATGCTAGCATGATAACTATTATTGTAGGAAAATTCTATGAGTGGAAAATGATCATCCCATCTACCTTTGAAGTCTAGAACACAAGCGCTCAACATATCCTTCACTTTCTACAATCCTCAAACACGTAAGCCTAGTCCGGCATAATGAAACATTATTTTTCCTTTGCGACATTTTACGGGGCCTTACAAACTAGGGTACTTAACATGATAAGGAGGTCATGTTATGTGTTTTTTTAGTTTTATGATATTCATGTATTATTTTTTGAAGTCAAGCGAGTTGTGGAACAAAAGTTTACAAAGGTCATCACAAGTTACATTCATAAATGTGCTGAAAATTAGGTCAAATTTAGCTGAATTTTACTCCCGATGTACTTTGAATTATGGGGTGATACACATATAAAGTTGAATTTCTATGAGTCTAGTTTCTAACGCATTAAACCGTTCATCAATAGGACGTCATATTTGAGAGATATTCGCATTTTTGCGAGACTGCGCAAGCAGCATCCTTGGGACCTACAAAGTCGGTGTAAAACTCCATCTTGTATATAAATCAATTCTAAGTCGTTTCAACTCATTTTTCTTGACCAAAACAGTTCTTAAACCCTTCTAGATGCTATCCAAGGGTTCCCTCATGATCCTATAGTGAATCCAAAGATAAACCACGCAAGTTCAACTAAAGGATATCGTGGTTACCATTAACTATGTTCCCTTCTTGTTGTGACGACTTAGGAATTTACTTGGTGCTGAAGTGAGTTAAAAAACAGAGGGTTCTTGGTATATTTGAGGTAAGTTTCATCTTCCATAACCTAATCTTAAGTTTGTACAATTTTTGGGTTGAATTTTGTTGGAGGATACTTGAAGAAACTAGTAACTATGAAACCTGAAGTTGAGCTATGTTGTGTGGGCTATTTTTACATGTTTTAAGATACCAAATGAAATTGTAAAGGTATGGATATCATGGTGAGGAGTATGGGAATTGAATATGAAGATAATTGTGCTATAACATGTTGAATTGGAGCTATAAAAGACCCTATGAAGTTATGCACATAAGTTGTTCAATAAAATGACTAAATGAACTTCCCTGCAGAATATGAAGTTGATATTGATACCAATTCTTTGTATGATACAGATTACCATCTGTAAGAGGTGCGACGACTTGTGCAACAGTTGTAAATTCGTGGATAAGGTATGTTAAGGCTATCCCTTCTTTCCTTTTGGCATGATCCATATGATACAACGAAATGAGCAAACACGCAAATTTCACAAATGACTCTATTCTTAGAAGTACTAGGGTTGCCTACATTCATGATTCCCCATATGTCCTATTATCATATCGTATGTTCATGGGTCTCAGAAAATATGTAAGTTGATAAAGGTTATTTGTGATATTAACCGAAGGCATATTGATCTTATGACATTTCGAGAGATCTTATTGACTTACTTCATTATGCATTGTATTCATTTATACATGTATATTGACACATGACTAGATGGAATTATATACGCATATATTATATGTATATGGGGTATGGGGAAAGATATAACGTTATATATGCACCACCACCTGATCAGCTGGCATACGTTGATGATTTCGCCCACTGAGGCCGAGATGATATGATGGGATGCCCTTATAGGCTTGATGATGTTATGTATGCATATTCCTATGCATGATATGACATTTATCTGCATATGCATGATATTATAAATGTTTCATGATTCACACAGCTATTCAGAATTACATGTTGAGTCCTTTACTTATGTTTCTTTCATGTCTTTTATGTACTAATATTTTTGCCTTACATACTCGTACATTATTCGTACTGACATCCATTTTGCTGGGGACACTGTATTTCATCCCTGCGGGTCCTGATAGACAGTTGGGTCGACCTTCCCAGTAGACAGAGTCAAACATCACCTTGGTTGGTAAGCTCTACTTCCTCGGAGTTACTATGTCTAGGCATTGGAGTCCATTTTATATATACAGGTTTGATGGGCAGGTCAAGGCCCTGTCCTGACCATGATACAGTTGAGTTATCTGTAGAGGCTTATAGATGAGTCTTGTATATTTTATATATCAGTATTGTGGCCTTGCCAGCCCTGTGTACATGTTAGTTTGGTATTGTTGGTTATCGACATTCATGGTGGCCTTGTCAGCCTTGATTGGTATTGTTAGGTCACAGGTAGGCCTCATCGGCCTAAGTTGAGGGTTACCCTTCTAGAGTTCACAGTTAGAGAGTGGTATGCTCGGGTCAAATATGGCACCGGGTTCCGGCCATGCCTCCCCAGGTTTGGTGCGTGACAAACATTGTATCAGAGTAGTTCTATCCTAGGGAGTCTATAAGTCGTATCTAGTAGAGCATTGTTTATATATGTGTTGTGCACCACATTATATAAACAAGAAGCTACAAGGCATTTAGGAGTCTGTTACCCTTCTTTCAAATCTAAATTATGCTATAGAGCTGAGTCATAAGAGTTTGAGCCAGAACTTATGTTTGCTGATGATACATATATATTTTCAATTAAAAAGATTACAGCTGGCTAGAGGGCTAATATAGTAGAAAGTTAGGGCACTAGTAGGGGGAGTTCTTGATGACATGGCCCAGTTTGAGGCCTTATCATATCGTGCATACCGGAGGTGCAAGTTTTCCTGCTTAGGACCTTAGGATGGGAATATCTAACACACCCCACGAATAGCAGGCCATGGGAGTATCAGAAGGTAAAAGTATAAGTTTCAACAGGTAACAAAAACAGGATGAAAGAGTGCACGAGGTACCAAATTAGTAAAGATTATCAGTATTCACAATTCAGGCAGAGAAATATAAGCATTATGAGTTACCTTCAATAGTAATAGAGGTATGTACAATTGGCCACGCCCATCTCAATTATGCCCTATGAGAGCTAACAGATATAGTTTAAGAGAAGGATGGGATATCATGATCTAGTTGGGGTTAAAGTAACCCAAAATGGTGGATGGATTGTTAGAGTTAGCTGACATTTCCGAAAAATATTGAAAATATGATAATAGCTCTACTTGTGAGACACTCAGATGGTGCACTCTAGAATAGTACAATCAGATATGAATACTAAAACATTCGGGAATTTTAGAAGATATGCAGTGGAATCCTAAAAGGGATAAATATTTACCTTAGTATCACTCCCGCCCCTACTAAAAAGAGAATGTTAGGCGACCCGAAGAGCCAGTGAGATGGAACAAGGGGAGCTAAAAGTGAAAGAATATTTTGTTGAAGTTTTCAGAATAAGGTAATAGACAGAGATATTAGCAGGATAATAAGAGGAGAGTAAATGAAGCATTATGAGTAAGATGTGATAAATGGGTGATGATGGTAAATCAAAATATGACAAGATGACAGAGTCTATAGTCAAGTGAAGGAAAAGATAAAGGGGGATAGGCCTTGAGACTATAAAAGAGTATAAGCCATAAAGTTATATCCTCATTTCAAGAAATGAGTTGGTGATTCCAACGCGATTACCAGAAGGCTAAGTAGACCCTTGGAGTAATAAAATTAGCATGGGCTAGTAAACAAGATAAATTTAGAGACCAGAGGATTTGATAATAATTGACATCAGGAGAATTTCAGAGATCGTGTTCCGTCAGCAATAGAATGAACAATAGAAGAATAACCTTTAAATGTCATTCGGGAAGACGCTTCACTAAAATCAAGCATTGTGAGCAGATTTTAACTTAAGGGATTAAGTGTGCTAGTTACGTTAAGCGTCCCCCTCTTGTGTAAGAAATTCAGTTATCCCTGGTACAGAAGGGTTACTGCAAGGTGAGTAAGGGTCATTGAAAATATAGAAAAACACCGAAGATGAAGAGGTAAAACATATGCATGTAAACTTCAGAGCATTAAATGCTATTACTCCCCTATAGGTGGAAAGATGGTGTGATATGGTATTAAGTCAAAGTTAAGTGGTTTAGGTAACTATGAAATAGTAAAGGAAGAATACGTTAAAAAGGCGTTTGCATTTACTGGGATCCTACAGATATGTTATGAATCCAGAATGTTATGTAAGGAGGATGCTGAGAATAGGCAGTAAGGGCTCCCTGCCAGGATTTTAATTAGTAAATAAGTGCGAATGGACATTTGATACATTAGGAGCTAGTGCGAAAAGTAAGGTAAGACAAAAGACATAACCCAAGAGAGGTTACGCAGAATATAGATATGAGAATGGACTGACGAGTAGTTAGTAGTTGATTCAAGAAGAGCCTATTTATGACTAGACAAGAGGTCTCACATAAAGCAATAGATCATGCAAGATAAACGTAGTGAAACCCAATATAGGAAATTCAGTCTCGCAGATACTGTTGCACCCTATTTTGCACAAGTCAAAACAAACTACAAATTATAGTACACTACAAGGTTAATTTAAGTTTAGAGTCATCACCTAGTATTTAAGGTATACTAGGACACCTATACTACACTATGTAATGTACACCTTAATTGTAGTCTACGAAACCATTGAAATTGTAACAACCCGACCGGTCGTTTTGGGAATTAGCGCCCCGTTCTGTGGCTTAAGGTATCGAGAAGCCTTGTAATGTGTATTATGACCTACGTGTGTGGTTAAGATTGGTTTTTAGATTATTCGGTATTTAATTGAAAGAATAATTCTTGTTTTTGAAGCTTAAATGAAAAGAGTTGACCGTAGTTTGACCTTTGAGAAAATGAATCCGGAATAGAATTTTGATTATTTCAACAGTTTCGTATGGTAATTTTGGACTTAGGCGTGCGTCCGGATGTGGATTTGGAGGTCCGTTGGGTAATTTGAAGCATTTTGGTAAAATTGGAAAGTTGAAATTTTAGAAGGTTGAGAGGTTTGATTGAGAGTTAACCTTGGTGATATTGGGGTCGGAATGCAATTCTGAGAGTTGGATTAGCTCAGTTATCTCATTTGAAACTTGTGTGCAAAATTTGACGTCATTCCGGGTTGATTTGATATGTTTTGGCAGGCGTTTTGGAAGTTGGAAGATTTGGGGGTTCATAAGTTCGATTCGTGGTGCGATTCATAGTTTTGACGTTGTTTGATGTGATTTGAACCCTCGACTAAGTTTGTATCTTGTTTTAGGATGTATTGGTATATTTGGTTGAGGTCTCGGGGGCCTCGGGTGGATTTCAGATGGTTAACGGATCGGATTTTTGGACTTTAGAAATGCTGAGGAGTTCTGGACTAGTGCCATCGCACCTGCGATGGATTTCGTCATAGGTGCGCAGTCGCATAAGCGAGGAAGTAGCCGTAAAAGCGGTTGGGAAGGATCAGGGCAGTGGTTAGATGTGCGATGTTATTTTCCGCCCTGCGTGATCGCAAAAGTGGTGCCTGGGGACGCAGAAGCGAGGTTAGCACAAAAGCGCATTTGCAACTCGCACCTACATTTGCGCAAAAATGGACTTTCTACCGCAGGTGCGATGGGTTCAATTGGTAGTGGACTCCGTAGAAGCGACATCGCAAGGACGCAAATTGTTTCATAGGTGCGATTCTGTGCAGAAACATAAAGGATCGAAGTCAGTCATTTTTCATTATTTTGGTTGAGGTGGAAGCCTCGGTTTTGGCCGATTCTGGAGGGATTCGTCACGAGTTTGGTTTGGGTAAGTGTTCTATATCTGAAATTGGTTATATTTCATGATTATATGGTTTTTTATCATTTATTAGTGAATCAAATGGAAGAAATTAAGAAATTTGCATAATTTTTCAAAAATGTAAAATGGAGATTTGAAGGGCAATTCGTTATCGAAATTTGGTAATTCTTGTGTGGTTGGACTCGTTATTGAATGGGTGTTCGAATTTTATAATTTTGGTCTAGTTCTGAGGTGAGAGCCCGGGGTTAGTCTTTTGGGTTGACTTTTAGTTCTTGTTCAAGATTGAAGCTTTATTATCCAGAATTATTTTATATGAGTTTTATTTATGAATTGAAGTTATTTTGGTTAGATTTGAGTCGTTCGGAGGGTATTTCACTCGAGAAGGTTATTTTAGAGTAACAGTCTAGCTTCTTTGAGGTAAGTATCTTGCCTAACCTTCTGTGGGGGACTACCCCTTAGGATTTGGATCTTTGTGCTAATTGTGCCATGTGAAGGCCGAGTATGCGAGGTTACGAGTATGTGGTCGGAATTATTTGTGGAAATATGACCTTTTAGTGATCTTAGGTTCGTATGTCCATCAAATATGAAGTTGTTTACACATTACCTCTCCCTTGTCGAACTATTCTTGTTGAGACTATTATTTCCCTGTTGTGTCTTTCTGTGTGAGTTCGTTCTTCTAGTTCTTTGTGTTGAACGAGATTTCTGCCGTGCGGTTGTTATTGTGTTGCACAAGGTTTCTGTCGTGCGGTTGTTATTGATACGCATGCGGTGAGATAAGATTGGCTTGAAATACGTGGCTAGTAAGGGAACTACTAGAATCCATGCGGTGTGATAAGGTGGGCTAAAATGCGGGATGCTATTTCGGAAAAATAATTTTCAAAAACTAAATATAAATGCTACCGCTGTGATATAAGGAAAGTTGTGATTCATTTACGATTTGAGACTACGAGGCGGTACCTCGCGAGTGCTCTTGTTGTCATGTCCCTTTTTTGTGCACTTGTCTTTGATTGTTGTTTTCCTTAAAATACTATTAATTATTTTCCTCCGTGTCACACTATTTGCTCAGCTCTGTGTAGCTAATCTTGTTGTGTTGGTCGCTGCTTCAAACTTCATTGTTGCTTCTATTACACCGTACATTTCATGGTGATTGTTGCTTATGTGTCATTCATTGACTCCACTCTTTTTTGTTGACTGGAATTATGGTAGAACATTTGTACAGGCATACACATAGTTAAATCACCCATATCAGTTTTAAAAGATGAATCCTGACGACATTAACCATTATACGTACTCTTATCTTCTTGCCTTCTGTGTGAGGATTGTTCTATTGGCACGTGAGTCGTCTGTGCGGTTATGAGTTGTAATATGGGTACAAGATGCCAAGTGATTAGGGTTCATGATTTGGGACCCGTGAGCTGTGATTACGAGGTTCGGTACCGCATGGAAATGCTTGAACAAGTTTGGTGTGAAAGCGGTTGTTCTCATAGAGTTGTTGGTGGTTTACCCTTTATTTGGTTTCCCCAGACTTAGACTGTGATTAGTTACTCTATAGCATTATTACCTGACTGATTCCTGTTGAATATTGTTGTTACTAGTGTATCATTGCAAGTATTGTCTTGTATTCCTTATCCTACTTTGCTTTATATTAATTTTATTTCTCTATTAGTTCATCTACACACTTGTTCAGGTTGTTTAGTATGGTAGGTGTCTTGACTGTCCCTCGTCACTACTCTACCAAGATTAGTCTTGATATTTACTGGGTACAGTTGTGGTATGCTCATACTATACTTTTGCAAATTTTTGTGCAGGTCCAAGTGCCTCGGTTGTTGTTGAGTATTAGCTGGTTGGTCGAGCTGTGGAGACTTAAGGTAAACATGTCGTCGCATTCGCTGGCCTCGGAGTCACCTTCTGATATTTTCATTGTACTATTTAATTCCATCCAAACAGGTGTATTCAGTGTTTTTCTAGCAAACTCAATAGAGCTTATGACTTGTACTACCGGTTTTGGGAATTGTAATTTGTATAAGATTTTTATCTCAAAATTTTCATTTGATGGTTGAATTCTTATAATTATTTAGTAAGTGTTAGGCTTACCTAGTCTTAGAGACTAGGTGTCGTCACGATATCCTACGGAAGGAAATTGGGGTCGTGACAGAGATCCTAGGTAATGGTTCATGTTATCTCGAGGGGAAGGTGTTAGGCATCCCTCAAGATCCACAAAATGTGGTTCCTGTGGAATCAATGAAATAAATGAGGGAAGGTTCAAAAGAATGATTAATTTGTTATATACAAAGAACGGTGAAATAGCTTGAATGAAGAGTGATTGAACAAGAATGTCACATGGTGAAAAATAAATGTCTATGTATGATAAACTATATACAAAAGGGGATGAAGTAGGTGAGAATTATATTTATATAAATTGACAAAATGCAAAGGAAATATGTTGTAACAAGGGAAGTATTTTGTAAATTAACTAGACGAACTGTAGTTAAAGAATGCACTTGGAAGAATTTGATTTATGTCGAGAGATAAACTATTTTGAGTGATGGGCTAAAAGAAAAGGAAAACTTACTTTAAAATAATGACGATCTCGAAACACACACTCAAATTATACTCGCTAATCACATATAGTATAGTATAATATCGTATCCACAAGGATTGGATTTAAATAGTATTCTCGTTGTTTCTAGCTTGATTGTTATCCAAGATGATAAACACTTGAGATTTAGATTATTTCTAACTAAAGTTAACTAAGAAGCTAAAGCTATTGACTAATGATAATCGAAACAAAGGCTAGCAAGGAAATTATCAGTGGGAGAAAATAGGGGTTGATAGGATAGGTGCAAGATAATTGTTCGAGATCTAACTCTAGATAATTCACTTCTAATGTTCAAGTGAGTCTCTCAAATTCACTCAATTATTAGTTCAAATGTTCAGCAAAAATACCTCTCTCGATTAAGTCTTAACCTTACGAGATGAACCAATTTAAGCACATGAAGATTTGCAAGAATGCGTAGTGGATTGATCTTTAGGAGAACCTATCTCGATTATCCTACTAACTAGATTTAATCAATGCTTTAACTAGCCTATTTCGATTACTAAGAAGAATTAAAGAACTCAACCAACAATATAATTCAAGGATATCACAAGTTATGCCTCTCTCGATTACATGAGCAAGTGAATGTAGATGCAGCAATTAAATCATCCAAAACCGATTCAATACATAAAAACTAGAGTTATAATCCACAAACCATCATCAATACACCAAATCCATCAAACCCTAAAGAGAACTACTTTATAGATATGGAGCAATTCATCACAAATAAAGTTAAAGTACAGGAAAACATAAATTCAATCAGAACTCGTGTCTTAAGTGAGGAAGAAAGGATGAAATCCTTGTGTTCATATTCTTTCAACTCCTCCTTAGCCTCCTTAGGTCGAATATGTATCAAAAGTCCTAAAAATAATATTTTTTCATGTATTTATACCAAGTAGGGTCGGGCCCAGACGAAACTACCTTCTCCTAGCCGAAATTGGATTTTCACTCTGTAAAAATTGCACAGGCGTGCCGCATGGGGCGACGCGCCATACGGGGCATTAGTGGGGAAATATAGAGAGCTAATTCTGACAGGCAGCATAGATTTGTACAGCCGCGGCGCCCCACGCACTGCGGCAGTGAGGATTACTCAGAGTACATATTTTCCTTGCGTTTTGATGTCCAGACTTGGACCTCGACCACCGAACACGATCCTGGCTTAATCCCTTGGGTTTTTACTCAGAATTCAAAGCTCCAAATAGCTCGAATTAATTCCATAACATCTACATCACTCGGAATCACTCCTACAAGGCATAAAACACACAATAAGTGCAAAACACTATCAATTAAAGCTCGAACATGAATAAAGTGCAGTGAACTAGAGTGCAATAAGAGACTAAAATACGTAATTATAGCCTACTATCAACACCCCACACTTAAACCATTGCTCGTGCTCGAGCAATCAAACTACACTTCATATAGACACTACATTTTTTCAACAACTCTAATAACTCATCACACCAATAATATTTAAAATAGATTAAGCACAATACCGTAACATCCTAGCCTTAAAATTTGACTCAAAAGCACCACGCATTATTTATAACCCGCTCACTTACTCTAACACGGAGGTCAAGCATTACCTTTCCTTCATGAATCAAGTGCCCTCACATAACAATAGAGAGTAGTTATACACATAATAAAGTTTAAGAACAATTTAGAACTCAAGATAGAAAGAATTCACTCACTCTCAGAAACAATATTTATATGCCACACAAGATGTACCATAGGCTTGTCCGTAGTGTATTACTCTACTAATTGAGCTCATTCAGTCAAGGATCAACTAGGAATTTAATTGGTTGTAATGTAGGCTGCGAAATGGGTAGGATACATTTAGATATAAGAGTGACTACACCTCCCTAAGCACTTTAATACATACATTTCATTGTTCAAAACCCCACACTTATGTCAAATCATAACTCCACCTTCACATCAATATACATTAACTCCTTACTTCTTTAAGCATAATTACATCAAGAGTCCCCACTGCCAAGGAATATTTTGCACAACAATTTTTTTTTTCTTTCCTTATTCAATTCAAGTGGCTCTTATTTTTTTAAACCAGTGCACCTATCTCCTTATTTCAATAGTTCCACTCAAAAGCCAAACCAACCACCCCACACTTCAGCTTTTTCAAAGTTCATTACAATTTCAAGTGCTCACGCTAGGTATAAGGTTCAAATAGATGGTCAATTCAAACAAATGGGTAAAGCTTGTAATGTGGTTGCCAAAGAAACATGAATACAGGCTCAAAGGGTTTAACTACGATACATAATAATTAGGTGGGTAAAAGCATATATCTGGCTCAACAAAGAAATGCCTAAATCACTTCCAAGACTGAATAAAACTACTATTTCGCTTTGAAAATACATGTGGCAAGTTCTAGACATCAAATGCAATGCATAGAATAACACAAGACCTCACACACACATGGCACATAACCCACTTAGGATTGGACTATCAAGACACTCTAGTCAAAGCAGTTAAGCAAAGTTAAGATCATACAATTTAAGGTACTTATATAAGAGTCAAAAACTGAGCTTAAGCATCACAACTAAAGCACTCATTATTCTCAAGGTATAATAAAGTTAAGAGATATTACTTTCAATTCAAATCATAACACAAGGTTTCCTACCACTAATAAAAATAAAAACTAACTACACTTGGTTCAAACAAAACCCTTGAAAAAGAACCACGGCACAAAGAAAAACCAAGGGGGAATTAATACACTACCTAACAATAGAAAATCTATTTGTCTTTTTCCTTTGACTTTAATCCCTCAAGAAACCCGTCGAATGATATCCATCGTCAAAAAAAATCGAAATTTTTTCAATGTTTTATGTTTTTTTTCAATTTTCCAACTACTACAACATACACATATACATATAACATACAACTAACTCCCACCCCACACTTTAAGTTATGGCATGTCCCCATGACACACAATTAAAAAGAATAAGGTAAAGAAAACTTCCCTGAACATCTAGTTTGGGTTTGAGTCGAAGTCGGGCTACATTCCTCGCCTTCGAACTAATGCACACATCCATGCAGATAGCTTCTTCTCAGTCTTTTTGAGGTACACCTCACACTTATCTTTCTCGCTCACTACAGCATTCTCTTTTGAGCCCTTCACTTTTCACTCAACAGTTGCAGCTGGTTTTTCTTTTTGTGCCCCATTTGCTATATTCAACTCAAAAGTCACAGTCTCCTCACCCACTCTAAGCATGAGTTTTCTCTCGTGTATATCTAATATAGCTTTACCCGTTGCTAAGAATGGTCTTCCTTGGATTGGAGGGGGCTCCTTATTTTCCTCCATATTCACAACTAGAAAATCCACAAGAAATATGAACTTATCCACCCGAACTAATATATCTTCCACTATCCCCTCGGGTATTACAGTCATTTGGTCCGCCAGCTGCAAAGATATTGGCATCGACCTTATCTCTCCAATCTCCTTCTCTAGTTTCCTGTAAATAGATAGAGGCATAAAGTTAATTGAGGCACCAGAATGACATAAAGATTTATCAAAATTGATAGTTCCTAATGAGCAAGGTATAGTAAAACTCCCTGGATCTCCATACTTTTGTGGGAGTTTGTTTTGCAATATCGCGATGTAATGCTCTGTGAGCTTGACCACTGAGGTCTCCTCTATCTTCCTGTTCTTTTTAAGGATCTCCTTCAAGAATTTGGGGTAAGCGGGCATTTGTGAGAGCATTTCTATGAATGGTAAGTTTACATGAATCTGTTTCAGCACATCCAGAAATCTCCCAAATTGTTTATCCAACTTTTCTCTATATAACGTTTGAGGGAAAGGTAAAGCAGGCATATGCTCGCTCTCATCATGTTCCTCCCTTCTCAATTTTTTGTCTTTCTTTTTTTTCTCTGCTTTCATCGGGCCTTTCTTCTTTTTATCAACACCATTCTTTAGCTGCTCCCCACTTTCTTTTTCAAGTTTCGCATCATTTTGGATCGGGGTGGGATCTTTCAACACTTGCCCACTTCTTAGAGTTACAACATTCACTATTTCTTTAGAATTTCTCTCAGTATCAGCGGGGAGAGTTCCTGGAGCCCTCTCAGATAATATTTTTGCAATTTGTCTCATTTGTCTCTCTAGGTTTCGAAAACCAGTGCCCAGTTCTTTAATAGCTGCTCCATGGGCGTCCATCCTCTCATATGTCTTGATAATGAAAGCCTTTATAAGATCCTCTAGACCATGCTGAATGAGCTATTGAGGCTGATATTGCTGATTTTGGTATGCTGGAGCTCCTTGTCCCTGGGGTCTAGAGTTATTTTGTTGCCAAGCATTCGTAGTACCTCCAGGTGAACTCCAAGAAAAACCGGGGTGTCTCTAACCCATTGCATTATAATTTCCCACAGCATTCACTTCCTCAGTTGAGGCTTGACACTCATGAGTAGGGTGTCATCTTCCACATATATCACAAGTTGTGTGGGGCTTATTTTGTATCGAGGATAAGGTCAGGTTTCGTATTTCTTTAGCCATAACATCAAGTTGTACCTGCACAGATGTATTAGCATCAACTTGGTGAACACCAGTTGATCTTCTTCTTTCAGCACTCTTAGAGGGCCACTGATTTGCATCTTCAGATAACTCATCAAGAATTATAACTATCTTCTCTGGAGTCTTCTTCATTAAAGAGCCTCTAACTGCATTGTTCAATGTTCTATGTGAGGCTGGTGTCAATCCTTCCCAAAAATCCTGGAGTTGCATCTAGATTTCAATTCCGTTATATTGACATTTTCTAACTATCTCCTTAAACCTCTTATGCTTTAAAAATAGTTTCAGTCTCTTTCTGGCAGAAGGATTTCTCTTCTAAACTTGCCCGTTTTAGCTAAGGAGAAATATTTATCAAGGAATTTTCTGGTCATCTCCTCCCAAGTTCTGATCGATTCACTGGAAAAACTCTGAAGCCACTCCTTAGCATCATCTTTAAGTGAAAAGGGGAATGCCCTTAAGTATATTGCATCTTGTGACACCCCATTGTATTGAAAGGTGTTCATAATTTTCTCAAAGTCCATTAGATGAGTGTTTGGATTTTCGTTTGGCTTCCCTCTGAAGACACAATAATTCTAAAGGGTTTGAAGCAACCCTTGCTTCAACTCGAAATTGTTTGCTGCAATTGGAGGTGATCTAACACTGGATAATCCTTGATAGTAGACCGGTCTATCATAATCGCCAAATGGTCTCCCAGGCAAGGGTTGATGTTGATTAAGTCTGAGACCCCTCTCTTCTTCATAGATATTTTGTGCATCTCTAATAGTTGCTTCCTCAGCATCCCGTGCAGTTTTTTCTTGTTGTTGGACTGCCTCTCTTGCAGCCAAATCTACATTATTATCACCGTTTCCAGCCATAGTTTCTTTGGTTGAGGATTGCCTAACCTTTTCTGATGTCTCGATGAGATTTCTTTCCTTCCTCAGCTGTCGCAGTTATTTTTCTATCTTTGGCTCGTATGGTAGAACTTCTTTCACAGAAGCTCGAGTCATGCACCACTCTTAACCTGGCACATGCGCACAATCAAAGAACACCAAACGTAAAAAGAAAAAAAAGAAAAAAGAGAAAAGAAAAATTTCTGAATTAGCACTATAAACTATTTCAAACGCTATTGATTGCCAATCCCCGGCAACGACGTCAAAATTTGACGATCTCGAAACATACACTCAAATTATGCTCGCTAATCAAATATAGTATAGTATAATATCATATCCATAAGGATTGGATTTAAATAGTATTCTCGTAGTTTTTAACTTGATTGCAATCTAAGATGATCAACACTTGAGATTTAGATGATTTCTAACTAAAGTTAACTAACAAGCCAAAGCTATTGACTAATGACAATCGAAACAAAGGTAAGCAAAAAAGTTAACACTGAGAGAAAATAAAGGTTGATAGGATAGGTGCAAGATAATTATTCGAGATCTAACTCGAGATAATTCACTTCTAATATTCAAGTGAGTCTCGAATTCACTCAATTATTAGTTTAAACGTTCAATAAAAACTCCTCTCTCGATTAAGTCTTAACCTCAAGAAATGAACCAATTTAAGCACAGGAAGATATGCAAGAATGCATAGTGAATTTGTCTTTAGGAGAACATCTCTCGATTATCCTCCTAACTAGGTTTAATCAATGCTTCAACTAGCTTTTTTCGATTACTAAGAAGAATAAAAAAACTCAACCAACAATATAATGCAAGGATATCACAAGTTATGCCTCTATCGATTACATGAACAAGTTAATATAGATGCAGCAATTAAATTGTCCAAAACCGCTTCAATACATAAAAACTAGAGTTATAATCCACAAACAATCATCAATACACCAAATCCATCAAATTCTAAAAAGAACTACTCCATAAATATGGAATAACTCATCACAAATAAAGTTGAAGTAGAGAAAAACATAAATTCAATCCAAACTCGTATCTTGAGTGAGGAAAGAATGATGAAATCCTTGTGCTCGTGTTCTTCCGACTCCTTCTTAGGCTCCTTAGGTTGAATATGTGTCAAAAGTCCCTAAAATAACGTTGTTCCATATATTTATACCAAGTAGGGGGCCCAGACGAAACCACCTTCTCCTAGCCGAAATTGGATTTTCACTTTGTAAAAATTGCACAGACGCGATGCATTGGGCGACGCACCATGCAAGGCATTAGTGGAAAAATCCAAAGAGCTAATTCTGACAGGCAACAGAGATTTGTACAGTCGCGGTGCCCCACACGCCTCGACAGTGAGGATTTCTCAGAGTACAAATTTTTCTTGTGTTTTGACGTCCAGACATGGTCCTCGACCCCCGAACACGATCCCGTCTTAATCCCTTGGACTTTTACTCAAACTTCAAAACTCTAAATAGCTCGAATTCATTCCATAACATCTACATCACTCGAAATCACTCCTACAAGGTATAAAACACATAATAAGTACAAAAAACACTATCAATTAAAACTCGAACATGAATAAAGTGCAATAAGCGACTAAACACATAATTATAACTTACCATCAAATAACCGGCCATAAGTGAGAAAGAATCACCTTTGAGTAGTTTTGTGTAATGAATAAGATGAGAAATAGTTGGTTTAACATTTACAAGAAAATTAAGCAAGTAAATTAAATAGAGGACAATTAATTTTTGGCAAGCAAATAATAAAATATTTATATGCACATGTAGTAAAAGGTAATTGAATAAAGTGTATGAAATAATTTACATTAACAAATTAGGGTACAAGACAAAGAATATAATTTGGTAGGTTAAAGAATAGGTTAAGTATGTAAAAAGTGGATAATGTATGCATTTGATTAAAGTACGAACGTAATAAAGAACATCAAAGAACACTATGTCTTGAACTTTTAATCTAAAGACCATAATATGAAAGGATTTTACAATGAATGAACAAAATATAAGTTGTTAGAGAAATAAAAATTTAAGATAATATGTAATAGTAAGTAAAAAAAAGAATATTAATTAACGAATACACTTTGAAATAATTGATTCATATACAAAGATTAGCTATTTAAGTGAAAAAGCTAAATGTGAAAATAGAAATTTACTCTACGTGATTGGCAAAAGGTAAAAAAGAATAATCTTTGAACAACCTTTGCATATAATGAATAAAGTATAAGAATTAATTTGATGAATAGAGAATGAATGCGATATAAGAAAATGTGTCAAAATGTTTATGGCATAGAAAATTATCCCATCAATATAAAAAAAAATATTTGTGCTAAAGAACGGGTTATCATTCAATGAGCAACTAAACACATCTCTAGAGTCATGATTTTGAAACACAAATTATGTGAGGCAAGCCTAAGTCTCTCAAAGAATAGTATAATAATTTAATTACAACTTCTATACAAACAAACAACAATAACAACTCAGTATAATCACACGAGTAAGATCTGAGTAGGATAATATGTACGCAGACCTTACCCATATCTTGTGGTAGAGAGGTTGTTTCCGATAAACCTTCGATTTCCTCCTTCCAAAAACTATCTACCTTGCTCTTGGAGTGACTCAAACTCAAACCTCTTGATTGAAGTGAAGGGTGCTCACCACTAGTATAATAATTTAATTACAACTTCTATACAAATTAAATAATCTGGAGCACGTCAATTAAAGAAGAATTTACATACAAGGAAGAAAATGATATGTTTCTATTTTTTATGTATATGATTAATTTAATTAGTTAGGTATTCATTGATTCTAAATTAATTAACCATATTACAAAATATATTCAACATCTCATACAAACTACAAGAATTACTCAACACAAAATATTGCAAGTTAGTCCGATTATTAACTAGATACAATTCACCCTAAGTGTTTGGTAAATAGATAAGCATCAAAGCAAGCAAACAAATACGACATTTCTTTACTATACTTTATGTTTTAAGTACATCCGAGATCAGGAAGTACAAAGCGGAATTTCGACAGAGATACCAAGTCAACTCAGCATCATTTTTCAAAGCGACTTCGTACCTCACAAAAGAGAATGTAAAATTGTTAGTAAGATAATATAAAGTAAAATACATTAAATATTACTAATTTTGAAATAAATTTCTTTTGAAAATACATTAGTATGCAAACATCGACTTAGTTGTAACTCCGGCGGCCAACTGTGTTCCCTCCTAAAGCACGAATATTCTCATTCTGTCTTTTGTTTTGCTTTGGTCATCGCCACATAAATATATTTGGTTCTGGAACTGAGGGACAGTGTAGTATTTTATCCTTTATCAGTCAAAAACCATCACACAACCTCAAAAATATTAGTAACTAACGCCGGAATCACAATGAAATAGGAATATTAAACCAGCACGAACCCTGTCAGAACGGCTACAAGGAGGGCAAATCAAGGGCCTCAACAATTAGTCAATGGAGCAGTCAAACGAACATGGAAAAATCAACAAATAACATCAGAATATCAAGAAATATTAACAGTAATTCACCAAACAAATGTGTAGCTTTTGAGAAGGAAACCATCCCTGATAACCAAACGTCCAACTGTCCATCAGAAGCCACAAGAACCCGTGATTAAAACATGTTAAAGACAGTCAAGGTATCAAAATAAAGTACACGAGGCGTCGCATTCCGGCAGAAATTCCCGGCGAAACAGTCGAGTTTCTCCACTCATGGATCCACCACGCCGCTCAACGGCTCGAACGCCGGAGAACCGACGGGCAAGATAAAATCAGAGAGGTCGACGTGCTTGATTTTTCCAGCCAGTCACGCCAGGTATCGACAAGATCTGGCCAAAGATAAAGCAATGGTGACCAGAAAAAGAAAAAATGGGGTCCTCGGAGTTTGTTTTTCTCCGGCCACGTCTCAGATCTACAAGTTCAACAAAGTATAATCATTTCCGGCGGGTTTTGAGCAAAGCCGGAGCAGCGTCACAAAATGAGTGAGAGGACTACGATGGTCGGAGCAGATGCGCCAGCAAGCCGGTGATAAAATCGGGCGGCGGCGACCGGCAACCATGGAGAGGAAAGACGCGTTGGGAGAACATGTGAAGTTGCGGCTGTCGTGGGTGGCCGAATCCGGCCGACCATTGTTGGCAAAGATAGAGAGAGATCTGCTCTCTTAAATGAGAGAGAGCAAAGTGGAGAGTGACGGCCGGTTCTCTCAAGAATGAGAGAGTGAGAGCTATCTTAGGATTTATTAGAAACCTCTTAAAAATTCTGATCCTTGCCCCCCAGTGTGTTTTTTTTTATATTTTATAACATGTATAAAATGTGTGGTCTTCATTTGCCCAAAAAGTAAAAGATAAATGCAAATTAAAAAATATGTGATCAAAAAGTAAAAGATATAATGTCACATCAAGTTATATCACTTGTCATTGTCACGTAACATTAATATTTTGTCACATAAAATGTCTTGTCACGTTAGATGTTGATTGGACATTAATTTAACTAGACTTGATTCGTATTTTGAAATAAATTTTACAGACTTTCATGTAATTGAATAGACTGTACTACGAATTAAAAAAATAATTATTTAATTAGAAAATCTTGTAATATTTATTTGAAAATATAACTACTACAACTGTGTCGTATTAATTAATATTTTATTTTTTGAAAGGACAATAAATTGATAGAATATCCTAAAATTTGAATAATGGGATAATTATCAATAAATTATTTGAAATTTATAAAAATGCACAAAACGGTAGTATTTAACTAATTGCAATAAAATGAAAGAAATTCCCATATTTTGTAAAAATAGGAATAATTATCAATAAATTGAATTAAAACTAAAGAATGTGCAAAAATTATATTTTTATCATTTTTTGACTAGGAAGCCTATAGAAGTTACTTTTAAATACGGAGGGTCAAAATTGACTGTCAACAGCTGCCCCTCTTTGACCGGAGATCGTGTAAGAGTCTTCGGGCAAAACAATTGACACCGTACTCACTTTTGACCCGATATGACAGAGTGGGGAATGAGGATATTTTGAAGATTGTGATCGAACTTTGGTTTCTGAGTTGCCTACCTATCTCAGGTTGCACGAGAATCAGGTCGCGTATAGTTCTGGAATGTAACTGAGTGTTACTTATGAATCGTAGCCTCATGGAGTGGAAGACAAATGTTCGAGGACGAAAAAGATCGTGTGATCTTGACATTGCTTCCAACATTGCCACAGTGTTGGACTGTGGTAACACTGGGACATGGGTGATGGATGGATTGATTGAATGGATTTTGATGTGTATGCGGCCGGGCTCTATGCTGAGTTTTTTTTACATATCTCGGATGTAACGAGAATCAGGTTGGTTGGTTTTTGATTTTGAAAGTTGCCCCGGCGTCAAACTATGTTGACACTAGGTGTTTTATTTTGACCATGGGGGTTCAGATTACCTACACACCCCATGTCAACGAGATGTAAGAAGAATGATATTTGGGACATATCGCTGATTACTATTAGAAAGTTCGACGTCCGTCCTCAAAATCTATCCTGTTTATGTGCTAGAAGATAATTCCATGTGGTGTCGCGTCATCGAATAATTCCTTTTTGTGCCTTCTCAGTTGTCTTTAAACATAAGCAATTTATTTTCCTGCTCGTTCTGCCACTTGTTGCATGAATACTTGGCTTATCTTAGTGCCCACGAATACTGAAATTTCCTGTAACTCATATGATATCAAATATCACGTTTCATTTTTGCTTCCCGTTCATTAGCTAGAATAAGTGCCACTTTCTTATAAAGTGCATACAATGTTGTAGTGACACTATTGTTACAAGACCATTTCTTCTTCAAGTTACTATGCTTAGGTTGAAGCCTTCTTCCTTATTTCCTCAGCTAGTCTTTCATTGTAGTACTTAGGGAGACCTTCAGACTCTTGTAAAGCTGCGAGCTTATTACATCATATACCCGATAAAAATTTCGATGTTCTTACTCGCCTATAATTATCCTTAGTTATTTACCTTTGTGTCCTTGTGCTCGTAGGTTTACTTTTGAACTCAAATTTTGATTAAGTGGCACTCTCTATTATTTCCGTAACACTTATACAGTTCCTATAACTACCCCAACTCCTATCTGAATATTTCTTAAGGATTATAATGTCATATCTGCGAGACTGAATTCCCTATGTTGGGGCTCACTACGTTTACCTTGCACGGTCTGTTGATTTATCTGTATCTCTTGTCTAGCCATAACTAGGATCTTCCTGAATCAACTACTAACTACTTGTTGGTCCATTCTCATATCAATATTCCGCGTAATCTCTCTTGGGTTATGTCCTTTGTCTTAACGTACCCCTCACACGGGCTCCTTATGTATCATGTGTCCATTCACACTTATTTATCAATAACATCTTGGCCGGGAACCCTTACTGCCTCTCCCCGATGTCATGCTTGCATAATGTTCTGAAGTTGTAACATATCGGTAGGATCTGAATAAATGCAATCTCATTTCTTTCGCCTTTTTATCGCATTCTTCCTTTACTATTTCATAGTTACCTGAACCACTTAACTCACACTTAATACCATATCACACCATCTTCCCCCTTTAGGGGAGTACTAACATTTAATGCTATGAATATTTACCTATAAATATTTTACCTCTTCATCTTCGGCATCTTTCCATATTTTCAATTACCCTTACTCGGCTTGCAGTAACCCTTCTGTACCAGGGATAACTGAATTTCTTATGCATGAAAGTGACACCTAGTGTAACCGGCACACTTAGTCCCTTAAGCTTAACTCTGCGCACAGTGCTTGCTTTGTGGGAGCGTCTTCCTGAATGACCTTTAAAGGTTATTCTTCTATTGTCCAATCTATTATTACTGGAACGCGATCTCTGAAATTCTCACGATGTCAACTATTATCAAATTTTTCGGTCCCTAGTTCATTTTTATTTTATCTTGTTTACTAGCCCATACTAATTTCTATTACTCCGGGGGGTCTAACTTAGCCTTCTCGTAATCATGTTGGAGTCACCAACTCATTTCTCGAAATAAGGATATGATTTGTGGCATATACTCTTTTATTGTCTCAAGGCCTATCACCTCTTGTATTTTCCTTCACTTGACTATAGATTTTGTCATCCTGTCATATTTTGATTTACCGTTATCACTCATTTATCACATCTTACTTATAATGCTTCACTTACTCTCTTCTTATTCTCCTACTAATATTTCTATCTATCACTTTATTCTGAAAACTTCAACAAAATATTCTTTCGCTTTTAGCTCCCCTAGCTCCATCCACTAGCTCTTCGAGTCGCCTAACATTCTCTCTTTACTAGGGACGGGAGTCATACTAAGGTAAATATTTATCCCTTCTAGAATTTCAGTGCCTATCTTCTGAATTTTCTGAACATTCTAGTATTTAGATCTTACTGTACTATTCTAGAGTGCACCACTTGGGTGTCCTATAAGGAGAACTATTACCACGTTTGAAATATCCTTCAGAAATGTCAGCTAACGCTAACAATCAAACTACCATTTTGGGTTACTCTAACCCATTTGGATCCTGATATCCATCATTCTCTTAAACTATATATGTTAGCTCCCATAGGGCATAACTGAGATGGGTGTAGCCAATTGTACATACCCATGTTGATGTTGAAGGTAACTCAGAATGCTTATATTTCTCTATTTGAATTGTAAATACTAATAATCTTCACTAACTAGGTACCGCATACCCTCCTTCACCTTGCTTTTGTTACCTGTTGAAACTTATACTTTTACCTTCTAATACTCCAATGGCCTGCTATTCATCGGGTGTGTTTGATATTTCCATCTTATGGTCTTAAGCTGGAAATTCACACATCTGGTATGCACGATCTGATAGGGCCTCAAACAGGGCCACGTCGTAAAGAATTCTCTCTCTACTAGTGCCCTTACCTACTAATGTATTAGCCCTCTGGATAGTTGTAGTTTTTCTAATTGCAAGCATCTCTATTGTCACGCCCCGACTTTGGGGAGCGCGACCGGCGCTCAACCGAGGTAACCCAGCCAAACAAGCCTGCTGGATTTCCTTCTACCCAACTCACCCATAAATAAAGAGAATATAAACTTCATTAATTAATACCACAAGGGTTCATGAACAACACGAGTTCCATCACCATTAGTTACTTCATTATAAGTCTCCAAAACAATATATTTCACAACCATAGTTTTACAGTGGAAGCATGAGATACAATTACGACATATTTAGTTTAACTTTTCCATAATAATACACAACCCACACTATGTCCACGGAGCCTCTAATAGATATAAAAGAGTACAATGATGGTGTGCTGGCAACAAGGCTCCAACTATACCTCAAAACATAATACACACAAAACAAAAGATGCACAACCCCGGAATGAAGTGGGGCTCACCAAGCCAGCTGGGAAAAAGTGTACCGATATCACTGGTCAATGCCTCCCACTGTGAAACCACCTGCATCCATTAAAGATGCAGCACCTCCGGCAAAAGGGACGTTAGTACATATCGAATAGTACTTAGTATGAAAACCAAGACACCTATTCAAGGACTTGGAAATACAACATGAATATGATGAATCATGGTAACAGTCATAGGGCTTATGTAGCCATAAAAGTCAAAACAGATTTATTAAGAACTTCCAATAACACTTATAAATTTCAAGTCGGAAATCCTCTACAACTACCTTTACACAGAGTGTCCTTGCCGCCTTACCCTAATGTATGCGGGTGGAGGTGCAATCACAATACCAAAACTCTACACAAAGTGGCCATGCCGCCTCACCCCAATGTATGCGGGTGGAGGTATATTCACAATACCACAACTATACACAAAGCGGCCCTGTCGCCTCACCCCAATGTATGCGGGTGGAGATGTAATCACAATACCACACCTCTACACAAAGGGGCCCCTCCACCTCACCCCAATGTATGCGGGTAGAGGTGTAACCACGATGCCACAGCTCGCGTTCCCAAAATGATAATAATATGTACAAAAGAGTTCCCTTTTAATCAACTGTTTGGCACCTTTGGCCTTAGCAACTGTAAATTCATAAAGTTTCATCATATGAGAAATAAGTGTTTAATCACATTGATTTCATACAAGATCTTCTTCCCAAAGGGGTATAACATGATTAAGTCAAAAATAGAGAATCATTAACACACGAGGGTTCTAACACGTTATGCCATTCAAGCATCAATTCTACTAGTTAGAATACTCCACATCAATAGCATTCCATGTCCGAACTTTACACGATGAAGTTTTGTAATAACATAAGAATTCCAATACCAGAAAAAGAGTTTAGCCTTCTTACCTGAAATTCACCCCTTAATAATACTACGATGGTCCACCGCACTAAACAACTTCAATCTACAACAATGCAACACAATTGCGCCAATATTAGTAAGATTTCTATACTTTAAGTCATTTAGACTTTTTATCAAACATCTAATGTACATATATTCGTACAACATCCTTCAATGGAATTTCTTCACCTAACAACCACCTTCCACACCAATGATTCACCTCACAGCTTCCATTAGCACATGCATGCCCAACACTTCACTCCCAACCCATAAATGTTATGAATTAATTCATTTTACAATCTCTACAATACCAACACAACCTAGGTTAGGCACTTATGGCTTCCAATCACCATACCATAAGTCATAACACATATTTCATACATAATTAATCACCATAGATTAGTTAGAGATGGTAGACATACCTCTTATAGTGAAACTCTTGAGAATCCCAACTTGTAGTGTTCTTGACCAATTTGGGGATTTGAATAAAAATTTATGAATCTTCAAGATTAATCCTTGTTAATATAAGTGTTTAGGAGTAGTAATCAACTTAAAATACTCCAAAAACACTACCTTGGTTCATGGGAGGGAAATATAGGACAGATTCCCCTTGATAGAGTAAGCCCTAGCTCAAAGAAATGACTTAGCCACTCTCTCTACCCGGCCTTGGGGCTATTTATAGGGCTCCTACATACGCAGTCGCGCACCTGGAAAAGTGACCGCGCATCTGGCCGCGCACACAAGGCAGAATACCCTCTAATATGCGTGGCCGAGCATCTGGGTGTGCATATGGCACATGTCCAGTAAAATGGCCATAACTTTCTGTAGAAATATCCAAATGACAAACGGTTTGATGTGTTGGAAACTAGACTCACAGGGATTTAATTTTATAGGTATATCACCACCTAAGTCTTTATAGTTTGGCAGAATCATGCGTTTGAAGTTGGATCATATGCGAATTTATCTGAAACTTTAGCCCATTGCATAGTTCTCAACATGGCTTAGTTCTAGGGATCTCCTTAGGCCATCAACAATATCCAATACAACTCCTACACTTCATATCATGATCATCTAAGTTTTTACAGTCCTTAACCCCTCGTGGAAGGCAAGACGACACTTAAGTGACTTGTGAGTGTGCTTATGGCCTCAGACTAATAGGAAATTTGAGGCGCCTCACATCCTCCCCCGCTTAAGATCATTCATCCTCGAATGAGGGTCAAAATTCTCCATTAGCATCTAATGTGACCCAATTGTTACTTCGCACACCAGCAGTCCCAAATTTTGACTAACTCCCTAAATTTCCAAAACTTTCGCCAGAGAATCCCAAAGCCAGTCCTAACAACATAACCACAACTCAACGATGTAAAACAATGGAAACAACACCAGCCACAATGCCATAAACATTACACTACCAATAAGGAGAATCCTTACAGGGGGAAACAAAATTTGTAGAAAGTTAGATTTCAACATCATGGACACAATCACATAGCTATTCAAATAAATTAGTATACTTTTTCTTCATCTCTTCCTCGGATTCTCAGGTGGCCTCTTCGACTTGTTGGTTTCGTCATAACACTCTCATGGAGGCAATCTCTTTGTTTCTCAGCTTGCGGACTTGCCTATCAAGAATGGCAACTAGAATATCTTCATAAGTCAATTCCTCATTAACCTCTTTAGTCTCAATCGATACATGAAACACCGGGTGCACTAAAGATATCTCTGGAGGTAGTTCTAGCTTGTAAGCCACCTGAACAATCCTCTGAGTGATTCTGTACGGTCCGACATACCTCTGACTCAATTTTCCTTTAATTACCAAACCATATTACACCATTCATAGGGGAAACCTTCAAGAATGCCCAATCATCTTCTTTGAACTCCAAATCTCTACGGCGCACATCTGAATAAGACTTTTGACGATTCTGAGCAGTTTTCAACCGTTCTGTAATGATCTTAACCTTCTCCATAGCCTGATGCACAAGGTCCGACCCTATCAGTTCTGCTTCCCCAATCTCGAACCACCCAATGGGAGATCTACATCTCCTACCATATAAAGCCTTGAACGGTTCCATCTGAATGCTAGCATGATAACTGTTATTGTAGGCAAACTCTATGAGCGGAAAATGATCATCCCAGCTACCCCTGAAGTCAAGAACACAAGATCGCAACTTATCCTCAAGCATATGAATAGTCCGCTCTGCCTGCCCGTCAGTCTGCAAGTGAAAGGATGTACTAAGATTCACCTGAGTACCCAAACCTTGCTGAAACGTCTTCTAAAAATTAGCCGTGAACTATGCCCTCTGATCAGAAATGATAGAAACTGGAGTGCCATGCAACCTGACTATTTCTTTGATATACAACTGAGCATACGGTTCCGCTGTGTCGGTAGCCTTAACCGGCAAGAAGTGTGTTAATTTCGTGACTCGGTCCACAATTACCCAAATCGAGTCGAACTTACAAGGAGTGCAAGGTAGTCCTACCACAAAGTCCATATTAATCATTTCCCACTTTCACATTAGAATTTCTATGTTCTGTGCCAACCCGCCAGGCCTTTGGTGTTCGACCTTCACTTGCTGACAATTTGGGCATCTCACCACAAAGTCCGCTACATTCCTCTTCATATCATTCCACCAATAGACCTCTCTAAGATCATGATATATTTTTTGTAGAGCCCAGGTGCACGGAATACCTCAAAGTGTGAGCCTCTGTCATGATTCTTTCCCGGAGACTATCTACATTTGGAACACATAGAAGCCCTTGGTACCTTAGTGTACCATCACACATGCCAAGAGAAAAGGCCATGGTCTTATATTTATGAATCCCCTCCTTCAATTGCACCAACAATGGATCATTGTATTGCTTCTCCTTGACTTCCACCACAAGCGATGATTCAGCTCTATTTTGCACAATCACTCCTCCTTCACTGGAATCCGCAAGACGAACTCCCAAACTAGCCAACCGATGAACCTCCTTGTCCAACAGCCTTTGATATGCCTCCAAGTCTGCCAAACTACCCATAGATATTTGGCTAAGAGCATCGCTACAACATTAGCCTTCCCCGGATGATATAGAATATCGATGTCGTAATTCTTGAGTAACTCCAACCATCTTCTCTACCTTAGATTCAATTCCTTCTATTTGAAAATATATTGAAGGCTCTTATGGTCTGTGAATACGTCCACATGGACCCATACAAATAATGATGCCAAATCTTCAACGCAAAGACCACCGCTGCAAGCTCTAAGTTATGTGTTAGATAGTTCTTTTCATGATTCTTGAGTTTCCTAGAAGCATAAGGTATAACATTGCCATGTTGCATTAATACACACCCAAGTCCGATTCTTGAAGCATCACAATATACCACAAATCCATATGTACCCTCTGGTAAGGTCAACACCGGTGACGTAGTCAATCTTGATTTTAACTCCTGTAAGATTCTTTCACAAGCATCTGACCATTGGAACTTAACCGCCTTCTATGTCAATTTAGTCAACGGAGAGGCAAGAGTAGAGAACCCCTCCACAAACTTCCTGTAATATCCAGCTAAGCCCAAGAAATTGTGAATCTCAATCGGGGTAGTAGGTCTAAGCCAGTTCTTCACTGCTGAAATCTTCTGAGGATCAACCTTAATTCCTTCTCTGGAGATGACATGCCCCCAAGAATGTAACATATTCAAGCCAAAATTCACATTTCAAAAACTTTTCAGACAACTTGTGTAGATGTAGAGTCCGTAGAACTGCCCTGAGGTGATCGGCATGGTCCTCCCGACTTCGTGAATATACCAGAATATCATCAATAAACACTATCACGAATGAGTCAAGGAAAGGCTTGAAGACTTGGTTCATAAGATCCATGAAATTTGTCGGGGCATTTGTTAGCCCACAAGACATTACCAGAAATTCAAAGTGCCCATACCGGGTCCTGAAAGCCGTTCTCGGAATATCCTGCTCCCTGATCTTCAATTGGTGGTACCCGGATCTTAAATCGATCTTGGAGAAATACTTAGCACCCTGTAATTGATCAAACAATTCATCTATCCTTGGCAATGGGTACTTATTCTTGATCGTGACCTTGTTGAGCTGCCGATAGTCAATACACATTTTTAGTGACCCATCTTTCTTCCTTACAAAGAGAACCGGTGTGCCCCAAGGCGACACACTCGGCCGGATGAAACTCTTCTCGAGCAAGTCCTTCAATTGTTCCTTTAGTTCCTTCAATTCTGTCGGTGCCATTCTGTAGGGTGGAATAGATATAGGTTGTATGCCTGGAATCACATCAATCCCAAAGTCAATCTCCCTGTCTAGTAGGATCCCAGGAAGCTCAGCCGAAAAGACCTCCGGAAATTCATTCACAACAGGCACGGACTCATGTGTAGGTGCCGCAACATCGGTGTCCGTAACCAGGACTAAATGGTAGATACACCACTTGCTAATTATCTTCGTGGCCTTAAGGTAGGAAATAAACCTACCCTTAGGCACCACATCCCTCCCCCCTTTTTCCATTCAATCACTGACACATTTGGAAATTCAAGCCTAACAGTCCTGGTTCGACAATCAAGCTTAGCAAAATATGAATAAAGCCAGTGCGTCCCCATTATTACATCAAAATCAACCATCCCCAATTCTAGAAGATCGGCCAGGGTGTCCCAACCATGCACCATGACAACACAATCCCTATAAACCTGTGCGGCCATAATAGACTCACCAACCATAGTAGATACGAAGAACGGCTCATGAAGTTGTTCCAATTCTATCCCAAATTCCATAGCAACATAAGGAGTGACATATGACAAAGTGAAACCGGGATCAATACGACCATATACATCATGGGATTGGACAGTCAATATTCCTGTGACAACATCTGGAGAAGCCTCTGAATCCTGATGCCTCCGCATAGCATAAAATCTATTAGGTCCTCCCGAACTCTGTGCACTACCCCTAGCTACACCACTCCCTGTGGGTGTTGTGCCTTGAGCTGAAGGAGGTGATGTAGATGTAGTAGCTGCAGAGCTAGCTGGTTGTGCCGCACCTCTGCCCATGATCCGGTGGGATGAGCGGCAATCCCTCTGAATGTGACCCCTCATATAGGTAGGTCCATAAAGCAAACCCCAAAGTGCATCATCCCACACTTATGGCATGGGGGCCTCCGCTGCTGCTAAAATCTCCCTTCAGGCCGACCCTGCTGGTGGGGTCCCCTGTTGCCCTGACTAGGCCGGCCCGGATGGTGGTGCACTCATCGAATATTGAGCGAATGATTGAGATGGACCTGATGACCCTCCCTTAAATGCCAACCTACCACCACCAGAATAACTACCCAAGTTGCCCGCGGTCCGAGCCTTGCTGCTACCCTCGCGCTCCCTTTTATTTTTTAGTTTACGATCCTCTATAGCTTGAGCAAACGCCACCATCTTCCCATAGTACATATCAAAATTCAAGGCAGTCGTAGCTGCCTCATTAATAACCAAGGGGCTAAGGCCCTGCATAAACTGGCGCACTCTAGCTTCCACAGTAGGCAACATATGAATAGCATACTTGGACAGGCGTGCAAATTCCATATGGTACTCCCACATATTCATGCTACCCTGCTTCAGGCTCTGAAACTCAGCGGCATGGGCCACCTTAGTCTCGGCAGGCAAGAATTCCATAAAAGCATTAGTGAACTCACTCCACCTTGCCGGAGGGCTCCCCTCCTCACGGGAGTCCTCCCACATCTCAAACCAAGAATAGGCCACCCCTTTCAGGCGGTAGGAGGCCAACTCCACTCCCTCCGTCTCGGTAGCACGCATAACTCAGAAAGTCTTGTGCATCTCATCAATGAAGTCCTAGGGGTCCTCCTCAGGATTAGTACCTGTGAACACTAGAGGATCCAACTGGAGAAACTTGTTATCCCTAGAACTAGCGGAATCCTCTGGCTAACTAGAAGAAGCAGGTGCAACATTTGATCTCTGGGCCTGGGAGGCCACTATCTGAGCCAACATCTGTATGGCTCCCCTAAGATCCCCATCAGAAACAGTGGGACCAGAAGCTGGAGGTGGAACTGGAATATCAGTTGGAGGGACCGTTGCACCCTCAGTAAGTGTAGGAACTGGTGCAGTCTGAGCAGGAATAGTAGATTCAGGCGGAGTAGTAATTGGGGGAATATCCTCACCCCTCGGGAGCACACCCGCATCATCAAATATCGAATCAACTGCCACTCCTGGGGCGATATTGTCTCCTTGGCAAGTTCTTGCCTTCTTCCTAGGCGCCATGTACTGTAAATTAGAGTAAAGCACGAGTTAAAGGAGGAAAAATCTTACAATAAGCTTTATCACGATCGAGAACATCAAAGAAGGGTATTATTCCTAAGTGCCCAAATAGCCTCCTCATTATAGATGTGGTCTACAACAAACCAATAAGAAGGACTCTACTAGACACAACTCCGATACATCCTAGGACACTTTAAAACCTTAGGCTCTGATACCAAGTTTGTCATGCCCCGACTTCGGGGAGCGCGACCGACGCTCAACCGAGGTAACCCGGCCGAACAAGCCTGCTGGATTTCCTTCTATCCAACTCACCCATAAATAAAGGGAATATAAACTTCATTAATTTATACCACGAGGGTTCATGAACAACACTAGTTCCATCACCATTAGTTACTTCATTTATAAGTCTCCAAAACAATACATTTCACAACCATAGTTTTACAGTGGAAGCATGAGATACAATTACGACATCTTTAGTTTAACTTTCCCACACTAATACACAACCCAGACTATGTCTACGAAGCCTCTAATAGATATAAAAGAATACAATGATGGTGCACCAGCAACAAGGCTCCAACTATACCTTAAAACATAATACACATGGAACAAAATATGCACAACCCCGGAGTAAAGTGGGGCTTACCAAGTCAGCTAGTAAAAAGTGTACCGCTATCATTGGTCAATGCCTCCCGCTGTGGAACCACCTACATCCATTAAAGACGCAGCGCCCCCGGCAAAAGGGACGTTAGTACATGTCGAATAGTACTAGTATGAAAACTAAGACACCTATTCAAGGATTTGGAAATACAACATGAATATAAAGAATCATGGTAACAGTCATAGGGCTTATGTAGCCATAAAAGTCAAAGCAGATTTATTAAGAACTTCCAATAACACTTATAAATTTCAAGATGGGAATCCTCTACAACTACCTTTACACTGAGCGGCCTTGACTTCTCACCCCAATGTATGCGGGTGGAGGTGAAATCACAATACCAGAACTCTACACAAAGCAGCACTGTCGCCTCACCCCAATGTATACGGGTGGAGGTGTATTCACAATACCACAACTATACACAAAGCGGCCCTGCCGACTCACCCTAATGTATGCAGGTGGAGGTGTAATTACAATACCACACCTCTACATAAAGCGGCCCCTCCACCTCACCCCAACATATGCGGGTAGAGGTGTAACCATGATTACACAGCTCGAGTTCTTAAAATGATAATAATATGTACAAAAGAGTTCCCTTTTAATCAACTATTTGGCACCTTTGGCCTTATCAAGTGTAAATTCATAAAGTTTCATCATATGAGAATAAGTGTTTAATCACATTGATTTCATACAAGATCTTCTTCCCAAAGGGGTATAACATGATCAAGTCAAAAATAGAGAATCATTAACACACGAGGGTTCTAACACATTATGCCATTCAAGCATCAATTCTACTAGTTTGAATACTCCACATCAATAGCATTCCATGTCCGAACTTTACACGATGGAGTTTTGTAATAACACAGGAATTCCAATACCAGAAAAAGAGTTTAGCCTTCATACCTGAAATTCACCCCTTAATAATACTACGATGGTCCACCACAATAAACAACTTCAATCTACAACAATGCAACACAATTGCGCCAATATTAGTAAGATTTCTATACTTTAAGTCATTTAGACTTTTTATCAAACATCTAATGTGCATATCTTCCTACAACCTCTTTCAATGGAATTTCTTCACCTAACAACCACCTTCCACACCAATGATTCACCTCACAACTTCCATTAGCACATGCATACCCAACACTTCACTCCCAACCCATAAATGTTCTCAATTAATTCATTTTACAATCTCTACAATACCAACACAACCTAGGTTAGGCACTTATGGCTTCCAATCACCATCCCATAAGTCATAACACATATTTCATACATAATTAATCACCATAGATTAGTTAGAGATGGTAGACATACCTCTTATAGTGAAACTCTTGAGAATCCCAACATGTAGTGTTCTTGACCAATTTGGGGATTTGAATGGAAATCTATAGATCTTCAAGATTAATCCTTGTTAATATAAGTGTTTAGGAGTAGTAATCAACTCAAAATACTCCAAAAACATTACCTTGGTTCATGGGAGGGAAGTATAGGATGGATTCTCTATGATAGAGCAAGCCCTAGCTCAAAGAAATGATTTAGACACTCTCTCTACCCGGCCTTGGGGATATTTATAGGGCTCTTTCGTGCATGGTCATATTCCTGGGCAAGTGATTGCGCGTCTGTACTCGCACACAAGGCAGAATACCCTCTAATATGCGCGGTCGCGCATCTGGGCGCGCATATGGCATAGGTCCGGTAAAATGGCCATAACATTTTGTAGAAATATCCAAATGACAAACGGTTTGATGCGTTGGAAAATAGACTCAAATGGATTTGATTTGATAGGTATATCACCACCTAAGTCTTTATAGTTTGGTAGCAGCATGCGTTTGAAGCCGGATGTTGTGCGAATTTATCTTAAACTTTAGCCCATTGCATAGTTCCCAACATGGCTTAGTTCTAGGGATCTCCTTAGGCCCTCAACAATATCCAATACAACTCCTACACTTAATATCATGATCATATAAGTTTTTACAGTGCTTAATCCCTCGTGGAAGGAAAGACGACACTTAAGCGACTTGTGAGCATGCTTATGGCCTCGGACTAATAGAAAATTTGAGGGGCCTCACATCTATATCATTAGCAAACATAAGTCCTGGCTCGAACTCTTATGACTCAGCTCTATAGAACGATTTGGATTTGAAATAAGGGTAACATACTCTTAATTGTAGCTTCATATTTATATAATTGGGAGCACAACACATCTATAAGCAAGGCGCTACTAGACATGGCTTGTAGACTTCCTAGGATAAAACTGCTATGATACCACTTTAGTCATGCCCCAAACCTAGGGAGGCGTGGCTGGCACTCGGTGCCATACTCGGCCCGAGCGTACCACTCTATAACCATGAACTGTGGAGGGGTATCTCTCAACTTAGGCCAGTGAGACCTACCTGCAAGCTGACAATACCAATCAAGGCCGATGGGGCCAGATTCTGAATCATCTGAAAATAATGTCTCTCTAATATAAGGGTAAACATACCCAAAAGCTCATATACATAACTGTGCAGGCCGAGGAGGCCGCCATGAACGTCTACAACTAGCAATACCAAACTTAACATGTACACAAGGTTGGCAAGGCCATAATACTAACATACAAAATACACAGGACTCGTCTACAAGCCTCTAGAGATAATTGAACTATATCATGGTCGGGAGAGGGCCTCGACCTTCCCATCAAACCTGTATATATAAAATGGCCTCCAAGGTCTAAACCTGGTATCTCCGAGAAATTGGAGCTTACCAACCAAGTTGATGTTTGACTCTGTCTACTGGGAAGGTCTATCCAGCTGTCTATCAGTACCTGCAAGTATGAAATGCAGCGTCCCCAACAAAAGGGACGTCAGTACTACTAAGTATGTAAGGCAATAGAATAACTGAAAGCTGAAACTGAACTGATAATATAATAACTAAAAGTAACTGGGAGTCAAGATAATCTGAAGATATGCCTCCCCACTACTACTGACTCAACTCTCTCAATATAGTAAGTAAAATAGCTTTCCGGACCTATAAGGCTCGGTACGTGTAACTGCTCTGCCGTAGTAGACTCGCTCATAGGCGCTCAACCATACGAGGCTATGTATCTCGACCATTCTAGATCGCTCATCGGTGCTCGGCCATAGTAGAATCGGTATATAACTTACCATCTGATCATAGGTTGCCCAATAGGGGTCTACCCACCGATTATAGCTCGATGGTTGTGAAAATACGTAATACTATCCAATAGGGGCCTGCCCACCGATTCTAGCTCGATGGTGGTAAAACTTTAGTAATACAATATATATATATATATATATATATATATATATATATATATATATATATATACACCATCTGCTCTCTTAACTGGAAGAAGATAATACTTAACTGAATATAAAGTCCCGATAAGGGAGAATACTATAACTTATGAGACTAGGATAATGTACATAAGTTCATGAATACGAACATCTCTTTATTTCTCCTTATCAAATGCATGTAGTTACGGGATCATGCCAAAATGAAGAAAAGGTTTAGCCTTAACATACCTTATCACAATATTTCCAACAACCACGTATCGTTGCACCTTAATTTACAGCATCAATAATAATACTATCATTAAGTTACGAAAGGTACAACTATCGCACGACGAACGACAAGCTTATTTAATAATAAAACGGGCAGCATCTCCCCTATAATCTATTCTTCCTCCCAATTCGACATAACACAAACAACAACAAGAACACAACAATAAAAACATGTATACATAATTTTCCAACCTTATATCCATTACAAAATACCTCAAAATAGTCCACACACCCCAATCACTTCATACATAAAACGACAACCATAGTAGTGTCAAACAATCCAAAAATGTAACGACGAACGACCAGCCCACCATTCCTCCATTATGTGGTGTTTTGCCACACCATTGCTCCTCCCAAACTCCATAAAATAGTAGCAAAATAGACAACCCAACAACAAAGCGAAATAGCCCATAAAACAGTTCGATACAAGTTGAATAACTCGCACTCACGGCTTTCGATCATCGTCTCATGAGTTCTTACAATTATAGAACGAATTTATCTACTTTTCCAGCAGAAAAAATGGATGAAAGAGGGTAGTATACTTTCCTTATTTGGTGAATATCTCATCTCCTATCTTGGTTCTTCAACCCTTAGGTTTTTCTCCAACTAGAACTTGAAAAGAAGAGAAAATCATTTAGGGTTTTGTGTTGAATTTTTGGGAGAAGTTTGAAGGGTCTTATATATGATCCTTTTGATATAAAAAGAGTGTTATATATTAAGGAAACTATCCCTTAAAGGGCTCTTTGGATGGCCCCAAATAGCCCCTTTTTCGACATATTTGGTCCTTTCATTTAAGCAGGTAGGTGACACACCTACTTGTCACCTATTTAGTCTGCATAGTCTCGCAAAAATACAAATATATCTCTAATCCAATATCTTATTGACAAATGGGTTAATTAGAAACTAGACTCTTAGATATTCAATTTGATTGGTGGATCATCCCGTAATTCCAAGTATATTGGGAGAAAAGCTCAGCTACATTTCACCTAATTTTCAGCACATTATGAATGTAACTTGTGATGACATTTGCCAACTTTTGTTCCACAACTCACTTGACTTCAAAAAATAACACACGACTATCATACAACTAATATAACTCATAAAATAACGTCCTTATCATGCTAAGCACCCCAGTCTCACCCCAAAAGTATATGTTATAACATTCCCAACTTATCGACTTTCGACGAAACTTATTTTCTTCAATTCGTTTAGCTTCTAAGCCTTCCAACCCTCTTTGTACTTGTTATTCATGATCTTATATATTTGTAACCTTCACAGTTACATGATTAACTTGCTTTATATACTTTCAAAGATGATCTTATTTCTGAGCTCACATCAATTGATTTACAGCGTAATCTTACGTACGAAAATATGGGGTGTAACAGAGGGGGAGAATATAACGACCCGACTGGTCATTTTGAACTTTAGCATTCCACTCAGTGGTTCTAGGTCTTGAGTGGCTTCAAATTGTGTATTATGACTTGCGTGTATGGTCGTATTCGATTTTCAGATGTCTCAGGAGTGATTTGGATGAGTAATTCTCATTTTAGAAGCTTAAGTTGAAAATATTGACCGAGGTTTGACTTTTGTGAAAACGAACTCGAAATGGTATTTTGATTGCTCCGATAGGTTCTTGTTGTGATTTTGTACATGGGAAAATTCCCGGAATTAAATTTGGAGGTCCCTAGGTTGAGTTGGCTTGTTTTGCCCAAAGTTGGCAATATGAAGGTTTAGAAATCCTTAAGTTTAACTATGGTTTGACTTTATGACTATAGGGTTCGGATTTTGGTTTTGGGACTCGGAATAGGTTCATTTTATTATTTGGAACTTGTTTGCAAATCTTGGCGTCATTCCGAGTTGATTTGATAGGAATCGAACGCGAGGTTGTGTTTTTAGAAGTTCTTGAGTTTCAATATAGAATTTCATGTATGTTGATGTCCGATTCGCGGTTCTAGATGTTATTTTGGTATTTTGATCACACGAGCTAGTTCGTATGATATTTTTTGACTTGTGTGAATGTTTGGTTTGGAGCCCCGAGGGCTCGGGTGAGTTTCGGACGCGTTTCGGAGTGTTTGGAAGAGTTTTAGTTTTGCTAGTTTTTGAACACGTGCTACAAGCCTCGCAAATGCAAGACTTTGTTTGCATTTTCGAGGTGGGAGTCGCATTTGCGAAGTTCACTGGGGTCTGTTAGGTTCGCATTTGCGAACATTTTGTACACTTTTGCGATGGGGTTCTGGGCTAGGCAGGATCGCAATTGCGATCATTAGGTTGCTTTTGCAAAATGTTCAGTGTTTGCATTTGTGATAATATTGTCGCATTTGCGACGTTAGCAGGGTTGTGATGGATATTCCTTTTGCGATCATTCTTCGCATTTGTGACACCTGCGCGTGAACATATGGGCTACAAGACGAGATTTTAGTCTCATTTTTATATCTTTGAACCCTAGACTCGGTAGGAAGCAATTTGGAGAGAGGATTTTTATCTACAATCATTGGTTATGTGATATTGATCAATTTTTAACTATATTACATGATTATATATGAGATTTAACATCAAAAGTTTGAGAACCAAAGTGAAATTTTGGGAAACTTTGTCTATGTTTTAAAAAATAAAAATTTGGGAGAGTCGAATTGGACTCGAATTTTGAAAGAAAACACATATATGGACTTGTGGGGTTATGGATAGTCAAGATTTACCATTGGACCCGGGTTTTGACTGGGCGAGACTTGGGTTGACTTTTGTTGACTTTTGGGGAATTGTATAAAGATCATAGCTTTACTTATTGGAATTGGTTTCTCTTATATTATTTGATGTTATCAAGTCGATTTTGGTTAGATCAGAGCCGAGCTGAGGTGAATTGTAAAGGAAAAGCTATTTTTGAGTGTTGATTTGGCCTAGTTGAAATAAGTATCTTGCCTAACCTCGTGTAGGGGAACTCCTCCTTAGGATTGGGTTTGATTGTATCATTTGATTATGTAAAAGACGTGTACATGATATGACGAGTGTGTATACAGCCTTGTATGTGGATATTGATTGGTTTAGACTATTAGGATTCTTTCATGCATCTAATTGAAGTTGTCATATCAAGTTATACTTTCCGACATGCTATATTTGAGTTGTTAGTACATGCTCTACTTTTATTGTCAAGCTTGCTCATATATGCTTTAATAAAAGTTGTAACCTCTTTTATTGTCAAGTTATTCTTAATTGAAGTCTCATTTCATGTTACCCCTTTTATTATTGAGTTATTCTTATTTAAAGTCATTGTTACATGTCATCTCTTTCATTGCTGAGTTTATTCTCCCATTTCATTGTGTCGTTGTAATTCTTGTGTTGATCTACTTACCGTACTCTCGTGTTATTATTGTTGTTATTGTACTCAGTGGTGTTGAGCCGCGGGCTATGTATTATTGTGGTATTGGTATTATTGTTATGAAAGTGTTGTGGCATATGGGCACGTGTGGTGAGAGTTGTTATGTTATGTTGTTGTGTCTTGGCACATGTGGAATTGTTGAGAGGATTGATGGGGTGTTTGCACGTGAGTTGTCTGTGCTTATTGTTGTTATTGATATTTGCACATGGGATGATACAAGGAGAGCTATATATATTGGGTTGCGTATGTGGCGAGACAAGGTGGGATAATTACCGATGAATGTGTGGCGAGACAAGACGAGATTCACTTTATTGTTGCGCACGCGGCCAGACAAGGTGGGTTATGTCGGGGATGATTTGTGATGGCCTGAGGGCATTTTTATCGATGATATTTGTGTCGTGGTGTGACTTTCTTGTGTGTATCATGCATACTACGGGTTTTGTTATGTTGTTTCCAATATTCTATTCGATATCTCTGATTTTACATATTGACTTGAGATGTGATAGTACGCTTGCACAAGCATACACCATAACATGTCACCTATATCAGTCCAGGAATATGAACCCTGATGCTTATTGATCATGTACAAGTATTACTGTATACCTGCTTTCTGTGTGTGGTTTGGACTGGTGGCACGTGAGTTGTCCGTACGGGTATGAGATATTGTTTCTATTGGCACGTGAGTCATCCATGCAGATCTGAGGTATTATCGGTTGGCACGTTAGTTGTCCGTGTAGCATGTAAGTTTTTCCGTGCAGTTGTGTTGATAATATGGGCACAAGGTTCCATGTGATTATGATTTCATGATCTGGGACTCGTGAATCGTGAGTAAAGGTGTGGCTCCTCGTGATGATTCTTGCATAACCTTGTGATGGAACAGCTAATTATTTGGTTGTCATTTGTTTCCTTAATTGGCATCACTGGCACTTTAACTGTGTTCTGATTACTTGTTGCGTTATCACCTGTTTACTTCTTGTGGCTACTTGTAGTTTCCATTTTTCCATTGTTAACATTATTATTGTTGCTCTTTCTAAGTTTAACTGTACATTGATATTTGTTCCTCTGTTAGCTTTATATCAACTATTTCATAGGTTATTATGTCTAGTAGGTGTCTTAACTGTACCTCATCACTACTCCACTAAAGTTAGTCTTGATACTTACTGGGTACCATTGTGTACTCATGCTACGCTTCTGCACATCTTTTGTGCAGATCTAGGTACCTCAGAGAGTGTCAGTCATTAGTTAGTTGATTATGAGTTGCGGCGGAGACTTCTAGGTATACCTAACATTGCATTCGCACGCCTAGGTGTCACGACCCAAACTGGAGGGCCATGACTAGCACCCGGGCCATACTTGCCGAGCACCGACATACATTTTATCTAACCTTTCTTATTATCTATAAGGGCCAACGAGGTCAATATAAATGGTAGGCATAAATCATAAACAGCCAACAATGACAGATAATGACATAAACATATATAACATGGGCCGACAAGGCTGTCATAAAGCTATATACAACAAAAATAAGCCGACAAGGCTATCCAAAACTATACATGAGACGACACCTGTCTATGAGCCTGTAAAGGAACATAAGTGTTGTAATATTACCGGAACAAGGCCCCGACATACCCATAATTTCTACAACAAAAATGCATACTAAGACCACGACAATTCCGGAGAAGGGATCTCGCCAACAACCGCTGAACTAGGCAGCCTACTGTGGTAGATGAGCTTCGTCTACCTGTCTATCAGGACCTGCAGCACAACATTTAGCATCCACGAATAAAAGAGATATCAGTATGAATAAACTACTGAGTATGTAAAGCAGGAAAGCATAAATAAGAACAGTAATGTAAAGAGGGATAGAGAATATACAACATGTAACATCTGAGTGCCTATGAGGGCGATTGACATGAAATGAATGTTTTTATATATATATATATATATATATATATATATATATATATATATACTTTTAAAAACATAGGCCTCATTGGGCATCATCATCATTATATCGGACTCGGTCGTAATAGGCTCGGTAAAAATGTACTCGGCCATCATAAGGCTTGGTAGAATCGTACCCAGCCACGTGGAGCTCGCTAAAATCCAACTGATCAATGGTTGCACAATAGGTATCATACCCAGACGACTATAGCGTGGCTCGATAGAGTAAAATAGGTACATATATATAATGCATGCTGGACTCATGGAATCACACTCTGACCCTTTCAAAGTAACGTAAGGTCGGTAACCTCCGTATATGTTATAAGATCTAACTCGTCATCATGAATCTTTTAGGAATCAGGAAATACCAATAACATTTGATACACAAGAATAAGAGAGGCAACATCAACATCAATCTTTCCATAAGAAGGGAAACAATGTAAGTACTACTAGCTTCTAAGAGTGGAGTATCTTTGGAAGCTCATTCGTTTACATTCCGTTCAATTGGAGTTGTGCAAAATGAAAGAAAGGTATAGCCTCACATACCTTGTATATACTGCCCAACCTCAATCTATACAAATGTCACGGTTCCTTAGTCTACAATAAGAGAAATGATACTATCGTTATCATTCAAGCGTCGTAACTATTATATATCGATCACAACCTATTTTACGGTAAAACGGGCAGCATCTCCCTAATTTATATGACTCACCTGTTAAAAAAATCACCAAACATCCCAAACAATATCAACAATAATCATAATAAGCCTCTCAACTATTTAATAATTGTTACGAGTGGTAAGCTTGGTTTACGATTAATAAACTATAGTTTAAATCCCTTTATTCCCCTGTAAATTTGTCTACAGCCAAAACAACATTATAGATATGTTATTATACCAACAACAACAATTCAATATCAATAACCAATCCCCACCCATCCAGCCCCTTCAAAAATGCAAGAGCAACTCCCACAATCTAATAAAACAATATCCAATACTAGTCTACAACTTCTAGTTACTGCTCTATATGGATTCATGAAGCTAATACTTCTAACACTTATAAAATCTTACACACATGAAGAAAGGGGGATTTCTTACCTTAGATTTCCAACAACAACTCCTATTCCAACTTTAATTCAACTAGAACTTGCCATGACCAATTCTTGTTCCTACAGTCCATGAAGGACAAGATGAAATCCCATAACATGAAAGAAGAATCAAATTGGACTAATCTCATAATCTATTCACCTTTAAAACTTTGAAGAAGAACTAAACTTACCTCCATACATGACTAAAAATGTTGCTTGTGCATAGGGTTTAATTGAGCAAAGTGAAGCTTTAAGTTGCTGAAGGTTTTTCTTTTTCTTCCTTGCTTCAAAAGAATTCCCAAAGTAAAGAACAATTCTCAAAGTGGAGAAAAACTCTTCTCCAAGTGAAATAATAGGTTGGAAACGTTTATCTTGTTCAAGAGAACATCAAAAATAGTGTATGAACCCTTCTAAGGTCAACTAAGATTTCTACACATGTTCATGAGAAACTTTCCAAGCTAAATGAGGCTCTCAAGTGGTGGAACGTTTTTGTTGTGAAGAGAAATCAGCAACCTAATCAATCTCAAGTTGTATAATTACTTTATGTACTATGAGACCCACAAATAGATATATATATGCTTTGTATGACTCATATACTTGTTCATCAAGGTGATGACGAGCAAGTAGCTCATTAAATGTGATGGTGAAGCAAGCACCTTATTTTCATTCCTTTGTTTATAGATAATCCCTATATATATAATATATGGCAATGTGTAGTAATATAAAATATGTGTGCTTGAAATAATATTGGCACCCTACTTCTCGAACATTGTCGAAACGCATTTTCTTCCATTCGCTTAACCTCTCTTCTTCCCGACACATATGTGACATTGTTCTTAACCCTTAATATCCCTAACCTTGGTCCCTCGGATGAAACTCGTTTTTTTTCTATTCGTTTAACTTCTAACTTCTAATACTTATTAACCACTCTTATACACCCTTGTAACACCTAAGGCCAATAGGATTAACTTCTTATCCTCTAAAATAAAATCATTTCTCGGATTTACGTCGACTAACTTACGATGCGATTTAATATACGCGAATATGGGTTGTAACACTGGAGGGCCATGACTAGCACCCAGGCCATACTTGTCGAGCACCGACGTACATTTTATCTAACCTTTTCTTATTATCTGTAAGGGCCAATGAGGTCAACATAAATGATAGACATAAATCATAAATAGCCAACAATGAGAGATAATGACATGAACATATATAACATGGGCCGACAAGGCTGTCATAAAGCTATATATAACAAAAATAAGCCGACAAGGCTATCCAAAACTATACATAAGACGATACCTGTCTATGAGTATGTAAAGGAACATAGGTGTTGTAATATTACCGGAACAAGGCCCCGACATACCCAAATGTCTATAACAAAAATGCATACTAAGACCACGACAAGCCCGGAGAAGGGATCTCGCCAATAACCGCTGAACTAGGTAGCCTACTGTGGTGGGGGAGCTTCGTCTACCTATCTATCAGGACCTACAACATGACATGCAACATCCATGAATAAAAGAGATGTCATTACGAATAAAGTACTGAGCATGTAAGGCAGGAAAGCATAAATAATAACAGTAATGTAAAGAGGGATAGAGAATATACAACATGTAACATTTGAGTGCCTTTGAGGACGACTGACATGAAATGTATGTTATATATATATATATATATATATATATATATATATATATATATATATATATATATATATACTTATTAAAGCATAAGCCTCTTTGGGCATCATTTCGTATCCGGACGTAATAGGCTCGATAAAAACGTACCCGACCATCATAAGGCTTGGTAGAATCGGACCCGGCCACATGGAGCTCGCTAAAACCCAACTGATCAGCGGTTGCACAATAGGTGTCGTACCCGTCTGACACTAGCGCGGCTTGGTATAGTAAAATAGGTACACATATATAATGCATGCTAGACTCATGGAATCACACTCTGACCCTTTCGGAGTAACGTAAGGTCGGTAACCTCCGTATATGTTATTAGAGTTATCTCGTCATCATGAATCTTATAGAAATAAGGAAATACCAATAACATTTGATACACAAGAATAAGAGAGGCAAAATCAACATCATTCTTTCCATAAGAAGGGAAACAATGTAAGTACTGCTAGCCTCTAAGAGTGGAATATCTTTGGAAACTCGTTCGTTCACATTTGCATTCAATTGGAGTCGTGCAAAATGAAAGAAAGGGATAGCCTCACATACCTTGTATATACTTCCCAACCTCAAGCTATACAAATGTCACGGCTCCTTATTCTACAATAAGAGAAATTATACTATCGTTATCATTTAAGCATCATAACTTTTATATATCGATCACAACCTATTTTACGATAAAATATGCAGCATCTCCCCTATTTATATGACTCCCCATAAGTTACAACAACCACCAAACAGCCCAAACAACATTAACAATAATACTTATGTTATTATACCAACAATAACAATACAATATCAATAACCAATCACCACCCATTCAGCCCCTTTAAAAATACAAGAGCAACTCCCACAATCTAATAAAACAATATTCAATACTAGTCCACAACTTTTAGTTACTACTCCATATGGTTTCATGAAGCTAATACTTATAACACTTATACAAGCTCACACACATGAAGAAAAGGGAATTTCTTACTTTAGATGTACAAGAACAACTCCTATTTCAACTTTAATTTAACTAGAACTTTCCATGAACAATTCTAGCTCCTACAGTACATGAAGGACAAGATGAAATCCCACAACATAGAAGAAGAATCAAATTGGACTAATCTCCTAATCTATTCACCTTTAAATCTTTGAATAAGAACTAAACTTACCTCCATACATGACAAAAAATTTTGCTTGTGCATAGGGTTTAATTGACCAAAGTGAAGCTTCAAGTTGCTGGAGGTTTTTCTTTTTCTTCCTTGCTTCAAAAGAATTTCCAAAGTAAAGAACATTTCTCAAAGTGGATAAAAACCCTTCTTCAAGTGAAATAGTGTTGGAAACGTTTATCTTGTTCAAGATAACATCCAAAATAGTGTATGAACCCTTCTAAGGTCAACTAAGGTTTCCACATATGTTCATGAGAAACTTTCCAAGCCAAATGAGGCTCTCAAGTGCTGGAACGTTTTTGTTGTGAAGAGAAATCAGCAACCTAATCAATCTCAAGTTGTATAATTACTTTATGTACTATGGGGCCCAAAAATAGATGTATATGCTTTGTATGACTCATATACTTGTTCATCAAGGTGATGACAAGCAAGTAGCTTATTAACTGTGATGGTGAAGCAAGCACCTCATTTTATTCCTTTATTTATAGATAATCCCTATATATATATATATATATATATATATATATATATATATATATATATATATATATAGTAATATAAAATATGTGTGCTTGAAATAATATTGGCACCTTACTTCTCGAACATTGTCGAAGCACATTTTCTTTCATTCGCTTAACCTCTATTCTTCCCGACACATATGTGACATTGTTCTTAACCCTTAATATCCTTAACATTTGTCCCTCCGATGAAATTCGTTTTCTTCGATTCATTTAATTTTTAACTTCTAATCCTTATTAACCACTCTTATACACCCTTGTAAAACCTAAGGTCAATAGGATTAACTTCTTATCCTCTCAAAGATAATATTTTCTCGGATTTATGTCGACTAACTTACGATGCGATTTAACGTACGCGAATATGGGTGTAACACCCTCCCCCCTTAGGAACATTCATCCTCAAATGTAAGGGTTTATTGGGAGTCTAACTCATCATGGATTATGACCAAAAAAAATCGACAGAGTTTTCCCTATAAAATGGACACTAGCCCAACTTGCAAGCAGTTAAACCCAACCTAATGCTCCACCAGGCTATGCAAAACATTATAGGTATGTACATTAACTGTGTATTTCCATTTTGTATTAGGGAGAAGTATTCTCTCACTATTGTGTACCTCATAGAGCCGTTTCAGTTTTCTTTGCATCTTGCGTTCTCCCGGTTTCCTCGTTATCTAAGGATAAATAGAAAATGATTTAGTATACACGTACGAGGCAAGGAGTATATGTAAGGGGTCGGCTATTAGGAACCTTCAATCTGGAATAAGTAAGGGTATTTAGACTTCATCTCCTCTTCCGCTTCCCATGTCATTTCTTCTATATTCTTGTTCCTCCACAATACTTTGACGGCTACATCCTTTGTTCTCAGCTTGCGGACTTGTCGATCTAATATAGCCACTGGTACTTCTTTACATGATAGATCCTCTATAACCTGTACATCTTCGATAGGGACGGCCTGAGAAGGGTCCCCAATACATTTCCTCAACATAGATACATAAAATACTGGGTGGATGAATTCCAATTCAGTTGGCAATTCTAACTCATAAGCAACCTGTCCAATTCATCGAAGAATCTTGTATGGCATGTTATACCGTGGACTCAACATACCCTTCTTTCCGAAACGCATAAATTTTATTGGTGAGATCCTCATAAAAACCCAATCACCAACCTCAAACTCTAGATCACGACGTCGGACATCACAATAAGACTTTTGCCTACTTTGTGATGTCCTCAGTTGTTCTTGTATCACTTTCACCTTCTCAATGGCTTGGTGAATCAAATCTGGCCCATATAATTCTTTTTCACCAACTTCAAACCATCCAACTAGGGATCTACATCTTTACTCGTACAACGCCTCGTACGGGGCCTTGTTAATACTGGAATGGTAGCAATTATTGTAGGCGAATTCTATGAGTGGCAGATGTTCATCCCAATTACCCTTGAAATCCTGAACACATGCTCGTAGCATATCTTCGAGTGTCTGAATGGTACAATTGGTATGTCCGTCAGTCTGCGGATGGAATGTAATGCTGAGATCCACGTGTGTGCCTAAACCCTTATGAAATGACCTCCAAAAGTTAGCCATAAACTGAGCACCTCAGTCTGATATAATAGATATTGGCACACCATGAAGCCTAACAATCTCCTTGATATACAACCTCGCATAATCTTCAGCCGTGTAAGTTGTGTTAACCGGCATAAAGTGGGCAGATTTTGTAAGTCGATCAACTATCAACTAGATGGAGTCAAACATATGATAAGATCGAGGTAATGCAGTAATGAAGTCCATATTAATCGCTTCCCATTTCCAGGTTGGAATATCTATATTCTGAATCAGTCCATCGGGCTTCTACTACTCGATATTTACTTGTTGGCAATTAGGACACTGGGCTAAGAATTCTGCAATAGTCTTCTTTATATTGTCCCACCAATACAGCTCCTTAATGTCATGATATATCTTTGTCGAGCCAGGATGGACGTAATATCGGGACTGATGGATTTCTATCATAATCTTCTCTCGCAACCTTGCCACATTTGGCACACATGATCGGCTATGGTATCTCAGTGCCCCATGTTCTCCGATCTCGAAAGCTGTAATCTTATGATGCTAAATGCCCTCTCTCAATCATACTAAGGTAGGGTATTCATATTGTCATGCTTTCACATCGGCTAGCAAAGATGATTCTGCCATATTCTGTATCGTAACACCTTCGTCATTAGAGTCTAACAATCTGATTCTCATATTGGCCAGATGATGAATCTATTTAGTCAACCCTTGTCTGCCTGCCTCAATATGTAGTACGCATCTCATTGAATTACGGGTGAGAACATCTGCTACAACATTGGCTTTACCGGGATGGTACAATATCTCGACATCGTAGTCTTACAGTAATTCAAGCCACCTTCGCTACCTCAAATTTAACTCCATCTGCTTGAATATGTATTGTAAACTCTTTTGATCTGTGTAGATTTCAACATGAATGCCATATAAGTATTGTCGCCATATCTTCAAAGCATATACTACTGCAGCCAGTTCCAAATCATGAGTCGGGTAAATTTTTTCATGTTTCTTCAGTTGTCTCGATGCAAAAGCAATCACTTTTCCTTTTTGCATCAATAGGCACCCCAAACCGATACTTTAGGTATCACAATATACCATATAACCTTTTGTTCCTTCTGGGAAAGTGAGGGCGCTGACGTCAATCGATTCTTCAACTCCTGAAAGCTGCGTTCACAAGCATCAGACCCATGGAACTTGGTAGCTTTCTGTGTTAACTTAGTCAATGGTGCTGATATAGAGGAAAACCCTTCTACAAACCACCTATAATATCCTGTTAACCCCAGGAAGCTGCGGACTTCTAACGGTGTTGTAGGTATTCTTCACTGCATCGATCTTCTGAGTGTCGACACTAATACCTTTGTCAGATATCACATGGCCAAGGAATGCTACTGAATTTAACTAGAATTCACATTTGGAGAGCTTAGCATATAACTTATGATCCTGGAGGGTCTGTAATACTATCCGTAAGTGGCCCGTGCGTTCCGCCTCCGAGTGGGAATACGCTAGAATGTCATCAATGAATACGATCATAAACACGTCAAGATAGGGTCTAAATACACTATTCATGAGATCCATAAAAGCTGCCAAGGCATTTGTTAGCCCGAACGACATCACTAAGAACTCAAAGTGCCCATATCTCGTTCGGAAGATCGTCTTTGGAATATCCTTCTCCTTAACCCTCACCTGATAATACCCTGAACGTAAGTCAATCTTGGAAAATATTTGGCAACTTGTAATTGGTCAAACAGTTCATCAATACTTGGAAGTGGATACTTGTTCTTTATAGTAACCTTATTCAATTGTCGATCATCGATACACATTCTTAACTACCCATCTTTCTTCCACGCGAACAAAACTGGCACACCCCAAGGTGAAGTGCTAGGCCTAATGAAGCCCTTATCCAGCACTTCCTTCAACTGTGCCTTCAACTCTCGCGACTCTGCGGGGGCTATTCTGTATGGAGGGATAGAGATCGGCTGAGTGACAGGTAACACATCAATGCTAAACTCAATCTCCCTTTCAGGAGGAAGGCCTGGAAGTTCATCTGGAAATTCATTGACCACGGGAACAAATTGTAGAGTAGGCAGATCCACCTCCGCATCTCTAACGTGAAGGAGATGATAAATGTAACACTTTGAGATCATCTTTATCGCCTTAAGATAGGAAATAAACCTACCTTTCATCATAGCAATGTTTCCCTTCCATTCAATGACGGGTTCACTGGGAAAATGAAACCTAACCATCTTCGTATGACAATCAATGTTTGCGTAACATGATGCCAACCAAACCATTCCTATTGTCACATCAAAATCAACCATTTCTAACTCAAATAGATCCGTCAAGGTCTGACAACTACAAATTATCATTGTGCATCCTCTGTATACCCTTCTAGAAATCACAGAATCTCCTACCAGAGTGAATATCGCGAGTGGTTTACTTATCAATTCAGTTCAACACCAAACTTATGAGCCACGAAAGGTGTAACATATGATAATGTAGATCTCAGATCAATCAATGCATATATATCATAATCAAACACAAACAATATACCTATGACAACATCTGGAGATGACTCGAGGTCCTGTTGACCTGCTAGAGCATACATTTGATTCTGAGTACTGCTCAAACTCAACATTGCACCCCCTCATCTACCATGACCCGCCAACTGCTGAAAACCCCGTGCTGGAAGTCGAACTGATGAAGAAAAACCAGTCATAGATCCAGTTTGCTGAGCCATACCATCATCTCCTTTGTTAGGACAATCCCGCATCATATGGCTATGCTGTTCGCAAGAATAGAATGCATCAGAACCTCAACGACACTGTCCAAAGTGCACTTTACCATACTGATCAAGTTGTATACGAGTCGTCTACTTTCTGGTCGAAGGCATCGCTAAAAGCAAACAAGGTGAATATTAGAGATGAACACTTACAACCCCGCTCTAACGCACTATCTAGATTCAGAAGGAAGGTAACAACCCTAGATGTCATGTAGCCTCTTAATTATAAATGTGGCACACTACACATCCATAATCAAGACTCTACTAGACACGGCTCATAAATATCCCCTAGGTCAGACTTGCTTTGATACCAAGTTTGTCACGACCCAAACTGGAGGGCCATGACTAGCACCCGGGCCACACTTGCCGAGCACCGACGTACATTTTATCTAACCTTTTCTTATTATCTGTAAAGGCCAACAAGGTCAACATAAATGATAGACATAAATCATAAATAGCCAACAATGACAGATAATGACATAAACATATATAACATGGGCCGACAAGGCTGTCATAAAGCTATATACAACAAAAATAAGCCGACAAGGCTATCCAAAACTATACATGAGACGACACCTGTCTATGAGCCTGTAAAGGAACATAAGTGTTGTAATATTACCGGAACAAGGCCCCGACATACCCAAAATGTCTAACAAAAATGCATACCAAGACCACGGCAAGCCCGGAGAAGGGAACTCGCCAATAACTGCTAAACTAGGCAGCCTACTGTGGTGGGGGAGCTTCGTCTACCTGTCTATCAGGACCTACAGCACGACATTCAGCATGCACGAATAAAAGAAACGTCAGTACGAATAAAGTACTGAGCATGTAAAGCAGGAAAGCATAAATAAGAACAGTAATGTAAAGAGGTATAGAGAATATACAACATGCAACATCTGAGAGCCTTTGAGGGCGACTGACATGAAATGTATGTATGTATGTATGTATGTATGTATATATATATATATATATATATATATATATATATATATATATATATATATATTTTTTTTTTTTTTTTTTTTTTTTTTTTTAAAAGCATAAGCCTCTTTGGGCATCAGCATCATCATATCGTATACGGCCAAAATAGGCTTAGTAAAATCGTACCTGGCCATCCTAAGGCTCGATAGAATTGTACCCGGCCATGTGGAGCTCGATAAAACCCAACTGATTAGTGGTTGCACAATAGGTGTCGTACCCGTCCGACTATAGCACGTGGTAGTGTAAAATAGGTACACATATATAATGCATGCTACACTCATGGAATCACACTCTGACCTTTTCGGAGTAACGTATGGCCGATAACCTCCGTATATGTTATTAGAGTTATCTCGTCATCATGAATATTACAAGAATCAAGAAATACCAATAATATTTGATACACAAGAATAAGAGAGGCAACATCAACATAAATCTTTCCATAAGAAGGGAAACAATGTAAGTACTGCTAGCTTCTAAGAGTGGAATATCTTTGGAAGCTCGTTCATTCACATTTGTGTTCAATTGGAGTCGTGAAAATGAAAGAAAGGGATAGCCTCACATACCTTGTATATACTGCCCAACCTCAAGCTATACAAATGTCACGGCTCCTTATTCTACAATAAGAGAACCTATAATATCGTTATCATTTAACCGTCGTAACTATTATATATCGATCACAGCCTATTTTATGGTAAAACAGGCAACATCTCCTCTATTTATATAACTCCCCACAAGTTACAACAACCACCAAACAGCCCAAACAATATCAACAATAATCATATTAAGCCTCTCAAATTATTTAACAATTGTTACGAGTGATAAGCTTGGTTTACGATTAACAAACTATAGTTTAAATCCCTTTCTTCTCCCATGAATATTTCTGCAGCACAACAACATTATACTTATGTTATTATACCCAACAACAACAATACAATATCAATAACCAATCACCACCCATTCAGCCCCTTTAAAAATGCAAGAGCAACTCCCACAATCTAATAAAACAATATCCAATACTAGTCCACAACTTCTAGTTACTGCTCCATATGGTTTCATGAAGCAAATACTTATAACACTTATACAAGCTCACACACATGAAGAAAGTGGGATTTCTTACCTTAGATATCCAAGAACAACTCCTATTCCAACTTTAATTCAACTAGAACGTGCCATGAACAATTCTTGCTCCTACAGTCCATGAAGGACAAAATAAAATCCCATAACATGGAAGAAGAATCAAATTGGACTAATCTCCTAATCTATTCACCTTTAAAACTTTGAAGAAGAACTAAACTTACCTCCATATATGACTAAAAACGTTGCTTGTGCATAGGGTTTAATTGAGCAAAGTGATGCTTCAAGTTGCTGGAGGTTTTTCTTTTTCTTCCTTGCTTCAAAAGAATTCCCAAAGTAAAGAACAGTTCTCAAAGTGGAGAAAAACTCTTCTCCAAGTGAAATAATAGGTTGGAAACGTTTATCTTGTTCAAGAGAACATCCAAAATAGTGTATGAACCCTTCTAAGGTCAATTAAGATTTCTACACATGTTCATGAGAAACTTTCCAAGCTAAATGAGGCTCTCAAGTGGTGAAACGTTTTTGTTGTGAAGAGAAATCAGCAACCTAATCAATCTTAAGTTGTATAATTACTAAACCTCCAGCAACTTGAAGCTTCACTTTGCTCAATTAAACCCTATGCACAAGCAACGTTTTTAGTCATATATGGAGGTAAGTTTAGTTCTTCTTCAAAGTTTTAAAGGTGAATAGATTAGGAGATTAGTCCAATTTGATTCTTCTTCCATGTTATGGGATTTCATTTTGTCCTTCATGGACTGTAGGAGCAAGAATTGTTCATGGCAAGTTCTAGTTGAATTAAAGTTGGAATAGGAGTTATTCTTGGATATCTAAGGTAAGAAATCCCACTTTCTTCATGTGTGTGAGCTTGTATAAGTGTTATAAGTATTTGCTTCATGAAACCATATGGAGCAGTAACTAGAAGTTGTGGACTAGTATTGGATATTGTTTTATTAGATTGTGGGAGTTGCTCTTGCATTTTTAAAGGGGCTGAATGGGTGGTGATTGGTTATTGATATTGTATTGTTGTTGTTGGTATAATAACATAAGTATAATATTGGCACCCTACTTCTCGAACATTGTCAAAATGCATTTTCTTCCATTTGCTTAACCTCTATTCTTCCCGGCACATATGTGACATTGTTCTTAACCCTTAATATCCATAACCTTGGTCCCTCCGATGAAACTCGTTTTCTTCGATTCGTTTAGGTTCTAACTTCTAATACTTATTAACCACTCTTATACACCCTTGTAACACCTAAGGCCAATAGGATTAATTTTTTATCCTCTCAAAGATAATCTTTTTTCATATTTACGTCGACTAACTTACGATGCGATTTAACGTACGTGAATATGGGTTGTAACACTCGGAGTCACCTTCTGAAATTTTACTTTGTTACTATTTTATTTCCATTCCAAATAATGATGTATTTGATATTCTTAGTTACCCTTAGAAGAGCTTATGATTTCGTACTACCGGTCTGGGGATATTGTATATCTATTGATTGTTGTTGGTTATGTATTGCAATTACTGGTTCATGTTTAATGGTTAAATGGTTTAATTTTGTTAATAACTCAGCATGTGTTAGGTTTACCTAGTCTTAGAGATTAGGTGACATCACGACATCCTAAGGTGGGAATTTGGGGTCGTGACAGATTATTTTGATATATACAATTTTTTGGTAAATATATTTTTGCCAAAAGAAAACATAAACACAGCTTCCACTTTTAATCAAAAGCAATTTTTTTTTCTTCCTAAAAGTTTGACCAAACACCTCAACTTTGAAAAAAAGTATTTTTTTTTTGGAAAACAAGAGCACTTTTTGCCTTGGAGAGGTTGGCCAACATAAATAGTATAACAATAAAATTCAGAAATATTATATCAATAAAACAAACTTTTGGGGGTCTTTAACAAAGTAATCGACTAGATTTACTATTTACTTTTTCTAGCTAATATCTAAAACCCGAAACTCCAACCTCAGGGTTGTGATGGTGCCTAACGTCCACTTGCTAGGCAAGCCAATATTAGTTAAATAATTTAATAATTAAACAGTTCAAAATAGAATAATATCAATTATTAACGATGATTGAAGCTGAAATACATGAAATAAACCCATAACATAACGTGGTCTAACTCAACCCCAGAAATCTAGTGTCACAAGTACATGAGCAAACAACTAGAAGTTTACAAGTATAGTTTGAAATAAATATAATTGTTCGAATGAGATAAACAGTAAAGATAGGAAATGGAAGGGGACATCAAGGTCTACGAACGCCAGCAGATCTACCTCAAGTCTCCGAAGCGATGTGATCCGAGCAGACGCACCTCTAAGCACCGCTAGGACCAATACCAGTATCTACACAAGAAGTACATAAGTGTACCATGAGTATAACCAACCCAATATACTCCGTAAGTGTCGAGCCTAACCTCGACGAGGTAGTGACAAGGCTATGACAAGACATCTACGTAAAAACCCTATATGAATACATATTAAGCAGCAAAATAACAAGTAGAACGATAAAATATTAACTGGGAGGGGACATGCGGAACAGCGGAAGGGGAAATATCATAAAACGGCAACTACGAATCACAAAATAACATCTTCAGAAATAAGCAACAATATAATTAAGTAAATCACCAAAACCGAAAATCAAATAAGGCAACGAAATGAAGATGGCACGACATCACCCTTCGTGCTTTTACTCTCGTCCTCACCATGTAATATCATAAATAAAATGGCACGAAATCGTACTTCGTACTTTTACTCACCGTCACTGCATCACCCTTCGTGGTTTTACTCTCAACATCTCTCAATATTACTATATATAATAAGGGACAATAGAAAGATTTTTGTCGTCCTGAGGTTACATTACAACTAGGCATCCCAACTAAAAGGGCTTCCTCTTCCAAATTCACCCTTGTATTTATCCTATATTACTTTAACTACTAAAATGTATTGTCCATAAATCAAGTCACTTTCAAACCTTTTTGGTAAGACATAACCCCTTAGACTAACTTTTACGGGTGACGTGATATGTACTATAACTTCTTCATAAGCCTCATTTTTACTCCTACTATATTTCTTTATTATTATTACTTCCATTTTAGTAAACTAAAAAACATCGAGGTCATTTTAAAACACTTTTAGTTTTTGGCAAAATACAAACGATCACTTTAAATTGTCCACAACGATCAAATAGACATTTTAACTTCGCTAGTGACATGATAAACACACCTTTTATATCTCGAATACCACAGTGTGAGATACTTACATGTCAAATGACCAATAAAATATTGAGATATGTAATTTTAAAACTCAAAGGAAATTACAATAATAATAAAAATCCAAAACTGACCCCCTCCCTCAATGTCACCAACAGATACGATCTTCCCTACACAGCCGCTAACGATTCCTTTGACCAACGGTAAACCTCCGGCAATGTCACCCCCCAACCCTACCTTTTCTTCATCTTCTTCTTCTTGGAGTAAAAATTTTCGAAACCTCGCCAACAGTTGCTGCCATCAAAGGCACCGAAGTTGCTGCCTTCAACCAGTAGCCCACCCATTTTGGCACCAAACAATTTTCACTGGAGAACGCGCACAACATAAGTGACTAATGTTTTTGTTGCAACTTCAAATTTTGAGATGCCAATTTTTCTATGTTGGCTTACTATTTGAGCTTTAGCAAGATAAAGGTGAACGATTATGTTCATGCAGATCGGAAATTTCATTTGCCATCCTGATGCCTTCATTGTCAATCCTTCCACTATGGAAATTATGGCAAAATTTAGTGAACACATATTTTTTGTTGTTAACTTCTTCCACCATGATTCGTGAAGTACCTTCCCTACAATTTAACTCTTGATGTTTTATATTTGCATCCTCCTTTTCATGTTCTCCATTACCAAGATGCACTAAAGTTGCACATGCTATTTCAACAAATTAAATAACAACCTTCTTCCAAATGTTAATTCTTCTTTCATAATTTGGAGAAGGAAAAGTGTGAAGAAAAGGTAACTAGGTAATTAAGGTCAATTTTTTTTTAAAGGGAAAAAGCTTTAATTTTGAGGATATCACACGTTCAAATATGAATAAAAAAATACACACTTTGTCATGCCATGGTAAAAGGTTTACTTTACATACTTAAAAGTCACTTAAAGTGTCAAAATAATAAATGAGTCAGTTAAATTGTCTATCTAGTTGTTGAGGACAACTTAAAAGAGTCATTTACGTATTTTGCCTTTTTTAAGTCGTAACATAACAAACAATACAAGTTGTAGCTTTTACTCCAACTGTTTACGGGAAAATAGTGCAATGCAACTAGTGGTCAGCCAGTTCAATCTTGATGTGAATTTTAAATTCATATATAAGTTTCTTAATATTTTAAAATTTATATTTTATTACACAATATAGACAAGAGTGGGCAAAAAATAAATAAGGTGATTTCAAAGATCCACCATATTTACCATTATAACACTTATCAACCTTGTGATTTGTAATGTTATATTTACCTTCCATATTATGATTTTTGGTAACAATATTAATTTCAATGTTTTTAAGTTTTACCCTTTTGTAATTTCATTGTTATTTTCAAGGTTCTGCAGCTCTTTAAAAAAAAGATAATGTTGCTATATTACATTACTTGGCTAGAGTTACTGATGATCTCCATTATATTTATGTAAGAGCATTGGAAGTAAAAAAATCAAGAACCAGAAAACAAAATCTATACTTTACAAGCCATGTGTAATAAACATCCAACATAAATGTAAAACTTTCTTACTGCAAAATAATAACGAATAATTAAAAGTATATAATAAAAGATAAAAACACTTGAAAGCACAAGAACATAAAATTATTTGTATAAAGTAAAAGAACTGTCCAACAAGAAGAAAAGTTATTGATAAACTGCATCTTAAAGTAATAGAGATAAAAAGCAACGTTGAAGTAAAATTAAAGATAACCATATGCCTCGTTATATATTAACAAATTTACATCTTGAATCTACATAGATTTTCGCTAAAGAAAATTCAAATGCAAAGCTATGAAGCTTTCTTTTATTTTTCTTTCTTACCGAATTAATCTCATAAATAATCAATTTTTATCTTTTAAAGATTAGAAAGATTAGTCAAATAATACAATATAGTATCCTTTTCTATTTTATAAAAGAGAGATTTATGTTACAAAACTTAAAAACTAATAAGTAAGGTTGAGGAAGGTAATTACGAAATATTATAGCAAATATATCACTTCAAACCAGTTTCTTAACAAGAAAATAGAAACAAAATAGGTAATTATAGTATTTAAACCATATGAGAGGTAATTAGTATTACCGAAGCAAACCAAGAGAAATGTTTTGAAATTATGTCTATAAATAATTAGAAGAATTAACCCAAATAGCCGTTCACCCAATCACTTAAACTAAAATAGTTGGCGAATGTATAATATACACTTGATATGTTTATAGCCGTATATAATCTGTGTATAATCTATTTATACCGACTAGAACTATAAATAGTAAATCCGATGATTATCCATTTAATTTTTAGTATTGGACTTGGACAGGGGCTCTGCACGGGCTTAACAATACTAGTATGATAATGAATGCAAATAAGGCACGACAACACCCTTCGTATTTTTCACTCTTCCTCACCAAATCAACAATACAAATCCAAATAACAAATACAAGGCGGGAAATAATTTCACTTCAATTGTAGTGCCAGGATATCAAACTCAACTTTCAAAAATTCCCAACATCTTCAAAATAATCAATAAATATGAGACGAATAGTTAAAAGTAATAATCTAACCTAAGCATGGAGAAACAAAGTCAAATAAACAACTTAGAACAAAGAAATAATTCTCACCCACATGCTTTAACCCAATAACAACGCATATGTACTTGTCGCGTCACATATACATCATTCCCACGCATAATTCACGTAGCAAATAAACTCACAAGTCCTAATCCATTAAGTCAAAGTTAACCACTACCCTTACCTCACTCTGCAGCCAAATCAATGCTCAACTGCGGCTTTTCCTCTAGAATTAGCCTCCAAACCAATCAAATTTAACCAAATATAGTTCAAATAATTCAAAATAGGCTTTAGAAACTACCCACAAGAGAAAAAGATTCAATCTTTAATGATTTTTGGAAAAAGTCAACTCCGGGACCACTTGGTCAAAACCTGAGATTCAGACCAAAACTCAATTACCCATTCATCCCCGAGCCCAATTATGTGATTAGTTTTGAAATCCAACCTCAATTTGAGGTCTAAATCTCAATTTCTCAAAATCCTCAATTTCTACCTTAATTCCTAATTTCTACCATAAAAAAGCATAGATTAAAGGTTAAAATCAATTGGTGTTTATAAAAATATATGGAAACAAGTTAACATCTACTAACCTATGAAATTGGGATGAAACATCTCTTCAAAGTCACCTCTAGACCGAGCTCAAACTTGAAAATGGTGAAAAATGACTCAAATCCCCTTTTTTAAAAGTTTATAACATTGGGAGTCAGGTGCTCTTCGCGTTCGCGAAGCACCTGACGCGATCGCGATGCATAGCTGCCAGAAAGGCCTACGCGCTCGCGATGTATCCTTTGTGTTTCTGATGGCCTCACCCCTGGCCTTCGCGTTCCCGAGCCTAGGTTCGCGTTCGTGTAGAGTACTGCCCAGACTGTCCCCTCCCCCCCAGATGCCACAACTAATCGCGTTGGCGAGGGAACGGTCGTGTCCGCAAAGGGGAGCCCTCCACTGCTACGCGTTCGCAACCACTTCGCCTTCGCGATCGCGAAGCACAAAACATCATGTATCAGCAAATAGCTGAAACCGATAATTTTTCTAAGTTCAAATGGTCTGTAGCCTATCCGAAACTCACCCGAGTCCATCGGGCTCCAAACCAAACATGCACACAAGTTTAATAATATCATACTCGCTCGTGCAATCAAAATACCAAAATAACACCTAGAACTATGAATCGGACATCAAAATGCATGAAATTTTCAAAGAAACTCAAGAACTTCCAAATTTACAACCGAGCGTCTGAATCCTATCAATTCAACTCCATTTTGCACCAAATTTTGCAGACAAGTTTCAAATAGTAAAATGAACCTATATCAAGTCCCTGAACTGAAATACGAACCCGGTAGCCATAAAGTCAACCTACGGTCAAATCTAGGAAATATTTAAACTTTCAAGCTACTAGCTTTCGACAAATCAAGTCAAATCAAGTTAGGGACTTCTGAATTCAATTTCAGGCATACGTCCAAATCCAAAATCATGATATGGACCCACCGGGATTGTCAAAATACTGATTCGGAGTCGTTTATATAAAATATTGACCGTAGTCAACTCAAATTATTTTTAAAACCAAAAATCATTTTTTTCTTCAAATTTTCACACAAAATCATTCCGAAAAAAGACACGTACTGCGCATGCAAATCGAGAAATACTAAATGGAGCTAATAGAGGTCTCGAAATATGGAAATAAGGGCTAGAACTCAAAATAACCTATCGGGTCGTCACATTTCACAAAGGATCTAAATTTGAGACAACGGAGGTGGTTAGAGCTATTAAAAGACTATGATATCACCATTTTATATCATCTCGGGAAGGCCAATGTGGTGGCCGATGCCTTGAGTAGGAAAACGGTGAGTATGGGTAGCCTTGTATATATTTCAATTGGTGAGAGACCGCTAGCATCAGATGTTTAGGCCTTGGCCAATCAGTTCGTGAGGTTAGATGTTTCGGAGCCTAGTTAGATGCTTGCTTGCACGGTCTCTCGGTCTTCTTTGTATGAGTGCATCAGAGAGAGTCAGTATGACGACCCCCATTTGCTTGTCCTTAAGGATATGATGCAACACGGTGCTGCCAAGGAGGTTTCTATTGGAGAGGATGCGGTGTTGCGGATGCAGGGTCGGATTTGTGTGCCCAATGTGGATGGGTTGCGTGAGTTTGATTCTTGAGGAGGCCCACAGTTCGTGGTATTCCATTCATCCAGGTGCCGCTAAGATGTACCGGGATTTGAGACAGCATTATTGGTGGAGAAGAATGAAGAAAGATATAGTAAAGTATGTGGCTTGGTGTTTGAACTGTCAGCATGTGAAGTACGAGCACTAGATGCCTGGTGGTTTGCTTCAGAGACTTGAGATTCCCGAGTTGAAGTGGGAGCGTATTACCATGGATTTCGTTGTTGGGCTCCCACAGACTTTAAAGAAATTTGATGTAGTATGGGTCATTGTCGATAGGTTGACCAAGTCGGCGCATTTCATTCTGGTGGTGGCTACCTATTCTTCAGAGCGGTTGAAGAGAGGATTTTGCTCCAGGTTTCACCCATGAAGGGTATGATGAGGTTCAGGAAGAAGGTCAAGTTGAGCCCTAGATATATTGGTCCTTTTGAGATCTTATAGAGAGTGGGGGAGGTGACCTACAAGCTTGCATTGCCACCTAGCTTATCAGCAGTTCACGCGGTGTCACCATATCAAGAAGTAGGAGATCTACACTAGTCTCAAGGCTCCCGATAGAAACCATACATGAGTGATAAACATGATCTACAATAATAGAATCTCCCACAGGCATGGACACATATACAGGAGCACTCAGAATCACGAGGCATAACCGAATATGAAGCAAAAAAAGATGACACGTAGGAATAAGTAGAGCTCGGATCAAATAGAACTGAAGCATCACTATGGCAAACTAGAGCAATACATGTGATGACGGCATCAGATGACTCTGCCTTAGGTCTAGCTGGAAATGCATAAAAATGAGGTTGGGCCCCACCACTTTGAACTCCGCCTTTCGAACGGCCTCTACCTCTAATGATCCGATCTCCACCTCTAATGGCTTGACCTCCATCTCTAGCAGCCTGACCCCGCCTTTAGCTGGCTGAGAGGGCGGTGAAGCAACTGGTGCCAGAACCATGGCACAAGAACCTCGCTTGGCATGTCGCCCTGTGACCTAGGGCAAAATCTTGCAACGTGCCTCGGATCTCCACAAGTATAACAAGCCCTCGGTTGCTGTGACTGCTGACCCTGGAACTGTCCCTGAAGACCTGGATAACCACCCTAATAACTCTGGATCAGAGGTACACTAATAGGAGCTGGTGGTGCGTTGTAGGCTAGTTGCTCATGATGAGACCCATAAGAACCACGACTACCCGAAGCACTGTGGGATGCCTAAAGCGCTGACTGAATCGGCCTGGGAGGATAGCGTCTACCAAACGAACCTCTGCCTCAAGATGAGGCACCACTGAAACCACCAAAATGACGAGGCCTCTTCTTAGATACCGCCCATATCCTGACCACAAACCATCTCGATCCGTCTAGCAATCTCTACGGCCCTCTAGAAAGAAATATCATCTCCGATCTCCTTGGCCATCTGTAGCCTAATACTGAAAGTAAGTCCATCAATAAATCTTCTCACTCTCTTCCTCTCAATAGGGAGTAAGATAACTGCATGGCGAGCTAGGTCCACAAATCGAGTCTCATACTGGGTAGCAATCATGCTACCCTGCTGAAGGCGATCAAACTACATGCGGTACTCCTCTTTCAAAGTGAAAGGAATGAATTTCTCCAGTAACAACAGTGAAAACTGATCCCAAGTGTGTGGTGGTGAACCAGTTGATCTGCTCCGCACATGATCCTCCCACCATCTCTTGGCCAAACCTGTCATCTGAAACACTGCAAAGTCTACTCCATTAGACTCAACAATACCCATGTTGCTCAGCAACTCGTAGCAAGGGTCCAAATAATCATGTGGGTCCTCAGAAGGTGCACCACTAAAGTGAATAAGGAAGAGCTTTGTGAACTTATCTAATCTCATCAGTCCCTTAGAAGACATCGCGGGCCTCTCCCTGGTATGTGTAGCAACAACATACTGAACTACCCCAACTAACTGGACTGTTGAATTCTGATATATGGGAGTTATCTGCTCTGGAGTGTGAGTAGCGGGAGTCTGTGCTCCTCCCCCAGCCTGAGAGACAACTAGTGCCACCGAAAATGCACCAGTCTGGACCACGCTCTCCATATGGCCCACTAAATGGAGTAAAGCATCTTGAAGCATGGGAGTGGCTATAAATCCCTTCGGGGCCTGAGCGGGTCTGACTGGTGCAGTCTGAGCTGGGATCTCCTCCTCATGACCAATCCAAGGCTCCACAGTGGGTGCTGTTGCACGATCTCTAGGCTAAGATCTGCCTCTGCCTTGGCCTCTAGCTTGACCTCTGCCTCTACCCCTGGTAGTGGCTGCAACATGGGGCTCCGACTCCTACCCGGCCGTAGATGTTGTGTATGTTCTCACCATCTGCGAGAGAACAAGAATGGAATGATTCAAACATCAATGATAGAATAAAATCACACCATAGGGAAAGAAAGAAGTGAAATTTTCCTAAAACTCCATAGCTTCTAGAAGTAAGTACAAACGTCTCTGTACCGATCCTCCAGACTCTACTAAACTTGCTCATGAGTCATGACTCGTGAGACCTAAGCAACCTAGTGCTCTGATACCAACTTGTCATGACCCGGGATCCCAATCTCGGGGTCGTGATGGCACCTAACGTCACTTTGCTAGTCACGCCAACATTAGTTAAACAATTTAATAATTAAATAGTTCAAAACAAAATAATATCAATTATTAACGATGATTAAAGCTGAAATACATGAAATAAACCCATAACATAACGCTGTCTAACTCAACCCCAAAAGTCTGGTGTCACAAGTACATGAGCAACTAGAAGTTTACAAGTCTAGTTTGAAATAAATACAACTGTTCAAATGAGATAAACAGTAAAGATAGGAAATGGAAGGGGACATCAAGGTCTACGAACGCTATCAGATCTACCTCAAGTCTCCAAAGCGATGTGATCCGAGAAGACGCACCGCTAGGACCAATACCAGTATCTGCACAAGAAGCACATAAGTGTAGCATAAGTATAACCGATCCAATATACTCCGTAAGTGTCCAGCCTAACCTCGACGAGGTAGTGACAAGGCTATGGCAAAACATCCACGTAAAAACCCTGTACAAATACATATTAAGCAGCAAAATAATAAGTAGAACGATAAAATATTAATTGGGAGGGGACATGCGGAAGGGGAAATATCATAAAAACGGCAAGTACGAATCACAAAATAACATCTTCAGAAATAAGCAACAATATAACCAAGTAAATTACCAAAACCGGAAATCAAATAAGGCAAAGAAATGAAGATGGCACGACATCACCCTTCGTACTTTTACTCTCGTCCTCACCATGTAATATCATAAATAAAATGGCACAGAATCGTACTTCGTGCTTTTACTCACCGGCATGGCATCACCCTTCGTACTTTTACTCTCAAAATCTCTCAATATTACTATATATAATAAGGGACAATAGAAAGTTTTTGTCGTCCTCAGGTTACATTTCAACTAGGCATCCCAACTAAAAAGGCTTCCTCTTCCAAATTCACCCTTGTAACTAAAAAGGGCTTCCTCTTCCAACTAAAAGGGCTTCCTCTTCCAAATTCACCTAAATCCCTAAATTCTACCATGAAAAAGCATAGATTAAAGGTTAAAATCAATGGGTGTTTATGGAAATGTAAGGACACGAGTTAAAATCTACTAACCTATGAAGTTGGGATGAAAAATCTCTTCAAAATCGTCTCTAGGCCGAGCTCAAACTTGAAAATGGTGAAAAATGACTCAAATCCCGTTTTTTGAAAGTTTATAGCACTCAGTGTCAGGTGCTCTTCATGTTCAGGAAGCACCTCACGCGATCATGATGCACATCTGCCAAAAATCCCTACACGTTCGTGATGGCCTCACCCCCCAGCCTTTCCATTCGCGAGCCTAGGATCACGCTCGCATAGAGTACTGCCCAACCTGCAGCCCAGATACCATAACCCATCGGATTTGCGAGGGAACGGTCACGTTCGCGAAGGGTCAACCCTCAATTACTCCACATTCGTGACCGCTTCCCCGCATTCGCGTAGAAGAAATTCGCCCCTAGACCAACTTCCCCTTCACGATCACGAGAGTAGCTTCGCGATCGCGAAGCACAAGACACCAGATATCAGCAAATGGCTGAAACCAGCAATCTTTCTAAGTTCAAATGGTCTGTAGCCTATCTGAAACTCACTCGAGCCCCTCGGGCTCCAAACCGAACATGCACACAAGTATAATAACATCATAAGAACTCACTCGTGCGATCAAAACACCAAAATAACACCTAGAACTATGAATCAGACATAAAAATGCATGAAACTTTTTAAAGAAACTCAAGAACATCCAAATTTACAACCGAGAGTCCGAATCCTATCAAATCAACTCCGTTTTGCACCAAATTTTGTAAATAATTTTCAAATAGCAAAATGAACCTATATCAAGTCCCAAAACTGAAATCCAAAGCCGATAGCCATAAAGTCAACCTACGGTCAAATATAGGAAATATTTAAACATTCAAGTTACTAGCTTTCGATAAATCAAGTCAAATCAAGTTAGGGACTTCCGAATTCAATTCCCGGGCATATGCCTAAGACCAAAATCATGAAATGGATCCACTGGGATCGTCAAAATACCTATCCGGGGTTATTTACACAAAATGTTAACTGTAGTCAACTCAAGTTACTTTTAAAACCAAAAATCATATTATTTTCAAATTTTCACACAAAATCTTTCCGAAAAAAGACACGGACTATGCACGCAAATTGAGAAACACTAAATGGAGCTAATAGAGGTTTCAGAACACGGAAATAAGGGCTAGAACTCAAAACGACTTATCGGGTCATCATAATACACTGATTATACATAGTTATACATATATTATATGTCTACTGAATAGTTTTAGTTTAAGCATTTGAGAGTTCGGATACATACATTATTCTTCAAACTTTTTTCGAGTGTTAGGTGGGTTTTAGTTTTACAATAAATAACTTATTATTTTTTAAATAATGTAAACAATGCAATAGATATTCTAGAAGAAATGGGCGCAACGTGTTATAGTGATATGGAAATTTTACATGGTATAACTAAATTATACACTATATTTATTATAAATACATACACTTTAAACTTATTATAATATATAGCTACAAATTAGGTTTTATAGAAAATACCTTCTCTAAGGGATTTCTAACTCTAAAGTAACCTTTTTCTCTCTTCCTCCTTTCATCTTCGTACTATAGCCTAGACGCCTCCCCCATCTCCCTAAAACTCTCTCTCTCTCTCTCTCTCTCTCTCTCTCTATGTTTCAATCTCACTGGAGAACCACCACCGGCCTAACCTGCCGGGACACTACTGTCCGACCGCCTTTTTATTTATTTTCTCTCATTTTTACTCTTGTTTCTATCACCAGCTATGAAAATTCCTAAATTTAGTACCTCAAATTCCTCAATCCAGATCGGCCTCATCATTACCTCCACTGATACTGTCATCTCTGGTTGGAATCCATGGCCAATCGATCAGATTTCTTAGATCCGAGTGTATTTTCTCAGATTTGAGTATATTTTATTTCTTGTGGCTGAATTAAATACAACATTCGCCTGACCAGATTTTGGTATATACAATATGATAGTGTATTCTTAGATCTAGCCGAATTTTTATTTGTCTCCATTTCTTAGTATTAATACATTGTATACAGTGTTTTTCTTGGCCGAAAGACATCATCTCCGGCACACTTTCTTCTCTTCTTTGCTATTGAGTCACATACAATGATACAAATACATTATATTTTGTACAAATACACTCAAATTTGAGTGTATTCTTGTAACGATCCGATCGGTCATTTTGAACAGTTGCACTTTGTTCATATATTTGAGGTCATGAATAGCTTCACATGGTGTATTATGACTTGTGCGTATAGTTGGTTTTGATTTTTGAGTGGTTCGAAATTGATTTGGATGAATGATTCTCATTTTAGAAGCTTAAGTTGGAAGAGTTGACCAAGTTTGATCTTTTGCGTATATGATCTCGGATTAAGTTTTGATGGTTCTGTTAGGTTTGCCCAGTAGTTTTGGACTTGGGCGTATGCCCGGAAATGAATTCGGAGGTCCCTAGGTTGATTTGGCTTGTTATGCCGAGAGTTGGCAATTTAAAGGTTTAGAATTTTTTTAAGTTTGACCCCGGTTTGGCTTTATGGCTATCAGGTTTAAAATTTGGTTTTGGGACTTGAAATAGGTCCTTTTTTCTATTTGAAACTTGTCTGCAAAATTTGGTATCATTCAGAGATGGTTTGATAATATTCATTGCTAGGTTGTAATTCTAGAGGTTCTTGAGTTTTTTTTGGAATTTCATGCGTTTTGAGGTCCGATTCGTGGTTCTATATATTATTATGGCATTTTGATCGCGCGAGCGAGTTCATATGATATTTTTAGACTTGTGTAGATATTTGGTTGGGAGCCTTGGGGGCTCGGCTGAGTATCAGATTTCTGATTGGTTTTGTTAAAAAATTGTGTGTTGGTACCGGTTCTATCGTTGGATTTTACTAGGTTGTTGTTGTTGGTGGTGGTGGTGGTGCTGGTTCCATCGTATTTACGATGAGAAGTTCGCAAATGCGACCACCGCATTTTTGAGTCTCTTCTCGCTTTTGCGAACCTGGGTAAGTTGTGCATTTATCGCAATGCGATATTGGAGTCGCATTTGCGACTCTTGGGCTGTCCGCTTTTGCGATGTTTGGGTCACTTTTCTACCTGTTGTGGCTTCGCATTTGCTAGGCTTTTGATCGCAATTGCAATATTCACTATGTCTGTCATGGGTCTCATTTGTGATGCTTTGTCCACATTTGCAGACGTCGCATTTACAGACGTCGCATTTGTGAATCCCATGTCGCAAATGCGACATCTGCCGCTTGTTTATAACTGTGTTTTTTTAGGATTTAGTCTCATTTTATCACCTTTCGAGCCCTAGACTCGATGGAAGGCGATTTTGTGGAGATATGTTTATACCAAACTATTGGGTAAGTGATTTTGACCAATTTTCAGATATATTACATGATTATTTATGAGATTTAACATCAAATTCATGAGTTTTGTAGAGAAATTTTTTATTATGTTTTGAAAAAGTAAAAATTTGAGATTTGAGAGTCGACTCGGTTTTTTAAACAAAATACATATATGAACTCTTGGGGCTATGGGTATTCGAGACCTACCCTTCTACTCGGGTTTTGACCGGGCGAACCCGGGGTTGACTTTTGTTGACTTCTGGGGAATTGTATAAAGATTATAGCTTTATTAATTGGAATTGGCTTCACTTGCATTCTTTGATATCATTTAGTCATTTTTTGCTAGATTTGAGCCGAACGAAGGTGAATTTTAAAGGAAAAGCTATTTTGAGTATTGATTTGGCCTACCTGAGGTAAGTATCTTGCTTAACTTTGTGGGGGGAGGGGGGGAACCCCTTAGGATTTGGGTTGATTGTACCATTTGAATTATGTGGAAGACGTGTACATGAGGTGACGAGTATGTACACATGCTTATATGTGGTATTTGACCGGTTTAGACTCTTAGGCTTCTTTCATGCATTTAATTGAAGTTGTCATTTTATGTTATACCTTCTCTTGTTAGGTTTACTCTTACATGCTTTATTTGAAGTTCTTAGTACATGTTCTATTATTTACTGTCAAGTTTACTCTTATATGCTTTAATTGTTATTTACAATTACTTGTCGAATTCGTGCCTTTATTCGTTACATGCCTTAATTGTTAATAGATTCTTTGGATTCGTGTATTTACTTATTAACTGTCATTACTTGCTATTTGATTTTGTATGCTATCATATAACTATTTTATCCGCTATGTGACTTTCTTTTTTTGGTTCCTTTATTACGTTTTATTTTGTGATACGTCGTAGTTGGTTATAACTTGTTCGTTTAATTTATATTGTTTGGTAGCGGGTTGCATGCCGCAACAGTATTGAAATAGTATGACATGATATGAAGAAATAAGGATGGATATGATGATGATATGGTTGGAACGGGTTGCGCATCGCAACGGATTTGATATGTCGTAATTGTTTGTGACTGTAGAGTTATCCTCGGCTGTGATTCCTAATGTATTCTATGTTGGAATGGCTCGTTGATTGAATGATTATTGTCTTTCCTTAAATCACTTCACTTGTATTTTGACCGTAATTGGTTGTTTATTGTTATTCTCGTGTTGGAACAATTGTGACTTCTCGTGTGACTCATGCATTATATGTGATTTAAGGTGTTGCTTTAATGTGCCAATATGTGCTTGTAATGACCCAGCAGATTATTTTGTATATTGTAGCCTCGTTCTCCTATTTATTGTCTCTTATAGTTTCATTTATGGTTATGTGACTTACCGGGTTGTGATGACGTCCAAATCCATTACTAAAAAGTAAATGGGCACGATCGCATGCAATATAATTTATCCAACTATGAGTCGGAGTCTAATCCCATAGACAAAAATATGTAGGCGATTAGGCGTGTAAGAGAATTATCACTTGTTATGCTAAGCCGACTTAAAGGGTGATTGTGAAAATATTATAGCTAAATGCGAAAATTTAAACTAACCTAGAAAGTAAGTAAAGTGATCAATGGCTACAAGCATGGATGCATTGGAAATTACACTTAAGTAACGATCTAATGTATTTCATGATTTTACAAATATGAGCGAGTTTATGTTAATGAGCCTCGTGTCATAATTCTATATTAGCTTCTTCCGAAGACTAACAAGACTTCCTAATTGAATTATCCCTAAAATAATTAAGAGATTAAGCACATCCGAATATGGCTACAAGTAGTTCAATCCTATCCCTAGGTAGAATCTATAAAGTGAGGGTTAACGCCTCAAGTTCTTGTTAATTAATCTTTTCCAACCCCAAATTATCTTTTCCAAAATTAATTCGAAGTGAATGGGCGAGTCCTAGGGTTAGCTAATCCCTTTGGAAACATTAAAGAATAAGAATAATTAAAGAAATAATAACCCACTTCATAATAAATAAAAATCGTTCAATGCATAAGCACAACAAGATATTTAATCCACACTTTAAATATGAATATTCGCATAAACATGATTCAAGTATTGAAAAAAATAATACACACTTAGATATTCAATACAAAGCAAGGAAATGAAGAAATGAAAATAAATGGGTAAGAAATTCTCAACCAAAAGCTTCAAATCTTCAAGACCCAAGTGTGTGTGCAAGAACCCTAGCTCCAAAATTTGTGTTCTCTAGTCAAGAGACTAAAACATACTTCAAAGATCTGCCAAAGATGCCAAAGATATGTTTCCAATAAGCTAGGTAGTGTATTAAAAGGTTTGGGGGTCAAAAATGTGAAATTCTAGAACTGTCCAGTTTTTTCTCTTGTTTCTTCTTCGCGTTCGCGAAGGTTTATTTTCCTGCTGCTTCGTGTTCGCGATCTCTCATTCGCGTTCACTAAGGTTTGTTTTCCTGCTGCTTCATGTTCGCGAAGGGTAATTCACTGGGCAGATTTCCATTGTTCATTTTAGCTCTTTTTTGACTCGTTTTTACTTGGTTTCTTCACGATCACTTCTAAATCACATAAAATCTGTAAAATAGAAGTATATGACATTAAACACACGCTTTTATCAATCAAACATAGCAAAAATCTAAGATTAAAGACAAGATAAGTTGGTAAAATACCCACTTATCAAACCCCCCAAACTTAAACTATTGCTTGTCCTCAAGTAATCAAAGCACAAAATCCACTTCCAAGTATTTAACTCAATAGTGCATCAATATCATTCCAAGTCAAAAGGTCTACTTTACGTACAAACACATGATTTTGATTGGTACCAACAATTAATCCAAATCATATGAAACACCAAAAACTTCTCATAAATTTCATTACAATTCAAGTGTTCAAACATTATGCTAATCAAAGTAGCAATCAAGTCATGACACTAAAGCTCCAAAATTTGCCTCTTTATCACAAATAACTTTCCCTTGTTCATTCCTCCCAATTGAAAATGGGATTAAATTCACAACTCAAATCTCATGTGCCCTCACACTTAAGAGAGAATCTCACACTCATAAATTGTAATTCAAAATATAAATGGGATATCAAATGGAAAGAATTAACTCTCTCTCTCTCTCTTACACACACACACACACACAAAGATATTCAAATGCACATAAGTAGTGCCATAGGCTTGCCCTTCATGTATTTCTCCACTAATGTAGACACACTTGGTTCAAAATCAAGTAGGACTTTGATTATAATGTAGGTCTTTGGGTAAGGTAGGGCACAATTTGGATAAGAGTGACTCAAAACCTCCCTAAGCACTACAATTTGCAATAATTAAAGCACACTTCCTTCAAAAACTGTTCCATCATTTCTTCACTTTTCATTCTACACCTAATCTTCCCTTTATTCATAACTCCTTATTTTTCCTTCCTTTTTCTTCTTTCTTACTCTTTTTTTTTTCATCAAGGAAGGTTCCCACTATAATTTTTTTATTCTATTTACTACCTTTCACCTTTTAAGCAACTTTTACATCACAACTTTTCCAAACTTCACCCCCAAACTTAGGCTTTTAGCCTATGTCTACACTTTCAAAGTACTTTAGGGAGGTAGGATGCCAAAATATAGATCAATAAATAATGAAGTGTTAAAGCTTGTAATATGGTTGCCAAAGAAAAAGTTTAAAGGCTCAAAAGGGGTTGACTAGGGAAAATATGCATGGGAAGGAAATTTAAGGCATAGTAATAGTCCAAGGAATGCCTAATATCATTTTTCAAACCCAGTTAGTCTAGGATTTCGCCTTGAAGCATATTCCGGGTAAGTTCTAGACTACAAATAATGCAAAAGAACTCATAATAAATCTCACCACACATGGCACATAAAAACTCTAGTGGAATACAAATCTAGAATCCAATTAAAACCAATGAACTCAAAGAAGTCACATATAACCTAAGAGACTATTTAATGAATCAAACCAAGAAGAACTCTTAAATACTCAAAATGAGAGGAGGATGCTCATGTTGGAGGCCATTCTTGAAAATGAGGAGAAGCACAACTTGGCACTCGAGGACTTGAAACAAGTTTTGACTCACAATGATGAGAATATCCACACTTTGGAAGATCAAATGAAAATATTGGTTCAGGCTCATTATGCCCACCAACTTGAGAGTGTGGAAAGAGGTCAAGAAGAGTCCAACTTCGAGGAAGAAAGTGAGCTTTATTTTGAGGAATAAGAATTGAACATCTGCCAACCTACTCCATGCTTGTTAGTGGTGCCAAGAAAAATATGGAATTAGAGTCAACCGGTGTAATTGAAAATATGGTTGAAGTTGCCTCTAGTTCAGGGGAAAAAAAGGATGTCGAAATCCGGAAAAAGTTGCAAGTTGAGAGTTTGATATCTCATTCCAAGCACTTTTCAGCTTTAGACTTGTATGGTGATATGGGAATTGAGCCATGTGAATCCATGTGGGAGTGCAAAGAAGAAAGACAAAAGTCATACATCTTGCAATTTGAAAATTCAAGAACGCAAAATGGCATTCATCAAAAGAAAGCCAATAAATGCAAAATGAAGAAATTGATATTTGGCATGATCATCTGCTTACCACCCCCCGCTGCTCGTGGTCACAAGCTTGATTCCAAGTTAGGTGCCAAATTCATATCGTCCAAGTGGCAAGAAAAGGGATAAATTTGATTCGCGTCGTGCCACGACGGTAAATGCGATGCTTGGTGGGAGGCAACCCATCGTTTTCAAAATGTTTAGTCGTTTTTGAAATTTTCTTTTTTAGAATAGCTTAGTATATTATTTTTGACTAATCTGCCATGTTTTAGAATTTTTGGAGTTAATTTGAGCAGGTCGGGGTGACCGGACAACCAAAAACCAGTAGCTGCTGGAAATTGCAGAAGCATTGCTTCGCGTTCGTGATGGTCCTTCGCGTTCGCGAGAGGTATTAAAATTTTAAGCCTACGCGTCCGCGATGCCTTTGTTGCGTTCTCGACTGTTTGGCCAACTTTAACCCTTCGCGAAGGCAATTGGTCCCACGCAAACGTGAGCCTCAAGTAAGTTTAAAATATTAAAACACTCGAAATCAATGTTTAATCCCTCTTGGCTCAAGAATAGTTCTTCCTACTCCTTGAACCCCAAAAACCAAATTCCCCATAATCTTCAATTTCATTGCAGTCTCCCTCGCCATTCTCAAGGTATGTGATTTTCTCTCTTGTCTCCTAAAGTTTTCTTCCTTTTATTGGTGTGAAGTGGTTGAAGAGTAGCCATGGTTGTTTTGTGCTTAAGGTTCAAAATTTTGAGTCTTAAATGTTAACCTTGTGTGTGAAATTTGCTGTTGCTTACTAGGTGAGGTTGGTTGAGTGTGAGAGTCTTATTATTGAAGAAAATTGGGCAAGATCTGTGCTATAATGGACTGAAAAAATGAACAAAGAAAAGAAGGCACACCAACTGTTTGGAAATATGCCTAAAAGAAAAATATCTCTGGGCGATGAAGATGACCTTCACGAACGCGATGGTCTGCTCGCGAACACGAAGGTCTATTTCTGGGTGAAAATTTTTTGCTCTTTGTGAACGCGGTGGACCTTACGCGAACGCGAAGAACAAAACCTGGAAGTCCCCTGCAACAGCGCCAATTTTGATGACGTTCAAATCCACTTCTAAAAAATAAATGGACACAGTCGCATGCAATATAGTTTACCCAACTATGAGTCGGGATCAAATCCCACAGAGAAAAATATGTAGGCAATTAGGCATGTAAGAGAATTATCACTTGTTATGCTAAGTCAAACACTTAAAGGGTGATTGTGAAAATATTATAGCTAAATGCGAAAATTTAAACTAACCTAGAAAACAAGTAAATTGACCAATGGCTATAAGCATGGATGCATTGGGAATTACACTTAAGTAATGATCCAATGTATTTCACGATTTTACAAATATGAGCGAGTTTATGTTAATTAGCCTCGTGTCATAATTCTATATTAGTTTCTTCCGAAAACTAACAAGACTTCCTAATTAAATTATTCCTAAAATAATTAAGAGATTAAGCACACCCGAATATGGCTACAAGTAGTTCAATCCTATCCCTAGGTAGAATCTATAAAGTGAGGGTTAACGCCTCAAGTTCTTGTTAATTAATCTTTCCCAACCCCAAATTATCTTTTTCAAAATTAATTCGAAGTGAATGTGCGAGTCCTAGGGTTAGCTAATCCCTTTGGAAATATTTAAAAACAAGAATAATTAAAGAAATAATAGCTCACTTCATAATAAATAAAAATCGTTCAATACATAAGTACAACAAGATAATTAATCCACACTTCAAATATGAATATTCGCATAAACAAGATTCAAGTATTGAAAAAAATACTACACACTTAGATATTCAATACAAAGCAAGAAAATGAAGAAATAAACATAAATGGGTAAGAAATTCACAACCAAAAGTTTTAAATCTTCAAGACCCAATTGTGTGTGCAAGAACCCTAGCTCCAAAACTTGTGTTCTCTAGTTAAGAGACTCAAAAATATTTCAAAGATCTGCCAAAGATTCCAAAGATGTGTTTCTAATAAGCTAGATCGTGTATTAAAAGGTTTGGGGGTCAAAAACGTAAAATTCAAGAACTGCCCAGTTTTTTCGCCCGTTTCTTCTTCACATTCGTGATCATATATTCACGTTCGCAAAGGTTTGTTTTCCTGTTGCTTCGCGTTCGCGATCTCTCCTTCGCGTTTGCGAAGATTTATTTTCCTGCTGCTTCGCGTTCACGAAGGGTAATTCACTAGGCATATTTCCATTGTTCATTTTAGTTCCTTTTGACTCGTTTTCACTTGGTTTCTTCACGAACACTTCTAAATCACATAAAACCTGCAAAATATAAGTATATGACATTAAACACACGATTTTATCAATCAAACATAGCAAACTTTTAAGATTAAAGACGAGATAAGTTGGTAAAATACCCACTTATCAGGGTGGTTGGATTGGTTCCGACGAAGTTTCGGAGTGAATTAAGACACTTAGTCCCAAAGTTGAAAGCTTAAGTTGAAAGAGTTGAGCGGAGCTTAACTTTTGTGTAGACGACTCCAGAATAGAGTTTTGATGGTTCTGATAGCTTCGTATGATTATTTTGGACTTAGGCGTATGTCTGGATATTGATTTGGAGGTCCTTAGGTCGCTTTTGGTTTGAATTGGCGAAAGTTGGAAAGTTGAAGGTTTGGAAGGTCGAAAGGTTTAAGAGTTGATTTTGTCGATATCTGGGTCGGGTTTTGGTTCCAGAAGTTGGAATAGGTTCTTTGTGTTATTTATGACTTGTATGCAAAATTCAATCGGAGTTGGTTTGGTATGATTCGGCATTAGCTTTAGAAGTTGGAAGTTCATTAGTTCATTATGCTTGAATTGGGATGTAATTCGTAGTTTTGATGTTGTTTGATGTGATTTAAAGCCTCGAGTAAGTTCGTGTTGTGTTTTGGGACTTGATGGTATGTCCGGATGGGGGCCCGGGTGTGTTTCGGATTGAGTTCGGACCATTCATTCATGTGTTAAAACTGTTGGTTTTCTGTGTCTCTGGTTTTCAACATCGCATTCGCGAAGGATTAGTCGCTATCGCGTAGAGTCCTTGTTGTCTGAATGATTTTTGCTCTTCGCATTCGCAAAGTTTAGAATGTGATCGCGAAGGTTGGGGTGCTTATGCATCGCGAACGCAGGTGAGGGATCGTGTTCGCGTTTGCGTATTAGGAAGGAGAGGATGTGTGGTGGCACGCGTTGTTCATCGTGTTCGCATGGACTCGACCGCGATCGCGTTGCTTGAGGGTGACTGGTCATCATGTTTGCGACTGTAGTCTCGCGATCGCGTAAGAGGCTTTTATGAGCTGGTGGAATTTGTTTTTTGCGATCACATAGAGTAGTAACTGGGCAGATTAAATAGTACTTTATTTCGAGGGTTTGGTTCATTTTAATATATTTTGAGTGGTAGAGCTCGGGTTTGGGCGATTTTGGAGGGGATTTTCACGTCTTGGATCGGGATAAGTATTTTTGACACGGATTTGTTAATTAATCATGATTTCATCTTAGTTTTATCATTTATTTAGTGGATTAAAGTGAGGAAATTGGAGGATTTTTGTAAAACTTCCTAAAGTGAAAATTGGGGATTTGAAGGTTGATTTGAGGCTGGAATTGGATAATTTTAGCATGGTTGGACTCGTTATTGAATGGGTGTTCAGATTTTGTAAGTTTGGTCTGGTTATGAGGTGCAAGCCCAGGGTTGACTTTTTGAGTTGACTTTTTTATTTCATTTAAAGATTTCAACTTTATTATCCGGAATAGTTTCCTACAGTTTGTATTTATGGTATTAAGTTATTTTGGATAGATTCGAGCCGTCCAGAGTTGAATTTTCGTGGGAAAGGCTTACTAGTGGGTTGATTTAGCTTGTTTGAGGTAAGTATCCTATCTAACTTTGTATGTGGGAACTACCCCTTAGGGTTTGGGTTGATGGTACTATTTGTGTTATGTGAAAGCCGTGTACGCTAGGTGACAAGTGGGTACACGGGTTATATGTGGTATTTGATCGGTTTAGGCTATTTGGATTCTTTCCATGCCTTTAATTGAATTATTATAGCATGTCGCATCTTTCATTGTTAATCTACTTTTACATGCTTTATTTGACGTTGTAGCACTTGTTCCACCTCTTACTTATTATATTTTCTCTCATATGTTTTAGTTAAAGTTGTTATTTTTTTTATTGCCTTTTTACCTCTTTATTGTTAAATTACTCTTACTTGAGGTTGTTATTTCGTGGAATATCTTCTTGTTGAGTTATTGGTATTGAAGTTGTAAAAGTTGTTATCATATTGAGGTGAAATTGTTAATTGTTAAGGTATCTTTCCTAGTTGAGTATTCCTCATTTATCTTGTTGTTGTTGAGATTATTGTATAGATTGTGGTTGAGCCTGTAGAAACCTTGGTATTGTTGAGTTTTTGGCAAGTTGTGGCATATGGATATTTGTGGTGCGAGTTGTGATTGTGTTGTGATATTGATAAGTATGTGGTGGTATAAGGCTAGGGGTTGATACGCATGCGGTGAGATAAGGTGGCTTGATACGCGTGTTGCTAGTAAGGGAACTACTTGAAGCCACGCGGTGAGATAAGGAGGGCTAAAACGCGGGTAGCTATTTCGAAAAAATAATTTTTAAAACTAAATATAAGGCTCACGCGGTGATATAAAGAAAGATTGTGATTGAAATTGTGAAATGTGAATATGAGGCAGTACCTCAGTTGTGATTCTTGTTATACATTTCATATTGAAAAGATTTATTGGTTGAATAGTTTTTGTTGCGTTTATTCTTCCTCGTCTTACTAGTTTTTGTCCGTATTTGATTATTGAAGGTTCTCATTATGAGTTTCCTTCTTGTTGCCTTTTTGCTTAAAATCATGTCATTAGCTTACGTTACTAACTACTTTGTTATCACTCATTTCTCTGTTTTCCATTACCTACCGTTATCATATTATTGTTTTGCTTATCTTGTCCTAGTAGGTGTCTTGACTTGGCCTCGTCACTACTCTATCGAGGTTAGGCTTGATACTTACTGGGTACCATTGTGGTGTACCCATACTATACTTCTACATATTTTTATGCAAATCCAGGTACCTCGACTCTGGCTAGGCGTCAGTGAGTAGACCATATAGTTCAGAGTTCTTACGGTATATCTGTCCAACGCTCGCAGGCCTCGGAGTCACCTTTTGTACTTCATTTGCTATTGTTTACTCTTTATATACCAGTGTTGTACTAGGGATTTTACAGTATATTCATGTAGAGCTTATGACTCAGTTCCACCGGTTTGAGGAGTTTTGTTATACATGTTCTATTTCGGATTTATTATGAGTTTTTTTGAATTATCTTGTTATCTTAGTTGTTAAATTCCGCTAAGTATTCATGAATGTTAGGCTTACCTAGTCTTAGAGACTGGGTGCCATCATGACATCCTAAGGAGGGAAACTGGGTCGTGACATCGCTTCCGTTGTTAGTTGGTGAATTGATTGACAAGATGAATTTACTTATGCGGGGTCATTATCTCATATTCTATTGAGTTGTTGGTAACATAACTGTTTTAAATAAAAGAATTATTAACATGATTTATTTTATGTATCTCTTAAGATTGAACTCGGTATCTCACTCGGTGCTTTACTATTTAAAATGGTTATCACCTTTTCCTTTAACTAGGTTCTCAAATTAAACTCATCACTCCTTTTGATATTTTACTTCACTTAAAATTGTTATCATGTTTTACTTTAACCAATTTCTATATTTAAATCGTTAACTTAACTGATGTTTTACTTTGTTTATACACGTTATTTTACTTTACCTTGTTGATTTCTAAACTAAGCTTATTTGACACTCTATTTTGTATAAATTATACTTTATTATAATTTACTTGATTTCTAAAATAAACACATTATCTCATTTGACGCTTTACTTTAATCGAAATTGTTGTTATGCCTTATTTTATTTAAATAATTCTCTTGAACATTTAATTGATATTTGACACGAATTTAATGTACATGGTAGCATGTTGGCTTTGGCGTGCGAAGGTGATTGTAATTATGGGCACGAGGTGCCATACGTGTAAGATTTGGAATTGTGGCTCATGATTTGTGGTTATGAGGTGTGGTGCCTCGGGGTAATTCTTGTTGTAAGTCATGTGTTGGGAAATATTTGATCATTTGAATTGCCATTTGTTTCCTTAATTGAGTTCATTCATATTTCGTATGTGTTCTGAATATGTTACTCTTTCACTACTCGTTTACTGCTTGTTGCCAATTGTGTTTTTATTATTCCTTTGTTGGTTTTATATTAATAATCTCTACGATGTTAGCTTTACATTGATGTTCTTTCCATTGCTAGCTTTACGCTAATATCTTGCATAGGTTTTATGTCTAGTGAGTGTCTCGACTTACCTCGTCACTAATCTACTGAGGTTAGTCTTGATACTTATTGGGTACCGCTGTGGTATACTCAGGCTACGCTTCTGTACATTTTATGCAAATCCGGGTACTTCTGATCGTGATGGTTTTGAGAGTTGTGTCTACGCGACTGGAGACTTCAAGGTATACCTGCTTGACGTTCACATGCCTCGGAGTCACCTTCGAATATTATCTTCAATGTTATTTATCTTTATTTCAAAACAATATTGTATATAGAAATTTAAGTGTGTGTCAATAGAACTTATAACTCTGTACTACCAGTTTTAGGGATTACATAACATTGTTCAGTTTTAGTTACGTTATTTCATTTATTAGTTTAAGTTTTATGTAGTTAAGTTGGTTATCTTTGTTAGATCTCTTCATGCGTTAGGCTCACCTAGTTTTAGAGACTAGTTGCCATCACGATTCCTAAGGTGAGATTTTGGGTCGTGACAAGTTGCCATCAGAGCTCTAGGTTCATTGGTGTTACGAGTCATAAGCAACTTTAGTAGAGTCTTGCGGATCGGAACGGAGACGTCTGTACTTATCTTCGAGAGGCTACAGAACTATTAGGAAATTCCACCTCTTTCATTCCTTATCGTGCGACATTAATTCAGTTTGAAGCACATATTTTACCTTCCCTTGCATCCATTCGTATACAAAATTGTGCATTCGGTATCAGCTAAGCATCGACGGTTTGTGATGCTATTGATAGGCAACGAGGGAGCCATGGATGCTCGATCATTATCTCAATGTGTCGTCTAGACTTAGGACGGGGATGTATTGATAGATCTTTTAGTTGTTCACGTGTGGGGTGCAACTGGTTCTGGTATCTGGTTGGTGAGTGTGAGCTTGGGAAGATTTAATCGGTTGCCTAGTCTACGTGATTGTAGTAGGGTCATGAGAGGATGTCGATTTGATGATAGTTAGTGGTATTAGAGACTATGTGTTTTGTATGGGACTTCTATTAAGTGAATGGTACATATTGTCATTCAAGGCACTTGAGGAAGCAGGCTTGACTGTCACGAGGATGGACATGCGCTTAGTAGATGATTTGAGGTATCTTATAATTGGTGTGTATGAGCTATAAAGGTTGGTAGTATGGATAATCAGATGTTATGTCTTATGGCTTCGCGCTAAGTGGGGGAGTCTACTATCGACGATCAGATTGCATGGTCATATGATATATCAGTTTTGGCCTCAAGTATATATGTGGTATTAAAGGGTTCCCCGAAATTGTATATGGATAAGGTCTGAGATTTGCATGGGATAATGCTGGGACTTGCAGTGTTTTTGTATCATTATTAATTCTACATTTCAGTATCATAGAGGTTAGAGAAACACCGCCAGATTCACAGAAGGTCTCTTTAGAGTGGGTATCTTGGTTGCGGTATTTTTGGGTGCTTTAGAGGAAATACAGTGGTTTATGGGATTTCGGACAATGTGGTTCATGCTAGGATCTCCTGCAGTGAGCTTTGGTTTAGGATCATTATGTACGAACAAGGGGAAGTGTTAACCTAAAGACAAGTTGGGGAGGATTCGAAGAAATGGGTCAGCTCGGTGGTGTTAGGTCATCATATCAATAAAGATAATGGGTTTTTTTGGTGTGGTAATTCTTTACCAGCATTTTGTGGCAGTACTCTTGGATTGACGGCTTGCGTGACTTGGTCGAGTTGGGGGAATTCAGTTCTGATGGCTTGGTTATATGCGGACGAGTCTTGAAGAGTTCGTGATAGTGTCGACAATGACTTGGGCCGGATGTCTGCTGTAACGACCTGGCCGGTCGTTTTGAGAACTTAAGTCTCGTTCGGCAGCATAAGGCCCTGAACAGCTTCATATTATGTGTATTGTCTTGCGTGCGTGATTGAATTCAGTTACCGGATGATTCAGAGTAATTTGGGACACTTAGTCCCTAAAACGAAAGCTTAAGTCTTAGGATTTTGATCGTAGTCGGAACTATGTGAAGACGACTCCGGAATGGAGTTCCGTCAGTTCCATTAGCTTTGTTGGGTGATTTTGGACTTAGGAGCATGTCCGGACTATAAATTCGAGGTCTGTAGCTGATTTAGGCTTGAAATGGCGAAAGTCGATTTTTTGGAGATTTGGACCGGAAGTGGACCTTTTGATATTGGGGTTGGAATGCGATTCCGAGAGTTGGAACAACTCCGTTATGTTATTTGGGACTTGCCTGCAAAATTTAACGTCATTCCGGGTTGATTTGATAGGTTTCGGCACAGGTTTTAGAAGTTGAAAGATTTGAAATTTATATGTTCGATTCATGGTGCGATTCGTAGTTTCGACGTTGTTTGATGTGATTTGAGACCTCGACCGAGTCCGTGTTAGGTTATGGGACTTGTTGGTATGTTTAGACGGGGTCCCGGGGGCCTCAGGTGAGTTTCGGATGGGATACGGGTCTTTCCCCCTATTTTTGAACTGCTATTATCTGTCATCTGGTTTCCTTCATCGCGTTCGCGTCCTTGCCTTCGCGTTCGCGTAGTGTTATTTTGGAGGGTGAAATATTTCCTCTTCGCGTTCGCAGTTACCCTCTCGCGTTCGCGAAGTTCTGCCACCCCTTCTTCGCATTCGCATTCCCTATCTCGCGTTCGCGAAGTGCAAACCAGGCCCTGGGCACTGGTGATCATTTTCCTCTTTGCGTTCGCGTGTCACTTACGCGTTCTCGTAGATATTCCATTACACTCTTCGCGTTCGCATACTACTTCATGTGTTCGCGAAGAGCAGTCGTTGGGCCATCATATTTTTCCTCTTCGCGACGCATTCGCGAAGAACAATTGGGCAGCTTTGTTTCTCTTTTTCACGAATGCGTCCCTTTCTCCGCGTTCGCGATGCACAAAACCCCTGGGCAGAATATAAAGTCCTCTATTATGAGGGTTTGCCATTTTTGGAGTTCTAGAGCTCGGTTTTGAGCGTTTCCTTGTGGGTTTTTCATGCAAATCGATTGGGTAAGTGTTCTTCACCTCTAATTTATTTATTTCCATGATTCTATCTTTATTTTTATCATTTAATTTGTGTTTTGAGTTGAGGAAAATGGTAGTTTTTGAAAGAAAAATTCAAAATAAAAAATCATGATTTGAGGGACGAAATGGTATCAGAATTTGATGATTTTTGTATGGTTAGACTCGTGCGTGAATGCGTGTTTGTATTTTGTGACTTTTACCCGATTCTGAGACGTGGGCCCGGGTCGACCTTTAGGGCGGATTTCGGGATTTTTATTAAAGTATTGATTTTATTAATTAGATGAGTCTATTATGGTTGTATTCATGTTATGCAATTGTGTTTGGCTAGATTTGGGCCATTCGGAGTCGGATAATTAAAAAAAGGGCATTCTTACAGATTGGTTGAGCTTGGTTTGAGGTAAGTATCTTGCCTAACCTTGTGTGAGGGATTTTTCCCTTTGGATTGAGTCTTCTATGTTGATTGTAGTCCATGCACGCGAGGTGACGAGTGCGTGCTCGGACTTATTTGTGAAAAATTGGCCTTTTAGGATTCTTAGGTCCTTATATTCACTGAGTATGAAGTTGTTCTTGATATGATTAAGTTCCTATTTACTAGTTTCACCTCTACATGCTTTAATTAGAATTAATTGCTTTCAGGATTCACTCTTATTGCCCATTTGACTCTTATTTGACTTAACTGAATATTTTACCTCTTCTATTGTCATGCTATCTTTTCATAAATGCTTATCTTTATTTGAAATTATTATTATATCATCTTATAATTTGTTCAGTCTTAATTGAGGTTATGATTATCTTTCCGCTGCTTATCCTTAATTAAATTATTGAAAATCCTTAGTAATTTCTCAACCTTAAAAGAAGTTTTAGATATCTTATATCCTAGTCGACTTGTTTTATTTGGAATTATTTGACTCGTGTTAGTTTCCCTGTTGTTGAAATGTATATTGTGGGATCCTTGATACACATTAGTTTCCCTTTGTTGAGTTGTTCTCTTTACGCCTAGCATTCTTTACTGTGGTTATTCCTTGTGATTTGGTCCCACATTTTCCTGTTATTTAAAAGTTCTTGAGTTGATTTACTTGTCGTACTTTGTATTATTGTCATTGTTGTTGTGGTACTTGTTGTGGTGATGCACGAGGTTTCTTCCGTGCAGTTGTTATTATTGTGATGCACGAGGTTTCTGTCGTGCGGTTGTTACTATGGGGTTGCACGAGGTTTCTGCCGTGCTATTGTTACCATTGATATTTGCACATACGGCGTGACAAGGCAGGATATGTATATATATATTTATGGGTTGCGCATGTGGCGAGACAAGGTGGGAACATTATTATGCACGTGTGGCGAGACAAGGCGGGCATTTATGTTACTATTGCACACGTGGTGAGACAAGGTGGGCTATGTCAGGGATTGATTTGTGATGATTTATGGCCTGGGGGCATGCTTGTTGTTGATATTTGTGTAGTGGTATACGTACCTGTATGAGCTTTATCTTGTGAAAGCTGTGAGAAAATATTCTACGTGTTGTCCGTTCTTCTTCTTCCTTATGCTTATTTGCTGGTATGGACTATGTTAGGACACTTGCACAAGCATACACGTAGTTAAGCACTCTTATCGGATAAGAGGTGTTCTTGATATTGTTGAGCATAGATGCTCACCCTTGTTTACTTGCCTTCTATGTGAGAATGGCTCTATTGGCACGTGAGTCGCCAGTGTGATTATGAGGTGTTATGAGGGCATAGGATGCCAAGTGTTAGGGTTCAGGTATTGAAACCCGTGAGTTGTAAATTATCCGAGGTTCAGTACCTCGTGGAGTTGTTGACTAAAACCTGATGTAAAAGCGGTTGTAATTACTAAGTTATTACTTGTCCTTGTTGTATTCGTGATTCCGGATTTAGGTTGTGTTGCATTCACTTTGTCTGCGTCATTTTCATGATATTTCGCCGATACTTGTTGTTTCTTGCTTTAATGTTATTACTGTATGGTGAGCCATATTGCATAGTCTTTATGTAGACATCATACTTCTGTTATTCATGTACTTATATATGTTCAGTTTATTAAACCAGTGTGTGTCTTGATTGTTCCTCGTCATTACTCCACCGAGGTTAGTCTTGATACTTACTGGGCACCGTTGTGGTGTGCTCATGCTACTCTTCTGCACATTTTTGTGCAGATCCAGGTACTTGTTCGTTAGCTAGCTGTGTGGACTGTTGCTATGGAGACTCAAGGTAAACCTGTTGTTGCATTCGCAGGCTTTAGAGTTACCTTCACCTTTTTCGTTTTGCACTGTTTATTCTTATTTCTAGACAGTTGTATTTAGAAGTTTTCTAGCAAACACTCTGTAGAGTTGATGACTTGTACTACTGGTTTTGAGAATTTTAAGAGATTCTATTTAAATAATGTTATTGTTTTAATTATTGTTAGGCTTACCTAGTCCCTAAGACTAAGTGCCATCACGATACCCAACGGAGAAAAAATTAGGTCGTGACATCTGCTACCGGCATAAGGAATATATTGTGTGTTATGATTTTTCTCCTAGATGGGGTCGCGAGCTCTTGATAGCATGGACGATTTCATATATTTAGAAGAATTCTAGCATTATTTGATAGCACCTGAGAAGGGTGCGCACTCCAGAAGGCGCACTGTGCTTTGACTTGCGGATGCCTGATTGGTATTACGGTAATCACCTGATTGATCGACGACTGATGTTCAGATTTTTCTATGTGGCACGAAAGAATTATGGAATTATTTCTCGTGGGATGTTCGTGTATGAGGAATGTGTTAGTCATTTGAGTTGTGTAGTTGGGATCGGATATGAAGATTCTGGTATTCTAAGGATTTGAAGACTTAGAATGTTCTCGGAGGTAGATTGTTCCAGGGTTGTGAATGGTAAAGGTATGTTAAGAGGTTGACGACTGATCGTATGTGCTATGCATAGGTTTTCACGGGTTTTTGGAGGTTATCTACCTATTTCGGGAATGATTAGAATCGATTTAGAGGCCACTGGTAGGGGTGGGCGTTCTGGCAGGTCGGATTGGATATAAAATTTTGGTTTGGATTTTTGATTTTTGAATTGAAGAAATGACAATCCAAATCCAATCCAAATAAGCTCGGACTGGATCAGATTTTAAATTTGGTTTCGGATTAATCGGTTTGGATATTTTTGATTTTTGATTTTGGGCTTATAAGTTGAGATGCTTCTTATTTTTACAAAAATAAATTATCCAAATGAAGTACTCATATTAAATTGCATGAAAAGTTCCCCATTCTCACTGCAATCATCTAGATAAATATTCAAGTAATGAAATTATTATCAAGAAAATATAATGGAGACATTAATACGGCCGATACGAAGTAGCAATAGTAAAACTATGTCCAAATAGAAAGTATTCTCACAATAACTTAGTAATTAATATTGAATATATGAGATAATATCTATTGGGTATAGTATTTGATCTTATTACTATTTGCATATGGATAATTGACTAAATATAAAGTATAAAAACTTCAGATTTTCGGATATCCAAAAAACCGAAGTATCAAATCCAATATCCAATCCAAAAATAATAAAAACTAAATCCAAAATCCAATCCGTAATCCGAAAATGCAAACCAAAAATCTAAAAAAATTGGATTTCGGGTTTGCCCACACTATGCCTACCCCTAGCCACTGGTAGGCCTAATGAGGATGTGTATTCTACATCGGGTCAGATTTGTTAACTCGGCACAACTATTGTAGCGGGTGGTGTCATCTGTTAGAGTTGACCTTATTCGTGTTATGATGTGTTCTATGTGTTACTCTTCTACGCCACGATGGATTGTGAGACTGTTGACTATTTACATATGATGCGGTACTGTTTAGGCTTTGTGGCAGAATTCAAGCGAGATAGCTCCCAGGATGTTGAATGGTTGATTGCGCCTTGGTTATGGTCTTCTCGTTTGTGGTATAAATATAGTGATATTTGTTTCTCCGTGGTTATGGTCATGCACCTCGCGTGGTTGTTGAATATTACACATATGGTTATGGATTGTGAGACTCATGCCTCGAGGTTGTCCAGGTGGACCGGTGTTGGGATCGGGTCATGCATCGCAGCAGGGTTATGTTGGGATATGATCCTTTGTGCTCATTTCGTGTGTTTTGTTTCTCCTTTGTGAGATGGCTTCATAGCATTGCATTTCGTAGTGGTATCTATTGAGCTGTGAGGCGGTTCTCTCATTTGATTCTCTTTTCATCCTTTGGGTACATCCGAGTTGTTGCTTGTTTGGTGCACGAATTGCATGGTATGTGGCTCTAAATAGGATCATTGTGCCATGTTGGTAGAGCAACTTGTACTGGATGGGGTGAGGTTATTTGACCTGGAATGAGTGTTATCAGACTCGATTAAGGTATTGTGGAAGGATAATGTCACTAGCCAACTTAAATTTCTAGCTATGGTTCTTTTCGGGCAAGAGAGCTCCACGACTTGTTGATCTGATGAGTGGTTATGAATTTATGCGCGTTCCTCCATCATTGGCAGTGTACGAAGGTTTAGAATAAGGTTTTAATTGATATGAGGTTTGTTACCGATACCAGGCTTGTCATTGAGCAGCTATTATGGTCATAAGCTACTGCTATGGGTATCTTAGTTATGTGGTATATCATATGATTACAATCTGGGTTATGACTATGGCTTGATTTGGCTTGTTCAGACTTATACATCATATAGATGTGAAATTGGATCTTGTAATGGATTCCGGCTATTGGAAATTTGACTCTAAAGTTTATGGACTAAGGTTGCAGTAAGGAACTTCAGCTAGGTTGTGTTGTCGGGCTTATATGGATTGGGATGACGTGGGATCACCCACGGGTAGGTGCACGAAGAGGTTTATACGGTGATTTGATGGCTTGGGAGAGACTCTTGGCACGTTCGAGAACGAACATATATTTAAGTGGGGGAGAATGTAACGTCCCGACCGGTTATTTTTAGAAGTTGCACTTTGTTCGGAGCTTTGAGGTTACGAATAGCTTCACATGGTATATTATGACTTGTGCGTATCGTTGGTTTTGATTTTCGAGTGGTTCGGGATTGATTTGGATAAATGATTCACATTTTAGAAGCTTTAAGTTAGAAGAGTTGACCAAGTTTGACTTTTTACATATTAATCTCGGATTAGAGTTTTGATGGTTCCATTAGGTTCGTACGGTGATTTTAGACTTGGGCGTATGCCCAGAATTGAATTCGGAGGTCCGTAGGTTGATTTGGCTTGTTATGCCGAGAGTTGACAATTTAAAGGTTTAGAATTTTCCTAAGTTTGACTTAGGTTTGACTTTATGTGTATCGGGTTCGGAATTTGGTTTTGGGACTTGAAATAGGTCCGCTTTGCTATTTACAACTTGTTTGCAAAATTTGGTGCCATTCAGAGTTGGTTTGATAGGATTCAGATGTTAGGTTGTGATTCTAGAGGTCTTGAGTTTTCTTTGGAAATTCATGTGTTTTGAGGTCCAATTCGTGGTTCTAGGTGTTATTTTGATCACGCGCGAGTTCGTATGATGTTTTTAGACTTATGTGGATGTTTGGTTGAAACCCCCGGGGCTCAGGTGAGTTTCAGATTGATTTCCTTAGAATTTTGTATGCTGGTGCTGATTCCATAACATTTGCGATAAGAAGGTTGCAAATACGACCACTGCAGTTGCGAATCTCTTCTCGCTTTTGCGAACCTGGGGAAGTTGGGAATTTATCGAAAATGCGATATTGGAGTCGCATTTGCGACTCTGGGGCTGTCCACATTTGCAAATTTTGGTTCGCTTTTGCTACTGTAGTGGCGTCGCATTTGCGAGGCTTTTGATCGCAATTGCGATCTTCGCTAGGTCTGTCAGGGGTTACATTTGCGATGCTTTGTACGCATTTGCGGACGTCGCATTTGCGAATCCCATGTCGCAAATGCGACATCTGCAGCTTGTTTATAGCTGAGTATTTCGAGATTTAGTTTCATTTTATCACCTTTTGAGCCCTAGATTAGGTGAGAGGCGATTTTGTGGAATGATTTTCATACCAAACTATTGGGTAAGTAATTTTTACCAATTTTCAATTATATTACATGATTATTTATGAGATTTAATATCAAATTCATAAGATTTGAAGAGAAATTTTTGGGGATTTTTGACTTTTTTTTTAAAAGATTTGAGAGTCGAATTGGACTCGATTTTGAAAATAATATATATGAACTCGTGGGGGCTATGGGTAGTCGAGACCTACCCTTCAACTCGGGTTTTGACCGGGCGGGTCCGGGGTTGACTATTGGGGAATTGTATAAAGATCATACCTTTATTAATTGGAATTGGCTTCTCTTGCAATGTTTGATATTATTAAGTAATTTTTGGCTAGATTTGAGCCGAGCAGAAGTGAATTTTAAAGGAAAAATTATTTTAAGTATTGATTTGGCCTAATTGAGGTAAGTATCTTTTGAAAATGATATTATTTTATGAACTTATAAATACACTGGATATTCATGCATTCAAATCTATCCAAATTCTACTATTTTTCTTGAATTACAATTTTGTTATTTATGTACTTGAAGAAATTGAAAAAAATTCAAGATAAAATTTGTATTTAAAATATTTATCATCTTTTTATTTTCTTCATGAAATATTAGATAATATGATTATATAAACCCGTCAACTGATAAATATTGGTGCAACAATATGAAAAGAGACGAGTAATAATATAAATAGTAGGTTGAAAAGTTGCATAATTTGATAGATATATATCCATTGGAGAATATTTTGGCCGACCAAGAAACCTTGCTATGGTACAAAATTTTATTTATATATTGTTCGTAACAATTATCACCGTTTGTGAGAATGTTGAAATCTGGTGGCATAGTTGGATCAAATAGAAATTTTGAAAATAATAAGTTTTTATTAAGAAGATGTTGTTGATGGAGTTAAGGGCGGTAGGTTTTTTTTTTTAATTTTTAAAAAAGACTGTGGGTTTTGTGGTTAAGTGTTTTATAGGAATTGTATAAATTTATCAATAAAATTTTGAGTTATATTATTGAAATTATTTTTCCAACTAATTTAAATTATAAATATCCTAACATTATATTTATTTCCTCTTTTCATATATTTTTTTCTACAGCTATATTTGATTAGTTTTTTCATTTAGTATTTTACTTATAATTTAAATACCCTAATTTTTTATTAAATTATAATTTTTAATTCATTAAAATTATAGAGAGAGAATCTTTTTATTGTTTTGTTTAAAAGTCTAAAGAGAGAAGCCTTTTATTATTTACATTCTTCAATTTGTCTAAATTTATAAATAATACTTCTGTATATTATTTATTGACTTTATAATTGTATCTTGGTTATTTTTTTTGGTTTTTAAAATTTTTATGAATAATTATAAAATTTATCAAGTGGCTTTGTAGTATCTTGACATTTAGCTTAATCTTATGAATAATAATTTTTAATCCTAAAATTGTTAAGTTGCTTTTTATTATGCTTCCACTTGGCTTCATATAATATTTTTTTCTCCTTTTATTATGTATAGATAATATAATATATAATACATAGACATCTCCTTTAATATAACTTAGATAATATAAATTTCTTACTTCGTCCAAAATATATATTATTTTATTATTTTGTATAAAATATATCAATATTTTGATTATTTTTTTCTACATTATATGGAATAAGCAATTAGACTTTTCTTCTATTTTATTTTCAATATAAAATTTTAATTTTTATATATTTTTTACTATATCGCTTGTAGTTGTTTCAAATTCAAATTAAACTTTTCTTCTATGTTTAAATTCAATTCAAAAATAATATTCCTAATTATTAATAACACATAGTGTATAATTTATTTATTTTAAAATTTAAATTTAAAAAGACATTAATTATTAACTAACCTAATTAATTTTGTCCTAAAATTGCTAAGAGATGTTTTATTATGTTATCACTTGATTAGGGATATCAACCGCCTTTTAGTATTCGGTGGGTTTGAATGGGGAAGTTGGAGGGTATTATGGTAACGTCATACAAACTGTAGATGCCGAGAAGTACATCCATACCGAACGTCCCTGCAGTGTAGGCAACACACTCATTTTTGCACAACACAAGTCCGCCTTTTTTTCTTCTTTTCTCTCTCTCTCTCTCTCTAGGGTTATGGTTTCTTAACAGCGTTATATTTGAACCCTTGAGAGATCAAATAATGGTGCAGCAAATCTCCTTTTTGTGTGAAAAGCTCTTTAATTCAATCCGTCTTCACTCCTTCAGCTCAACTATTGCTTGATTCTGCTCTTCTCTCGGTAACTTTTTATTTTATATTTTGTATTCAGTTTTACGGTGTGCTTCAATTGGTGTTTTTATCTTATTCTGTGGAAATTGGCTATTTTAAACTTTTTGCATTTAAGAATATTAAGTTCCAAAATATATTTATTTGCTTATTGCTTTATTCTTAAGCTGCTTTACCATTAAGTCATTTTGAAATCTGGGTGTCGAACTTTGTGATTTTTTCACTTGTGCTTATTTGAACATTGGAGTGCTGCTGATATTTTGAACTTATTAATTTTCTACTCCATTTTTGTGCTTTTTTTTTAACAAAGATGTGTTTTTCCTTTCGTTCTATGGATTAGTTAGGGTCGTGGATAACTTGAATATTTTTGCAATTTGAATTGTGTGTGTCCATACTGGAGATTGATAAGCAAATGGTGTTTGGATTTTGAAAGAAAGAATGATATTCTCTCCTCCCTACTTTTTGTTTTATTTTGAAACTATACTGTCAGATTGGCACAATTTTTATGCATTCTATTTCTGGTGAAGGTGGCGTTCCCGGTATGGAAATGTATAATGTTCCTGAACAAGGACATGCAGATGCTTATATGGTAAAGTTTGGGCTACTGATCACTAATGGACTTTCTTAAACATCTTTGCCTTTAACATGTCCGGTGACATTAATTGCTCATTTATTCTTGAATGTGGTGTTTTGTAATGATAGAAGATTGAATCCTTGTTTTAACAGATTCAAGGAACGGAGCCAATGCAGATCACCAGTCCGCTGCTTCAAAACTTTGAAACTATGTACAATGAAGAACTGCCCGAGTTTGTTGTTGATCAGGGATTATATTATCCTACTACCACCAATTATGGCTACCTCTGTACAGGTACAGGATTGCTTAAATTCCATTTGAGATGACATTGATTGCCTCAATACACTCAATTAGAATTATTTGACTTTGTTAGGATTTGAATCGCCCAGCGATTGGGATGACCACCAAAGAATTTTTGGTCTGGATGGTCAAGATATTCAGTATATGGTTAGTTCATTCTCAGTTTTATGTCTTATTAAAAAATAATTTCTTCAATTTTCCTGTGGTCTCTTTCTTAATTGTATTTGCTAACATCGTGTTTATTTCCATTTCAGGGTGCACCAAATGAAAATCTCCCATATATGTATTATACACCTAACTACGGATATGCACAGTCTCTGTTCAACCCGTACAACCCTTACATCCCTGGTGCTGTAGCAGGGGTTGATGGCTCATATTTAGGAGCACAACAGTACTATGCTATCCCATCATATGAAAGCAATGTGTCTTCTCCTTCGTACTTCCCCGTGGTGCTACTGAATACATCTGACGTTATGGTGAACAGAGCAGGTACGATAGTTGAAAGTACCGTATCTACGGCTAATAGAGCTGATGTTTCTCGTCTCAAGCATAATTTGTCTTCAGCATCTCCAACCTTCACCCCAGCTCCATTAAAGCCGGCTTCAGGTCATAATAGTTTTAACAGAGGATCTGGAATTGCAAAATCTAATGGTAGATCAGGCAAGCAGCCTATGATGCATGGATATGTTGCTTCTGATAGGTTCTCCATTCAATCCTCGGAAGTACATGCTGTAAGGATTTATCCTAGTTAGTGATATTTCCAGTATTGTGTTTTGGCTTTTAAAAGAGAGGGTGTTCCCACGGATTTATCTGTGTTGCGGAAGCCGAATATATAGAGAGGGATTAAATCACAACTACTATATTTAAATGGTAGCTAATAAATAGTAAATGAGACAATAATAAAAAGGAACACCAGAAGTTTACGAGGTTCGGCAAAATTTGATTTTCTGCCTAGTTCTCGAACACAATCAACTCAAACTTTATTTCATTCCAAAAATGCAAGTGAAATACTACAAGAGAGAAAGAAGACTCAAATGCGTTATGAGATAAGAAGGCGAATTGGAGGTGTTTACAAATGAACAAAACCCTTGCTATTTATAGAAGGGAAATGGCCTTAATAATGTCATGCATGACATCACATAAATTGTGATCATGCAATGTAAATGCATGAAAAATGCATCTATCAATTTCCTCCTAAAAGGAGACTTCCAAATATTCACACTAGTTCACCTTAATCTTGTCAAATTTAACAAATCTCCAACTTGGCAAGATTCCACTCTTTCAATTCTCTCACTGATAAGTTTTGATTGTGTCTTCAATTTCAATCTTCCAAGTTCAACAATGTTGATCAAGTTCAAACAATGTTAAAACTTAATCGCAATCATCACTTTTGTTAGCATATCGGCAGGATTGTCCGTAGTCCGAATTTTCTGCACCATGATTCCACCTTCTTCTATAATATCTCGTACAAGTGATATCGAACATCAATGTGCTTCGTCCTTGCATGATAAACTTGGTTCCTTGCTAATTGGATAGCACTTTGACTATCACAAAATGATGTGATGTTTTCTTGACCAATACCAAGCTCTCTAAGCAACCCTTGAAGCCAAATTGCCTCCTTTACAGCCTCCGTAATTGCCATGTACTCTGCCTCAGTAGTAGACAAAGCAACCATTGACTGCAAAGTAGACTCCCAACTAACAGGTGCATTTGCAAAAGTGAAAACATAACCAGTAGTTGATCTACGTTTGTCCAAATCACTTGCATAATCCGAGTCACAATATCCAACCAGATACTGATTATCTTCCTGCTCAAAAATCAATCCAACATCTACAGTATTACGAATATACCGTAGAATCCATTTCACAGCTTGCCAATGCTCCTTTTCTGGATCATGCGTATAACTGCTTACAACTCCGATAACATGTGAAATATCAAGTCTTGTGCAAACCATTGCATACATCAAGCTACCAACGACATTCGCATATGGTACTCTTGACATATACTCTCATTCAGCTTCATTCTTCGGCGACATAGCAACACTAAGCTTAAAGTGAGGAGCAAGCGGAGTGCTAACCAACTTCGTGTTCTCATTCATAACAAATCGATCTATTACTCTCTTCAAGTATTCTTTCTGAGATAGACAAAGTTTCTTTAAATGTCATATCTCTTTTTATTTCCATACCTTGTACCATTGTCTAGAAGATTGTTTCAATACGTACAACGATTTTTGAAGTTCGCACACCATATTTTCCTTTCCAGCAACTTTGAATACTTTTGGCTGAGTCATGTAGATTTCCTCTTCCAAGTCCATGTAAAAATGCAATTTTTACATCTAACTGAACTAGTTCCACATTCAACTGTGCTACCAAAGCCAACAAAACTCCAATGGAGGAGTGTTTCACGATTAGAGAAAACACCTCATTATAATCAATTCCCTCCTTTTGAGCGTATCCATTGGCCACCAATCTTGCTTTAACCAAGAACATCTTCTTGGTTAGGAAATCCTTCTTTCTTTGCAAATACTCATTTGCACCCAATTGCTTTCTTTCCCTTTGGGAGATTGGCCAATTTTCATGTGCGATTCTTATGAAGGGACTGTATTTCTTCATTCATGGCAATCTTCCACTTATTTTGTTCGGAACTTTCGATTGCATCTTTATAAGTGGTAGGAACACCATCAACTACAATTGAGGCTGCACAAGCCACTATCTCTATGAGACGAGCAGGTTTCTTTATTATTCTTTTTGGCTTGCTGGTTGATATTTTGAAATGTTGTCTTGCCACCAATAACGGCAGATGGTAGACGATTAATGAGGTGGCATGCATATGTTATTGCCTTAGCCCAAAATTCTTTGCCTAGGCCAGCATTGGACAACATAAACCAAACCTTCTCCAGCAAAGTCCGGTTCATATGTTCTGCCACTCCATTCTGTTGTGGTGTATTTCTGAAGGTGAAATGTCTCAAAATGCCATCATCTATCTTTCTGCCTGTTTGAGTCTTTATCATCGCCTTCCATTTGAGAAACATTCCCAACACCTCATCTTTGGTTTTCATCGTATACACCCACACTCTCCGGGAAAAGTCATCAATAAAGGTTACAAAATAGTGTTTCCCACTTAATGAAGGTGTTTTGGAAGCACCCCAAACATCAGAGTAAACATAATCCAAAATACCTTTAGTATAATGGATAGCTTGTTCCAAATTTAACCCTTGTATGTTTTCCCTTGATACAATGCTCACAAAATTCCAAATTGCAAGTCTTTACACCTTTTAACAATCCTTGATCTGATAAAATTTTCAAGGATTTTCCTCCAACATGTCCCAAGTGCATGTGCCATAGCTTGGTTGTTTCTTCCTCCTTGTCATCACTGGATGCCAATGTTACTGTCCCAATAACTGTACTACCGTGATAGTGGTACATGTTATTGTTTCTCCGAATTCCCTTCATTACCACCAGTGCACCAGAGCAAATTGGTCCGGCAGGTCAGACCAATTTGTTAAATTTGACAAGATTAATGTGAACTAGTGTGAACATTTGAAAGCCTCCTTTTAGGAGGAAATTGGTAGATGCATTTTCCATGCATTTACATTGCATGATCACAATCTATGTAATGTCATGTATGCCATTATTAAGGTCATTTCCCTTCTATAAATAGCAAGGGTTTTGTTCATTTGTAAACACTTCTCACTTGCCTTCTTATCTCCTAAGGCATTTGAGTCTTCTTTCTCTCTTGTAGTATTTCACTTGTAATTTTGGAGTAAAATAAAGTTTGAGTTGATTGTGTCCGAGGACTAGGCAGAAAATCAAATTTTGCTGAATCTCGTAAACTTCTGTTGTTCCTTTTTATTATTGTCTCATTTACTATTTATTAGCTACCATTTAGATATAGTAGTTGTGATTTAATCACTCTTTATATATTCGGCTTCCGCAACAATCTGTTTATATTCTAATTCCAAAATTTGTGAATTTATTATTTTTTCTCTTTAATGGGAGTGTGGCCCTTGGATCGCTTCCTGAGTTCATATCTTAATCCTTGGACAGGGTAAACTTTCTCAAGCTACAGGATGTGTTATGCATGGGAAGGTTTTGTCTAATCATGTTCAACTGAGAGCTACTGTTCCTTCGAGTGGTTCGTTTAATCTTGGATCTGATGCTCATGAGCGGGCTAGTGCAGGAAAAGGTGGATCCAAGTTTCTGTATGGGACAGTGCCAAATGATGTGAAAGTTAGATCTGATTCATTGAACGAACAGAATCGAGGACCTAGGACCAATACATCAGAAAATCAGTTGGTTGTTAAGGCCTACACAACAAGAGCAGGGAATGTTAATGCACAAGGGAATATTGTTATTCATGCTGATGAGTACAATAGAGATGATTTTGTGCTGGATCTTCTGAATGCTAAGTTCTTTGTTATTAAATCATATAGCGAGGATGATGTGCATAAGAGTATGAAATACAATGTTTGGTCATCTACACCTAATGGAAACAAAAAGCTCAATAGCGCTTTCAAAGATGCTCAGAGAATTGCTGCTGGAAATCCAAGAGGCTGCCCAGTATTCCTCTTTTTCTCGGTGAGTGATTACTACTCCCAAGTTTGGTCAGTTTTTAAGCATGAAGCAAAACTATGATTATTCAATTGCACAGATCTTTTCATTGTTCAAATCAATTCACTAAATTGGTTTTGTTTTTAAATATGAAATGAAGGTGAATGCTAGTGGGCAGTTTTGTGGTGTTGCGGAAATGACTGGCCCTGTAAACTTCTGTAAGGACATGGATTTTTGGCAGCAAGATAAGTGGTCTGGTAGCTTCCCTGTGAAGTGGCACATCATAAAGGATGTCCCAAATCATAACTTTAGGCATATTATATTAGAGAACAATGAGAACAAGCCAGTGACTAACAGCAGAGACACACAAGAGGTTTGTTACTTATTTGGCGTACTGTGATTCTTATTTTTTTTACTCTTGTTTTACTATTGATATGCTGTCCTGTAATTCGTTTTCTATTGGTTGACCCGGAAATATTAAGTTGGTTGACTATGTGAACATCTTTAGGAAGTTTATTAAAGCCATATTCAAGGAACTGCAATTCCATAAATTTGCATAGGGGCTTCCAATGAGGTGCTTCTCCCTAAAAAGTATTGTCTTGCTGGGTTGGATATTGGCTTTGCTCATATATTTTCTCATGATTTCAGTGCTGCAGCATTTACTTGTTTTCTTTAGCCTTTCTCTTGTTTCTTTATGCAGAGCTTATGTGGAAAGATTATCTTCATAGGTGAATGTAATTACATGAAAATTCAAATGGTCTTTGGTTGTCCTGGTAGATAAGAAAAATAGCCGGGAATACACTGAGGAAGTCATCTAGGATGGGCCTGAATGCCTGATTAACTGAGTGCAGGATATTTTGTTACCAACTAATTTCAACCTTTTGGATGGTCTCTTGGAAAAAGTTTTATTGTCCCAATGAAACTGGCCTTTTTCCACAAAAAAATTGACCTCTTTTCTTGAATTATTAAAATTTGTCTAACAATTCGAACAAATATAAACTAATACTGCGTTATATTACTCTAACTTGATTTGATATCCTATCAGCTAGCTGTTTCACTTTCCATGAACATTTTTCTTCCAAACTCATTATAACAGGTTGTTTATTCAATTACTCAGTCTATTTATCAGGATGGACAAGGATTCATGGTACCAACAAATACCTTCTGCAGAATATGCCTTTGTGTTGTACTTGTTAGTTGTTACAAAAATGGATAGAATTCAATCCGCTAGACATGCAAATATTCCATGAACCCCAGTACATGATCTAATGCATCAATAGCTTTTTTGTTACACCAAAAATACAAGTTTTGTGACATTTGAACTTCAGCAAAGATAAGGGTGACAACTTATCCTCAAAACTTCTACTATTCCTCTCTATCACAAGTTGCCCTAAGTATGCATTGTGAAATACTTTTTCCATAAGTTCTTATGCTCTTCTCCATTGTTCAACTCAAATTGCTATGATAAATTTTCATATCTCCATATATATGCATAGAAAAAACTTTAGTTGCACATAATAATGAAGGATGCCATGAAGAGTATGAGGGGAAGAAAAAGCTTGTGGTGCAGATGTTATCCCATAGAGATTTGGAAATGTGTTGGAATAGTATAACTTATCAAGCTATTTAATGCTATATTTGTGATTGGAAGGATGCCTGGCGAGTGGAGAAAGAATACATCGATCCAATATATAAGAAAAGAGATTCAAAGTTGTGCGAATAAACATGGCATTAAAATTATGGGCCATATGATAAATTTTTAAATGACAGCATAAACGTGGGGACACTACAAGAATGCCAGAGAGCCAATTTAAGTAGGCTCTTGGACATAAGAATTGTAAAATTCGAAAAAATGGTGAAAAGTTTTTTCAAGTGAAAATGGTATTTGAAATTTAGAGTTGTGTTTAGACATAAATTTTAGATTGGGCTGTTTTTGAAGTTTTGTGAGTGATTTGAGTGAAAATTTTGAAAAACAGCTTTTTGGAGTTTTTCAAATTTTCGAAAATTTCCAAAATGCATCTTCGAGTGAAAATTGGAAATTTTATGAACAAACGCCGATTTCGAAAAAAAGTGAAATTGTTTTGGAAAAAACTTCCATCAAATTTTATGTCCAAACAGGCTCTAAGTTATGCCTAGTAGATCTTTAGTGCAGGCTATATATTCTTAAGAAGATTGATGAAACTTTATTGGGAGATGGAGGACTTACATATGGTATTCACTGGCCTGGAGACAGCTTGTGATACAGTGCCAAGAAAAGTCCTTTGATGATGCCATGAAGAATCTGCATTGGCGGAGCTGTTTATTATAGGAATAGTGGTTGGACATACAACGGATTTCCTGTAATTGTCACCAGGGATATGCATTGGGCTGGTAGTTGGTGCTTGCTTACCCATTATGTACGTAGGATGGGCTCCCATGCTGCATTGTAATAGAAGACAGAATTTACGCGTTGCATGTTTAGCTGTCATAAGAATAGTGAAGGTGATGTGGGATTAGATGGAACGGGATGCTTAAACACAAAGAATACAGATAGGCTCAACATTCGATGAGAATATTATCATAGATGAAGATGTAGCACATAATCAAAATAGGATGGTTGAAATGGAGCAGTGCTATTGGAGTGCTGTCATAAGAATAGTGAAGGTGATGTGGGATTAGATGGAACGGGATGCTTAAACACAAAGAATACAGATAGCTAGGCTCAACATTCGATGAGAATGTTATCATAGATGAAGATGTAGCACATAATCAAAATAGGATGGTTGAAATGGAGCAGTGCTATTGGAGTGTTATCCCACAAGATGATATCTACAAAAGTGAAAGACAAGTTCTAAAGAACGATTGCAAGATTGACAATGTATATGAGAGTGAATGTTGGCCCTTTAAGGTCCAATATATCCAGAAGATGAATTTCACATAAATGCGGATATTTAGATGGATGAGCAGAATTAGAAATGATCGTATTCGTCAGTAACTGCAAGTAGCGCACACAAAAAATTAAATGAGAATGTCACTTGATTGTTTGATCTTATGGATGTGCGCTATTACAAGATTAGACACAATTGGAAATGCAGTATTCGGCAGAGAGTGCAAGCAACACACTTAGGATAAAATAAGAGAATGTCGCTTGAGATGCATTGGTCCGTAGGTGTCTATCCATGGTGATTAAAAGTATTAAAAGAGCACGAGGTAAACCAAAGATTCATACAGAGTTAGCAAAATGTAGGGTACAACAGAGTAAAAAATAAAATAAAAAAGATTCACATAGGTGGCACCAATTAGTTGGAATCAAGGCTTAGTTATGTTGGTACGCTTCTTTACGTCCAGTACTTCGGTCGGGTTTCTTAGTCTTCTTAAGAAGTTTCCATTCCGATAGAAATTGTAGAGAATTTCTGGTGTTAGAACTTAGACAACCTAAAATCGTGAATATTGGATTGAGACGGGTCCAAATGAAGGGACATGGTTGTGGTGATTCATATTGCCGATCCAACTAGCTTGGGATTTAGGCATAGTAGTCTTCTGCTCTTTCTTAGTCCATTTGAGCTTGCATCGAGTCTTTCAAGCTCCGGGCATCACCCATACTACCACAAACATTCTGAGAAACACACATTGAATTTGCCAGATGAATCTGCGATGTTAATAGGTGTTTGACTAATCACTGTTTTCCACAAAAGTAGCATATACTGCATAATTCCATGCCTTATTTGAAAGATTATCATGTGTACAGGAAGCCTCATGGAGTGTTATCTATCCTAATCCAGCCACTTTTGTTGGTGCATCATTTAATGTGCTAAAGCTTCCATGGCCACTGAGGGTACTCTCCTAGTGCTGCCTTCAACAACCACTCATAGCTTGATTAAGCTGATAAAACCCTATCCCTTTAGCCATCTATTGCATCGAGTCTAGTTTATTGTCATCTAGCTCCATATCTTCGAATCTGGAAATTAGTAGACACACTCAACTAGACACACTCAACTATTCTCTCCGTTGACAATGAACTCAAGGGGATTTACGCTCATGGTACCTTTTTTTATAAGTGTTATTAAAAGCCCTCGCTTCATCGCTTAAAGCGATGCAAAGCAAGGAAGTGTTGTTCTTCATTGAAGTGTGCGCTCCAAACAATGACACATAAAGTGATCCAAACTAAAACTGAATTTTTTCTTTAAATTTCAACTTTGAGGAGCTGATACATTGTCCTATATTGGATAGTGAAATAAGTCAGTCTAGTTATAATTTGATTGTTATAGTACTAAATTCATATTTGTTTTTATATGTTTCTATTTTTCCATAAATTGTGCGCTTCACTTCAAGGAAGCATGTTGCTTCACTTTTCGCTTCAAACCCTGTGATTGTGTTGTTCTTGCACTTTTCGCTTTTTGGGTCACTGCTTTTGATCATATTGCAGTTGTTTATCTGTTTTGGGTCTATGTCGTATATTTCTTTTTTTTGGGTCTAGGAGAAGTTTATAATGACATTTTATGTGAACTCGAGGAAGGTCATTGATGTTCCAGATAAAACAGAAAGTCTGACGTTATTTGTTAACGTGCAGATACACTACAAGAAAGGCATTGAGATGCTGAAAGTATTCAAGAATTATGCATCAAGGACATCTTTACTAGATGACTTCATGTATTATGAAACTAGACAGAAGATCCTGCAGGAAGAGAAAGCCAAGTTGCTAATGAGCTATAAAAATCCATTTCTTGTGCCTGTATTAGATCCTCCACGCAAGCTAAATTCTATTTTTGATTTCCCTTCCAGTGAAGGTGAGACAATATCTAAGCACAATGATTCCGTGCAATCTGAAATTTGTGCGGTTCCTGCAGACCTGGATTTGAAAGATTCCAAAACCAACAGGGGGAATGCAAGTGATGGTGACAAATTCGTGGTAGATGGAGATCCCAATACTAAGAGTGCGTTGAGGATTGCTTCCTTAGCAATCAATCCAAAGGACTTGAAATCTCATTCCCCAGAAGCTAAATGCACTACTGCTATTACTCTGGCAAGTGCGGAGTCGGTTGATGTTGTCACTGTGGGGTCTATGCCAGTAAAAGTTAATGGATTTGCTGAATCTTCTGGTTTTATATCAATTGGAACAATTCCACTGGACCCTAGAGCTCTCCAGCGTGACAAGGCAAGTGGATCTGGAAAAATTGTTCTCAAGTGATGCAAGCATAATGTCCAGAAGCATTGAACAGAGTTACTTTCCAGCTGTGTATTATAATTGGTGCGCTCATAGTTGATCTGCAGTCACTTTTCTGAGGAATTGTGTGTTCATTTACCTTTCATCAAGGGTGCGGTGGAGGTTCTAATTTTAGGTTGTGTTGGGGTCGGATGGTTGGCAGAGATTTTGCTTTAAATACAATGTAAGTTGTCCCTTTTGTCATTTTGTTTCAACAAATTCAGGATATGAAATCCTGTCCTCATCATTACGAGGAAACAAAGCAAAATAGATAAATACTCAGCACAGTTTTTCTTTATTTGCGGTAAACTTTGATTGGAAAACAGTAATACGTCCCCTCTATATCTCTCCAAAAAAAGAAAAAGTAAAAACATAACTTTTCCATTTGCAGCCCATTAATGGACAAATGTAATTCTTCTTTACTTCTTTGTTGAATGAAAATTTAGACCTTCCCATGATGTTATGCTGGACTAGTGCAACTGCTGCGATGGGAATGCGTCCAATGAAATTTGTGATTGGTCATTGCCAAGAGCAACCTCAAAGCTTAGGGCATTTTAATTGCAATAAACGTGTTTAGTTATTCGAATTATAATATTGCAACAAATTTTAATTCTTCTGTATCTGCCCCCGTCCTAGCTGCTGTATCCCCTCGTGATGGGGACCTAAGGCCTCGCAAGAGGAAGGCAGGGGGAGTCCTCGTGGCCGTCGATTTGGTGGAGGATGACTTTACTCTTTGAGAGACGGCGAAGATACACATCTGTGACGATGTTGGGTTGACCTCTGAGGCCCCACAACTGGAAGAGGCGAATGCAGGCGTGCTGGTGTCCCGGGGGGGGGGGAGATGGTCGTCGAGAGGACACTTGATGATGTCTCCATATTGGCGAGGTAGGAGGAGGCTTCATCTTAGGCCGGTAGCGGATGCTTCTCCGTCAGTCGAGGACAGGGGAAATGACGTCATTGATGAGGGCGATGAGTCAGGTTCCGACATGGACCCTGACGATCATAGGATGATCAATGAGGGGCTCACTCAAATTGAGATGAGGATGGAGGGAGGTTCTAGGACCATCACGATCCCAATGGATCGTGATTTACTGTGAAGTACTGAGGTGTTCCCCGCTCTCGGTTCTCTCTGCTCCGACCCCGAGGGTGTGACCCTAAAGGAGATAACTGGCGGTACCTTGTCAAAGAACATTGCCGGTCTCGCTCTCAGGGTAAGTATGGCTGTTGTCTGTTCTTTTTCTTTTGCCTTAACTTATTTTTAAGTTCTAACTTTCGCCTTTTCTTTGATTGGTAGACGGTCATTCTGGAAATTGAAAGTGCTCGGAGGGAGAAGAGACGTAAAGAAATTTAAGTGAAGTTGAAGGGTAAGTACGAAGAGTAGCGTAGAGAGTACTGGACCTTCGGAGGCGACTTCGCGAAGAGGGTGATGTGCCGGTCTTGAGAGAAGAACTGAAGAAAAAGGACGAAGAGCTCATGGTGGCAGTGGAGAGGTTCAATGTTCTTGCGGGAGCGTTGAAGAGAAAAGAAGAAGAACTCGAGGTAAGTAAGGGCCTGTAGGCCCAATGCAGCATTCTTCAAATTCAGCTGGTTCAACTGCGAAGCCAGTTGGACGGGTGCCAGCTCGAAATCGACACTCTTAGGGGGGAGGTCGCTGAGAAGCAACAGTTGCTCGAGCAGGCGGAGTCTTCCCGACTGGATGCTCGGAGAAAGGTTGACATCCTCGAGCTGGCGAATAGGACTCTCTGCTCTGAGCGGGATAATGTTCTGTCAATGGCTAGAGCTAAAGAGGAACGACTTGAGGAGAGGATTGGGGAACTGGACAAGGAAAACTCTGAGCTGCATGATCGAGTTGCTGCTCTTGAGGCCGAGAAAGCCTAGCTGCTTGCGCGATCCTCTTCGTCTAATGCGTCTGAGTATCCTAACATTCCTCGGAAGCTGTACGAGGAGTGGATCCACGCTGAGGCCCGACTGGATGTGCTCCGTAATTTGAATACGACGGGGTCTATTTTTGAGGCGGCCTTCGAGGATGCTCGAGTAAAAGCTCGTAAGGTTCGGCTCGCTTGTGATTATGATCCTGCTACGCCTCAATCTGGTTCCGAGGAGGATGAGGATGAGGGTGTAGACCGGCTTGCGGACGGTGCTTGGTTTGACTCCGCTTACAGCCAAGGCGAGAATGAAGAGGGCGTCGAAGGCCGGGATGGTGATGGCCACTAGTTTTAGTTTTAACTTCTTGTATTTTTTTTGTTGGCGTCTTCAAGCGCTTTTTGTAAGAACTCTTCGTCTGAATATCAAAGTTGTCTTCTGTTTTATACGCACCTTTTTCATTCCTGCATTTTGTTTCTGTACTTGCATGTTTTACTTTTGTACTTGCGTATTTTGCTTCTTTATTCCCTTTGCTTTTATCCTCTAGATGGCCGTAGCTGTTTGGCCGAATAGCCGTGGGCCGCATCGGCTCTTTGTTTAAACAAGTCGAGTATGTCTCTTAGTTGAGATGTGGCCAGAGATCGATAGGTGTTTTTCGATTTGGTCGAACACACATTTAAGTTAAGTTGAGGCCAGATGCTGATAGGTGTTGATCGAGCTAGTCGAACGTTCTTTTAAGTTAAGTCGAGACCAGGGGCCGATAGGTGTTGTTCGAGTTTGGTCGAACTTAACCGTTCACTGAGTCGTGGCCGAGGGCCGATAGGTGTTGTTCGAGCTTGGTCGAACTTAACTGTTCATTAGGTCGTGGCCGAGGGCCGATAGGTGTTGTTCGAGCTTGGTCGAACTTAACCGTTCATTAGAGTAGTTATAAATGTGAATTTCTCTTACTTTGACGTCGTTGCTCTGATTGCATTATTTTGCCCTTGGACAATTTTTGGAGAAAGTTACAAATTTTGGGTGTTGGCTGGCGTTCCAGTCCCAGTACCAGTATATCTAGTCTCTTTATTGTTCGACTTGGAGAATCTTGACAAATATATGCCGTTATAAATGATATTAAATTTAACATTTAAGATACATATAGTTTCTTGAAAATATATTAATTACTAATCATATATTTGTAACTATTACTATAAAAATAATTGACATATAATTTTTAAATTAATAATATTTAACTTTAATTAATTTAAAAACTAAAAGTACATATTTTGTAAGAATATCCTGGACCACAGGCTTGATAAAAAGATTAATATTTACAAATATAACGTCATAACATTACACAAATGTTTTAAGAAAAAATAATCTATCAATTCTAACGGAAAAATGAATAATATGCAATTTGAATTAATAAGTTAATACTACTAAAGCAAATAAAATAGAATCGAAAATATAACATAAATTCAAAATCCAAAAAAATTAACATAATACTCTTATGTAAAATTACAACATAACATAAATAAGTTTCAACATAATTTAAGTAAATATAATTCAAAAGAAAAGGAAGACATAAGTTCTGTAACTTCATTCAATAATGAGATTCTACTTTAATGATATCACTCATTATTAGCCAAGTTTATTAATGATTTAGTATTTCTAATATTATAAGGTGTAGTTTCAAAACTAGAATAATAGCATAATTATGCTAAATGAAGAAAATAAAGAAATAAAAAATATGAGCAACTACATGGAATGACAAAAAATAAAAGTTGGAAAATGAGAATATTATTTAAATGTTAAAAGCTAATCTATCATCTTAACTTAGTTAAGTTTGCATATAATCTCATCCAATAACAAAGTTCAACTTTAATGACATTATTCATTATAAGTCAAGTTTGCGGATGACTCATTTTTTCTAAGATTACGAGGTATAATATTTTAGCAAATTAGAATAATAACATAGCTAAGTATAATAAAAAAATAAAAAAAATAATTAAAAAGAAATAAAACATGATAAATTATGTAGAAACACGTGAAGTAAAGGTTGGTAAATGAACAATACGGAAATAAAAGATAAATAATGTAAAAAGAATAATATTTGAAAAAAAGAATTTAAAAAGTTAAAATAAAAAATAAATTAAAAAAAAAAATAGAAATAAAAAGTAAATTTAAAAGAAAAGAAAAGAGATTCAAAAAATAACCTTGTAATTACACCACCAGCAATTCTCAATCCCCCATTGAGAATTGCATAGTGTAATTACACACCCTCAATTACATCCAATTACATGCTGACCAAGTAATTACTTGATTAGACAAACATGCCAAAACTGTATGATTAGTATCAAAATTGCAATATAACTAATCCCGAAATTATTTTCATGAACCAAATGACTTTATACGCAAAACAAGGCGAAAAAACTAAAACGATGAACTAGTGTCTTCTTGCATGAGCAACCTCAAAACTTTGGGGGGGGGGAAGATTTGCATCTATACCAGTTTTTGGGTCACAATTTAACTTATACCCGCTTTGTAAAACAAATTACAAGCGTACCCACTTTTCGGGTAATTTCAAACATACGGGGCCTGAAGTAGCAAGAATTTATGTCTGAAGTTTGAACTTCAGAATTTTTTGCCTGAAGTGTGACCTTATCAAAGTAAAACTTCAGATATTTTCGTCTGAAGTTTGGCCTGACTTGCAAAAGCAATAAAAAAAATTTCAGTTCGTAGTGCAAACTTCAGACAAATTGGTCTGAAGTTTTTTAGTTTGTAGTGCAAACTTCAGATAAATTAGTCTGAAGTTCTTCAGTTTGTAGTGCAAACTTCAGACAAATCAGCTTGTTATATTTGAACTTCAGATAATTTTTTCTGGCATGATAGTTGCAAACTTCAGATAAAATTTAACCTGGTAATGTCTGAAGTTTGTCCCTGTAGTCCCAAACTTCAGTTGATGCTTCTTCAAGTTTTGACAATAAACTCTTGTTTTATTATTTACGTACTTTGTGTTGGGATGTATTAATGTTTGAGAGGCAGTGGCGAGTCTTTCTTTCTTCTTGATTTGTCGCTTTGTCCAATTTTCAGAAACGATAACATGTACAAGATAACATGTTTGAGAGAGAAAAGAAGAAGAAGAAGAGGAAAAGAAGAGGAGGAAGAAAGGAGCGCATAGGTCGCAGGATCTAAAGTTGTCAAAATTAGGGTATAGGTTAAATAATTTTAAAAATATGGGTATAGGTTAAATGTGGGCGACCAAATAGGGCGCCCCATGCAATTTTTACAAACTTTGGGCAGCAGGCGTAAGTGTAGTCTTTACCGATGAAATTTAGATGTTTTAATTGGAATGGCATAAATGCACTAAGCTTAGAGCTGGCGTGGTAAATTTCATACAATAGGAACAAGTAGAGCTGGCTGATTATTTTGATCATAATCGAGCCCGAACTCGGTCTTACTTGTATTCCATCTTTAATTTGCTCATCTAACGCTATTAATCACTTGTATTGAATTAGTCCACATATCTTTAAAATCGCATATCAATTCAATTGTTATCCATTTTTAAGGGTAAACAATTTGGCACCGTGATGCTAAGGATAATAGTGGTAATTTGATACAAATTTTCATAACGCACTATGTTTTACGCTTGTTCTTTGAGATTTTAATTTCAGGTCAACTTAAGAATGTCAAACTCTCAATTTGCTCACTTGAACGTTGATGCTGAGTCTGGCCACCATGGAGAAAACAACAATATAGTGCCTAGCAACGAGGTGCCCCTTGTTGACCCCAACTGAGTCCCAGTTGCGGACCCGATCGATGCCAACTCACATGTGGCCATCGATGCAAACCTACCGGCCGACCCCAAGAATAACGTTCACGGAGGACCCCGATCAACAGCTCGGGGTACGCACAACGGTGAAGGCGACGAGATCAATCTTCAGAATGTTACAAGCTCAACAGGCAGCTATTGCCCAGCTGCAGAACCAAAGGCGCGCCCCCACCAGAGTTAAGCCCAAACCATCCCGGGAAAACACCTGTAGGAATGAACAAGCCACGGAAAGGCCGGGTGAAGTTGAGCCCGGGACCAACCCCGAAATAATAAGGATGCTTGAGGAACTGACAAAGTGGGTGGAATCGGGGGAGAAGAAGATTGAAGCCAACGACAAAAAAATGGAGACCTATAACTCCAGAGTTGATCAAATCCCAGGAGCACCCTCGATATTGAAAGGCCTAGATTCCAAGAAATTTGTCCAAACGCCTTTCCCCCCAAGTGCGGCACCGAAGCCAATCCCTAAGAAGCTCTGCATGCCCGAAATTCCGAAGTATAACGGAACTACGGATCCAAATGAGCACGTGACCTCCTACACGTGTGCCATCCAGGGAAACGACTTAGAAGATGACGAAATCGAGTCGGTTTTACTGAAAAAGTTCAAAGAAACCCTATAAAAAAGAGAAATGATATGGTATCACAACTTACCCCCTAATTCTATTGATTCATTTTCTATGCTTGCAGATGCCTTTGTAAAAGCGCACGCCGGGGCCATCAAGGTTGAGACCAGAAAATCAGACCTTTTTAAAGTAAAAAAAAGAGATAACGAAATTCTTAGGGAATTCGTGTCGAGGTTTCAAATGGAACGAATGGACCTGCCTCCGGTTGCGGACGATTGGGCCGTTCAGGCATTCACTCAAGGACTCAACCCCCAAAGCTCCTTGGCTTCACAGAAGCTGAAACAGAATTTGATAGAATACTCGGCGGTAAAGTCACGACCCAAACCGATGGGCCGCGACGGGAACTCGATACCTTACTCAACCGAGTACCAACGTAACATATATTTCTTATCGTACTGTCATTGGCAAATAGGCCAAACGGCCTGTCATGGGCTAACAAGAATAAACATAAGAGAATACTCAATATAGAACATCCCAAGCTGATATAAAAACTTATACATGTGATATACGGTATAAGACCAAAATGATCACTCGTATACTGAACATAGGGCGACAAGGCCATACAATCTTTCACGTACATAACATATGTCTACAAGCCTCTAAGAGTACATAAATGTCATAAAGATCGGGACAGGGCCACGCCATAGTAATCAATACATGTCCTAATCATACTGACCATATAAGTAACTCCGGAGCAAATGGAGCGCACCAACACCTTCCGCTCAGCTGGTAGCCTACTTGGAGGACTCTCAACCTGTTTATCGAGACCTGCGGGCATGAAACACAACATCCCCCGACAAAGGGACATCAATACGAATAATGTATCGAGTATGTAATGAATGAAAATCAGTAAGCAATAGACATGCGAGAAACATGGAGTAAAGGATTCGACATGCATGTCTGAATAACTTTGTGAATCATTAATATTTACAATGTCATGCATATGTGTATAAATGTCATACCATGCTTAGGTATATGCGTTCATAACATCATCAAGCCTCTGAGGGCATCCCATCATATCATCTCGGCCACTGTGGGCAAATCATCAACGTATACTAGCTGATCAGGTGGTGGTGCGTATATAACGCCGTAACATTTTGCCATATCCCATATACATATATATACATATATACGCGTATATAATGCCATCTGGTCATGGGTCAATGTACATGTATAAATGAATGCAATGCATGAGAAGTACGTTAATAAAATCTTTCAGAATGTCATAAGACCACTATGCCTTTGATTAATATCAAGAAGTGAACTTTATCAACTTACGTTTTTTCTGAGACCTATGAACAGATGATATAATAACAGGACACATGGGGAATCAAGAGCATAAACATCTCTAGCATTTCTATGAACAAAGTCATTTATGGAAGTTGTGCATTTGCTCGTTTCGTTTGTATCGTATGGATCATGCCAAAAGAAAGAAGGGATAGCCTTAACATACCTTATCACAATATTTCCAATCACCAAGTGTAACTCGACTCTTCGTACCTTAATCTACAACAACAATAATAATACTATCATTAAGTTATGAAAGGCACAACTATCGCATAACGAACGACATGCTTATTTTTTATTAAAACGGGCAGCATCTCCCCTATAATTCTTACTTACTTCAAATTCAAGATAATACAAACACAACAATATCAAAATGTATACATTATTTTCCAACCTTATATACACCACAAAATACTACAAAACAGCCCACCACACCCCAATCTTTTCATACACAAAACGACCACCATAGTAGTGTCAAACGGCCCAAAAATGTTACAACGAACGACCAGCCCACCACCCTGCATTTATGTGGTGTTTCTCCACAACCTTAATCCTCTAAAACTCCACAAAACAGTAGTAAAACATGCAACTCAACAGCAACAAAAAACAATCCACAAAACAGTCCGCTACAAGTGAATAACTCAAACTCATGGCTTTCGATCACCATCTCGTGAGTTCTAACTATTAGGAAACAAATTTATCAACCTTCCTTGATATATAAATACTTAAATACAGAAAATACAAGTTTTGTTAACTATGAAGTACCTTCCAAAGCTCAAATTACAAAGAAAAAGAGAGGTGATATAGCGATACTTACGTCGTAGGGGTCGTTTTAATGTTATCGCTTCTTGATTCCGTGCCCGGGATGATAATCTTGTTTGAAGATCTTGTAGAGAGCTTAAGAGTACAGTTAGGGGTCTTATTTGGTTGTGTGTTCTGGAAAATGGAAGAAAGAAACGAGATAAGGATATAAATATCCATTTTGTTTGAAAAGTCAAAAAGGTGCTACTTGGCACCCTAGCATTGGTCCTTCTTCCAATACTTATAACCTTTTATACGGGTGTCGTATGAATGAACGGTTAAGAGTATTGGAAACTGCATTCCAATACCTTCAATTTGGTATATAATATGTACCAAAAATACCTCATATAGCACACGAAATTTATTTCTCAAAAAACTTTGTTACAAGGCAAATCCTTAGTCGTTTTTTCCGTAACTTTAATCCGTTTTTTCCCAAACTTCATATTTTCTATCCAAACACCATATATAGCCATATTATGACTTTAAAATCAATTAAATCATGATTAACAAGTCTCATATTCATTACGTTACCTTGGGACACACATGGTGTAACAATCTTCCCCCTTAGAAACATTCGTCCTCGAATGTTAAACTCCTTGAAATCTATAGAAATTTTGGCAGAGTCTCCTCTGTAACGGTACTACTACCAACCTAAAGGCTGTGATGTCTCAGTATGATCCTCCTCCGAAAGTGGAAACAAGTGAGGATACCTAGACTTCATGTCTTCTTCAACTTCCCAAGTCATCTCCTCCACATTCTTGTTCCTCCAAAGTACTTTAACTAAAGCTACGTCCTTAGTTCTCAATCTCTGAACTTGTATATCTAGTATAGCAATGGGAGCTTCCTCATATGATAGCTGCTCTGTGACCTAAACATCGTCAACTGGAACGACTCTAGAAGGTTCTCCAATACACTTACGGAGCATAGACACGTGAAAAACAGGATGTACTGACTCTAAGTTGGAAGGCAAGTCTAACTCATATGCTACCTAGCCTACTCTGTGTATGATCGTATAAGGTCCAATGTAGCGTGGGCTAAGCTTTCCTTTCTTACCAAATCTCATAACGCCTTTCATCGGTGATACCTTTAGGAATACCAGTCGTCTACCTGAAACTCCAAGTCTCGTCGTTGATTATCTGCATAGGACTTCTGACGACTCTGTACTGCTAATAGCCTTTACCTTATAAGCTTAATCTTTTCAACTACCTGCTATAGCAACATTGGTCCTACTAACTTAGTTTCCCCAATCTCGAACCATCCTATAGGAAACCTACACTTCCATCCGTAAAGAGCTTCGTATGGAGCCATCTGAATGCTGGAATGATAACTATTATTATATGCGAACTCAATAAGTGGAAGATGATCATCCCAGATACCCCCGAAGTCCATCACACAAGCCCGTATCATATCATCCAGTGTTTGAATAGTACGTTCAGCCTGACCGTCTGTCTGGGGATGAAATGCTGTACTAAGACTTACCGGAGTCCCCAATCCTTTTTGAAAGGACCTACAGAAATTAGCTGTAAATTGAGCACCTCTATCTGAGATAATAGATATATGGATACCATGAAGTCGTACTATCTCCCTAATGTAAAGCCCTACATAATCCTCTGCTGAATAAGTAGTCCTGACATGCAGAAAATGGGATGATTTTGTAAATCTATCGACAATAACCCATATAGAATCAAACTTACGTTGGGTACGAGGTAAGCCTATGATGAAATCCATATTAACCACTTCCCATTTCCAAGTCGGAATCTCTATAGCCTGTAATAATCCACCAGGTTTCTGATGCTCAATCTTAACTTGCTGACAATTAGGGCACTGAGAAACAAACTCTGTTATATCCTTCTTCATTATGTCCTACCAGTATATTCCCCTGATATCATGATACATCTTCGTCGCTACTGGATGAATAGAATAACGAGAATAATGAGCTTCTCCCATAACCTGCTGGCGCAACCTTGCCATATTAGGAACACATAATCGACATCGATATTTGAGGACTCCATCTCCTGTAATCTCAAATGGTGTATTATCCTTTTGAGGGGATGTATCTCTGTAATGAGTTAGCACATGATCCTCATACTGGCGTTCCTTCACTTCAATTACTAAAGAGGATATTTTCGTGTCCTGGATAGTAACTTCGGTTTCACTCGAGTCCAGTAATCGAACTCCAAGACTAGCTAGCTGATGAATCTCATGGGCTTATCCCACACTTCTCTGGCTGTAAATATGACAGGCTACACATAGATCTACGGCTGAGGGCGTCGGCTACTACATTTGCCTTCCCCGGATGGTATAAAATATCAACATCATAGTCTTTCAGTAGCTCCAAGCATCTCCTTTGGCGTAAATTCAATTCCTTTTAATTGATGATATATTGAAGGCTCTTATGATCCGTATAGATATCAACATGAATGCCATACAAATAGTGCCTCCACATCTTTAGTGCATGAATCACCGTGGCTAACTCTAAATCGTGGGTCAGATAATTCTTCTCGTGCTTTCTTAGTTGTCTTTAAACATAAGCAATTACTTTTCATGGTCGTTCTACCACTTGTTGCATGAATACATGGCTTATCTCATTGCCCACAAATATTGGAATTTTCTGTAACTCATATGATTTCAAATATCATCTTTTGATTTTTTTCTTCCCGTTCATTAGCCACGATAGGTGCCACTTTCTTATGTAGTACATACAATGTTGTTGTGAGACTGTTGTTACAAGACCATTTCTTCTTTATGTCACTATGCTTAAGTAGAAGCCTTCTTCCTTATTTCCTTAGCTAGTCTTTCTTGGTAGACTTAGGGGGGACCCTTTAACTCCTGTAAAGCTGCGAACTTATTACATCGTATACCCGAAAGAATTTTTGATGTTCTTACTCGCCTATAATTATCCTTAAATACTTACCTCCACGCCCTTGTGCTCGTAAGGTTTCTTCTGAACTTAAATTTTTGACTGTCTTCTCAGTGGCACCATTTTTTTTCGTAACACTTATACGGTACCTTTAACAACCCCAACTCCTATCTGAATATTTCTGAAGGATTACGATGTCATCATATTTGCGAGACTGAATTCCCTATGTTGGGTTTCACTATATTTATTTTGCACAACCTGCTGATTTGTCTGTATCCTCTTATTTATCCATGGCTGGGCTCTTCCTGAATCAACTACTAATTACACGTTAGTCCATTCTCATATATATATTCTGTGTAATCTCTCTTTGGTTATATCCTTTGTCTTAACTTACCCCGCACACTGGCTCCTTATGTATCCAGTGTTCATTTGCACTTATTTATCAATAACATCTAGTGATGGAACCCTTTTTGCCTCTCCTCGTCGTCATGCTTACATAATGTTCTGGAGTCCTATCATATCCGTAGGATTTGAATAAATACAATCTCATTCCTTTCGCCTTTCTACCATATTTTTCCTTTACTATTCCATAGTTACCTTAACCACATAACTCCGACTTAATACCATATCACACCATCTTCCTGGGGAGTACTAACATTTATTGCTATGAAGATTTACCTATAAATGTTTCACCTCTTTATATTTGGCGTCTTTTCACATCTTCACGGACTCTTGCCTTGCGGTAACCCTTCTGTACCAGGGATAATTTAATTTCTTACACAAAAAGGTGACACCTAGTGTAACTGACACACTTAGTCCCTTAAGCTGAACTCTTCTCACACCGCTTGTTTTAGGGAAACGTCTTCCTGAATGACCTTTAAAGGTTATTCTTCTGTTGTCCATTCAATTATCGCCCGAAACGCGATCTCTGAAGTTCTCACGATGTCAACTATTATCAAATCCTTTGGTCCCGAATTCATGTTCAATTTATCTTATTCACTAGTCCATACTAATTTCTATTACTGTAGGGTGGTAATCACGTATGAGTCACCAACTCATTTCTCGAAATAGGGACATGACTTTATGGCTTATACTCTTTTATTGTCTCAAGGCTTGTAACTTCTTGTATTTTCCTTCACTTGACTATAGAATCTGTAGTCCTGTCATATTTTGATTTACCGTTATCATCCATTTATCACATCTTACTCATAATGCTTCATTTACTTTCTTTTTATTCTCCTGCTAATATTTCTATCTATCACCTTATTATGAAAACTTCTTCAAAACATTCTTTCACTTTTACCCCCCCTTGATTCAACTCACTGGCTCTTCGGGTCGCCTAACACTCTCTCTTTACTAGGGACGGGAGCTATACAAAGGTAAATATTTATCCCTTCTAGGATTTCAATACCAATCTTCTGAAATTTCTGAACATTCTAGTATTCATATCTGACTGTACTATTCTAGAGTGCACCATCTGGGTGTCTCACAGGGAGAACCATTACCACGTTTGCAATATCCCTCGGAAATGTGAGCTAATGATAACAATCCATCCACAATTTTGGGTTACTCTAACCCCAACTGGATGCTGATATCCCATCCTTCTCTTAAATAATATCTGTTAGCTCCCACATGGCATAACTGAAATGGGTGTTGTCAAGTGAATAAATCTGTGTTATTGTTGAAAGTAACTCAGAATGCTTATATTTCTCTGCTTGAATTGTAAATACAGATAATCTTCACTAACTGGGTACCTCGTATCCTTCTTCACCTAGCTTCTTTTACTTGTTGAAACTTGTATCTACCTTCTGATTCTCTCGTTGCTTCTTACCATAGGGGTAGATAGATATTCATGCCTTAGATCTCCTTATCAAGAAGCTCACACGTCGTAGTACACACATAATCTACTGAAGGCCTTACATTTACTCATCATAAGCATGACGCAAAATCGAGTTCCTCGGACTCAACTCTTCCACAACCACGTTCAATCTCTTACCAACTGTCTTTCTGGATGTAGATGTCGTTGTATAACAAATAAAATAGAATTTAGGAGTTTGAATTTATTACAACTGTGCTCTACCATACGATCTAGAGTAAGAAGAAATAGTAACAGTCCTAAATGCCCTGTAGCCTCATGCTATAAATGTAGTGCACAACACACCCATAAACAAGACTCTACTAGACACGGCTTGTAGACTCCCTAGGACAGAACTGCTCTGATACTACTTCTATCACGACCCAAACCGATGGGCCGCGACGGGCACCTGGTGCCTTACTTAACCGAATACCAATGTAACATATCTTTCTTATCGTACTATCATTGGAAAATGGGCCAAAGGGGCCGTCATGGGCTAACTAGAATAAACATAAGGGAATACTCAATATAGGACGACCCAAGCTGATATAAAACTTATAAATGTGACATACGGTATAAGACCAAAATGATCACTCGTATACTGAACATAGGCCGATAAGGCCATACAATCTTTCACGTACATGACATATGTCTACAAGCCTCTAAGAGTATATAAATGTCATAAAGGCCGGGACAGGGCCCTGCCATACTAATCAATACATGTCCTAATCATACTGACCACATAAGCAATTCCAGAGCAAATGGAGCGCACCAACACCTTCCGCTGAGATGATAACCTACATGGAGGACTCTCAACCTGTCTATCGGGACCTGTAGACATAAAACGCAGCGTTCCCAGGCAAAGGAATGCCAGTACAAATAATGTACCGAGTATGTAAGGAATGAAAATCAGTAAGCAATAGACATGAGAGAAACATGGAGTAAAAGACTCGACATGCATGTCTGAATAACTATGTGAATCATTAATATTTACAATGTCATGCATATGTGTATAAATGTCATACCATGCTTAGGTATATGCATTCATAACATCATCAAGCCTCTGAGGGCATCCCATCATATCATCTCGGCCACTGTGGGCAAATCATCAACGTATACTAGCTGATCAGGTGGTGGTGCGTATATAATGCCGTAACATTTTGCCATATCCCATATACATATATATACATATATACGCGTATATAACGCCATCTGGTCATGGGTCAATGTACATGTATAAATGAATGCAATGCATGAGAAATACGTCAATAAAATCTTTCGGAATGTCATAAGACCACTATGCCTTTGATTAATATCAAGAAGTGAACTTTATCAACTTACGTATTTTCTGAGACCCATGAACAGATGATAGAATAATAGGACACATGGGGAATCAAGAGCATAAGCATCTCTAGCATTTCTATGAATAGAGTCATTTATGAAAGTTGTGCATTTGCTCATTTCGTTTGTATCGTATGGATCATGCCAAAAGAAAGAAGGGATAGACTTAACATACCTTATCACAATCTTTTTGATCCCCAAGTTGAACTCGACTCTTCGTACCTTAATCTACAACAACAACAATAATACTATCATTAAGTTACGAAAGGTACAACTATCGCACAACAATATCAACATTTATACATTATTTTACAACCTTATATACACCACAAAATACTACAAAACAGCCCAACACACCCCAATCTCTTCATACACAAAACGACCACCGTAGTAGTGTCAAACGGCCCGAAAATATTACGACGAATGACCAGCCCAACACCCTGCATTTATGTGGTGTTTATACACAACCTTAATCCTCCAAAACTCCACAAAACAGTAGTAAAACACGCAGCCTAACAGCAACACAAAACAATCCACAAAATAGTCCGCTACAAGTGAATAACTCGAACTCACGGCTTCCGATCACCGTCCCGTGAGTTCTAACTATTAGGAATCAAATTTATCAACCTTCCGTGATATTTAAACACTTAAATACAGAAAGTAAACATTTTCTTAACTATGAAGTACCTTCCAAAACTCAAACTACAAAGAAAAAGGGAGGCGATATAGCGATACTTACGTCGTAGGGTTCATTTTAATGTTATCGCTTCTTGATTCTGTGCTCGGGATGATAATCTTGTTTGACAATCTTGTAGAGAGCTTAAGAGTAAAGTTAGGGGTCTTATTTGGTTGTGTGTTCTGGAAAATGGAAGAAAAAAACTAGATAAGGATATAAATATCCATTTTGTTTAAAAAGTCAAAAGGTGCTACTTGGCACCCTAGCATTGGTCCTTCTTCTAACCCTTATAACCTTTTATCCGGGTGTCATATGAATAAACGGTTAAGAGCGTTGTAAACTAAATTCCAATACCTTCAATTTGGTATATAATATGTCCCAAAAAGATATCATATAGCACACAAAATGTATTTCTCAAAAAGCTCTGTTACTAGGCAAATCCTTAGTCGGCTTTTCCGCAACTTTAATCCGATTTTCCCCAAACTTCGTATTTTCTATCCAAACATCATATATAGACATATTATGACTTTAAAATCAATTAAATCATGATTAACAAGTTTCATATTCATCACGTCATCTTGGGACGCACAGGATATAATAGGTAACCTGGGCCGATGTCTATAACAGGTACCAATCAAAAATCAAAGTCGAGGACGATCAACTCGGGCCCCCCTACGGGTCTGTGTATCTCATCAAAACTAATGACAGGTCTAATAGATCCATCGATCATAAATCAAGACCGAACAGAGATCGATATCAACCATATAGCGGAGATCGAATGGGTAGCGGATCTGGGCGTAACCCTACGAGAAATGAAAAAAGGAACGATCGAGGCCACAATAGCCGGGGAATCATGAACAAAAATGGTTTCGACAGGCCACTTGGGGCCAGGGAGGCACCGAGATTATCAGAATATAACTTCAATGTCGATGCTTCCAGCATCGTATCTGCCATCGGGCGCATCAAAGATACCAAGTGGGCCCCGACCATTGCAGTCCGACCCTACCCAAATAGACCCTAACCGATGTGTAAGTAACATGGCACTCATGGACACATGACCTAGGACTGCAGACAAATAAGATAAGAAGTGGTCTGGTTATTCAATAACGAGCACCTCCGGGAATTTTTGAGAGATCGAGCCAAAAATCACTTAAGGAATAGGGACTCCAACAAACAGATCGAACATGAGGAACCTCATCACGTCATTAACATGATCATTGGTGGATTCGACGTCCCCCAGGGGCCAATTCTCAAGAACACTAAGGTGTCCATCATAAAGGAAAAACGAACCCAAGATTATATAATGGAGGGGGCCATCTCTTTCAACGATGAGGACGCTGAAGGCACCGTGCAACCGCATAATGATGCACTGGTAATGTCTGTACTCGTAGATAAATATCGAGTTAAGTGTGTGTTAATTGATCCAGGTGGCTCGGCTAATATCATCAGATCGAGGGTCATAAAGCAGTTGGGTCTACAAGACCAAATAATGCCTGCAGTCTGGGTTTTAAACGGATTCAACATGGCATACGAAACTACTTAAGGGGAGATAACCCTACCGGTGAACACCGTCGGGACCATTCATGAAATGAAGTTCTATGTGATTGAAGGGTATATGAGATATAATGCTCTATTTAGAAGGCCATGGATTCACAACATGAGGGAAATACCCTCAACACAACACCAGGCAATGAAATTCCCCACACCGGGAGGGGTCAAGATGGTTTACGGAGGTTAGCCAGCCGCAAAAGAAATATTTGTGGTCGATGAGGTGATCCCAATGTCCACATTCCCGACATCAAAGAACACAGAGCCGTTTAGGAAGGAAGGAACTAAATAGTAATCACCGACACCGGTTCCGATTGAACCGGAGAAGCAAGAAGCAAGCGAGGATGATGACTACGAAGTTCCTAGGTCGTTCATCGCCCCTGACGATTCCGATGCCACCAAATCAACGGCCGAGGAGCTGGATCAAGTCATATTGATCAAACACTTGCCCGATCGGAAGGTATACCTTGGCACAGGGTTAACGCCCGAGTTCAGAAAAAAACTCATTAAATTCCTTATAGCTAACATAGATTTCTTCTCTTGGTCCCACCTTGATATGACACGGATTACGCCATAAACCACTCATAAGCTAAACTTGGATCCGAAGTTCCATCCAGTTAAACAGAAGAAGAGGCCTCTGTCACGCTCCAAACTTGGGGAGCACGACCGGCGCTCAACCGTAAGAACCCGACCGAGCAAGCTTGTTAGATTTCCTTCTACCCAAACTCATCCATGAATAAAGAGGAGATGTACTCCATTAATCAAACACTGAAAAGATTTTATTAACAACTTCCTTTTTATTCCCATTAGAAGCTTCATTCATAATTTCCAAAATATTATGAGTTTATAGAATTAATGAAAACAAATATGATTTCTAAATACCAACATTTCTAGTTCAATTCCCAACATCAACCACAACCCACAACCTATCTATGGAGCCTCTAAGTACAATAGAAGAGTAATATGGAAATGCCGGCAACAAGGCCCCAACTATACCTCAAAATACAGTACATGAGAAACAAAAGATACATGACCCCGAAATGAAGTGGGGCTCACCAAATCAGCTGAAAAGAGTGTACTGCTATCACTGATCAATGTCACCTGCTGTAGAACCACCTGCATCCATTAAAGATGCAGCGCCCCCGGTAAAAAGGATGTTAGTACTGCCGAATAGCACTAGTACGTATAGCAAAAAACATCCTCTTTCAAAATAGAATGACCATATGATTTATATGTGGAACACATAATATAATGTAATTGAAACAACATGTACAAACAAGTACAACGACAGTGGCACCTATTGTCTGCATTAATAGTGTCTCATTAGACCGTCCTTAGTGTTCACATATCATATTATACACTTATGCATTTCATAGATCGTCCATAGTGTTTATTCATACCGTACACCTATACTTCTCATACACAATGCACCTATACATTTCATAAACCATCTACAAGATTTCATAATACAATATACCTATGCGTTTCATAGATCGTCCACAGGATTTCATATCACAATATACCTATGCGTTTCATAGACCGTCCATAAGGTTTCATAACACAATATTCCTATGCGTTTCATAGACCGTCCATAGGGTTTCATAACACAATATTCCTATGCATTTCATAGACCGTTCATAGGATTTCATATACAATGCACCTATGCGTTTCATAGACCATCTATATGGTTCCATACACAATACACCTATGCGTTTCATAGACCGTTCATAGGATTTCATATACAATGCACCTATGCATTTCATAGATCGTCCATAAGGTTCCATACACAATATACCTATGTGTTTCATAGGCCGTCCATAGGGTTTCATAACACAATATTCCTATCCGTTTCATAGACCGTCCATAGGGTTTCATAACATAATATTCCTATGCGTTTCATAGACCGTTCATAGGATTTCATATATAATGCACCTATGCATTTCATAGACCGTTCATAGGGTTCCATACACAATATACCTATGCGTTTCATAGACAGTCCATAGGGTTTCATAACACAATATTCCTATGCATTTCATAGACCATCCATAGGGTTTCATAACACAACATTCCTATGCGTTTCATAGACCGTTCATAGGATTTCATATACAATGCACCTATGCATTTCATAGACCGTCCATAGGATCATTGGGAAACTTCACATTCATGCTCATTATGGATAAACATCGCTCATTACATTAGCACATGTATGGTGAATCAATAAGCCAATTTCAGTGGCACATGGCCCAAAATCGTTTTTGTAAGATTTATCATCATTTAGCATAGGACATCTCTCTTCCACCTCATATATACCCTCCTGTCAACTTATGGTCATTAGCTATGTTCATGATTCTTGGGACTTAACATCAAAGTCATTTACATTAATTATTTTAGTAGCATACATACTATGATAGAAACCATAGGGACATATAACACCTCATAATTCTCATTTGGTAAACGACAACATTTCATGTTCATACCATTACTTACTTGTACTTGCCATAGGTGATCATAGGACATCAAGAACATTTAAAATATTTAGGAACACTATAGCCTCTCCTCATGAGGGCGTAAGAGCTTATAACACATTGGAAATATAAGTACAAATACATTCGTCTCATAACCTTTCCCACTATATATTACTTCACAATTACTTTCAACTACTTACAACATTATTATTTCATTGGCTCCCTTGGCCATACATATTATTCTTCATTCATGGCACTGTGGCCGTATATCATATTCTGCACTGTCATTTCCTTACTTTCAAGGATTATCATCATAAACATCATCATATAAAATACTCTTGAAATACCTTTCCCCAAAAGGGCAATACAGAATTTCAACTCATGAATATGTTAGAACTCAAAACATATTGGAAATACCTACCAAGCATAGCATTAGTTAGAACAACCACATTTGGACATGACTTGAGTACATGAGTTTTTGGATAATTCTATTTTCAGAGTCAATTTGGAATAGTTGAATCAAGACTCATTTCTTAACCTTTCTCACATTATTTTATTTCATTGGCACCATTAGCCAGAAGTATAACTTTCATTCTTGGCATGGTGACCACACTTTATATCCCCCACTCTCTCCTTTCACTTTCACGCATCTTTATAGATTATCAACAACAAAACAACTCTATTCACGACTTTCATTATGCACACGAGTAATTAAAAGTCTTAAGCACGTCGAGACTTCTTACGCAATTTGGCATAATAGCCTTCATTCAAAACATTACTTGAAGTCATAACATCTTAACACACATACCATACTTGAACACATTCTCGTATGATACCATAATATGACAAGAGCGTTCAGAACACATTTTGAACATATACCTTTTGACACAAAGCTTATTCGGAATAGTCAATTTATAATGAATAACTCGGGACTTACAAGAACATCACGAGATTCAATTCAAGGAGAGAAGTTTAGCCAACATACCTCGCTTTGAGCTTTCCTTAAATTACTACAACATTCCGGATATTCTAGCAATCCCAATCTATTTGAGACATAACAAAATTGAACACAAATTATGGAGATATTCATGGTTTCAGCTCATTTGAGCATTTTATCAAATACTAGGTATGCAAATTTGGCTACAAGGTTCTTGTACAAGATTTTCTTCATTCCACAACCCAATCTTTACTTATTTTAGCTCAACAATCTTCCCACAAACCTTATTGGTACAAGCATGTATAATTAACACTCTTACACCAAAATATCATACTCCAAATCACCCATCTTTTACCCCAAACTCGAAATTGAAGACTAGGGGTTTGAATATTACCTCTTGAGTAAAGATCTTGTGAGATTTCCTAGTTTGATTGCAAGGCTTGAACAAGATATTGATGAACAAAATACTTCATCTACTTTCTCTCTCTAGAACACTCTCACTTCTCTCTAAAATATTAGGTTTTAGGTCAAAAATGACTTAACCCCTCTCTCTACCCGTCTTGGGGGTATTAAATGAGCTCCTACGTGCGCGACCGCGCATTGGCCGCGCACCTGAGGCAGAAACTCTCAAATATGCATGGCCGCGCATCTGGGCGCGCATATGAAACATGTCCAGTAAAATGGCCATAACTTTCTGTATAGGTAGATCACCATCTAAGTCATTATATTGAGGGAGTTCTATTCATTTGAAGTTGGGTCTTATGCCAATTGAAACATCCTTTCCACTTAATGTGTCCAACTTGTTCCACACAAGTTCTTGCCATTCCCAAAACTCCTTAGTATGTTCCAACACACCTTAAACATACATTATCAATTCAACATGAAGTGGCTCTATACCATAGGTCTCCTTTAATACTCAAATACGTTATTCCCAAATACCGTTGGCGCACTTTAAAAACTTAAATCATTAGAAAAATTTTACGGGGCCTTACAGCCTCAGTTCGGAGTCAAGCATGCATTCATCAAAGATGAGGTATCCAAGCTCCTTATAATAGGTTCCATTCGGGAAGTTAAGACGAGGTATCACCGTGGTGGATAGTGTCAAGGCCATTCAGAGGCTAACCAGGCGCATAGCCGCCCTGGGCTGGTTCATATCGAGGTCTTCCGATAAGAGCCATCGGTTCTTCTCACTATTGAAGAAGAAGAATAACTTTTCTTGGACCCCGGAATGCCAACAAGATTTGGAAGAACTCAAACGGTACCTTTCTAGTCCACTCTTGCTCCATACTCTAAAGGCGGATGAGCAACTGTACCTGTACTTGGCAGTATCCGAGGTAGAGGTAAGTGGAGTCTTAGTCTGGGAAGAGGAAGGTATGCAATTTCCTATCTGTTATGTTAGTAGAACTCTAGGCGAGGCCGAAACAAGGTATACTCACTTGGAAAAATTGGCGCTCGCTCTACTAAGCGCCTCTAGAAAGTTAAAGCCGTATTTTTAATGCCACACCATATGTGTCGTAACTTATTAACCACTAAGGAACATAATGCATAAACTCAAGCTCTCGGGCCGGTTTCCCAAATGGGCCGTATAAATTTGCGGGTACGATATCGAATATCGACCCCGGACTGCCATCAAATCATAAATTTTGGCAGACTTCGTGGCCGAATTTACGCCGGTCTTAATACTCGAAGTCAAAAAGGAATGTTGTTAACCTCGGGTACTTTCTCGGGAATTTGGACCCTCTTTACGGCTAGTGCCTCGAACACAAAGGGGTCTAGACTCGACATCGTATTGAAGCCGCCTACGGGTAACGTAGTTAGACAATCTATTATAACTATGAAATTGACTAACAATGAGGCTGAGTATGAGGCCATGACTGTAGGTCTCGAATTGGCTAACGACCTGGGGGCCGAGGTGGTCGAAGCTAAGTGCGATTCCCTCCTTGTGGTAAATCAAGTCAATGGGACGTTTGAAGTAAAAGAGGAACAAATGCGAAGGTATTGAGACAAATTGCAGGTAACGCTGCATCACTTCAACAAATGGACCCTACAACACGTACCCCGAGATCAAAATAGCAAGGCCGATGCTCTGGCTAACTTGGGGTCATCGGTTGATGATGATGAATTCAGCTTAGGAACGGTCGTACATATCATAAAATCGGTAGTGGAAGAAGGCCATGCCGAAATAAACTCAACAAGTTTAATTTGGGATTGGAGAAACAAGTATATAGACTACTTGAAGACTAGGAAGTTGCCCTCGGATCCTAAAGAATCAAGAGCTCTACGCACGAAGGCGGCCAGGTTCAGCCTGTCCGAAGGTACTCTATTCAGAAGAACGTTCAATGGCCAACTCGCCATATGCTTGGGGCCGGGAGTTACCGAATATGTTTTGAGGGAAGTTCACGAAGGCACCTGCGAAAACCATTTGGGGGCAGAATATTTGATTCGTAAGATAATCAGGGCCGGCTATTATTGGATCGACATGGAGAAAGATGCAAAGGACTTTGCACGAAGATGCGACAGCTGTCAGAGGCATGCACCTATGATTTATCAACCCAGAGAGATACTACATTCGGTCTTGTCACCTTGGCCGTTTATGAAGTATGGAATGGACATTGACAGTCCCCTATCATGGGAACTTGGTTTGGCTCAATTCATAAGCGTTCGAGAAGGTCTGGGAAAAAGAAGTCATTGACTTCATATGGGACCACATAATATACCGGTTTGGGATACCGACCTAGATAGTGTGTGATAACGGGAAGCAGTTCATCGGCAGCAAGGTAAACAAATTTTTCGAAGATCATAAGATCAAAAAGATCTTGTCAACACCATATCACCCTAGAGGGAATGGATAGGCGGAGTCAACAAATAAGACCATACTTCAAAACCTAAATAAAAGGTTGACCGATGCCAAAGGGAAATGGAAGGAAATTCTGCCCGAAGTCTTGTGGGCATACCGTACAACCTCAAAATTTAGTGCCGGGGCCACTCCGTTTTCATTGATCCACGGTGCCGAAGCACTAATACCGGTCGAAGTGGGAGAACCGAGCCTTAGGTTCTGATATGCGACCGAAGAATCAAACAGTGAGGCCATGAGCATGAGCCTGGAACTATTGGATGAAAGGCGCGAGGCCTCCCTAGTCCAGTTGGTCGCCTAGAAACAACGGATAAAACGGTATTACAACCGAAGAGCCAACCTCCGACACTTCAATATCGGGGACTTAGTGTTAAGAAAAGTAACACTGCACACCCGGAACCCGAACGAGGGGAAGCTGGGGCTGAATTGGTAAGGACCGTATCAAGTCATTGGGATTACCGATAAAGACTCGTACAAACTCGAAGCAGGAAATGACGCACAGCTACCGAACAACTAGAACATGACACACTTAAAGCGATACTACTTCTAAGGTACGATGTCATTCACCTTTTTATAATATCGCGAATTGAACTAACCCTTGTAGGCAACAACTAAAGGAGAATGTGACTATAAGGTCTGAAAGCACGCGTTGCACTCTTTTTCCCTTGAACCAGTTTTATCCCAAATGGGTTTTCCGGCAAGGTTTTTAACGAGGCAACATTAAATCATGCTAACGTAGAATCGAAGACCAATTTTAAATCGGAGTCAATGGTCTCATCAACAGTATCCGATCCCTCTCAAGATCGACCTTGAATACTGGGGGCCATCACCCTCGGGTCAAGCTTCTTAGCAAGGAAAGAAGGAAACTTTGTGCTTGAACAGCCTAGGCTCGGTGGTTAGGATTTATTGTAAGGGCCAAACGGTCAAGTGAACCGTGCCTGCGTAGGCTACCTTAGCCATAATACAAGCTTTTACACGCTTTCAGTCTTGTATTTTACACACAGAAATGAAAGAAAGTTTCCACCTTGTTATTACGTATTTTTGCCTCTTAGAGCATCGAGCCTAAGGACTATCCCTACCCGGGGACTATTAAGCCCAAGGGCTACTCTCACTCGGGGACTATCGTCTGAAATAAGTTCGGGAAACTCGGGTTTTCAAAACCTGGAGGCACAGAACCTAATGGATAGTGCCTAAACCTAAAAGGCTATGGCCGCCCCTAAAAATGGCTCGGAGACGTCTGAAGCCCGTAATCAAAACGTAAGGCCTTCACTAAAAATTCAAAACCTAACAAAAGGTTACCCTCGGCAAAAGTATCATCTAAGAACACTTAAGCATCTTGAGAAAACTTCCGGTCGATCTGAGTTTTCAAAGCTTCGAGCAAATAAAAACTGGATCGAGGTCAGGTTTTGTTCGAACCTCCAAAGAACAAATGAATTATCACTACGTTTGATTATATTCTAAGGCATTAGAAATATTTGCAAGATTAGAAACTATGAAAAGATGCTAAAAAGGTAGAGACTTGAAATTGCCGAAAGAGGGAAATGTTTTATATTCCGGAATATCTTTACATAAGCCCAACAAAAATGGCCTCGAAATAAAAAAAAAAATATCTACACAAAAACAAAGAAAAACATTCTAAGGCATTCACACATGATCTTCACCGGAGCCCAATTCGTCGCTAGAGCCGCCGGAGCCTTCGGATTCTTCGGAACCCTCGGAGCCTTCGGGTTCGACTAGTTTCTTCGCTTCGGCCTCAAGTCTTGTTTCCTCCTTGATATCGGCAGATAGGTAGAAGCCTCGAGCATGGATCGCTTCGAGAGTCTCCCTTTGAGATAGTCATCTCACGTATTCGGCATTGGTCTTCAGTCGGGCCTTAGACTCCTTATCGGCCTTGTATTGGGCCACCATCTCTTCAACATCGGTCGAGGTTGTCTCCAACTTGGACCTCGTTGCTTCGAGCTCTTTACCAAGGGCGTCCCATTCTGCGATGTTCGAGCCTAGTTGTGCTTGGAGATCCTCATTTAGTTGAGCTCGTTTATTAGCTTTCTACTTCGCCACCCAAAGTTTAACCTCTATCGAAGAAAACTTTGCCTGGGCGGTTTCCTTCTCCGAGGCTAGCAGATCCATCATACTTTTCCACCCATCGGTCATGACTTGGATCTCATCCATCTCCTTTCATAGTTGGTTGATCTGGTCAATCTTCTGTTGGACCTGCGAGGTATTATCGTTAGCCACTACGACTAGTTCCTCGTTTCTAACTTCGAAGACCTTTACCTTTTCAACCAAGTCAGCATGCTCCCGCCTCAGGACCGATACTTCTTTTTGAGCCCTATCCAGCTCGGCTTGAAGTTCCTTAATGACCCCGTCTTGTTGCTCGCTGAGGCATTTCTACGCATCCCTTTTCTGAGCCTGCTCCTTAAGCAGATACAACCCGAGCATCCTCTGGAACAATGAAGATAACCGATCTCTTGCAACCGGGGTCCACACTCGGAGCAGGGAACTAATTAATCAGTTTTGGGCTCGAACTCGGCCCACTAGCTTCCAACTATCTATCCTTCCTAGGGACTTCTAGATCACCTAGCCCAGAAAAATATTCTAAAATGGACGAGTCCACACCATCAAAAAAGGAATGAAGGGGATCGTCCGTGCTATGGATCCCTTCATTGGACTTCCCCTTTCCTACTTGGGCCTCCTCGAGTATGGACTCGGTGTAAAAGGGCGTCCCTATAATTTTTATTATACCGGGCACTTCCTTCGGAGCGAAGCCGGCGTCTTGGGGAGTTCCACCCCAGATCTCTATTTTGACCTCTCGAGTCTGAGGGAGGTCGGCCTCACGAGTCTCCCAATCGGATGCCTCCTGCCCCCGGGAAGGGTCGTTATGTGGGCGATGAAAATGAGGTCTCCTTCCGGCTCGTCCTTGAGCCGAAGAAGAGAATCAAAGTCTAGCACCCAGGAGATAGAGCTCTTTCTAGGCTTACGAGGCACCCTCTTTTTTGGTTTCGCCTCAGGGACCGGGGAGCCCGAAGGTTTTCTCTTCCTTTTCTTCTTTTCCCCTGTGGCAACCCTTTGCTATCCCGAAACGAAGGGATCGACGAGCAAGGATACATCCTCGTCCCCTTCCAAAAGCCTAAGCTCGGTGGTCTTAGGAAAACCTATAAAAGAAAATAGGAGAAGTCAATATGCTGTGGGATAAAATACACGATAACAATTAATTGGAGGGGAACCTTACCATGAGAACGGGCCTCCCATCGGCCCCTTGACAACTTGCAACATGAGCGCTCAAAGTATGACATCTATTTGCAGATGCCTTCGATCCACTCCTTAAGTCGGGGGACCGCATTTGGAACCCAAGCAACAATTGCACAATCACAAGAGTGAATGAAAGGGAGGAAAATGAAGGAAATTTGATGCTTAAGGAGAAGCTGTACTTACGAGATGCATTCCACTTCTCATGGAATGGCATGAACTCGGGAGGGATCAAATCTTCGATCTTCATCCGAACGAAGCACCCCTGCCAACCCCAGTCTCGGTCTTCCTCAATGCTAAAAAAGAGGGCCTTGCTAGCCCGACGAGTAAGCTTGATTAGTCCCCCTCGGAAAATTTGGGGACTGTACAAATGAAGTAGATGATCGATGGTAAACCGAGGTGATTCGGTCTTGTTCACGAAGTACCGAAGGAGGATCATGATCTTCCATAGGGACGAGTGGATTTGCCCGAGGCACATCTCGTACCTCTTGCAAAAGTCCAAAATAACTGGGTCCATCGGGCCCGGTGTGAAGGGATCAGTGTAAACACTTAAATACTCCTCCACGTGGGTAGTAATGGCATCCTCAGGCCCGGGGACTACCACGTTTTTACCTTCCCAGTTATAGTCCTCTCGGACCACGGGAAAGACGTCTTCGGTCATGGAGCACATGTACCTTGATGCTCCCTCACCCTGGTCTTGCTTGGACGAGGGTTTTTCGACCTTGAAGTCATCCTCAATAGAAAAACCCCCGAGAATAAACATTTTCAAAGGGGGCTCGGGAGCCGGTTTGGCGGCTACCGACTCGGTGGCAGCCACGTCGGGAGCAGCCGCCTCAAGGACAACTATTTCAGGATCGATCGCCTCAGTACTAGCAGCCAGTTGGGATGATGAAGAGGCAGCCTGTTGGGGAACTGACTTGGAAGTTTTAGCCATTATTGGCTTGTAAAATTTGAAGAAGAAGTATGGAGTTTTGGAAGAACAAGTTCAAAGGCTGAAAAACGGGATATGAAGAATTTAAGAAGATCTGGGTAAGAGTCTAAGAACTATTATGAAGATGTGAAGATCAAAAGATTAAGGTATGAAGATTTAAAAGAAGTTGATGATAGCTAGGAAGCTCGAAGGTAAACGCTTAGTCGAAAAGTAGAAAAAGAACAAAGGATGAAAGCTTTTATAGGAAAGTAGGCAACGCTTCGCATTCGGGGGCAGCCAACCAATGATTGACACGTGTCCGAAGTCAGAACGATGCGACTAATGGGACGTTTTTGGCTCCTTTGTCGTAACGTATGAAGGATGGAACTGGAGAGCATCTATCGTTTCCCATCATTTCGGCAATCCTACCCTCTGAGAAACGACGAGACTATCTGTATACGGGTAAAACTGAGGCTAATGAGTACCCTGATTTCTCGATGAGGCAAACAAAGCAAGAATATGACTATAAGGAATTGAAATCGTAGCTAGGAGCCGCTCGCATCAGGGCCGAAACAAAACACCTGCCCTCGGAGCCATCGAGACCACGCCCCCGGGTCCGGTTCGAGTTCCAAGACCTCGGAGAACATTACCAAACAACCACACACCATTAATAAAGGGCCGTGATATCCGTGTCTAACCTGATATCACGGCGTGAATCCTGGCCCGTATCAACGGTAGATTAGTGATTAGCAAAAATGAAGATTTTTACCTTTCTTAGAATTGTACTTATGGTAAAACTCCCCTACTATATAAAGGGAAATCTGATTATTCATTAGGGACACTGTAACACACATACCAAGGAAATATACATTTGTTTCCTCTCTTTCTAAAGATTATTCTAAGTTCTTAGTTTTGTTCATAGCTTTTCATAAGTGTTTGGCTCCAAATCGAAGGCAGACATGCTGATTGTTTGGATCATAATCAAGCCCGAACTCGGTCTTACTACTGGTTTGATCATTTATTCCATCTTTAATTTTCTCATCTAATGCTATTAATCACTTGTATTGAATTAGTCCACATATCCTTAAAATCGCGTATAAAAACACAATGAGAATATTGTGTTTGGACTACAAAAGAGAAAGGTGTGACTAGATCTTACTTATATGACCCATTGTAGAGTAGTAACGAAAAAGTTATAAATATTAAAAAGGTGTTATGAAATATAACTCAAAGTAACAATATAGAACAAGTAAAAAACAAGCTAAGAGATATAGAGAGAAAGAGAGGAGAGATTTTTATTTCTTCTTCAATTGTGTGTATTTTCCTATCTATTACAAGGCTTTTATATAGGCTTGAAAAGTGAATAAAAATATGTCATTGAATATGTCATTAAGCATAGAAATATGTCATTGAATATGTCATTAAGTATTTGAGAAGATCATGGAGGAAGAGTATACATCCACCATAATTTGATTTTTCTTATAACACTCCTCCTTGGATGTCCATAGATAATGTGCCTCGTTAAAAACTTATTAGGAAAAAACCCCATGGAAAAAAAATTCTAGTGAAGGAAAAAGAATACACATGTTTAGAAATACGCCTTTTGGTTGCCTCGTTAAAAATCTTGCAAGGAAAACCCAGTGGGACAAAACCTTATAAGGGAAAAAGAGTACAATACGTATTAACTCCCCCTGATGAGAGCATCAATTCACATCCTTGAGCCTTCGCATCCCAATATTATACACTAGTTTCTTGAAAGTTGATGTCGGTAGAGATTTGGTGAATAAATCATCCATATTATCACTTGAACGGATCTGTTGCACATTGATATCACCATTCTTTTGAAAATCATGTGTGACAAATAACTTTGGTGAAATGTGCTTTGTCCTATCCCCTTTTATGAATCCTCCCTTCAATTGGGCTATGCATGCTGCATTGTCTTCATACAAAATTGTGGGTAGTTTGTCACACTTCAAACCACATTTGTCTCGAATAAAGTGTATTATAGACCTCAACCACACACATTCTCGACTTGCTTCATGAATAGTAATTATCTCAGCATGATTAGATGAAGTAGCCACGGTTGATTGCTTAGTCGATCGCCAAGATATGTCAGTGTATCCATATGTAAACACATAGCCTGTTTGAGATCGAGCCTTGTGTGGGTCAGATAAATACCCAGGATCGGCGTAACTAACAAGATCGGGACTGCAATCATTGCCATAAAATAATCTCATATCGGTAGTCCCTTTTAAATATCGCAATATGTGTTTGATTCCATTCCAATGTCTCCTTGTAGGAGCAGAGCTATATCTTGTTAAGACATTAACTGAAAACGTTATGTCAGACCTTGTAATGTTAGAAAGATACATTAGTGCACCAATTGCAATAAGATATGGTACTTCGGGACCAAGAAGCTCTTCATTATTTTCATGAGGTCAGAATAAATCTTTATTTATATCGAGTGATCTCACAACCATCGGGGTACTCAATGGATGTGCTTTATCCATATAGAATCGCTTTAAAATCCTTTTAGTGTATGCTCATTGATGGAGAAAAATTCCATCTTTCATATACTCAATTGTAGACCAAGACAAAATTTTGTCTTTCCAAGATTTTTCATTTCAAATTATTTCTTTAAATAGTCTACTACTTTAGGAAGCTCCCTAGGAGTTCCAATGATATTTAAATCATCAACATACACGACGATTATAACAAATTTAGATCCATATCGTTTTACAAGGACACAAGGACAAATTGAATCATTCTTGTACCATTCTTTCAACAGGTACTCACTCAGGCAATTATACCACACGTGCCCTGATTGTTTCAATCCGTATAAAGATTTTTGAAGCCTTATTTAATAAATTTCTTGGAAACCTTAATATGCTTCAGAGCAATTTAAATCCTTCAATGATTTCCATTATACGCATATCACGTTTTTCTTGTATTGCCAGATTAAAACCTGAAATGACGACATCTACCACAGAAGAATATGTCTCTATATAATTAATGCCAGAATATTTACAAATCTTCTTGTGACACAAGTCGTCTTTATGTCTTATCGACTTGACCTTTTTTTCCCCGCACAAGAACACATTTATACCTCCACTGATTTTATGCTTTCAGGTGTTGGGACTATCCGTCCAACTTTATATTTTTCAGGTGAAATCAATTTTCATTGCGTATTTTTCATTTGGCCAATCATTTATGTGTCCAAATTTCATGACAGATTTGAGCTCAAGATCCTCGTCAATATTAATAATATTGAGCGCTATATTATATTAACAATATCGTCGACTATCATTTTATATCGGTTGCAATATTATCCAATAAAGACATAACCTATTGAGATCTCTTTATCTTATTATTTTCAGGTACCTGAGCCTCTCCCATGAGGTCTTATGGAGTGTTATGTCGTGGTGCTCTTCTAGAGCACTTGTCTTCTTATTATGACCATCTTGAGTATTTGCTCCTCTCCTTCTTTAAGGAGTTTTATTTTTGTAACCGATTAGTCTATTGTGCTTCATGCATGCCATAGACTTTATTCATTATGAACTTTATTTTATTTGGAGTATTAGCAGCTGAATATGATATTTAGCTTTGGGTCAGCAAATACACCTGACAATATTTTGCAAATGAATTATCACTTGAACTTCAAGTTCACATTTTGTCGTATGAGGATCTAGATGTACTCATAATAATTCATTACATGCATTACTTTTTCAGCTGCCCATTTTCTCCCTCTATTGTTGGGATCACCAACACATATCCCTAGCCTTATTTGGGGATCCATCTTTGTGCATTGTGGTAGAACAATTAAATCATATAACACATTTATATTTCTAGATGGAAATTATTTGGTTTCTGACCCTGAACCGATTGTGATAGGGAGAACTTATCATAACTTAGCTAGATGCGTACAAGTGCTGTTGTATATTAATAATACATCACATACCAAATTTTATTTTGGCAGTTTTGTTCTCATAACCAATGGTTTAGATATAATTGGAGGCATACAATTTCTGCTAAACCAACTTGGATTTAAACCATTATTATCAAGATAAATCATCATAATTTATATTCTGGAACTATGCTCTAATAATTTGAGCAATCAATCTTGCAAAAGCCAAACTGCAAGTTGATAACAAATGCACATGTGACCACAGAATAGATGCATCTATTAAAATCATATAATAGTAAACGGTCCACGTGGATGGTGACTGGGCCCATATATTTATCACCTTTTATTTGTTCCAGAAATTAAGGGATTCAATCCCAACCTTAACTGGTATATCATGAGAATAAGCAGTACAAGAGAATTCTTGAAGAGTTTTATATTTCTTCAATATATGCCAATGTAATTCTCAATTAATTTTTTGCATCATAATTGAACCGAGATGGTCAACCGGTTATGCCAACTAATATTTGTTTCAGTAAACCTCTAGTTTACTTGTGACATATGATTCCATCATCATGCTTATATTTGTGTAGTACAAATAGAAAGAAAATCGGGTAATCTTTCATATTTACCCGCTATGATTATAGAAATATGAAGATATTCAATATTCCTTTCATTTATAGTCTCAATATGCCAACCACTTTGACTTATACATTTGAAACTCAAAAAGTTTCTTTTGAGACTTTACAATATCAATGTCGTGAATAATTTTATTCATCCGGGTAGTAAAAAATTAATTTTTCCGGAGCTCTTAACAACTTTTGTACTACAAGATCTTTTGTCACACAATTTATATGGTAAATTTCTCCTTTACGGAGAAAATTATATCATAATAAATTGTCATGGTCAAAATCATCATAAGCAAAATCATTTTTTGCTTTAATTTTGCCTTTAATAACCTTTTATAAGGCACACCAAAATATATTTTGGCGTATCACATGTACGCAACCAATGACATATCCATGTAACCACACAATAATATTTATTCTCTTTATTTCACTCAAACCTCCCTTAGAGTTGAGTTGTGTGGTATTCATCTAATCATGCATTGCATGTCTTTATTCATTACTTTTATCACATATTGTCACATTCACCTTTAGGAATGGGTATGCGTTCTCAATGCTTATCACAAGTCACATTCTCTTCAAGGAATGGATCATAATCAGCGACGTGCTTTATTATTTTTCATATCAATTTGATGGTAAACATTGATTTCACATTTTGAAGGATTATTTTGAGAACCCTTATTATTCTCCTTTTATAATCATAGTGATGATTATTATTATTTTGATCTTTGGAACGCCCACGTTCATTATTCAACCACTTGTCTTCATTTAGACTTGTTATGCGCCGCTACCACATTCACTTCAAGAATGGAGCAAATCAAGTGGGGCAATATTCATGCCTTTTCATGAAAAATATATTATTTTTCTTTAGTCATCATTATATTATCAATATGGTATAGTGGGACTCAAACCCAATATCTTACCAATATAAAGGCATGTTAGGCCATAATGAATTGGGACTCAAACCCAACTCTTATCATCATGGAGCATCAAGACTTGATCCTAATGTCTTACCCTCATGGTGCATTGCGACTTGAACTCATTGAAGTTGATATCATTAATAGCAAAGGACAAAAACAATTTCAAATACGAAGGAAATGCTTACCTCTTGAGTTAAACTCTTCATAATGTCATTTCTATATAATTCTCAACAATAGACTTTCTTTTACTCAAATCAGCTAAGAAATTAGTGTCAAGCCGATATATGAAAATATAAAATAATATTAAAAATTCACATGTAGTCTTTGCTGCAATAAGCTTACTTCAAGATAAAAGTGATATGACCAAAACATTAAAGAAAAATGATGTATCAAATAGAATAATATAGTACTACTAGTTACCATGCACTTTTGTGAAAACTAAGTATTACGCTCTCTAGAAAAACAAAGAGATATAACAGAACCTTTAGGTTAATCAGGGAATCAAAAAATAAATAAATTAGGGGACAAATCTCTGTCTACTATCTACTACTATATGCTTTCCATATAGAAATGATTCAACATGTTAATTTGATAAAAACTATCACAAATGAAAAATTTGGTGTAGTACATACTTCTTGTACTAATATTTTATCTTATTAAAATAAAATAGTTATTATTATTATTATATTATATTTGACAGTAAACTAATGTATAATCATTATACTAGGTATACTAAAATCATATTATAAGGTAAAACCATAATCATACATAATAAAGTATAATTTTAATTTTGTAGATTATTTAGTATACCACATGCCACCTATTATTTAGTTCATGAAAATTTAACAAGGTGACATCCTTAGCAGCCACATAAATACTAATTTTCTAATAACCGGACTATTGCTTATTCCAAATATTGGTATAAACTTATATGGTTTAAAGCTCGGACTTGTTGCTGTAGCAGAAAGACGTGCCTGTAACACAAAAGTGGAATTCAACCTTGAGGTTAGAGACTTCGTGCTGATAACGTGTTATGAAATATAACTCAAAGTAACAATATAGAACAAGAAAAAAACAAGCTAAGAGATATAAAGAGAAAGAGAGGAGAGATTTTTATTTCTTCTTCAATTGTGTGTATTTTCCTATCTATTATAAGGCCTTTATATATGCTTGAAAAGTGAAGAAACATATGTCATTGAATATGTCATTAAGCATAGAAATATGTCATTGAATATGTCAGTAAGCATTTGAGAAGATCATGAAGGAAGAGTAGACATCCACCATAATTTAATTTTTCTTATAACAAAAGGAATACTACTAGGAGTATTATATATTGTAACTAAATTGTCAAAAATAAAAATAAAAACCAATTAAGCAGAGCACTTTCATGCCGTGATACATGCATGGATTAACAACACAAATCCAAAATAGACATGAATTAATATTTGAAGTGGGTGCATATACACGGTTTTGGTCTTCTAAATCATATTTCTTTTTAATAATAACGACAAAAATCCCTCACCATCATGGTCAAAGGCACACCCCACACTGTTGGTACGGAAAACATAGTTTATATATTTTTGTATATACATTTAGGACTCCTCAAATAAATTAGTGGTGTCCCTTTAAACACAAATACACGCTTGCTATAGTTACACGGAAACCCTAAAACGCTCTCTGTACAAGGCGATATTTGCGAACAGTAACAACGCTCCCAACCATGGCTTCTGCGCCATCGTTTGATGGTGGAAAACCACCAGACCAACACCAGAACACACCCTTTCAGATACTGAATCAACCTCAACAAACAACTTCCACAAACATATGCCCAGATGCTACTAATTTACAAAATGGGGTTGGGGTCGATGTAGCGACACAACATCTGGGAAGTCAAAATAATGATTCAATCGAAACAACACTGAACTGTGCCACTCCACACACTGAAGATGATTCTCCAGATCAACTGCAATTCCCCCAGCTCAACTTGGAGGGTATCACCTCCACAACAGAGAACCACGATGAACTTGCCTGCCCAGAAATAATGCAGCTGATCGAGGAGGAGGTTCCAGCAGGTCAAATTGACCCAGGTTAGTACCAAATGATTTATAATGATGCAGGAATTGTCATCGAAGTGCCCAAAAATAATAATAATGGAAAGAACACCACAACAATACACAAATTGATTTCTGTAGACGCGCAAGTACAACCTGTTCGACGAAATGCCACAGTCAATCTTAGTAATGATTTGAGTGAAAAAAATGAGGTTTGTGTTTCCCAACATGATGTCTAAGGTAGCCGTCAAGGAAATTCATGCAAAGAAACCACAAAAAATGGTGATCCTTCATAGACTAACGCACCAGTAGACCAATTAATAGAGCAGAGGAATATGACTAATAAGGCTACCACATCGCAATTGTTATATTGCACAGGTGCAGGGATGCAAGTGCAATCTGAAATGGCCCCTGATAATCCTTCTGTTTTGCATCATCAGAAGCAACAACTGCTCTTCATAGGAAAATCTCAAGTCACAATGGCTCCAAGTACCTTCCAGTGAATGCAGTTGGCTAAACAATATAAATCAACCTACTGACTTCCGAAATCGATTCCGGGCATACGTCCAAGTCCAAAATCATAATACGAACCTGTCGGAGCCATCAATACACTGCTACGAGGTCGTTTTCACAAAATTCAAACCTCGGTCAATATTTTCAACTTAAGCTTCTAAAGTGAGAATCACTCATCCAAATTCATTTCGAATCATCCAAAAATCAAATCCGACCATGCATGCAAGTCATAATACACAATATGGAGCCACTCAAGACCTCGAACCACTGAACAAAACCTTCGAGCTCAAAATGACCGATCGGGTCGTTACACATAACCACTCATCCAAATCAACAAATCACACCCAACGCAACCTGGGCACATACCTCGCAAGCTAAGCCCAATAAACACAATGTGAATATGACTGAATATGGAAAGATAAACACATGAGAGAACTATCATATAAGTCTGACATGCACAACTTCTTATCAGTACCATACTACTAATCTATTCCACAAGGGAGAAATAAAACATATGAACTAATCATAAGGATCTCATCCAAATATAACTCCATTGCGGCACGTGGCCCAGTTCAAACATATCAAACCACATGAAAATGCGAGGGACTCGCCCTTAGCTCTAAATCATAAGTAGAATACACATCACACTAACCGAAAACTTCCACTAAATTAATTATGCAAAACAAACTCACAACATGTAACAAACTTCCCATACCGGTAGAGCACCTACTTCATAAATCGTAACCAAACCACTCAGAAATCACATCAAAACCTACCGTAATGAGTAATAAAAAGTTCATTCTAGTCTTATAGCTCTCAATTGTGAACAAAACAAGACGATAGACACGATCTACCACTATAGAATCTCCCAACATGGGTAAACACATAAGCAGAGTATAAAGAATCACAAAACTTACCCATGTATGGAGCAAGATAGGAGGACTCACCCCGATAAGCAGAACCGAATCAAAATAAGAATGATGCTCCTTTATAGCAAATTGAAACCATACCTATAATGACACCATCTGGTGTAGCGGCCTCAACCCTACCACAGAAAGCATATTAATGGGTCGGGCCTCCCCCTCTAGGGCGCCCTATACCGGCCTGTCCTCCACCCCTAGCTGGCTGTGCAGGTAGAGTAGCAACTAGAATGGGGCCCATAGCCTGAGCGCTCTGATGAAATCCACCTCTCCCAAGTCTAGGACAATCTCTCATGAAGTGCCTAGTATTGCCACACTCATAAAAAACCCCTTTGCGGGCGTGGCTGCTCGCACCGAGTCTGTGTCGGATAAACCGCTGTAGGAACCCCGTGCCGGTGGTGCACTAAATGATGAATGCCCCATATGAGTGCCCTGAGGTCCCTGACTAATTGGAGCACCATGAGTGGTCTGAAGTACAGACTGGACTGGCCGACTACCCGAGCCTCCGCCATGATGGGTCATATCTAAAGGGTAGAAACCTCGAGACCTCTTGGTCTCCTTATCCTCCCTCTCCTCACCACGAATACACTCTAATCTCCTAGAAATCTCTACAATCTGTTGAAATGGAGTATTAGTCTCCAACTCCCAAGCCATGCTGAATCTAAGATCGTAACTAAGCCCCTCAATAAATCTGCGGACTCGCTCTCTGACTGTAGGGACCAAAGTAGGTGCATGACGGGATAACTCATTGAACCTGATGGCATACTCTGACACCATCATGGTGCTCTAACGCAGTTGCTCAAACTCTGTGCGCCACACATCCCAGAGGGTCTGGGGAACAAACTCCCAAAAAACATCTCTAAAACCTAATCCCAACAATACCCACGGTGCAGAGAATACAGTGACACTTCACCAGAAAGCCCTGTGCATCCTCAGTAGCTGTGCCACTGAAAGTAGGTGAACTATACCTCATGAACCTCTCAAGCCTCTTATGCTCATCCTCTAATGCCCCTGGCTTGACCTCAGGCTGAACCAGAATAACAGGCTGTACCGGCACCATACACGAAACCTGACCAATGTGAGCTCGCTACTCTAGAGTATGGGTGGTGGGAGTCTGGGCTCCTCCCTCATTCTGGGAAGTAACTGGTGCAACGAAGATCAATCCCGCTTGAGCTAATATACCAAACATGCTCAGGAACTGTGCTAAAATCTCCTGAAGTCCGAGGGTAATAACAGGTGCTTCCGGTGCCTGTAACCCAACCGTAGCTACTAGCAGCTCCTCAAATGCTACTTTGGCAGGTGAGCCTAGCTATGGCGCGTTCCCCTCCTCGGCCTCTACCTTGGCCCTGGCCTCTCACGGCTCTAGCAGGGGGGCGGGTGTCTGCTCGGCTAATCCGATAGCGTGTGTCCTCACTATCTGTGAAAGAATAAGATACAAAAGATCAAACATCAAAATCAACCAATCCGCACGGCTTGAATGGAAGAAGTGGAATTTTCCTAATAGTTCAGTAGCCTCTCGAAGATAAGTACATATGTCTCTGTACCGATCTGCAAGACTCTACTACGATTGCTCGTGACTCATAGAACCTATGAACTTAGAGCTATGATACCAACTTGTCACGACCCAAAATTACACCACATGTGTCGTGATGGAACCTAGTCTCTAAGACTAGGTAGGCCGATTTCTTTCAACAATTAGGCTAATTGTTTTGGACCCTTGATTCTTGACTTAGAAGTTCCAATTAGAAAATGTTGATCGAACTTTGACTTTTGTGAAAACGACCCTAGAACTGTGTTTTTATGGCTCCGATAGCTTTGTATCATGATTTTGTAATTGGGTGTATGCCCAAAATTGAATTTGAAAGTCCGTAGGATGATTTGTATTGATTTACCAAAATTTGGCAATTTGAAGTTGAAAAGTTTAACCGTAGTTTTACTTTTAGCTCTGGAGCTCGAAATTTGATTTTTGGACTTGGAATATATCTGTTATGGTGTTTAGAACTTGTATGCAAAATTTGGTGTCGTTTGGAGTTGATTTGATAGGATTCAGATATTTAGTTGTAATTTTAGAATCTCTTGAACTTTACTTTGAAGTTCATGAGTTTTATTGTTCAATTCATAGTTTTAGATATTATTTTTGTGTTTTGATCATGCGAGTGAGTTCGTATGATCATTTTAGACTTGTGTGGATGTTTGATTTGGAGCCCCTAGGGCTCGTATGAGTTCCGAACATGTATCAGAATAGTTTGAACTTAAAATGAACTGCTGGCGGGCCGGTGCTCTGATGTCGCAATTATGAGCACCAGCTTTGCAATTGCAAAGATGATAGTAGGAGGTCAGTTGTCACAATTGCAACTTACCCTTCGCAATCACGAAGGCAACATGATTTTAGCACTGTTCGCATTCGCGAACAATCGTTCGCTTTTGTGATGAAGGATAGTTCGCAATTGCGAGGTTACATGAGGCTATCAGGGTTCGCAAATGCACACCCTAGTCCGTAATTGCGAGGTTGCATGAGGCTGTTAGGGTTTGCATGAGGCTTTCAGGGTTCGCAAATGCATGCCTTGGTCCGCAATTATGAGGGTTCACAAATGCGAACCCTGTGTCACAAATGCGATATCTACAGCTGGTTAAAGGGCTTGGAGACGGCATTTTCGAACATATTCTCTCTTTTTTGAACCCTAGACTCGGTAGGAGGCGATTTGGAGAGGGGAGTTTTACCTACAAACCATGGTTAAGTGATTCTAATCTATTTCTAATCATATTCCATCAACATATCCTAGTTTTTAACATCAAAATCATGTGAATCAAAGTGAAAAACTGTGAAACTTTGTCATGTTTTGAAAAATAAGAAATTGAGTTTGAGAGTCGATTCAGACTTGGATTTTGAAACTAATCATGTATATAAACTCGTGGGGTCATGGGTAGACGGAATGTACCATTGAACCCGGGTTTTGACCAGGTGAGCTCCGGGTTGACTTTTGTTGACCTTTTGGGAAACGTGTAAATATATTAGCTTTATCTATTGCAATTGATTTCCCTAGTATTGTTTGATGATATTAAGCCATTTTTGGTTAGATTTGAGCCGTGTGGATGCGAATTTTAAGGGAAAAGCTATTTTTGAGTGTTAAATTGGCCTAATTGAGGTAAGTATCTTGCCTAACTTCGTGTGGGGGAACTACCCCTTAGGCTTTGGTATTGATTGTGTCTTTTGTGCTATGTGAAAGTCGTGTACGCAAGGCGACGAGTGGGTACACAGGTTATACGTGGTATTTTACCAGTTTAGGCTACTTAGACTATTTCCATGCTTTAATTAAAATGCCATATCATGTTCTAAATTCTCATAGTCAATCTACCCTTAATTGTGTTAGTCTATCCTTACATGCCTTACTTGACTTGTTTAGCACTTGTTATACATCCTAATTGATAAATTGCTCTCATGCCTTAGTTGAACTTTTTGCCTCTATTATTGTTACATATTATCTCTTTCATTGTTGATTATCATTACTTGAAGCTATTGTTCATGTTATCTCTTTCATTGTTGATTATCATTATTTGAAGTTATTGTTCATGGTATCTCATTCTTTGTTAATTTCCATTATTTGAAGTAATTGTTACACGTTATCTCTTCCATTGTGAGTTATTCTTATTGAATAACGTGATTATACGTTATCTCTCTTATTGATGAGTTATTGGTGTTGAAGTTGTGAAAGCCGTTATCATGTCAAGGCAAAATTGTTATTGTTGAAATATCTTCCTTGTTGAGCATTTTACATTCATTGTTGTTGATATTCTTGTGCACGTTGTGGTGGAGCCATGGCCCATTGTTGTGAAAACATTGATATTGTTGATTGTTGACAAGTTGTGATATATGGGTACTTGTGATACGAGTTGTTATTGTCATGTGATATTGACGCGCATGCGACAGTATAAGGCTTGGGGTTAATATGCATGTAGAGGTATAAAGTGGGACTTATGTACGTGTTGCTTGTAGGGGAACTACGTGAAGCCACGCGGCGTCATAAGGTGGGCTAAAGTGTGTGTAGCTATTTTGGGAAAACTATTTTTTTTCAAAACCTATTTCAAATGTAAGGCTCACGCGGCTGTATAAGGAAAGATTGTGATTGAGATTGTGTATTGTGAAGATGAGGCTGTACCTCGTTGTGTTATTCTGTTGTTTATATCATGTTGCAAAGAGCTTTTGGCGGGAATGTTCTTGTTGTTTTGCTCTTCTTTGTGCTAGCAGTTGTTGTCTGTATATGATCATTTTGGTTCTCTTCAGTTGCTTATTTTATGTTATTCCCCTGTTTAATTTTCAGTATTAGTTCATGTTATTATCTTATTTCGTATATGTTATTTCTTCGCTTTCCATTATTTATCCTTATTACATTTTTGTACTGCTTATTTATATCCTAGTAGGTGTCTTGACCTAGACTCGTCACTACTCTACTGAGGTTAGTCTTGATACTTATTGGGTACCATTGTGGTGTACTCATACTACGATTCTGCACATTTTTGTGCAGATACAGGTACGTCTGCTCGTGCCGGTCGTTAGAGATCATTTGTTAGCATCTTTTTCGGAGACTTCAAGGTATGCTTGCTTGACGTCCGCAGGCCTCAGAGTCACCTTCCCTTATTCTCATTTACTGTTGTATTTTCTTTTGGACAATGATGTAGTAGTTACTCTAGTTTTACTCTATAGAGCTTATGACTCAGTTCCACCAATTTTGGGGGAGTGTACTATTGTTGATCCGGTTTTTGGAAGTTTATATCAGTTATTCAACCTTGTTTTTGTATTCTGTTAATTATTTCTGTTAGGTTATTATTATTTATTAGGCTTACTTAGTCGTAGACACTAGGTGCCATCACGACACCTTACGGAGGGAAACTGGGGTCGTGACAAGTTGGTATCAGAGCTCTAGGTTCATAGGTGTTACGAGTCATAAGCAAGTTTTGTAGAGTCTTGTGGATCAGTACAGAGACGTCTGTACTTATCTTCGAGAGGCTACAGAACTGTTAGGAAAAGCTTCACTTCTATGACTCTTTATCGTGCGAATTGGTTGACTTCAAAAACTAAATCTTGGCTTTCTATTCTCTCATAGATGGTTAGGACACACACTGCTGGATCCGATGATCATACACCCACGCCCCTTGATAGAGATGAGAGAGGCCGAGGCTAGGGTAGAGGTCGAGGAGGGGCACGTGGTGCAGCTGGAGTACCTGCCCGAGCTATGAAAAAGGAGTCACCAGTAGCTCCAGTCGGGGGACAGGCACTTGATGCGCTTGGTTCCACCCTAGCACTTCAAGAGACCCTCGCTCAACTCTTGAGCATGTTCGGTACCTTAGCTTAGGCGGGGTTGATTCCACTTGCACCAGCCACATCTCAGGCTGGGGGAGGAGCACAAATGTTCGCGGCCCATACCCCAGAGTAGTGGGTCCAGGTCGATCAGGTCCCAGATATTATACCGGTACGACCTGTTGCTCCAGTTCAGCCTGTGGTTTGGGCAGCAACATCTGAGGAGGAGAAGCTTAGGCTCGATAGGTTCAAGAAGTATCACCCTCCTACTTTTGGTGGTTTATCTTGAGAGGTTGCACATGGTTTTCTTGAGGAGTGCCACCTTATTCTCCGTACCATAGGTATTGTGGAGACAAGCGGGGTTGCTTTTACTACATTCCAGCTACCCGAAGTAGCGTATCAGTGGTGGTGAGTGTACGAGGAGGGTAGCCCAGCCGAGGCATCACTTACATGGACTCGATTTTCAAAGTTACTCTTGAGGGAGTTTGTTCCCCAGACCCTTCGGGATGCATGGTGCGCAGAGTTTGAGCAGCTGTGCTAGGGTGCTATGACAGTGTTAGATTATGCTATCTGATTCAGTGACTTGTCCAAACATGCACCTGCCCTAGTTTCTACAGTCAGAGAGCGAGTCCGTCGATTTATCGAGGGGCTCAACTATGGTATTAGGTTCAACATGGCTAGAGAGTTGGAGACAGATACTCCATATCAGCGGGTGGTTGATATTGCACGAAGGTTGGAGGGGATACAAGGACATGAGATGGAGGCCAAGAGGCCTCGAGGTACGGGAGGATTTAGTGGTGGTCATGCTGCAGCTACAACCCATCATGGTAGAGGCTATATGAGTCATCCAGTTCACTTCGCACTTCAGCTTCTAGTGGTGCTCCGGTTATTCCGAGGTCTTAGGTTGCACACTTTGCTTAGCTACTTTCTAGTGCACCTCATGCACGAGGTGCCTTTAGCGGTCAGTCTAGCTGACCAGGCCCGAGCCAGTCCCAGTAACCATGCCCACCGAGAGCTTGCTTTGAGTGTGGTGATACCTACCACATGGTTTGAGACTGCCGCAGGCTCAAGAGGGATGCACCTCCACCGATTACTCAGGCTCCACGGATTCAGTCAGGTCCACAGACTTCTCAGGTCATGATTGCTGCCCTAGTTGCCACTCCACTCGCACAACCAGCTAGGGGTGGGGGATGAGCGGGTAGAGGTCTCCCTAGAGGGGAGGCCAGGCCAGATTCTATAATTTTTCGGGTAGGACAGAGGCAGTTGTTTCAGACTCAGTCATTATAGGTATGGTTCTGGTTCGCCATAGAGATGCATCAGTCTTATTTGATTCAGGATCCACTTATTCATCGGTCATCTTACTTTGCTCTATATTTATCTCGTGTTTCCTTAAGATCTTCTGTTTATGTGTCCACGCCTATTGGAGATTCTATTGTTGTGGACTGCTGTGTGTATCAGTCGTGTTTAGTTGTTATTGGTGGTTTTGAGACCAGAGTTGATCTATTGTTACTTAGTATGGTAGACTTTGATGTAATTTTGGGCATGGACTAGTTGTCGCCCTATCACACTATTCTAGATTGTCACACCAAGACAGTGATGTTGGCTATGCCAAGTTTTCCACGATTAGAGTGGAGAGGTGCTTTAGATTATGTTCCTAGCAGGGTTATTGTTTAACTTAAAAATTGAGTAACAATTAAACTTATATTGTAGTTTTAAGAATATGTGATTTAAACCAGCACCAATTGATAAACAACGAATTAAATAGATAAATTGGACAATAAAATAAATCAAACCAGTCCGCAAACAATGCCTCGACCTCGATTCGAGATAGTCCCTAGGTTAGTTAATAATAACAGTGGAGGATGGAACAAACAATGATGAACAGTAAGTAAAACAAAGAAAGCAGCGTATATGTATATTCTTATCAGTGAATAATCCTTCCTTTTTTTACAAGTGAATGGGATCCCTCTTTATATAATAGAGGAATCCTAAATAAGGTACAACTTTAATAACGGAAGTAGATCCCATGGTTAGAACTAATAACTGCTTTGATTTGATCTGTTCCAGGATTTCCGCAGGGATCTTCGATCGGTTACTGATATCTCTCAATTCCATTATTATGCCTTACTCGAAGTCAATCATGTTTGATCTCGATTGTTGCCGGCCTTGATTTAATGAATACTTCGATCTCCAGGCATGATGTTCTATCTTCGAGCCCAAGCCCGATCTATTATGAGGTTACCTTCGAGGCAACTCCCCTACCAACGAAATCGGGTATGCCCGATTTCGACCGTATACAGATAGTCCACTCATTGTTTGGAGTGTAACGAGAAGAAACGAATTTGAGATTTTGATTTAATACCTCAATCAATTATGACATCAACATCGTGACATAGGTGAGAGAAGCGATTGAAGCGTCATGTTTGCGCAGTTCCCAAGTTCATTAATTAACGCAGTTGATGGTCGGCCACTAGTGCTTTCAAACCGTCAAAATGGATATTATAAATACACCACTTTCATAATCTTTTCAAACTTTACTTTCAAACTTCTTCTAATCTTCAAAAGCTCTTCTATTCTCTTCAAGTTCATCAACTTTGTTGGTTTTCATTTGCCAATCTCTTATTAAAACACAAATTCTGCCTTCTTCTTCCTTAAACCTCATATAGCAATGGAAAAAAACATCAAAGACCGTTCCTCAAGAAGAAAAGGCCTCCTCATCGCGGCCTACCGGTGACAAAACACCGGTGGAGCCACGTATCGAAGTGTGCATCCCCGGGCCATGTGAACTTACTTTCGACTTTAAAGTCGAAAAACCCTCTTCGGTTCTTGGCCAATGTGAGCACATCTCTAGATACATCTGTTCGATATCCGAAGGCGATCTCGAGCAGATGAAAAAGGACTGCCACTGGGAGAATAAAGAGGTGGTGATTCTTAATCCCTAGGAGGACATCACCACTCATGTGAAAGGGTTCTTAAGTGTGTATACTTACCCTTTCACACTGGGTTCCGTCGATCCTGTCATAGTCGACTTCTGCCGCCAATACCGGGTAACCCTAGCCACATCTACCCCTCTTTTTGGTGCATTGTCATTTTGCTCAGATTCTTCTCAAGCAAGATCGAGGGGATGTCTTTCACCCTCGATCATCTCATTAGGCTATACAACCCCGTCTTTATCGGGGTGGACTGATAAGGCTTCAACGTCGGGCCACGAAGGTGCTATTCTCAAGCATAGACGAGGACAAGGACCGAGGATGGATGTGTCGATTTGTCTAAGTCAGGACCTCTGACTTAATCCCCGCCGAGAAGATTCCATTCCCCGAAGAATGGAACATGAAACGTAAGTAGAACTTCACCGATAACGTTTGATTACTTGTTATGTTTCCTTTACCTCTTCTCATCTATATTCTTCTTTATGGTGCAGCTTCCCCCTAGTTTCCTGGTGCAGTCCCGGACCTTGCAGGTTGGGTTCAAAAACTAGTTTTAACCTCTTCGTATGCTGAGCGCTCGTGGCGCGATTTGGCCAAGAGTCGATGGGAGGCCAAAAATCATGGTAAGTTCCCCTGTCCGTGTTTGATGCTTTCCTATGAAATACTTCTTTTTAACTTGATTTATTCTCATATAGGTCTTGGAGATAATGTCATTATGAGGCCGCCTCCCCTCAGGGAAGAGGAGGTCCCGAAGCCGACCAAAGACTAGAAAAGGAGAAGGGCCTCGCCACCAGATACCCCAAAGCCCAAGAAAAGCAGGGATCGAAAGTCAAAGACTGATCTCGCCGTTCTTCCTGCCGATATAGTCCAAATGCTATGAGATGAAGATGAGGAGGGAGAAGATGTTGACTGCCTGCTGGTGGCCCGGAAGAGGGATGGCATCTAAGTTTTGAGAACTACTGAGCCGGTGATGGTCGAGGAGGTTCAGCCGCAGATCAAGGTGATCTCAGAGGAAGGTCCAAGCAAAGTTCCCGAGTCATCGGGTGTTGAGGATGTCTCCTATCGTGATGAGCAACCGGTGGGTGTGCCCGAAGGGTCTAGTTCTGAGGCCATTCAAAGAGAAGTGAATGCCCCAAGTGACTCGCTTGGGGCAATTAACATTGATGATTCACCGCCCAGCCCACATTCTCTGAGGGGCAGTTTCGGGATGCCCGGTTCATGAGGATCCCCGATGTGGTGACAGCCCCCGAAGGGGGATGATATATTTCGCGACTGCTTCACGGGGGTCGATGATGTTTCCGACCTGGACGCATCACTCATTTTGGATGAGGCTCAGCGGCTTCTGAACCAAGTGAGTTTTACTTGCTGTCGATGATGTTACCATGCTTGCGTTTGTTCTTATTTCTCTAAGTCTGATTTCCTTTCTTTCTGCACAGGCTACAGTGCTCCATCGAGAAGCTTACTCCAAATATCGGGCTGAGCTGGCCCGATGTGAGGTTGATCTCAAAAAGCTTATGGAGGAGAGGGATGCCCTCAAACTCCTCTGTGTGCAAAAAGAAGAGGAGATCATGAGTATTCGAGCCGAGCTGACAAGAGCTCATCAAGATCAGACCGAGCTTATTGAATGGGTAATGTAAATTGTTTGGAGCTTGTTATGTATTAACTTGATATTGGCAACTAACACTTTGATTCTACAGGTTCAGCAAAAGGCCTAATTGGTTGAGCAGCTTCGTGAGGAGGCCAAGATAAAAGAGGTAGAGACTTTGGGGTGGAAGCAGAACATGGATCGTCTCGCCTCGGAGAAAGATGCGGTTCGGGCCCAACTGTCTTCGGTTGAGCGTCAACTCCAAAGTGTGAAGGAGGAGAAATTGACCCGAGCCCAGAAGGTTGAAAAGATCGAGACCTGGTTGACTTCTGAGCTTGCAAGGGCCACATCCAAGGCAGAGGCGCTCGTGGCCTCCTACCGAGCCGATGCTGAAGCCGCTAATACTCGGGCAAAGGAAATTTCTGATGCTGCTGAGGTTAGATTGTCCCATGTTGCTGAGCATGCTAGGCGTCAGTCTTGGAGAGAGACTCTTGAGGAGGTACATGCTCGTGGCTTCGACCTCACAACCGATATCGAGAGTGCGAAGGTTTTGGAGGACAAGGCCGGAGCTTTGCTTTCCGATGATGAAGACTCTGTGAGTGGATCCGAGAATGGAGGAGATGAAGATGTAGCTCCCGAAGATGCGGCTCCCATGGCAGACTAGGCACTTAGGAAATAATTTGTGTAAGACACTGTGTAAGACCCTGTGTGGTCTTTGTAAATACTTTGCATATATGAAAGATTCCTTTTCTTTCCGTTTTGTCTCCGATTTCTGATTTATGATAAATTCTTGTTTGCCTTTGCCTTGTGAAAACTTTGTTGCAATCGAGTTGTTGTAGTCTCTATAATTGAGTGAGCAATAGCTCGAACTCAGAGTAGAAAAAACCCTTAAGTTTTTTAGTCAAGCGAGGGAAAGTCCCCCAGCTCAACAATATGTTCGGGATTTTCATTTCGGATGGCTTGATCGAAGCCATAATTGTACTATTTTTATAGTCGAGTTCGAGTAAGTTTCAAACTCACAGTAACAAACCCCTTAAGCTTTTATATCAAATAATGATAAATCCTCGAGCTATATTCAAGTCAGTTTTATTTGAGCTCGGAATGGTGGAACCCTTAGGTCCGAATTGAGTGAGAACAAAATCTCGAACTCTAAGTGTATTGACCCTTAGGATCTTTAGATTGGGCCTATATGGCCTCTAAAAGATGGCTATTTTTTCCCTTTTTTGTCTTAGAAGACTTAGTAAACAATTTCTTTATGCCTTAATACGTATTCTTTACCCATTGGGTTTTTGAGGGGTTGATGTCGATTGAAACCCCTTTGCTTTTTGTGCCTTAGCACGTTTGTGTTAAGAAAATGTGATACCTCTTAAGGTTTTTCTAGGGCTGATTTCATCGAAGCCCTTTTGATTACTTGCCGAGGGTAGCCTTTTTTAACCCGTTTTTCAAAGAGTTTGAAGGTCTATTTTTATTGCGTGATTCGAACGTCTCCAAGCCGCCTTAATTTGGCCGTAGCCTTTGGGTATGCCTCTTGGGCTTATTTCCCAATACTACTTAGAACTTGTTTGAAGTGTTAGTCCCCGAGAGTGATGTTCTTGGCCTATATATCGAGGGGTGCCTCTTTGAGGTCTTATGAATTTGGGTTTAGATTACTCGAATATGTCGATCGTCGACGGCAGTCCCCGATTGTACGAGGTATACTTGCACTTGTCCCTTGAGCCATTTCTCACAAAATCATAAGTATGGAGCTTGCATAGTAGAAAATTTTCTTTGAGACACAAGATGTTTGATATAGAAAGAATGTTTCTTTGTATAATTTATACATGCGTACATGTTTTGCCATCGGGGCTCGACTAATCTATATGGACACGGTTCATTCGACCGTTTGGCTCATTACAAAGTTTCTCTATCGAGACCCTTTGACACGAAGTATTCGAGGGTGATGACCCCCAGTATTCGAGGTTGATTGTAAAGAAGCCTTGGATACTATTTAATTGTCCTCAGGTAGCACATAATTGTTGCCTCGTTAAAAACCTCACCGGAAAAACCCACTTGGGATAAAAACCGATCTAAAGGAAAAAGAGTGCAATGTGTGCTTTATAACCTGAGGTCTCAATGTCTTCGATCGAACACCTGCAGTGAGTTAGTGTCGAATATATAAATGGAAAAGGGGATAAAGTCATACCTTAGCAATAATACCGTTTGAGAAGCGATATGTTCCAATTATTTGGTAGTTTTTCGCCGTCCATTGTACCGAGCTTATAAGATCCCTTTTCAACGATGTCAAGGACTTGGTAGGGTCCCTCCTTCTGACTGAGCTTCCATTCATTAGGATCTCGAGTGTTGATGGTGACTTTCCTCAGGACTAAATCCCCGACTCTGAAGTGGCGAAGGTTGGTTCTCTTATTGTAGTATCTTTCGATTCGTTGCTTTTGTTCAGCCATTCGAACAAGTACGGCTTCTCATTTTTCATCCAATAATTTGAGGCTAGTATTCATAGCCTCGTGATTTGATTATTCTATTGTATGTCGAAACCTGGCACTGGGTTCCCCGACTTCGACTGGAATCAAGGCTTCAGAGCCATATACTAAGGAGAACGGGGTTGCCCCTGTACTGGACTTTGATGTTTTTCTATATGCCCAAAGGACTTTGGGTAGAATTTCTCTCCATTTCCCCTTAGAGTTGTTCAACATTTTCTTTAGATTTTAAATGATAGTCTTGTTCGTCGATTTGCCTGTCCATTCCCACTAGGGTGATACGACGTTGATAATGTCCTTTTTTATTTTATGGTCTTCAGGGAATTTCGTCTCTTTGCTGCCGATAAATTATTTTCCATTGTCACACACTATTTCGGCGGGTATCCCAAATCGACATACGATGTGATCCCAGATGAAGTCTATAACCTCTTTCTCTCTCACTTTCTCGAATGCCTGCGCTTTAACCCATTTAGAGATATAGTGAGTCATAAATAAAATGAACTTATCTTTACTTGGGGCCGATGGCAGAGGGCTGACGATATCCATCCCCCATTTCATGAATGGCCATAGGGATATGACTGAATGAAGTTGTTCTCCGGGCTGATGGATTATCGGTGCAAACCTTTGACATTTATCACATTTTCAAACAAACTCCTTAGTGTCTTTTTCCATCCTATCCCAGTAGTATCCTTCTCTAATGATTTTGTGAATCAGTGATTCAGCGTCGGAGTGGTTCCCACAAGTGCCTTCGTGGACCTCTCGTAAAACATAATCAGTGTCTCCTGGTCCTAAGCATACTGCCAATGGTCCATCGAATGTTCTTTTGTATAATGTTCAATCTTCAGCCAATGTGAATCGAGCAGCTTTGGTCCGTAGGGCCCTCGACTCTTTAGGGTCCGATGGGAGCTTTCCGTTCTTCAAGTATTCAATATATTTATTCCTCCAATCCCGGGTTAAGGTTGTAGAGTTTATCTCGGCATGACCTTCCTCGATCACAGATCTCGAGAGTTGAATGACAGTCCCTGAGCTGATCTCATCTTCCTCGACCGATGACCCCAAATTTGCAAGTGCATCGGCTTCACTGTTTTATTCTCGAGGTACATGCTGCAAAGTCCATTCCTTGAAACGGTGCAAAGTTACTTGCAGTTTGTCCAAATACCTTTGCATTCTATCCTCTCGAACTTCAATGGTTTTGTTTACTTGGTTCACCACCAGTAAAGAGTCACACTTGGCTTGAATGACTTCTGCTCCCAAGCTTTTAGCTAGTTTGAGACCTACAATCATGGCCTCTTACTCGGTCTTATTGTTAGTCAACCTAGAAGTTTTGATACATTGCCTAATAGTGCTACCCGTGGGCGGCTTCAAAACGATGCCTAGCCCAGACCCCTTGACATTCGATGCACCGTCTGTGAAGAGGGTCCATACCCCCGATGATGTACCCGATTTTAACAAGAGTTCCTTTTCAACTTCGGGTACGAAGGTTGGCGTGAAATCGGCCACGAAGTCCACTAAAATTTGAGACTTGATGGCCGTCCACGGTTGATATTCGATATCGTACCCACTGAGTTCGACAACCCATTTTGCCAATCGGCCCGATAGTTCAGGCTTGTGCAAAATATTATGAAGTGGTTAAGTGGTTAATACGCATATAGGGTGACATTGAAATTATGGTCTTAACTTTCTAGAGGCGCCTATCAGTGTAAGTGCCAATTTCTCCAAGTGTGGATATCTAGTTTCTGCTTCTCCTAAGGTTCTGTCACGACCCAAACCGATGGGCCGCAATGGGCACCTGGTACCTTACTCAACCGAGTACCAACGCAATGTATCTTTCTTATTACATCATCATATACACGTGACATACGAGCCTAATAGGCCAACATCATAATTTCTAAACTCAAAACATAGTCCGACATGGCTGTACAATCTTTCACGTACGCGACATATGTCTACCAGCCTCTAAGGGTACATATATTATATAAAGGTTGGGATAGGGCCCCGCCATACTAATCGGTACATGTTCTAATCATACTGACCACATAAGAACCTCCGAAACAAATGGAGTGCACCAACATCTTTCGCTGAGCTGATCGCCTACTTGGAAGACTCTCGACCTATCTATCGAGACCTTCGGGCATGAAACACAGTGTCCCCAGGCAAAAGTGACGTCAGTACAAATAATGTACCGAGTATGTAAGGAATGCAATTCAGATAATAATAAACATGAGAGAAACATGGAGTAAAAGATTTGACATGTACGTCTGCATAGCTCTGTGAATCATTTCATTTTTATAATGTCATGCATATGCATATAAATATCATACAATGCATTGGTATATGCATTCATAACATCATCAATCCTCTGAGGGCATCCCATCATATCATTTCGGCCACTGTGGGCAAATCATCAACATATACTAGCTGATCAGGTGGTGGTGCGCATATAACACCATAACCTTTCCCATATCCCATATACATATATATACATATATATATATATATATATATATATATATACGCGTATATAACGCCATCTGGTCATGGGTCAATGTGCATGTATAAATGCATGAAATGCATATGAAATACGTTAATAAAATCTCTCAGTACGTCATAAGACCATTATTCCTCTGATTAATATTATGAAATAAACTTTACCAACTTACGTATTTTTGAAACCCATGAACAGATGATAAAATAATATGACACATGGGGAATCAAGAACATAAGCATCTCTAGTATTTCTATGAATAGAGTCATTTATGGAAGTTGTGCATTTGCTTGTTTTGTTCGTGTCGTATAGATCATGCCAAAAAGAAAGAAGGGATAGCCTTAACATACCCGGAGTAGGGAAAAAATCCGTATGATATTCTTGGAAAAGGTTGCATCGTACTCCTTTGTAGTATCTTTGTAGGAACTTGTAGGAATTGGTTGTAGTGGTTGAGAATGAACTGTTGTTTGAATTGTTTTGTTTCAAGATTAACGTTTGTTGAAGCCAAAATAATCATTGGAAGTGTTGGTGTTTTGATTCAAGCATAATCTTCTTGATTTTTGATAAGTCTTTTACTAAGTGGGGGTGGGCCCCATGTGTGTCTTCGTTGGCCAAAGCATTTTCCATGTTTTGCCACATTTCATGTGAATTAAAGAGTCATATTCATATAAAGTCCTTGGGCTGCCACATTAATGGGGTTCAACTTTATCCAAAATATTGATTAATTAACCACTAATCTCTTGATTAACTTGATAACCTCCCACTATCTAATAATTATCCGATTATCCATTTAATTAAGAATTATCTCAAATTACTTATAATAATACTCACTTTAAACACACCTTATACACCTTACTATCGTGGCCATGTGGTACCTTGCATGGTACTAGTCCATAAATACCGGGTATTTTAGCTCGGGCCGTATTTTATCCGAAAATTATCAAACTTCGACGGAACTCATTTTTCTTGATTAGCTTACCCTCTCACCTTTGCGAATTAACTTATCACTTGTTTGAAATAGCATAATACTTATAATCTCAAAATAATTCTCATTCCCGAACTTCCATAGATTAACTTACGACAAAACCTTAACGTACGAAAATATAGGATGTAATATCTCATTTTCGAGCTTTCATCAATTTACTTATGGCGTACTTTTACGTACGAAAATATGGGGTGTAACATCATTCCCCCCTTTGGAACATTCACCCTCGAATGTTGACTAATGCACTTATCATTCTCATAACCCATAGCTCTTGAAAATACTTTAATACTCTTCTTGCCATTTAGGCAACTATTCTTTGAATAAATCCAAAGGCCAGGGCATTCCCCCCTTTTGGCCTCTTTCTCACACTACGGTTTGTGGTCGGAATTCTTCTAATCTCGTAACTCTTGCTACCTTCTGTCATGCAGCCTGCACGACCTTTTCCTTGTATGTGCGCCTATGCGACTCTTCTCTCCTTTTTTGCTTCGTCTTTTAACCAATCTCTAGGCCTCACTTTGTAAACATATACAGAGCTTGATAAGATGTCTCTCTGGGCATCTATAGGTATACTGAAGTTCTTTGCTCGGTACTTTGTTGAACTTACGAATATTGTTATACCTTACTACATGGTCCCGGTTATCCACCCGTGTGACTTTACTACATATAGGTAGGTCATACTATAGCATAACTCTTGCCTTGGTTTTATTACTATCGATGTCTGCTATCCAATTCGAAGTTACTATCTCGCTTCTTATCATAGATGTATAAATCCAAGTCCTTCAATGCTTCCTTATTATTGTTTATCTAAAGGGTGGAATCCTTATCCCCTCTCATACGTTGGAACTTTATCCATCTATTGTTGATTTACCTCAATGTTGATCTACAATCTACCACTGGTAACTTGAAATCTCTTACGTAATCACTAGGGCTCACGTTGCATCGTGGAACATTCGAAGTGATTTTCCTGATCCACTTAGCGGCAATACTGTACTTCAATAACCGTACTTTATAGTATCCCAATGTGACTCACTTACGTGGGTATTTTAATCTTGTACAATTCGTGAAATCCCTTCAAATCATCACTCAATCGAAGGTCCAAACGTCATCCTTCATTTATCACAAGTATACTCTCATTTTACTACCAGGGCAACATTCCATCTCTTTTAATTGATAATAGTCGTAGACTTCTTTGAGTTCATTCATGATGAACTTTCTATAACTTAGAGAAACCATCAACTCTTTTGTCTTCATGGGCTTAATCCTGATAACTTATCCATTCTCGTAACCTTCTCACTTGCCTTTCCTTATTCTCACTCATGTCTTTCCAAAAACTTATCGCTCTACCATACTTTAGCCTGCGACCTACATATATTCATTTATACTACTCACAACCTTCCTTCAGCTTGCTTGTACCATAGATTCCCTTGCGTTATTGTGGTACATCAAACGAGACATCACATCATTTCTAACTCTTCTTTCATGACCTCCCTTTCACATAGGTATAATTCATATCCGCAACTTAAAGCTCTATTATAATACTTGCACCTCTGGTGCACACATAATCCGGTGGGAGCTTCATACTGACTTCTTATAAGGCTGGTACTTTTCTGACTGGCTTTATCGTAGAGCCGTTATAGAATATGGCTAATGTACTATCTCTCTTGTATTTAAGAGTGATCCTGTAATGTTCTCAATCATGAGGTCTAAAATTTTCTTGGTCCAATAACAGACTCCTGATTTACTGAGTTGATGTAACTCTTTAGTTTCCTCTTCCTTCTGATCAGCCTTCATGTAGGCTTAAAATATCTTCCGATATGCGGCTCCTGGGATTAGTTATTACTTTAGGCTTTCATGGGCGCTATGGACTATCCATGACACAATCTTCTAACAATTCAATCCTTTATCTATGCCCTGGGATCAATCCTTTCTTTTACTTATACCGGAGTCTTCTACGGCTGTATGATTGTCACATATATGCTGCATGAATAATACTCTGAAATCTTACATACATTCATAACATAACTCACTCTGGATCGCTGATCGAATAATTCCTTTCGTTCCCTCTCCACTTTCTTTAAATGTAAGCAATAACTTTTCCTGGTCGTTTTACCACTTATTGCATGTATACTTGGCTTATCTTAGTTCCCACATAGGCCGGAATTTTCATGCAACTCACATGATCCCGAATATTACTTTTGCTTTTACTTCTCGTTCATTAGCCATGGTAGGTGCCACTTTATTTTGGAGTGCATACAATATTGTAGTGAGACTGTTGTTACACGACCATTTCCTCTTTAGGTCACTGTATTTAGGTTGAAGCCTTCCTCCTTATTTCGTCAGCTAGTCTTTCGTTGTACTACCTAGGGAGGTCCTTCTGACTCTTGTAAAGCTACGAGCTTATTACACTGAATATTCGACAGAATTTTTGATGTCCTTCCTCTCCTATAATTATCCGTAGTTACTTATTTCCACGCCCTTGTGCTTGTAGGGTTGCTCCTGAACTGATATTTTGACTGTCTTCCCAGTGAGACTATCTTTTATATCCATAACATTCATACAGAACTTTTAACTACCCCAACTCTTATCTGAATATTTCTCAAGGGTCACGATGTCGTATTTGTGAGACTGAATTCCTCATGTTGGGGTTCACTATGTACGTCTTACACAATCTCTTGATTTATCTGTATCCTCTTGTCTAGCCATAACTAGGCTCTTCCTTGATCAACTACTAACTACTTGTTGGCCCATTATCATATCAATATTCCACGTAATAGTTCTTGGGTTATTTCCTTTGCATTAACTTATGTCTCGCACTGGCTCCTTATTTATCTCGGGCAGGGACCCTTACTTCCTCTCCTTGACGTCGTGTTTGCATAATGTTCTGGACTCGTAGCATATCTATAGGATTTGAATAAGTGCAATCTTATCCCTTTCTCATTCTTATCACATTCTTCTTTTATCATTCCATAATTACTAGAACCACTTAATTTTGACTTAATGCCACATCACTCCATATCCCCCCTTTAGGGGAGTACTAACATTTAGTGCTACGATAATATACGTATAAATATTTTACCTCTTCATCTTTGGCATCCTTTCACATTATCGATGACCCTTACTCGCCTTGCGGTAATCGTTCTGTACCAAGGATAACAAATTCCCTTACTCGCGAGGTTGATAGTTAGTGTAACTGGCACATAGAGTCTCTTAAGATTAACTTTGCTCGCATTGCTTGCTTTAGGGAAGTGTCTTCTTCAATGACCATTCTCTGAATTTCTGATGAATCTTCTTCTGTTGTCCATTCTATCATCGCCGGAACACAATCTGAAATTCTCATGATGCTGACCATTATCAAATCACTCAATCCCTAATTCATGTCTGGTTTATCTTGTTCACCAATCCATACTGATTTCTATTATTCTGGGTCTAAAATTTCCTTCTGGTGATCACGTTAGAGTCACGAACTTATTTCCCGAATTGAGGATATGACTTTATGACCTATATTCTTTTGTTGCCTCAAGGCCTGTCACCTCTCGTCTTTTCCTTCCCTTTTCTATAGACTCTGTAATCCTGTCATTGTTTTTCTACCGTTTTCATACATGTATCACATCTTGCTCATAATGCTTCATTGACTCTGTTCTTATTTCCCTGCTAACATTTATGTCTATAACTTTATTCTGAAAACTCGAACAAGACATTCTTTTGCTCCATCTACTGGCTCTTCGGGTTGCCTAACATTCTTTCTCCACTAGGGACGGGAGCTACACTAAGGTAATATTTATCTCTTCAAGGCTTCCAGTGCCTATCTTTGTAGTACTCATATCTAGCTGTACTATTTTAGAGTGCACCATCTAGGTGTCTCACAAGGAGAACTATTAGCATATTTGTAATATCCTTCAGAAAGGTCAACTAATGCAAACAATTCCTCCACCATTTTGGGTTACTCTAACCCCAGTCGGATCCTAATATCATGTCCCTTTCTTAAACTACACATGTTAGCCCCCAATAGGGTATAACTGAGATAGGTGTGTCTAATTCTACAGATATATGGTACTGTTAAAGGTATGCCACAATGCTTATATTTTTCTACCGAAGTTGAAAATACCGATAATCTTCATTAACCGGGTACCTCGTATGCTTCTCATCTTGTTCCTTTTACTGGTTAAAGCTTGTATCTATCTTCTGAATCTCTCATTGCCCTTTACCATAGAGGTGGATAGATATTCTTGCCTTAAGGCTCCTTATCAAGAAGCTTACACGTAAGGTACACACATGTTCTGCTGAAGACCTCACTTTTATCCATCATAGGAATGATGCAAACCCGAGTTCCTCTAACTCAATTTATCCACATTCAATCTCTTACCAACTGGAGGTATCGTCTTATTATGGATAAAATAGAAGCTAGGAGTTTGAATTCTTATAAATTAGCTCTACCACACGATCTATAGTAAAAAGAAAGAGTGACAGTCCTAAATGCCCTGTAGTCTCCTGCTTATAAGTGTGGTGCACGACACACCCATAAACAAGACTCTACTAGACACGACTTGTAGACTGCCTAGGACAGAACTGCTCTGATACCACTTTTGTCAAGACCCAAACCGATGGGCCGCGACGGGCACCCGGTACCTTACTCAACCGAGTACCAACGTAACGTATCTTTCTTATTACATCATCATATGCACGTAGCATACGGGCCTAATAGGCAAGCATCATCATTTATAAACTCAAAACATAGTTCGACAAGGCCGTACAATCTCTCACGTACGTGACATATGTCTACAAGCGTCTAATAGTACCTAAATGTCATAAAGGTCGGGACAGGTGCCCGCCATACTAATTAATACATGTTCTAATCATACTGACCACATAAGCAACTTCGAAACAAATTGAGTGCACCAACAACTTTCGCTGAGCTGATCGCCTACTTGGAGGACTCTTGACCTGTCTATCGAGACCTGCGGGCATGAAACACAGTGTCCCCAGGCAAAAGGGACGTCAATACAAATAATGCACTGAGTATGTAAGGAATGAAATTCAGTAAATAATAGACATGAGAGAAACATGGAGTAAAAGACTCGACATGTACGTCTGCATAGCTCTGTGAATCATTTCATTATTATAATGTCATGCATATGAATATAAATGCCATACCATGCATTGGTATATGCCTTCATAACATCATCAAGCCTCTGAGGGCATCCCATCATATAATTTCGGCCACTGTGGACAAATCATCAACGTATACCAGCTGATCAGGTGGTGGTGCGTATATAACGCTATAACCTTTCCCATATCCCACATACATATATATACATATATATATATATATACGCGTATATAACGCCATCTGGTCATGGGTCAATGTGCATGTATAAATGCATGAAATGCATATGAAATACGTTAATAAAATCTCTCGGTACGTCATAAGACCATTATTCCTCTGATTAATATTATGAAATAAACTTTACCAACTTACGTAATTTTGAAACCCATGAACAGATGATAAAATAATATGACACATGGGGAATCAAGAACATAAGCATCTCTAGTATTTCTATGAATAGAGTCATTTATGGAAATTGTGCATTTGCTCGTTTCGTTCGTGTCGTATTGATCATGCCAAAAAGAAAGAAGGGATAGACATAACATACCTGGTGTAGGGAAAAAGTCCGTATGATGTTCTTGGAAAAGGTTGCACCGTACTCCTTTAGAACCGTAAAATTTCACATTGCTACTGTGCAAAGAAATCTCGTTGGTTGAAGAAATCACGTTGTAGTGTCTTTGTAGGAATTGATTGTAGTGGTTGAGAATGAAATGTTGTTTGAATTGTTTTGTTTCAAGATTAACGTCCGTTGAAGCCAAAATAATCATTGGAAGTGGTGGTGTTTTGATTCAAGCATAATCTTCTTGATTTTTGATAAGTCTTTTACTAAGTGGGGGTGGCCCCCACTTGTGGCTTAGTTGGCCTAAGCATTTTATCATGTTTTGCCACATTTCATGTGAATTCAAGAGTCATATTCATATAAAGTCCTTGGGCTGCCACGTTAATGGGGTTCAACTTTATCCAAAATAATGATTAATTAACCAATAATCTCTTGATTAACTTGATAATCTCCCACTATCCAATAATTACCCGATTATCCTCATAATTAAGAATTATCTCAAATTACTTATAATAATACTCACTTTAAACACACCTTATACACCTTACTATCGTGGCCATGTGGTACCTTGTATGGTACTAGTCCATAAATACCGGGTATTTTAGCTCGGGCTGTATTTTATCCCAAAATTTCCAAACTTCGACGGAACTCATTTTCTTTGATTAGCTTACCCTCTCACCTTCGCGAATTAACTTATCACTTGTTTGAAATAGCATAATTCTTATAATCTCAAAATAATTCTCATTCCCGAACTTCCATAGATTAACTTACGACAAAACCTTAACGTACGAAAATATAGGATGTAATATCTCATTTTCGAGCTTTCATCAATTTACTTATGGCGTACTTTTACGTACGAAAATATGGGGTGTAACATCATTCCCCCTTGGAACATTCGTCCTCGAATGTTGACTGTTGCACTTATCATTCTCATAACCCATAGCTCTTGCGAATACTTTAATACTCTTCTTGCCATTTAGGCAACTATTCTTTGAATAAATCCAAAGGCCAGGGCATTCCCCCCTTTAGGCCTCTTTCTCACACCACGGTTTGTGGTCGGAATTCTTCCAATCTCGTAACTCTTGCTACCTTCTGTCATGCAGCCTGTACGACCTTTTCCTTGTATGTGCGCCTATGCGACTCTTCTCTCCTTTTTTTCTCCTGCTTTTAATCAATCTCTAGGCCTCACTTTGTAAACATATACAGAGCTTGATAAGATGTCTCTCTGGTCATCTATAGGTATACTGAAGTTCTTTGATCGGTACTTTGTCGAACTTACGAATATTGTTATACCTTACTTCATGGTCCCGGTTATCCACCCGTGTGACTTTACTGCATCTAGGTAGGTCATACTATACCATAACTCTTACCTTGGTTTTATTACTATCGAGGTCTCCTATCCAATTCCAAGTTACTATCTCGCTTCTTATCATAGATGTATAAATCCAAGTCCTTCAATGTTTCCTTATTATTGTTCATCTAAAGGGTGGAATCCTTATCACCTCTCATACGTTGAATCTTTATCCATCTATTGTTGATTTACCTCAATGTTGATCTATAATCTACCAATGGTAGCTTGAAATCTCTTACGTAATCACTAGGGCTCACGTTGCATCGTGGAACATTCGAAGTGATTTTCGTGATCCACTTAGCGGCAATATTGTACTTCAATAACCGTACTTTATAGTATCCCAATGTGACTCACTTACGTGGGTATTTTAATCTTGTACAATTCGTGAAATCCCTTCAAATCATCACTCAATCGAAGGTCCAAACGTCATCCTTCATTTATCACAAGTATACTCTCATTTTACTACCAGGGCAACATTATATCTCTTTTAAATGCTATTAGTCTTAGACTCCTTTGAGTTCATTCATGCTGAACTTTCAATAACTTAGAGAAACCATCAGCTCTTTTGTCTTCATGGGCTTAATCTCGCTAACTTATCCATTCTTGTAACCTTCTCACTTGCCATTCCTTATTCTCACTCATGTCTTTCCAAAACCTTATTGCTCTACCATACTTTAGCTTGCGACCTACACATATTTATTTATACTACTCACAACCTTCCTTCAACTTGCTTGTACCATAGATTCCCTTGCGTTATTCTAGAACATCAAATGAGACATCACATCATTTCTAACTCTTCTTTCATGACCTCCCTTTCACATAGGTATAATTCATATCCGCAACTTAAAGCTCTATTATAATACTTGCACCTCTGGTGCACACATAATCCGGTGGGAGCTTCATACTGACTTCTTATAAGGCTGGTACTATTCTGACTGGCTTTATCGTAGAGCCGTTATAGAATATGGCTAATGTACTATCTCTCTTGTATTTAAGAGTGATCCTGCAATGTTCTCAATCATGAGGTCTAAAATTTTCCTAGTCCAATAATCAGACTCCAGATTTACTGAATTGATGTAACTCTTTAATTTCCTCTTCCTTCTGATCAGCCTTCATATAGGCTTAAACTATCTTTCGATATGCGGCTCCTGGGATTAGTTATTACTTTAGGCTTTCATGGGCGCTATGGACTATCCATGACACAATCTTCTAACAATTCAATCCTTTGTCTATGCCCTGGGCTCAATTCATTATTTTACTTATACCGGAGTCTTCTACGGCTGTATGATTGTCACATATATGCTGCATGGATAATAATCTAAAATTTTACGTGCATTCATAATGTAACTCACTCTGGATAACTGATTGAATAATTCCTTTCGTTCCTTCTCCACTTTCTTTAAATGTAAGCAATTACTTTTCCTGATCGTTTTGCCACTTATTGCATGTATACTTGGCTTATCATAGTTCCCACACAGGCCGGAATTTTTCGTGCAACTCACATGATCCTGAATATTACTTTTGCTTTTACTTCTCGTTCATTAGCCATGGTAGGTGCCACTTTCTTTTGGAGTGCATATAATTTTGTAGTGAGACTGTTGTTACACGACCATTTCCTCTTTAGGTCACTGTATTTAGGTTGAAGCCTTCTTCCTTATTTCCGCAGCTAGTCTTTCATTGTACTACCTAGGGAGGACCCTTTGACTCTTGTAAAGCTACGAGCTTATTACACTTAATACTCGACAGAATTATTGATGTCCTTCCTCGCCTATAATTATCCGTAGTTACTTATTTCCATGCCCTTGTGCTTGTAGGGTTGCTCCTGAACTGATATTTTGACTGTCTTCCCAGTGAGACTATCTTTTATTTCCATAACATTCATATGAAACTTTTAACTACCCCAACTCTTATCTGAATATATCTCAAGGGTCACGATGTCGTATCTGTGAGACTGAATTCCTCATGTTGGGGTTCACTATGTACGTCTTACACAATCTCTTGATTTATTTGTATCCTCTTGTCTAGCCATAACTTGAATCTTCCTGTATCAACTACTAACTACTCATTGACCCATCCTCATATCAATATTCCGCGTAATCTTTCTTGGGTTATTTCCTTTGCATTAACTTACGTCTCGCACTGGCTCCTTATTTATCAACAACATCTCGGGCAGGGACCCTTACTTCCTCTCCTTGATGTCATGTTTGCATAATGTTCTGGAATCGTAGCATTTCTGTATGATTTGAATAAGTGCAATCTTATCCCTTTCTCATTCTTATCACATTCTTCCTTTATCATTCCATAATTACTAGAACCATTTAATTTTGACTTAATGCCACATCACTCCATATCCCTCCCTTTAGGGGAGTACTAACATTTAGTGCTACAATAATATACGTATAAATGTTTTACCTCTTCATCTTTGGCATACTTTCACATTATCGTTGACCCTTACTCGCCTTGCGGTAATCGTTCTGTACCAAGGATAACAAATTCCCTTACTCGCGAGGTTGATAGTTAGTGTAACTGGCACATAGAGTCTCTTAAAATTAACTTTGCTCGCATTGCTTGCTTTAGGGAAGTGTCTTCTTCAATGACCATTCTCTGAATTTCTGATGAATCTTCTTCTGTTGTCCATTCTATCATTGCCGGAACGCAATCTGAAATTCTCATGATGCTGACCATTATCAAATCACTCAATCCCTAATTCATGTCTAGTTTATCTTGTTCACCAATCCATACTGATTTCTATTATTCTGGGTCTAACATTTCCTTCTGGTGATCACGTTAGAGTCACGAACTTATTTCCCAAATTGAGGATATGAATTTATGACCTATATTCTTTTGTTGCCTCAAGGCCTGTCACCTCTCGTCTTTTCCTTCCCTTTTCTATAGACTCTGTAATCCTGTCATTTTTTTTTCTACAATTGTCATCCATGTATCACATCTTACTCATAATGCTTCATTAACTCTGTTCTTATTTTCCTGCTAATATTTATGTCTATCACTTTATTCTGAAAACTCGAACAAGACATTATTTTGCTTTTAGCTCCCCTTGCTCCATCTACTGGCTCTTCGGGTTGCCTAACATTCTTTCTCCACTAGGGACGGGAGCTACACTAAGGTAAGATTTATACCTTCAAGGCTTCCAGTGCCTATCTTTGTAGTACTCATATCTAGCTGTACTATTTTAGAGTGCACCATCTGGGTGTCTCACAAGGAGATCTATTAGCATATTTGTAATATCCTTCAGAAAGGTCAATTAATGCAAACAATTCCTCCACCATTTTGGGTTACTCTAACCCCAGTCGGATCCTAATATCCTATCCCTTTCTTAAACTACACATGTTAGCCCCCAATAGGGTATAAGCGAGATGGGTGTGTCTAATTCTACATACACCTGTTACTGTTAAAGGTATGCCACAATGCTTATATTTTTCTACCAGAGTTGAAAATACCGATAATTTTCATTAACCAGGTACCTCGTATGCTTCTCATCTTGCTCCTTTTACTGGTTAAAGCTTGTATCTATCTTCTGAATCTCTCATTGCCCTTTACCATAGAGGTGGATAGATATTCTTGCCTTAAGGCTCCTTATCAAGAAGCTTACACGTAAGGTACACACATGTTCTGCTGAAGACCTCACTTTTATCCATCATAGGAATGATGCAAACCCGAGTTCCTCTAACTCAATTTATCCACATTCAATCTCTTACCAACTGGAGGTATCGTCTTATTATGGATAAAATAGAAGCTAGGAGTTTGAATTCTTATAAATTAGCTCTACCACACGATCTATAGTAAAAAGAAAGAGTGACAGTACTAAATGCCCTATAGTCTCCTGCTTATAAGTGTGGTGCACGACACACCCATAAACAAGGCTCTACTAGACACGACTTGTAGACTCCCTAGGACAGAACTGCTCTGATACCACTTTTGTCATGACCCAAACTGATGGGCCGCGATGGGCACCCGATACCTTACTCAACCGAGTACCAACGTAACGTATCTTTCTTATTACATCATCATATGCACGTGGCATATGGGCCTAATAGGCAAACATTATCATTTATAAACTCAAAACATAGTTCGACAAGGCCGTACAATCTTTCAGGTACGCGACATATGTCTACAAGCCTCTAAGAGTACCTAAATGTCATAAAGGCCGGGACAGGGCCCCGGCATACTAATCAGTACATGTTCTAATCATACTGACCACATAAGCAACTCTAGAACAAATAGAGTGCACCAACATCTTTCGCTGAGCTGATCACTTACTTGGAGGACTCTCGACCTGTCTATCGAAACCTGCAGGCATGAAACACAGTGTCCCCAGGCAAAAAGGACGTCAGTACAAATAATTTACCGAGTATGTAAGGAATAAAATTCTGTAAATAATAGACATGAGAGAAACATGGAGTAAAAGACTCGACATGTACGTCTGCATAGCTCTTTGAATCATTTCATTATTATAATGTCATGCATATACGTATAAATGTCATACCATGCATTGGTATATGCCTTCATAACATCATCAAGCCTCTGAGGGCATCCCATCATATCATTTCAGCCATTGTGGGCAAATCATCAACGTATACTAGCTGATCAGGTGGTGGTGCGTATATAACACCATAACCTTTCCCATATCCCATATACATATATATACATATAAATATACGCGTATATAACGCCATCTTTCATGGGTCAATGTGCATGTATAAATGCATGAAATGCATATAAAATACGTTAATAAAATCTCTCGGTACGTCATAAGACCATTATTCCTCTAATTAATATCATGAAATAAACTTTACCAACTTACGTATTTTTGAAACCCATGAACAGATGATAAAATAATATGACACATGGGGAATCAAGAACATAAGCATCTCTAGTATTTCTATGAATAGAGTCATTTATGGAAGTTGTGCATTTGCTCGTTTCGTTCGTGTCGTATAGATCATGCCAAAAAGAAAGAAGGGATAGACATAACATACCTGGTGTAGGGAAAAAATCCGTATGATGTTCTTGGAAAAGGTTGCACCGTACTCCTTTAGAACCGTAAAATTTCACATTGCTACTGTGCAAAGAAATCTCGTTGGTTGAAGAAATCACGTTGTAGTGTCTTTGTAGGAATTGATTGTAGTGGTTGAGAATGAAATGTTGTTTGAATTGTTTTGTTTCAAGATTAACGTCCGTTGAAGCCAAAATAATCGTTGGAAGTGTTGGTGTTTTGATTCAAGCATAATCTTCTTGATTTTTGATAAGTCTTTTACTAAGTGGGGGTGGGCCCCACTTGTGGCTTAGTTGGCCTAAGCATTTTATCATGTTTTGCCACATTTCATGTGAATTCAAGAGTCATATTCATATAAAGTCCTTGGGCTGCCACGTTAATGGGGTTCAACTTTATCCAAAATGATGATTAATTAACCAATAATCTCTTGATTAACTTGATAATCTCCCACTATCCAATAATTACCCGATTATTCACATAATTAAGAGTTATCTCAAATTACTTATAATAATACTCACTTTAAACACACCTTATACACCTTACTATCGTGGCCATGTGGTACCTTGTATGGTACTAGTCCATAAATACCGGGTATTTTAGCTCGGGCTGTATTTTATCCCAAAATTTCCAAACTTCAACAAAACTCATTTTCTTTATTAGCTTACCCTCTCACCTTCGCAAATTAACTTATCACTTGTTTGAAATAAAATAATGCTTATGATCTCAAAATAATTCTCATTCCCGAACTTACGTAGATTAACTTACGACGAAACCTTAACGTACGAAAATGCGGGATGTAATATCTCATTTCCGAGCTTTCATCAATTTACTTATGTCGTACTTTTCGGTACGAAAACATGGGGTGCAACAGGTTCGACTTACATAATAAATGGGAAATTGCGTACCTTGCTCTTCTCGAACTAGGACACCATTTACAGTGATTTCCGATACTTCCAAGTACAAGTAAAGTTTCTCATCTGCCTTTGGAGTGTGAAGCAGTGGTGGGCTCGATAGGTATCGCTTCAATTCCTTTAATTCCTGTTGGCATTCCGGGGTCAAGGAGAAATCGTTCTTCTTTTTGAGTAGAGAGAAACATTTGTGGCTTTGATCCGACGACCTCGAAATGAATCGGCCTAAGGCAGCTATCCGTCCAGTTAACCTCTGCATGACTTTTACATTGTCCACGATGGTGATGTCTTCGATGGCCTTGATTTTATCGGGGTTGATCTCGATCCCCCGATTCGATACCATGAAGCCAAGGAACTTGCCCGAACCGATCCCGAAAGCACATTTCTCGGGGTTGAGCTTCATGTTGTATTTCCTCAAAATCTCGAACGTTTCCTGCAAATGAGCCAAATGGTCCTCTGTGCGCAGGGACTTAACTAGCATGTCATCAATATAAACTTCCATTGATTTACTATTTGTTCTTCGAACATTTTATTTACTAGGCGTTGGGAAGTAGCTCCAGCATTTTTTAGCGCGAAGGGCATTACATTATAACAATATGTTCCGTACTTGGTGATAAATGAAGTCTTTTCTCGGTCCTTTTGGATTTGATTGTACCTGGAATAGGCATCGAGAAAAGTAAGGATCTCGTGGCCAGCCATGGCATCGATCATGTGATCGATGTTAGGCAGTGAAAAAGAATCTTTGGGGCACGCCTTGTTTAAATCCTTATAATCTACACACATTCTAAGTTTGTCCCCTTTTTTAGGGACTACAACTATATTGGCTAACCATTTGGGATATTTCACCTCCCGAATGGGCCCTATTTTGAGAAGTTTAGTTATCTCATACTTTTTGAATGCGTACTTTACCTCAGACTGGGGTCTTCTCTTTTGCTTCACCGGTTTGAACCTAGGGTCCAGGCTTAGCCGATGCGTCATTATTTCCAGTGGGATCCCTGTCATATCTAAATGGGACCAAGCAAAACAATCTATGTTATCAATAAGAAATTGAATAAGCTTTTTCCTGAGTTCGGGGGTTAATCCCGTTCCTAGGTATACCTTTCGCTCGGGCAAGTACTCGATCAATATAACCTGTTCCAGCTCTTCGACCGTTGATTTGGTGGTGTCAGAATCTTCGGGAACAATAAAAATCCGAGGGGTAAAAAAATCCTCCTCTTCTTCTTCTTCTTCTATCTCCTGCTTCCCTGATTCAGTCGAGGCTGGTGGCTGTGATTGCTATTTGACTTCCTGTTTACTTTTGATGCTCGACCTTTTTGAGGTTGATAGTGTCGATATCGGTGTTATCTCATCGACCACAAACATTTCCTTTGCAGCATGCTACTCCCCGTATACTATTTTTACACAGTATGACGTCGGGAATTTCATAATTTGGTGGAAATTTGAAGGGACTGACCTCATAGTATGGATCCAAGGCCTTCTGAGAAGGGTATTGTACCTCATGTCGCCCTCGATTACGTGGAACTTGGTATCTTGAATGGTTCCAGCCACGTTCACCGGTAGAATAATTTCCCCTTTAGTTGTTTCACTAGCCATATTAAAGCCGTTTAAGACCCGAGTTGCGGGTACGATTTGATTTTGTAGGCCGAGTTGCTCCACGACCCTCGATCGGATGATATTCGCCGAGCTACCTGAATCCACTAAAATACGCTTAACTTGAACTTTATTTAATAAGATAGAAATTACCAGAGCGTCATTTTGGGGTTGAGAAATGCCTTCTATTTCTTCGTTGTTGAATGATAAAGTGCCTTCGGGCACATAATCTCGGGTTTTTTCCCCCCTAGTGATCGATACCTTAGTGCGTTTGAAAATGGGTCCCTGTGGAATATCGACCCCACCGACGATCATATGAATGACATGTTGGGGTTCCTCCTGGTTATTTTTCCTGTTGGCGTCCCTTTCTATGGAATGATTCTTGGCTCGATCGCTGAGGAACTCTCGAAAGTGGCCCACATTGAATAGACGGGCTACCTCCTCCCTTAATTGCCTGCAATCTTCGGTCTTTTGACTATACGTGCCATGATAATTGCACAACAAATTTGGGTTTCTTTGGGAAGGATCAGTTTGTATGGGTCTGGGCCACCTAGTAACTCTGATCCTTCCGATTGCCGATACAATAACTGATGCATCGATGCTAAAGTTATATTCCGATAACTGAGGTGCCCATGTGGGATCAGCATACTTGTCAAAACCACTTTTGCTCATAAGTCCCCAAGAATTCTGTCCTCGATCACTTCTTCGATAATTCTGGGCGGAATTGCGTCCTGAACCATTGTTCTTTCGATCTGCGGTATATGGTTGATATCGGTCTCTGTTTGACCTTGGCTCCCTGTCGACGTCCCTCTAGTTTTTAACTACCGACCTGTTTGGATGTACTAAACCAAAAGGGGCTCCTAATTGGTCATCCTCGAGCCGCACTTGGAGGAAACGACTTTTGTACAAACTTCTTCGAATCCATCCCTTTCGAGATTGGCGGTGCCCCTGATATCTGATCAACTCGAGAGTTGTATGTCTCCATTTTTTTATCGTTGACTTAGATTCTCTTCTCCCCTGATTCAATTCTTTTAGTGAACTCCTTGAGCATTTTCATTACCGCAGGATCAGTCCCCGATTCGTTACCATTCGACCTTTCCGGTACTGGCTCGGTACAACGAGTAGTTTCTGGCTTGACCCTATTCGGAGCTCTATGTTGATTTTGTAACTGAGAAATAGCGGCTTGCTGAGCCTGAAGCATCTCGAATATCACTTGGAGAATGACTCCTTCGTTTCCTTTGCCCTGTGTTCCTTAGACACTAGATCGGCCTTCTCTGCGTACACTCCCATCGAGATTTGTGCCTAGGTCCGTGTTTAGAGCAACGTGTGAACTGACATCGACTGGGCTGGCAACCGGTGCTCCCCCAAGATTAGCCTATTGCACCTCAACTCCTGGAGCAATCATATTTTTGTTTTCACCGTGGAATTCGAGGACATTGTCACCGTATGTGGATGCGTTTTGTGAGTTTGACATATTTTAACCTAAAAGCAAAGATACTTGACAAGAACAAGCGAAAAATAGTGTGTTTTACTAGAATCAGTACTGAACAATCACTATTATCCTTAGCACCACGGTGGGCGCCAAATTATTTACCCTAAAAATTGAGTAACAATTAAACTTATATTGTGATTTTAAGGATATGTGATTTAAACCAGCACCAATTGATAAACAACGATTTAAATAGATAAACTGGACAATAAAATAAATCAAACCGGTCCGCAAACAATGCGTCGACCTCGATTTGAGATAGTCCCGAGGTTAGTTAATAAGAAAAGTGGAGGATGGAACAAACATCGATGAACAGTAAGTAAAACAAAGAAAGCAATGTAGATGTATATTCTTATCGGTGAATAATCCTTCCTTTTTTTTACAAGCGAATGGGATCCCTCTTTATATAATAGAGGAATCCTAAATAAGGTACAACTCTAATAACGGAAGTAGATCCCATGATTGGCACTAATAACCACTTTGATTTGATATGTTCCGGGATTTCCGCAGGGATCTTCGACCGGTTACTGATATCTCACTATTCCGTTATTACGCCTTACTCGAAGTCAGTCATGTTTGATCTCGATTGTTGCCAGCCTCGATCTTAATGAACACTTCGATCTCCAGGCATGATGTTCTATCTTTGAGCTTGAGCCCGATCTATTATGAGGTTACCCTTGAGGCAACTCCCCTACCAACAAAATCGGGTATGCCCAATTTTGACCGTATACAATTATATCATTTCTAAAGGCTCAGCAGATGCTTAAGAATGGGTTTGATGCTTATCTAGCCTTTGTGAGAGATATCAGTGCTGACACTCCTAACGTTGAGTTAGTTCTGGTAGTAAGAGACTTTCCAGATGTATTTTTGATGGATCTTCCGGGCATGCTGCCCAATAAGGATAACGATTTTGGTTTTGACTTGTTGCCGGTCACTCAACCCATTTCTATTCCACCATATCGTATGGCCCCAACAGAGTTGAAGGATTTAAAGGACTAGTTGCAAGAAATGCTTGATAAGGGTTTCATTCGACCTACTGTGTCGCCGTGGGGTGCTCCAGTCTTGTTTGTGAAGAAGAAGGATGGTTCTATACGCATGTGTATTGATTATCGGCAGTCGAACAAGGTTACGGTGAAGAACAAGTATCCATTGCCTCATATTGATGACTTATTTAATCAACTACAGGGTGCCCGAGTGTTCTCAAAGATTGATTTGCAGTCGGGTTATCATCAGCTGAAGATTCGAGATTCGAATATTCTGAAGACTACCTTTAGGACTCGGTATGGTCACGACGAGTTCCTTGTGATGTTATTTGGGTTGACCAATGCCGTAATAGCATTTATGCACCTGATGAATAGTGTATTTCAACCATATCTTAATTCATTCGTCATTTTGTTTATTGATGACATCTTGGTATACTCCCACAACCAGGAAGATCATGAGCAACACTTGATGATCGTGCTTCAGACCTTGAGAGAAAAGATGTTGTATGCAAAATTCTCAAAGTGTGAATTCTTGCTTGATTCAGTGGCGTTTTTGGGTCATGTAGTGTCGAGTGAGTGGATCAAGGTAGATCCGAAGAATATTCAAGTAGTGCTGAGTTGGCCCAGACCGTCTTCTGCTACTGAGATCCGGAGTTTCCTTGGTTTGGCCGGGTATTATTATCATTTCATAGAGGGTTTCTCATCTATAGCTGCACCTATGACCCGATTGACCTAGAAGGGTGCTCCTTTCAGATGGTCCGAAGAGTATGAGGTGGGCTTTCAAAAGCTCAAGACTGCTTTGGCTACAACCCTAATGTTTGTGTTGCCTACGGGCTCGGGGTCCTATACTGTGTATTTTGATGCGTCACGAGTTGGACTTGGCGGGGTGTTGTTACAAGACGGTAGGGTGATTGCCTACGCATCTCGACAGTTGAAGACTCATGAGAAGAACTATCCGGTCCATGACTTGGAGTTCGCAGCCATTGTTCATGCATTGAAGATCTTTCGGCATTATTTGTACGGTGTCCCTTGTAAGGCTTCAATGCGCAGAATTAGGTTCTACAACATAAGATGACCTATAGGATCATCACATTCTCCACCTCTAAAACAACCATTCATCCTCGAACGGACATAGAAAAGTACCTGGGCTGGTGAAAAGGTGGGGATATATACTCCGCATGTCTGACTCGGACTCCCAAGTAGCTACCTCGATGAGCTGACCTCTCCATTACACTTAGACTGAAGGATAACTCTTCGACCTCAACTGGAGAACCTGCTGGGCTAGGATAGCCACGGGCTCCTCTTCGTAAGTCAAATCCTTGTCCAACTGGACAGAGCTGAAATATAACACATGGGATGGGTCGCCGTGATACTTCTAGAGCATGGACACATGGAACACCGAATGAACTGCTGATAAACTCGGTGGCAACGCAAGCCTGTAAGCCACCTATCCCGCTCTCTCAAGAATCTCAAAAGGCTAGATATACCTAGGGCTCAACTTGCCCTACTTTCCGAACCTTATCACACCCTTTATGGGTGATACCCGGAGCAACACTCTCTCTCCGACCATGAATGCAACATCACGAACTCTATGGTCGGCATAACTCTTCTACCTGGACTGAGCTGTGTGAAGTCGATCCTGAATAATCTTGACCGTATCCAAGGCATCATGTACCAAATCTGTACCCAACAACCAAGTCTCCCCCGGCTCGAACCATCCAAGGTGATCAGCACCGCCTATCGTATAATGCCTCATAGGGAGCCATCTGAATGCTCGAGTGGTAGCTGTTGTTATAGGCAAACTATGCGAGCGGCAAGAACTAATCCCAAGAACCTCTGAAGTCTATAACACAAGCGCGAAGCATATCCTCCAATATCTGAATAGTGAGCTTAGACTGTCCTTCCGTCTGAGGATGAAATGTTGTGCTCAGATCCACCTACGTGCCTAACTCACGCTGTACTGCCCTCTAAAAGTGTAAGGTGATCTGTGTACCTCGATCAGAAGCGATAGACACAGGCACACCATGAAGACGGACGATCTCGGGGATGTAAATCTCTGCCAACCACTTTGAAGAATAGGTAACTGCCACATGAATAAAGTGCACTGACTTGGTCAGCCTGTTCACAATGACCCAAACTGCATCGAACTTCCTCTGAGTCCATGGGAGTCCAACAATGAAATCCATAGTGATACGCTCCCACTTCCACTCAGGAATCTCTAACTTCTGAAGCAAACATCTTTGATGCTCACAATTTACCTGCTGACAATTTAGACACCGAGCTACATATGCAACTATGTCCTTCTTCATTCCCCTCCACCAATAATGCTGCCGCAAGTCCTGATACATCTTGTCATCGCCCAGATGAATAGAATACCTAGAACTGTGGATCTCCTCAAGAATCAACTCACAAAGTCCATCCACATTAGGCACACAAATACGACCCTGCATCCTCAAAACTCCATCATCTCCAACAGTAACTTGCTTGGCACCACCGTGCCGCATTGTGTCCTTATGTACAAGCAAATGAGGGTCGTCATACTGCCGCTCCGTGATGTGCTAAAATAAGGAAGACCGAGCGACTGTACAAGCTAGGACACGGCTGGGCTCCGAAATATCCAGCCTCACAAATTGATTGGCCAAAGCCTGAACATCTGATACAAGCGGTCTCTCACCGACTAGAATGTATGCAAGGCTGCCCATACTTGCTGCCTTTCTACTCAAAGCGTCGACCACCACATTGGCCTTCCCGGGATGATACAAGATGGTGATATCATAGTCTTTCAATAGCTCCAACCACCTCCCCGGTCTCAAATTGAGATCCTTTTGCTTGAACAAATACTGTAGGCTCTGATGATCCATGAAAACCTCACACGACACGCCGTAAAGATAGTGCCTCCAAATCTTCAGGACATGAACAATGGCTGCCAACTCTAAGTCATGGATATGGTAATTCTTCTCATGAATGTTCAACTGCCACGATGCATATGCAATCACCCTGCCATCCTGCATCAATACTGAACTGAGCCCAACACAGGATGCATCACAATATACCATATAAGATCCTGAACTTGTGGGCAACACCAACACCAACACCAGCGCTGTAGTCAAAGAAGTCTTGAGCTTCTGAAAGCTCGCCTCACACTCGTCTGACCATCTGAACGGGGGCACCCTTCTGGGTCAACGGGGCTGTTATAGATGAAAACCCCTCCACAAACCGACGGTAATAATCCGCCAATCCCAAGAAACTCCGAATCTCCGTGGCTGAAGTGGGTCTTGGCCAGTTCTGAACTGCCTAAATCTTCTTAGGGTCTACCTGAATTTCCCCTGCTGATACAACGTGCCCTATGAAAGCGACCGAATCCAACCAAAACTCGCACTTTGAAAACTTAGCATATAACTTGTTGTCTCTCAGAGTTTGAAGTACAATCCGAAGATGCTGCTCGTGCTCCTCTCGACTGCAGGAGTAGATCAAGATATCATCAATAAACATAATCACAAAGGAGTCCAAATAAGGCTTGAACACTCGGTTCATCAGATCCATAAATGCTGCTGGGGCATTTGTGAACCCAAAGGACATTACTAGAAACTTATAATGCCCGTAGTGAGTCCGGAATGCTATCTTAGGGACATTAGATGCCCTAATCCTCAACTGATGGTAGCCCGAGCTAAAATCAATCTTCGCAAACACCTTGGCACCCTAAAGCTGATCAAATAAGTCATCAATCCTCGGCAATGGATACTTGTTCTTGATGGTGACTTTGTTCAACTACCGATAATCTATGCACATCCTCATCGATCCATCCTTCTTCTTCACGAACAACACAGGCACACCTCAGGGTGAGACACTAGGTCTAATGAAGCCCTTATCAAGCAAATCTTGCAACTGCTCCTTCAACTCTTTCAACTCTAGCGGGGCCATACATTATGGAGGAATTGAAATAGGCTGAGTGCCCGGAACCAAGTCAATACAGAAGTCGATATACCTGTCGGGTGGCATCCCTTGTACGTCTGCAGGAAATACCTCTGGAAACTTACGAACAACTGGTACTGAATCCATGGAAGGAACCTCCGCACTAGAATCGCGAACATAAGCCAAATAAGCTAGACACCCCTTCTTGACCATACGTCGAGCCTTCATATAAGAGATAACCCTACTGGTAGAATAGCTAGGAGTCCCTCTCCACTCTAATCGAGGTAACCTCGTCAAGGCTAAGGTCACTGTCTTAGCGTGACAATCCAATATAGTGTGATAAGGTGACATCCAATCCATACCCAAGATAACATCGAATTCTACCATATCGAGAAGTGGAAGATCGACACTAGTCTCAAGATTCCCAATGGTGACCACACACGAACGTTAAACGCTGTCTATAATGATAGCATCTCCCACAGGTATGGACATATACAGAGGAGCACTCAAAGAATCACGAGGTACAACCAAATATGAAGCAAAATAGGATGACACATAGGAGTAAGTAGAAACCGGATAAAATAGAACTGAAGCATTTTTATTGCAAACTGAAACAGTACCTGTGATAACAGCGTCAGATGACTCAGCCTCGGGCCTGGCTGGAAATGCATAGCATCGAGGCTGGGCCCCACCTCTCTTAACTACATCTCTAGGATGTCCCCTAGCTGGATGACCTCCACCTTTAGAGGCCTGACCTCCACCTCTAACGGCCTGACCACCACCTTTGGCTGTATGACCCCTACCTCTAGCTGGATGAGCGGGCGGTGAAGCACCCAGTGCCGGGACCATGGCACGAGAACCCTGATGCTGTGAACTACTCGATGCATGAGGGAAAAATCTAGTAATGTGCCTCAGATCACCACAAGTATAACAGGACCTCGGTTGCTATAACTGCTAACCTAGAAACTGACCCTGTCGACCTGAGTAACCACCCTGAAAACTCTGGAGTGGAGATGCACTAATAGGAGCTGGTGGTGCAATGTAGGCTAGCTGATCGGAATAAGGTATATGAGGGCCACATCCACTTGAAGCACCATGGGATGCCTAGAGTGCTGAATGAAACGACCTGGGAGGATGGCCCCTACCAAAAGTACCCCTACCTCCAGATGAGGCGCCGCTAAACCCACCGGAATGACGAGGCCTCTTGTCATACCCCTGACTTCCCCCCTTTATAAGAACCATCTCGAGTTGCCTGGCAACATTGGCAGCCGTCTGAAAAGAAATCTCACTCTCAGTCTCCTTAACCATCTACAACTTGATAGGCTGAGCAAGTCCCTCAATAAACCTCCTCACCCTCTCTCTCTCTTGGTAGGAAGCAGAAGAATAGCATGACGAGCCAAATCCAAAAAACGGGTCTCATACTGAGTAACAATCATACTGCCCTACTGGAGACGCTCGAACTGCCGACGATACTCCTCTCTCAATGTGACAGGAAGGAACTTCTCACGAAATATCTGTGAGAACTGGTTCCAAGTAAGAGCCGGCGACCCCGCTGGTCTGGTCAATACAAAATCCTTCCACCATCTCTTAGTGAAACTCGTCATCTGAAACATAGAAAAATTAACCCCATTAGTCTCAACTATCCCCATGTTCCGTAGAACCTCATGGCAATGGTCAAGATAATCCTATGAGTCCTCAGAAGGCGCACCACTGAAGTGAACTGGAAAGAGCTTGGTGAACTTGTCCAATCTCAATAAGCCATTAGAAGACATAGCTAGTCCATCATCGGCTTGTGCCGCAATAACCAGCTGAACAACTCTAATTGGCTGAGCTGCTGGAGACTGATACGGGGGAGCCATTTGCTCCAGAGTGTAAGTAGCAGGAGTTTTTGCTCCTCCCCCAGCCTAGGAGACGGCTGGTTCCACTGGAAATGTACCATTCCGGGCCACGCCCTCTATAAGACTCACAAAATGGACTAGAGCATCCTGGAGCACTTGAGTTGCTATGAATCCTTCTGGAACCTGAACTGGTCTAACCGATACAGTCTGAACTGGAACCTAATCCTGAAGAACTACCTGAGGTTCTACAATAGGTGCTTCTTCCTAATCCCTAGACTGAGCTCTACCTCTATCTCTGCCTCGGCCTCTAGCGCGACGTCGGCCTCGACCTCTACCCCTGGTCATAGTTTCCACTAGGGGCTCTAGTCCATGTCTATCGGTAGATATATTACGTGTTCTCACCATCTGCGAGAGAATAAGAATAGAAGAGTTCAATTAGCAACGAGAGAACAAATTTGCACGACAGAGAAGAATAGAAGTGAAATTTGTTCCTAAACTTCATACCCTTTGGAAGATAAGTACAGATGTCTCTGTACCGATCCTCCAGACTCTACTAAGCCTGCTCGTGAATTGTGAGACCTAGGTAACCTAGTGCTCTGATACCAACTTGTCACGACCTAGAAGTCCCACCTTCGGGACTGTGATAGGGCCTAACATTTCACTTGCTAGGCAAGCCAACGTTAGAGGATTCTTTAAGCCAACTTTAGTCAATTTCAATAACAAAATCAATCAAGCTAAATAAAAGCTAACTGAAATGTGGAATAACATAAAGCCCATAATATTTGATACAATATGGATCTGGAGTAACAACTTACGAGCTTCTAAGATTTGCTACAAATAGAGTCTGAAGAAAATACAACTATTTTTAATGAAAAGAAATAGTAAAATAAGAAAACTAGAAAGGGACTCCAAGGTCTGCGGACGCCATCAGTTCTACCTTGAGTCTCCGATAAGCAAGTCCGGACTGCCGACTCTCACGATCATCTAAGGCCGGTACCAAAATCTACACAAGAAGTATAGAGTGTAGTATGAGTACAACCGACCCCATGTACTCGTAAGTGTTGAGCCTAACCTCTACAAATTAGTGACGAAGCTATGACAAGACACTCACATAATAAACCTGTGCAAATAATAGTATATGTACAAGATAACAATAGATAAAAGCTAACCATGTACTATTGGGAGGGGGACATGCTAAAAGGGATACAAGATATGAGAAATACAACGGAAATGATAACCAAAACAGTCAATATGCCTTTAACCAGTGAAAACAATTAAGCACAATAAAGAATATTGCACGACATCACCCTTCGTGCTTTTACTCTCAGCCTCACAATGGAATAATGATACTGCACGGCATCACCCTTCATGCTTTTACTATCAACCTCACAATGTAAATCAATAGATACGGCACGGTATCACCCTTCGTGCATTAACTCTCATAACATGGCACGACATCACCCTTCGTGCATTAACGCTCATAATATGGCACGACATCACCCTTCGTGCATTACACTCATAATATGGCATGGCATCACCCTTCGTGCATTACACTCTCCCTTACCACATAACAATGAACAAGTAATAGCAGGGAGATAGAATCAACAAGAACAAGCCTTACTTCAACAATGGTTCCATAATACCAATCTCGACTTTGGAATCAATACTCAATTATCACAAAAGCCCGTAAACATGGTAAGAAGCATGGATAACAGGATCAAAGTAAGCAATAAACTACAAGGAACAAGTCCCACCCACATGCTTAACCCGACAACAATGCATAAGTACTCGTCACCTCACATATATGTTGTACCCAACATCTAAACATGTAGCAAATAGGCAAACAAGTCCTAATCCCTCAAGTCAAGGTTAACACGACATCACCCTTCGTGCATTACATTCTCCCTTACCACATAACAATGAACAAGTAATAGCAGGGAGATAGAATCAACAAGAACAAGCCTTACTTCAACAATGGTTCCACAATACGAATCTCGACTTTGGAATCAATACTCAATTATCACAAAAGCCCATAAACACTGTAAGAACAATCAATTTAGTAAGTAACTAGTCTAAGCATGGATAACAGGATTAAAGTAAGCAATAAACTACAAGGAACAAGTCCCACCCGCATGCTTTAACCCGACAACAACGCATAAGTAATCATCACCGTTGTACCCAACATCTAAACATGTAGCAAATAGACAAACAAGTCCTAATCCCTCAAGTCAAGGTTAACCATGACACTTACCTCTCTCCAAAGGTCCACTCAAAGCTCAATCACAACTTTGCCTTTCAAACAAGCCTCTGAACCAATAGAATCTAGTAAATTACCAACCAAACGATTCAAATTAAGTCTTAGGAACTACCCACGATTGCAAAGGATTCAATTTAGGTCATTATTCAAAAAGTCAACAAATATCAACCCCCGAGACCGCTTGGTCCGATCCCGGAATTCGGACCAAAACCCGATTACCCATTTTACAAGAATCCGACCTCAATTTAAGGTCTAAATCCCCATTTTACAAAAATTCCTAATTCTACCCAAACCTCCAATTTCCACCATGAAAACACAAGATTTTAGGTTGAAATCTTAGGAAATGTAGTGAAAGAAATTAGTTTAGAATAACTTACCAATGATTTGGGGAAGAAGAGTTCTTTGAAAAATCGCCTTTAGGGTTTCTAAGTTTGAAAATTTGAGAGAATGAACAAAAATCCCGTCTAAGTCCCATTTTGATCTGTTGCAGATGTCGCATTTGCGACCTGGGGTTCGCAAATGCGAACCCTGCAAATGCGAAGAATCAATCGCAAATGCGAACTAGCATGATCGCAAATGCGACCCATCGATCGCAAATGCGACCCATCGATCGCAAATGCGAAGTAGCTCCCCCCAGTCCCCATCGCAAAAGCGAAAACCTAGTCGCAATTGCGCAATTGGGTCTCTTCGCAAATGTAAAGGTCATGTTCACAAATGCAAAACTGACAGGTTTGCTGCCATATCGCAAATGCAAGGCGTGACCTCGCAAATGCGAGATCATAGGCCTGCACCAGAACTGAGACACACCAGCAATATTTTCTAAGTCCAATCCACTCCGTAGCTTATCCGAAACTCACCCGAGCCCTCAGGGCTCTAAACCAATTATGGACACAAGTCTAAAAACATCATACAAACTTGTTCGTGCGATCAAAATTGACAAAATAACACCTAGAACTATGAATTTAGCATCAAATCAAAGGAAATTTTCAAGGAAACTCATGAACTTCTAATTTCACAATCGGACGTCCGAATCACGTCAAACCAACTCCGTTTCTCACCAAATTTGACAGACCTATACCAAGTTTTGGAACCAAAATACGGATCCGATATCCAAAAAGTCAAATATTGGTCAAACATTTCAAAGTCATTAAGCCTTTAACTTTCAAATTTTAACAAAGTGCGATAACTCGGGCTAGGGACTTCCGAAGTCGATTCCGGTCATACGCCCAAGTCCCAAATCACGATACGGACCCACAGGACCGTCAAAACACAAATCCTAGTTTGTTTACTCAAAACATTAACCAAAGTCAACTCAAATGGATTTTTAAGGCAACAATTTCATATTTTCTCAGTTTTTAACATAAAAGCTTTTCGGAAAAAAACTCGGACTATGCACGCAAATCTAAAAAGGATAAAATGAGGTATTTAAGGCTTCAAAGTGCAGAATTAGGTTCTAAAACATAAGATGACCTATCGGGTCATCACAAGGTGATTGAGGATAGGTTAACCAAGTCAGCTCATTTCATTCCGGTAGTGACTATCTATTCTTTAGAGGAGCTGGCTCAGTTTTATATCCGCGAGATTGTCCGACTTCATGGCGTATGTATATATCTTCTGTGACTGGGGTACGCAGTTCACATCACATGTATGGAGAGCTGTACAATGTGATCTAGGCACACGGGTTGAGTTTAGTTCATCATTTCACCCTTCGACGGACGGACTGTCCGAGTGCACTATTCAGATATTGGAGGATATGCTTCGTGCATGCGTTATGGATTTCAGAGGGGTGCTTGGGATCAGTTCTTGCCACTTGTGGAGTTTGCCTACAACAACAACTACCAATAGAGTATCCAGATGGCTCTGTATGAGGCTCTATATGGAAGACAGTGTCATTCTCCAGTTGGGTGGTTTGAGCCGGGAGAGGCTAAGTTATTAGGCACAGATTTAGTTTGAGTTGCCTTGGGGAAGGTCCAGATTATTCAGGATAGGCTTCGACAACTCAATCTAGACATAATAGTTATGCGGATCAGAAGGTTCGCGATGGTGCATTCATGGTTGGAGAGCGAGTCTTGATTTGGGTTTCACCCATGAAAGGTGTGATGAGGTTCGGGAGAAGAGCAAGTTGAACCCTAGTTATATCAAACCTTTTGATATCCTAGTGAGGATTGGTGAGGTGGCCTACAAGCTTGCATTTCCACCTAGTTTATCTGTTGTTCATCTGCTGTTCCATGTCTCTATGCTCCAAAAGTATTATGGTGATCTATATCATGTTCTAGACTTCAGCATAGTCCAATTGGATGAGGATTTGACTTATATTGAGGAGCCTGTGGCTATCTTGGACCGACAGGTCTGAAAGTTGAGATCAAAGAGTATTGCTTTAGTGAAGGTTCAATGGAGGGGTCATCTGGTCAAGGAGGCGACATAGGAGACCGAGCAGTACATGTGGAGTCGTTATCCTCATCTATTCGCCACTTCAGGTATGTCCTTATGCACGTTCGAGGATGAACGTTTGTTTTAAGAGGGGGAGAATGTAACGACCCTATCGGTCATTTTATGTAATTGCACCCCGTTAATCCCTTTTTATGCTTCACACGTGTGTTTATAATTTTATGACTTGCGGGGTTGATTAGTTTCGTTCCAGGATTCTTTTGGGTTGATTTGGAGCCTTGATTCTTGACTTAGAAGTTTAAATTAAATAGTATTGATCGAACTTTGACTTTTGTGAAAATGACACCAAAACTGTATTTTTATGGATCCGATAACTTCATATCACGATTTCGGACTTGGGCATAAGCTTGGAATTGATTTTGGAAATCCGTAGGTTTCTTTGTGCTGATTTACCAAAATTTAGCAATTTAAAGTTGAAACGTTTGACCGTAGGTTGAGTTTTAGCTCTCGAGCTCGGAATTTGATTTTGGGACTTAAAATAGGTCCATTATGGTATTTAGAACTTGTCTGCAAAGTTTGGTGTCGTTTGGAGTTGATTTGATAGGATTCAGACGTTTAGTTGTAATTTTAGAAATTCTTGAACTTTACTTTGAAGTTCATGTGTTTTAGTGTTCGATTCGTAGTTTTAGATGTTATTTTTATGTTTTGATCATGCAAGTGCGTTCATATGATGTTCTTAGACTTGTGTGTATGTTTGGTTTGGAGCCCCGAGGGTTCGGATGAATTCCAGACATGTATCAGAATGGTTTTTAACTTAAAATGAACTGCTGGTGTGCTGGTGTGTTGGTGCTCTGATGTCGCAATTGCGAAGGTGACAATAGGGGGTCTGTTGTGGTAATTACGACTTCTCCTTCGCAGTTGCGAAGGTAGTAGGATTTTAGTACTATTTGCATTTGCGAATAAACTTTCGCTTTTGCGATGAAGGCCAGTTCGTAATTGGAAAGCCTTTTCTCGAGTTCGCAAATACGCGCCTTAGTCCGCAATTGCGAGGGTTCGCAAATGAAAAACCTTTGTCACAAATGCAACATCTGCAGTTGGTTAAAGGGTTGGGAGACGGAAGTTTTGAACACATTCTCTCATTTTTGAACCCTAGACTCGGTAGGAGGCGATTTGGAGAGGGGAATTTCACCTATAAACCTTGGGTAAGTGATTCTAATCAATTTCTAACCTTGGAGAGATTTACCACTTATTTTAGTCTCTTTTCTTTAGATTTTGCGTCCTTCAATTATAATATGTGGTTTTTTATGGTGTGTATTGCTAGATTTTCAGGTAAATGATGCCATGAAGAGGGTTGAATTCAATTGAAGTGGAATTGAGCAAAAATAAGTTGAAACAATGCAAAATTATTCAGTGATTCTGCATCTATGGAACACTGGTCGCTTTTGCGACCTCACATCCGCGAGGAAATGGCCGCATTTGCGGAAGAAGGCCTGGAAGGCAAAAATCGCTTCTGCGATCGATTCACCGCATACGCAGTAGCGCATTTGCGAGTGCAAGTCCGCTTTTGCGGAGTCAATGTTCCCTTCAAAGTTCGCTTCTGTGACAGGCTATCCGCATCTGCTGAGCCGCACCTATGAGGATACTTCCGCAGCTGCGGTCAACGGGCTTCAGACCTAGATATGATTTACAATTCACATTTTTTCAACTCCAAACCCACAAATACACGACCTAGCTTATTGGAAAGAGATCTTTGGCATATCTTTGGCTTATTTTTCAGTCTCTTGACTAGGTAGGACAAGTTTTGGAGCTAGGGTTCTTGCACACACACTTGGGTCTTGAAGATTTGAAGCTTTTGGTTGATAATTTCTTACCCATTTATGTTCATTTCTTCATTTCCTTGCTTTGTATTGTATATTTAAGTGTAGTATTTTTTCCAACACTTGAATCTTGTATATTGGAATATTCATATTTAAAGTGTTGGATTAAATATCTTGTTGTGCTTATGTATTGAATGATTTTTATTTATTATGAAGTGAGTTATTGTTTCTTTAATTATTCTTGTTCTTTAATGTTTTCAAAGGGATTAGCTAACCCTAGGACTCGCCCATTTACTTCGAATTAATTTTGGGAAAGATAATTTGGGGTTAGGAAAGATTAATTAACAAGAACTTGAGGCTTTAACCCTCACTTTATAGATTCTACTTAGGGATAGGATTGAACTACTTCTAGCCATATTCGGGTGTGCTTAATCTCTTAATTGTTTTAGGGATAATTCAATTAGGAAGTCTTGTTAGTCTTCGGAAGAAGCTAATATAGAATTATTACCCGAGGTTAATTAACATAAACTTGCTCATATTTGTAAAATCGTGAAATACATTGGATCGTTACTTGAGTGTAATTCCCAATGCATCCATGCTTGTAGTCATTCATCATTTTACTTGCTTTCTAGGTTAGTTTACATTTTTGCAATTAGTTATAAATATTTTCTCAAAACCATTCTAAGTGTTTGGCTTAGCATAATAAGTGATAATTCTCTTACACGCCTAATCGCCTACATATTATTCTCTGTGGGATTCGACCCCGACTCATGGTTGGGTAAATTATATTGCATGCGACTGTGTCCATTTACTTTTTAGTAGTGGATTTGGATGTCATCAAAATTGGCGCCATTGTCGGGGAACAATTTGGCGTATTTAGGTTGTTTGAGAAGTAAGCGTAAGTGCTTTGGTCCAAACTTGTGAATATTTGTGTAATTCTCTTTCTTATCTTTGTCTTCTTATTTGTTTCTTGGTTATTTTCTTAATTTTGAAAAATGGCATCGCATAATGAAAATTGGTCGGATGGTAGTTGTTCATACTTTGATGACCCTTGTCCTTATTGTGGAGGACCACACTCGTGGCAAAATTATTTAAATTATTCCGGGGGCAGATTGTGCGCACAATCTCAAACCCATGAGTGGAGTATTTGTGATAAGTGTGGTCGTCAAAATGGTCATTGGGATAATTATGCTTATTTGTCCTTCCCTTCCCCAAACCCGCTATGATGATTCTACTTTTTGTGATGATAAGTATAGGGGTATGGAAGTGGAAGAGGTGGAGCATGGTATAAATGGAGAGTTCAAGCTCATGTTAGAATGCCTACTTGAGGGAGGAAACAAAGAGCAAAATGCCTTGGAGGAACTTTTGGAAAATAGTCTCCAAAATGATTTGGCGCTTGAAAGGTTGAATTCACAAAAGGGAAAATGCTTGAAGCTTTAGAGGTCCAAAAAGCCTTGGAAGTGAATGATAGCCAAGAACCTTCCTTAGATGTGGAAGCCGAAAATCCTTCCTTGGCACTTGATCAAAACAAAGAAGAACTCTTAAATGCTCAAAATGAGAGGATGATGCTAATGTTGGAGGCCATTCTTGAAAATGAGGAGAAGCACAACTTGGCACTCGAGGACTTAAAACAAGCACTAACTCAAAATGATGATGATATCCGCACCTTGGAAAAGCAAATGAAAATATTAGTTAAGGCTCACTATGCCCACCAACTTGAGAGTGTGGAAAGAGATCAATGAAAACACCGTTCCGGGGTCGTTTTCACAAAAGTCAAGATTCGGTCAATATTTCCAACTTAAGCTTCTAAACCAAGAACCAAAGGGTCCAAATCAACCCAAACCTTCCCAGAACGAAACTAACCAACTACGTAAGTAATAAAATAATAAATACACATGTGTGATGCATCAAATAGAAAAATGGGGCTCAAATACACAAAATGACCGATCGGGTCGTTACCTTCTCTCCCTCTTATAACAAACCTTCATCCTCGAATGTGCATAGAGACGTAATTGAAGTGCCAAAAAGGCAAGGATAACGACTCCGCATGTCATGATCGGTCTCCCAGGTTACCTCCTTCACCGGATGACCCTTCCATTGAACCTTCACTAAAGAAATGTTCTTTGACCTCAACTTTCAAACCAACTTGTCCAAGATAGCCATCGGCTCCTCATCATAAGTCAAATCTTTGTCCAATTGGACTGAGCTTAAATCTAATACATGTGATGGATCGCCATAATACCTCGGGATCATGGAAACATGGAACATTGGTTGAACTGTTGATAAGCTGGGTGGCAACACAAACCTATAGGCCACTTCGCCAACTCTCTCATGGATCTCAAAAGGACCAACATACCTACGTCTCGGCTTGCCCTTCTTACTTAACTTCATCACACCCTTCATGGGTGATACCCGAAGCAAAATCCTCTGTCCCACTATAAATGCTACATTACTAGCCTTCCAATCAGCATAACTCTTCTGCCTAGACTGTGTTGTACAAAGCCGATCCTGAATCAACTTGACTTTCTTGAAGGCATCCAAAACCAAATCGGTGCCCAACAACATAGCCTCTCCCGACTCAAACCAACCAACTGGAGAATGACATTGCCGCCCATATAAGGCATCATAAGTAGCCATCTACATACTTGATTGGTAGTTGTTGTTGCAGGCAAACTCTGTAAGCGATAGAAACTGATCCCATGAACCCTTGAAATCCATAGTACAAGAACGTAGAATCTACTCCAAGATCTGAATAGTGCGTTCGGATTTCCCATTAGTCTGTGGGTGAAATGATGTACTCAACTCAACCTGTGTGCCTAACTCATGCTATACAACTCTCCAAAAATACGATGTGAACTGTGTGCCTCGATCGGAGATAATGGACATTGGCACCCCATGATGGCGAACAATCTCACGGATATACATTTGGGCTAGCTGCTTTGAAGAATAGGCAGTCACAATCGGAATAAAGTGGGTAGACTTGGTCAGTGTATCTGCAATAACCCACACTGCGTAAAATTTCTTCAAGGTCCGTTGAAGCCTGACAACGAAATCCATGGCTCTCACTTCCAGTTGGGAACCTCAATTCTCTGAAGTAAACCATCCAGCCTCTGATGCTCGTACTTCACCTGCTGATAGTTCAAGCACCGAGCCACATACTCTACCATACCTTTCTCCATTATTCTCCACCAATAGTATTGCCTCAAATCCTGATACATTTTACCGGCACCCGGATAAATGGAATACCGCGAACTGTGGGATTTCTCAAGGATCAACTCACACAACCCATAATCATGGGGAACACATATCCGGCCCTGCATTCGCAATAACATGTCATGTCAAATAGAAACCTCCTTGGCATCACCGTGCTGCACCGTGTCCTTAGGGACATACAAATGGGGGTCATCATACTGTCGTGCTCTGATGCGCTCATACAAGGAAGACCGAGAAACCACACAAGCAGGAACCCAGCTAGGCTCAAACTGATTGGCCAAAGCCTGAACATCCATGGCTAGTGGCCTCTTTGCTGCTGGTAAATATGTCAAACTGCCCATACTCTCTTCCTTCCTACTCAATGCATCGGCCACCAGATTGGCCTTCCCGAATTGACATAGTATGGTGATATCATAGTCTTTTAGCAACTCTAACAATCTCCGCTGCCGCAAATTAAGATCCTTCTACTTGAACAGATGCTGGAGACTCCGATGGTCGGTATAGACCTCACATGGGTCAACTATGCAAACTCATAACTGTTATGCGGTGTACTATGCAACCATATAACAGTTATGCGGACCGTATAGTGACCGCAAACTCAGGCAGATTTTTGGTCATTTTGGACACCAATTATGCGATCGATATGCGGTCGCATATTCGACCGCAGAACCTGTTCCGGAGCTTCATTTTTGGGTTTTTAAAACCTGACCCTATTTCGTTAAATACACTCATTGGGTCATTTTTGAGGTATAATCTGATATTTTAGAGTGAGAGAGAGTGCCCTAGAGTGAGAAGGTGTTCCTCAATAATTGATTATTCAATTCCTGCTCATGTTTTGGAAGATCAAGGAGGGAAACTCACTAGGTATTCATCCTAGAGGTAAGATTCTACACCCTAACCCTCAATTTCGAATTTTGTCTAGAAATGGGTAATAAGCAAGATAATTTCTGGGCAAGAGGGTTGTTTATTTTACATGCATGTGTTATCAAAGGGTGTAGAAAGATTGTTGAGCTAAAAATGATAAAGATTGGGTTGTGGGATGATGGATTCCTCCATAAAAGGACCTTGAACCTTAATCCACGCTTAGTGTTTGATAAAATGCTCAAATGAGCTGAGACCATGAATATCTTCCTAATTATGGTTCAATTTTGTTATGTCTCAAATAGATTGGGATTGCTAGAATTTTCATAACGTTGTAGTAATTTAAGGTAAGCGCAATTGAGGTATGTTAGCTAAACTTTCTCTCTTGGAATTGAATTCCATAATGTTTCCGTGAGTTTCAAAGTCTGGGTTGTTTATTAAAATGTGGTGGTTTGAATTGTATTTCAAATGAAAGCTAGTATGCCAAATTGTGTGAGAAAATCTCAATATTCTTAAGGTTCTTAATTGCTCATATGTGTACCTAAAGTCTTGATTGGGAATGTCTTATTGTTGATAACCTATAAAGATGGTTGGAAGTGAAATCAGTAAATTGGGAATATAAAGTGTGGCCAAAGTGCCAATAGTGAAAGTTATACTTGTGACCAATGGTGCCAATGAAATGAAATAAAATGAGAAAGATTATGAAATGAGCTTTGACTCAACTATTCCAAAATTGACTTCGACAATATAATCGGCTAAAAGTTTATGAACTCAAGTGATGCCCATATGTGGCTGTTTTAGCTAATGCTAGGCTTTGTAAGTAATTTTCAATGTGTTTTGCGTTCTTACATATTCGTGAGTAGAAATTGTGTATGATTTTAACTTGTACTTTGATTGCCAATCATTTTACTCCATTTATTGGAAAGAAATCGATTGTGTTTAAAGCCTTCATTACTAATGAATTTAAAGTTATGATTTCCGGAATATTCTATTTGTTGATAATTATGATGATGATCTATGAAAGGGAAGAAATGAAAGTGTGGAATATGAAATACGGCCATTGCACCATGAATAAAGAATCATGTGTATGGTCAAGAGAGCCAATGAAATAATAATGTTGTAAGTGGTTGAAATTACAGATTAGGTGATATGTGGTATGAAAGGTTATGAGAGGTACGTATTTGTACTTCTGTTTTCAATGTGTTATGAAACCCTATGGACGGTCTATGAAACACATAGGTATATTGTGTTATGAAACCCTATGGACGGTCTATGACCACATAGGTATATGGTGTTATAAAATCCTGTGGACGGTCTATGAACGCATAGGTACATTGTGTTATGAAATCCTGTGGACGGTCTATGAACGCATAGGTATATTGTGTTATGAAATCCTGTGCACGGCCTACGAATGTAGAGGTATATTGTGTTATGAAATCCTGTGGACGGTCTATGAACACAAAGGTACACTGTGTTATGAAATCTATTGTGATATGAAATCCTGTGGATAGTCTATGAATGCATAGGTATATTGTGTTATGAAATCCTGTGGACGGTCTATGAAACGCATAGGTACATTGTGTTATGAAATCCTGTGGACGGTCTATGAACACATAGGTACATTGTGTTATGAAATCCATTGTGATATGAAATCTTGTGGACGGTCTATGAAACGCATAGGTGAATTATGTATAAGAGATATAGATGTACGGTATGAATAAACACTATGGACGGTCTATGAAACGTATAAGTGTATAATATGATATGCGAACACTAAGGACGGTCTAACGAGACACATTATTAATGCAGACAATAGGTGCCCCTTTTATTGTCCTTGTTTGTACAGGCTGTTTCAATTACATTATATTATGTGTTCCACGTATAGATCATATGGGCATTTTATTTTGAAAGAGGATTTATAGCTATACATACTAGTGCTATTCGACAGTACAAACGTCCCTTTTGCCGAGGGCACTGCATCTTTAATGGATGCAGGTGTTCTATAGCAGGTGGCTTTGATCAGTAATAGAAGTACACTCCTTTCAGCTAATTTGGTGAGCCCCACTTTATTTCGGGGTCATGTATCTTTTGTTTCTCATGTACTTTGTGGTTGAGGTATAGCCGGGGGCGGCACTTCCATATTACTATTTAGTTGTACTTAGAGGCTCCGTAGACAGGTTGTGGGTGGTATTTGATGTTGGGAATTGGATTAGAACTATTGGTATTTGGAAACATGTTTCTCATTAAATCTATAAACTCGTACTATTTTGGAAATATTGAATGATGCTGTTAATGGGAATGAAAAGGAAGCGATTAATGAAATCTCTTCAGTATTTGATTAACGGAGTACTTCTCTTCTTTATTCACGAATGAATTTTTGTAGAATGAAATCTAACAGGCTTGCTCAGTCGGCTTCACTCAGTTGAGCGCCGGTCGCGCTCCTCGATTTTGGGGCGTGACACCAACACTAGGGCCGTAGTCAATGCAGTCTTGAGCTTCTGAAAGCTCACCTCACACTCTTCAGACCATCTGAAAGGAGCACCCTTCTGGGTCAATCTAGTCAAAAGCTTTCACAACTACAACTTCAATAACTCAACAATGAAGGTATTCCCATGAAATGGCAACTTCCAATTCAAGTACTTGATATAAGCTTAACCATGAAAGAGATAGCATAAAATATCAACTATGTCTAAATTCATGAGAATACTCAACAATGGAAGGAATGTCATGTAACAACTACGACAAGTAAAATGCACATAAGAATAACTTGACGATGGAACTAGAATATGTGATGACAATTTCAATTAAATCATGTGAGAATAAAATTAATAACGAAAGATAGAACAAATAATAATAACTTTAATAGGTGCTTATAAGTAACCTAAGAGTCTAAACCGGTCAAATACCACATATTAGCCTGTGTACACACTCGTCACCTCATGTACATGTCTTCCACATAATTCGAATAGTACAAACAACAAAAATCCTAAGGGGTAGTTCTCTCACACAAAGTTAGGCAAGATACTTACCTTAACTAGGCCAAATCAACACTCAAAAATAGCCTTCCCCTTATAATTCGCCTCCGCACGGCTCAAATCTAACAAAAAAGAAGACTTAATATCATAAAAAAGAAAGAGAAATTAATTTCAATTAATAAAGCTAAGATCTTCACACAATTCCCAAAGAGTCAACAAAAGTCAACCTCGAGCTCGCCCGGTCAAAACCTGGGTCCATGGGTAGATCTTGACTACCCATAATCCCATGAGTCCATATATGTGTTTTGTTTTCAAATCTGAGTCCAATTCGACTCTCAAATCCCAAATCATCATTTTTCAAAATCTCATATATAATCATGAAATATAGTTGGAAATTGATTAAAACTACTTACCCAATGATTGTAGGTGAAAATCCCATCTCCAAATTGCCTCCTACCGAGTCTAGGGGTTCTAAAATAAGGGAAATTAGATGAAATCACGCCTTTCCAACCCTTTTGTTCAGTTGTAGATGTCGCAATTGTGACATAGGGTTCGCAATTGTAGCGCCTGACAACCTAAGGGGAAGTCGCAAATACGACAGTGGCTTCGCAATTGCGAAGTCTTCTCCCATCGCAAATGCGACAAAAATATCGCAAATGCGAACCTATCCAGTCTAGCCTATTCTTCGCAAATGCGATCAAGGCATCACAAATGCCATAGCTGAGTCCCATTTTCCATGATCGCAATTGCGATGCTGGTGTTTTCAATTGCGATGCTAGTGTTCGCAATTGCGACACCTGAGACACCAGCACACCAACAACCTGTAATTGTGTCCAAACCATTCTGAAAGATGAAACTCACCCGAGCCCTCGGGGATCCAAATCAAACATCCACACAAGTATAAAAACATCATACAAACTCGCTCACACGATCAAAGCACCAAAATAACATCTAGAACCACGAATCTGACATTAAAATGCAAGAAATTCAAAAGAAAACTCAAGAACCTCTAGCATAGCAACCAAGCGTTCGAATTATTTCTAACCGGATATCTCCTTTGAGCAGGTTAGTGGTTCCGTGGTGTTGATGAAGCTTCTACGAAGAATTTTACTGGTTATCCAGTAAGAGGTTAAATATGTGAATATGGCTAGTGATTCTGAATGTTCATGAAATGTTTAACATAAGGATTTCGAGGAAAATTGGCGGGTTGATTATGCAAGGTCATGTCAATAGGAGATAAGGAATCTTGGTAGGTTCCAGGGTCATACATTAGTAGCTTCAGGCTAAGTGGGAGAGCCCCACCGTATATGATTGGATTGTGTAGTTGTCAACTAGTGCGGTTTCTTGTTATCTGTGTACTGGTGGGTTGCCATGACTAAAGAAAGAGAACATCAGTGGTAGTTCGAGCAAAGGATTTGAGGAATGTGGGCTATATTTGGCCTTACCGACTCATGTTCAGGCTTGGGGAAGACTCAGAGCCTATTCTTCGTGTGGAAGTGATGTATAAGAAAAGAAATTCAGCTGGTTGCCTCTTTTAGAGGGTGTTCATGTGCTAACAGGGCCTAGGAGTTTGATTATATTTGGGTACAAGTCAGAGTGGGTGACTCTCAACAACGGTCCTAACAGATTCAAAGGTTAAAGTTGGGTGCCTAAGGATTTCGAGTCCATAGTATGGTTGAATATCGAGCTTTTGCAGCGGATTATAATAAAGGAGCTTGGAGTGTTCCGTGTTATCTTTGGTCTACAGGGTGTCATGAGAGGAAGGGGAGCATGTAACTTTGGATTTATAGAAGAATCATCAGAATGGGTATATCAGTTGAAGACGCGATTATGCGCACAAGAAGGGTATGAAATGGTTCGTGGGTTTTGAGACAATGTGGTCTTGTGAAATAGGATCACTCAAGACGAGTGCAGATTGAGTTCGCCATGTTTTGAATGGAGTTATTATTATTCCTAAGGCAAGTCCATGGTAAATTAGAAAGAGTCGGGTCGGTTAGCAATGGTTGAATAGGCATAATGATGGCAATGATCAGCTCCTTCAGTGTGTTGGGTTATTCATGTGATTTGTGATGGTACGTGCGAGGTTTGACAGTCGCTGTAACTGATTTTATTTGGAGGCTTTCGAGTATTATGGCATGTTATGTGCAGATGTATCCCGGAAGGGTTATGGTGGTTTAGACCACTACTTGAGGTTGGTACTTTGTGCGGATATAAGGATTCAATCGTATGTTGTGATGGTTCTCTTGGAATGAGTTAAGTAAAAGGTTAATATGTGATGAAGTGTTTACTCTATTAGTAGTTCGGAAGTTAAGATGAAATTCTTGTACTCTTGTGCATTGGTATGATTAAGTACAGTAATCGGCATGGGATTCGAAAGTTGAGGTTCAAGATTGCAGTTTGGTGTCGACAAGAATGTCAAGAGCTAGGATGAGCGGGAAAGGATTCAGATGGTTAGAGTAAGCTGGTATTGTCTTTAGCGTCACCTGAGATCGGTGTCCTGTGTAAGAGGTTTTGAGTAGTGATTTCGGATTTTTGATTTGCTTTACAGCATTTGTGCGGCCGGTGGTATGGATTTGCACACTTGTTATCTGGTGCGGAATGTCGTGGGAGCATGTCCCACGGGGAGATTGTATAAGTGTGACATGTAGTCACTTGATTGATCGAAGATTGGAACCAAGTATGGAGATTGCGATACTATTGTTCATGTGAGAATTTATGCCTGGAGGGCGCTCGGTTCATTTGGTTGTGGACTGTGGAGGTTTGTTCCGGATATGATGGTTGTTCTTGTGTGTTATGTGAAAAAGGGTTATTATTAACCCTTAAAAGATTATTAGACTAGTACGGTGCGATCTGAATCGTCTTGAGGTTCGTAGGTGGATCTAGATATGAATGTGGGCTCTATGTCAGGCCAGAGGTGTTCATTTCAGCGTAGTGCTCCTTGTGGAGGAGTATTAAGACGTTGGATGTTATTTCGTCACCGGCTACTTCATGTAGTACTATATTGTGCTGTGTGAGTTGTGAAACGGCTTGTTAATTTCATATGTGTTGAGGTTCCGCGCAACAATGGTGTTGCGTGAGCAGGATGACTCTCGAGATGCAGATCATATATCGCACCTTAGTTGTGCTTGAGTTTTGTAGCGCATGGCGCTATCTGTCCCCCAGGGATGGTATTATGCACTTGGCGTGCTTGTGGCCAATATACTAGTATATTGTTTGGATCGGGTTGTGCGCCGCAACAGTGTGATGTTGGGTACAGTCCCCTATAGCTATTTTTGTGTGTTTTGTTTTCCATTTTCTGAGGAAGGTTCATGACGCCTTTTCGGTTGTCTAAATTAGTTACGTGGGTTGGGTAATCCTTTCTAGAGTTCATTTTCCTTAGGTATCACATTCGGGTTTGTAGCTTATTGGCACATTGTGGCATCATATGTGACTTTTGGCAGTGCCTGAGGTGGCTTATTGACTGGGCAACTTATACTGGGTGAGACGAGATTTTTGGATCTGGGATCGGTGCGATCGGATTATACGAAGCATATTAAAGAGCAAATACCATTAATCGGTTCATAATGGGGTGATGATTCTAGTCAAGAGGAGAGGTTCAATGATTTCTTGACTTGGAAGTTGGTTATGAATTTCTACACGTCTCTTCCGTCGTGGAGGTATTGCCAGTGTTGAAAGAAGACTTATATATGTCATGAGGTGTATTGTGATCATTGGATTCATGAGATTTTGGCTATTGTTATCAGATGATGTTATTGGTCATGTAAGTTATGCAGTGCGTAGAGTGGATCCAGCAAAGGTATGCAATCATGTATTAGTTGTCACGACCCAAACCGATGAGCCACGACGGGTGCCCGAATTCTACATGTCGAATATCCTTAAGCATGCGTTTAAGATATAATCATCAATAACGTACATGATGGAAACCTACCCAAAAGACATATGTACATATACATGGGGAATACAGTAGGTGAGCCGGCAAGGCTGCTATAGACAACTATATACCCAAACCTGGAAGCCGACAAGGCCAAATACTATCCAACTATACATAACTGTCTACAGACCTCTAATAGAAAATACAACTATACAAGGACGGGACTGGGCCACGTCATACCCATATATGTATACAAGCATATCGTACCAAAATCAAAAGCAGCTCCGGATCAAGTGGAGTTCGCCAACTCTCGCTGATCAAGAATCCTAAGAAGGGGAACCGTCAGCTTGCCTACCTGCACCTGCGGGCATGAAACACAGGCCCCGATAAATAGGACGTTAGTACGAATAATGTACTGAGTATGTAAGACATGAAAATCAATACATAAGAGACATAGATGAAACATGGAATAAGAAATTCTACCTGTAAGTCTAAATAACTTTGCAAATCCTGAAACAGTTATAATATCATGCACGTGCGTGTAAATGTCGTGTCATGTATAGGTATAGGTGTACATAACATCATCAAGCCTCTGAGGACATCCCATCATTTCATCTCGCCCACTGTGGGCAAAATCATCAACATATACCAATTGATCAGGTGGTGGTGCGTATATAATGCCGTAACTTTTTCCCATATTCCATATACATATAATATACGTGTATATAACGCCATCTAGTCATGGTTTAATGTACATGTATAAATGCATGAAATACATAAGAAATACGTTAATAAAATTTCTCATAATGCCATAAAAATCAATATGCCTTTCGGATAAACTTTATCAAATACGTATTTTTCTGAGACCCATGAACAGAAGATATAATAATAATTCACATGGGGAATAAAGAATATAGATACCCCTAGTATTTCTATGAATAGAGTCATTTATGAAAGTTGCATATTTTGCTCGTTTCATTTGTATTATTTGGATCATGCCAAAAAGAAAGAAGGGATAGCCTTCACATATCTGGAGTAGGGAAAATCCGTATGATATTCTTGGAAAAGGTTGCACCGTACTCCCTTAGAATCGCAAAATTTCACGTTGCTATTGTGCTAAGAAATCTCGTTGGTTGAAGAAATCATGTTGTAGTGTCTTTTAGGAACTTCTAGGAATTGTAGGAATTATTAAGAAATTGTGTTGCTAATGTGCTAAAGCTCACGTTCTTGATTGTAGTGTTGTGTAAGGAATTGTAGGAATCTGATTGCAGTGGTTGAGAATGAAATGTTGTTTGTATTCAAAATCCTAGAAATGAAGTGTCTTGAAATTAATATATTAGGTTACCACCTAATCATAAATAACCAAGAGTCATTTGTTTGGTTAGTGTTTTGCTGCCACGTGGGGTGGGGGAGGGGTCTTAATCTTATCCTATAACCAATTAATTAATTAGGTAATATCTCGTTACCCGATACTTAACCAATTACCCATATAATTAAGAGTTATCTCAAATTATTTAAAATTCTTCTTATTTTTAATACACTTTATACATCGTACTATCACGGTCATATGGTATCTTGTATGGTACTAGTCCATAAATAGCGGGTATTATAGCTCGGACCATATTTTATCCCAAATCGACAACCTTCAATGAAACTCATTTTCTTTAATTCGTGTACCCTTTATACTTCATGGAACTTACTTATCGCTTGTTATAAATAGCATAAATACGTTAACCTTAGGATAATCTCATCCCGAGTCTACGTCGATTAACTGAAGATGAAACTTTTACGTACAAAAATGCGAGATGTAACATCATTCCCCCCTTAGAAACATTCATCCTCGAATGTTTAACTCCCCGGGATCTATATAACTTTGGCAGAGTCGCCTTTGTAACAATACTACTACCAACTCTTCCTGTATAACTCAATAATTTAACGCAACATAGGACCACATTCATCAATAACGACAATGGCCCACATGACCAATGACAAAAACTAACACAAGAATCCATACATATACCTTAAGGTTGCGATGTCTCAGTCGGACCCTTCTATGGAGGAGGAAATAAGTAGGGATATCAAGACTTCATTTCTTCCTCGGCCTCCCAAGTCATTTCTTCCACATTGTTTTTTCTCCAAAGTACTTTCACCGAAGCTACGTCTTTAGTTCTCAATCTCCGAACCTGTTTGTCTAATATAGCGATGGGAGTTTCTTCATATGATAGCTGCTCTGTGACCTGAACGTCGTCAACTGACACGATTCTAGAAGGATCTCCAATACATTTACGTAGCATAGACACATGAAAGACTGGATGTACAGACTCCAAGTCTGAAGGCAAGCCTAACTCATATGCTACCTGGCCTACCTTGCGCATGATCCTATATGGTCCAATGTATCGAGGGCTAAGTTTTCCTTTCTTTCCGAACCTCATAACACCTTTCATTGGTGATACCTTTAGGAATACCCAATCATCAACCTGAAACTCCAAGTTTCGCCGCCGATTATCTGTATAACACTTCTGACAGCTTTGAGCTATTAATAACCTTTCCTGTATCACCTTAATTTTCTCGATTGCTTGATGTACCAATTCTGGTCCTACCAACGTAGTTTCCTCAACATCGAACCACCCTATAGGCGACCTACACTTTCGTCCGTAAAGAGCTTCATATGGAGCCATCTGAATACTAGAATGGTAGCTATTATTATATGCGAACTCAATAAGCGGTAGATGATCATCCCAACTACCCTTCAAGTCTATCACACAAGCTCGTAACATATCCTCAAGTGTCTGAATAGTATGCTCTGCCTGTCCATCTGTCTGGGGATGAAATGTTGTACTAAGACTTACTTGAGTCCCCAATCCTTTTTGGAAGGACCTCCAGAAATTAGCTGTAAACTGAGCTCCTCTATCCTAGATAATATATATAGGGACACCATGCAGTCGTACTATCTCCTTAATATAAAGCCTTGCATAATCCTCTGCGAAATATGTAGTCCTAACGGGCAGAAAATGGGCTGACTTTGTAAGCCTATCAACAATCACCCATATCGAATCGAACTTACGCTGGGTACAAGGTAAGTCTACGATGAAATACATATTAACTACTTTCCATTTCCAAGCCGGAATCTCCATAGCCTGCAATAATCCACCAGGTTTTTGATGCTCAATCTTAACCTGCCGATAGTTAGGGCACTGAGCAACAAACTCCCCTATATCCTTTTTCATTCCGTCCCACCAATATACTTCCCTGATATCATGATACATCTTTGTTTCTCCTGGATGGATAGAATAATGAAAATAGTGAGTTTCTCCCATAACCTGCCGATGCAGCCCTGCAACATTAGGGATACATAATCGTCCTCGATAACTAAGGACCCCATTTCCTGTAATTTCAAACGGTGTCTTCTCCGTATGAGTGTGGAATCCCTATAATGAATTAACATAGGATCCTCGTACTGGCGTTCCTTCACTTCAGTTACTAAAGGGGATGTTGCCGTATCCTGAATAGTAATTCCAATATCACCTGAGTCCAGTAACCAAACTCCAAGACTAGCTAACTGATGAATCTCATGGGCTATTCCCCTCTTTTTTGGCTATAAATATGTCAGGCTACCCATAGATCTACGGCTGAGGGCATCGGCTACTACGTTCGCCTTCCCCGGATGGTATAAAATATCAACGTCATAGTCTTTAAGTAGCTCCAACCATTTCCTTTGACGTAAATTAAATTCCTTTTGCTTGAAGAAATACTGGAGGCTCTTATGATCCGTATAGATATCAACATGAATGCCATACAAGTAGTGCCTCCACATATTTAGTGCATGAATCACCGCAGCTAACTCTAAATCATGGGTCGGGTAGTTCTTCTCGTGCTTTCTTAGTTGTCTAGAAGCATAAGCTACAACCTTACCATGCTACATCAGCACACAACCCAATCCAACGCCTGAGGCGTCACAATAGATAACATAACCATCGGTCCCTTCTAGGAGCGTTAGAACCGGTGCTGAAGTTAATATGCACTTTAATGATTGAAAACTCAGTTTGAAACCATCAGTCCATTGAAACTTTGCTCCCTTCTGAGTCAACTTTGTCAAAGGTGCTGAAAGGGAAGAAAATCCCTCTACACATCTCATGTAATAACCTGCCAAACCGAGAAAGCTACGAAACTCCATCAGTGTTGTGGGTCTAGGCCAAGTCTTTACTGCCTCAATCTTTTGTGTATCAACCCAGATACCTTCACTCGAAATGATATGCCCAAGGAAACCTACAGAGTTCAACCAGAAATCACATTTAGAAAATTTTGCATACAACTTCCCTTTTTGTAGAACTCAGAGCACAGTACGCAAATGATCTGCATGCTCAGCCTCTGATCGAGAATACACCAATATATCATCAATAAATACAATTACGAATAGATCTAAAAAGGGCATGAATACTATTGGGGCAGTGGTCAAACCGAACGACATAACACGAAACGCAAAGTGCCCATATCTGGTCCTGAATGCTGTCTTCGGAATATCTTTCTCCTTAACCCTTACCTGATGGTACCCGGACCTCAAGTCTATCTTTGAGAAACACTTGGCACCTTGCAACTGATCAAATAAATCATCAATCCTTGGGAGCGGGTACTTATTCTTGATCGTCACCTTATTCAATTGTCTATAATCAATACAAATTCATAAGGAACCATATTTCTTCCTCACAAATAACATCGTTACTCCCCACGGTGATGTATTAGCTCTGATAAAGCCTTTTTCAAGCAAGTCCTTTAGTTGTTCCTTCAACTCTTTCAGCTCTGCGGGGGCCATTCTATAGGTAGGAATAGATATTTGATGAGTATCTGGTAGTAGGTCAATAGAAAACTCAATTTCTCGCTCTGGCGGAAGACCTGGAAGCTCATCAGGAAAAACATCGGGAAATTCATTAACCACGGGGATGGACTGAATGGTTAGTGACTCTACTTCCACATCCCGAACCCGAACTAAGTGATAAATATAGCCCTTTCCAATCATCTTCTCTTCCTTGAGATAGGAAATAAATTTACCTCTCGGTGATGCCGTATTACCTTTCCATTCCAAAACAGGCTCCCCTGGAAATTGAAATCGGACTATCTTCGATCTACAATCAACGTTGGCATGACAAGAAGCCAATCAATCCATACCTATTATAACATCAAATTCTACCATATCTAACTCGATTAGGTCCGCTATGGTAGATCGACTATGAACTACTATTATGCAACCTCTATATACTTGCTTAACTATCACTGAGTCCCCAACATGTGTAGATACCTCAAAAGGTTTAACCAATTCTGGATTTATTCCAAACTTCCTAGCAACCAATGGAGTAACATATGATAAGGTGGAACCTGGGTAAGTCAGTGTATATACATCATATGAAAAGATTGATAATATACCTGTAACAACATCGGGGGATGATTCTTGATCCTATTATCCTGCTAATGCATAAATACGGTTCTGAGGACCGCTCGAGCTAGATACTCTGCCTTTGCCTCTACCACGACTCGTTGGTGCTTGTGAACCTTGCCTAGGGGGCGTACTGATGATGACGAACCAGCTACAGATCCCGCTGGCTGAGCTATGCTTGCATCACCTCTCGTTGGACAAGCCCTCATAATGTGGCCTAGATAACCACAAGTATAACAAACACCCAACCCCATACGTCACTACCAGCATATTGCTTACCACACTAAGCACATAGTGGCAAGGGCGGCCTCATCTGACTTGACTCACTCCTATACTGAGAACCTGAGGCCCTAAAATTCTGACTAGGCCCTGAATATGTGGAACGATCAAATCTCTTATCGCCAAACTGAGGGGGTGTACTAGCTGATGGCTGGGCTGGATACCTTGGGTACTATTGTCTCTGACCACCTCGAAACTCACCAGAAGGACCCGAAGACCTCGCTCTCTTATTCTATGCCCTATCATGCTCATGATCGACCCTCTGCTTCTGCTTACGCTCCTCTACACACTGAGTGTATGCCTGAATATGAGAAATATCCATGTCTGCCTGAAGTGAGACCGACATACAATCATTAATCAAGTGCGGCTCTAACCCATCACGAACCGGTGAACTCGATCCTCCATCTTAGATACAATAATGGGAGCATACCTAGCTAATGAATCAAACTGAAGACTGTACTCCCCAACACTCATGTTACCCTATCGAAGGGTCAGGAACCTATTAGCTCTGGCCCGTCTAAGCTCTAGTGGCAGATAATGATGAAGACAAGCCTTTATAAACTCCTGCCATACTGCTGGAAGGGCATCCTCACCTCTGTACAATTCCCAAGACTCGTACCAATTAACTGCAACATCTTGGAGTCTATAGGAATCTAGCTCAACTAACTCAGTTGTAGTAGCCTTCATTACCCTCAACGTCATCTGCATTCTATCAATAAATACCATAGGGTCCTCGTTTGGATCTGCCCCCATGAATACCGGAGGGTCTAAATTAATGAAATTATGAACCCTCGCACTGACGGACCTATCTGCATGACCAATACCTAATTTTTGATGCCGAGCCTGTGCGGCTAGTAATCGAGTTAATAGCTGAATAACATCTCTCATCTCTAGACCCGGTGCATCTGGCTGAGGGGATGAATGTACAGGGACAGGCGCTAAAGCTGGTGCCCCTCAGAGATCTCCTGGAGAGGGCGGGGTATGTGAAGTCTGAGATGGAATATCACTATGAGACTCTCCCCGAGCCTTAATAACTCGTGGCGATCGACTAGTAATCTCACCAGCCACGGACTTTCCCTTCTGGGCGGCTGTAGTCTTTGGAGGCATCACTAAAAATATAACATATCGTTAAGAACATGAATTCTTATATCGCACGATCTAAGATAAGAAGAGAAGATAACATCCTATATGTCCTATAGCCTCGTGTCTATAAGTGTGGTGCACAACACACCCATAAACAAGACTCTACTAAGACACGTTCTGTAGACAACCCTAGGATAGAACTGCTCTAATACCACTTTTGTCACGACCCAAACTGATGGGCTGCGACGGGTGCCCGAATTCTACATGTCGAATATCCATAAGTATGCGTTTAAGATATAATCATGAAACATGTACGTGAGGGAAACCTACCCAAAAGACATAGGTACATATACATGCAGAATACAGTGGGTGAGCCGGCAAGGCTGCTATAAACAACTATATACCCAAAACCGGAAGCCGACAAGGACACATACTATCCAACTATACATAACTGTAAACAAACCTCTAATAGACAATACAATTGTACATGGACGGGACTGGGCCACATCATACCCATATATGTATACAAGCATATCAGACCAAAATCAAAAGCAACTCCGGATCAAGTGGAGCACGCCAACTCTCGCTGATCAAGAATCCTAAGAAGGGGGACCGTCAGCTTCCCTACCTGCACCTGCGGGCATGAAATGTAGGCCCCGAGAAATAGGACATCAGTACCAATAATGTGCATGCAAATCAGTACATAAGAGACATAGATGAAACATGTAATAAGGAATTCCGCCTGTAAGTCTAAATAACTTTGCAAATCCTGAAATAGTTATAATATCATGCACATGCATGTAAATGTTGTGTCATGCATAGGTATAGGTGTACATAACACCATCAAGCCTCTAAGGGCATCCCATCATATCATCTCGGCCACTATGGGAAAAATCATCAACATATACCAACTGATAAGGTGGTGGTTCGTATATAACGTCGTAACCTTTTCCCATATCCCATATACATATAATATATGCGTATATAATGCCATCTGGTCATAGTTCAATGTACATGTATAAATTCATGAAATGCATAAGAAATACTTTAATAAGATTTCTCGTAATCCCATAAAAATCAATATGCCTTTCGGATAAACTTTATCAAATACGTATTTTTCTGAGACCCATGAATAGAAGATATAATAATAATTCACATAGGGAATCAAGAATATAGACACCCCTAGTATTTCTATGAATAGAGTCATTTATGAAAGTTGCGTATTTTGCTCGTTTCATTTGTATTATTTGGATCATGCCAAAAAGAAAGAAGGAATAGCCTTCACATACCTGGAGTAGGGAAAAATCCGTATGATATTCTTGGAAAAGGTTGCACCGTACTCCCTTAGAACTGCAAAATTTCACGTTGCTACTGTGCTAAGAAATCTCGTTGGTTGAAGAAATCACGTTGTAGTGTCTTTGTAGGAACTTGTAGGAATTGTAGGAATTTGTAAGAAATTGTGTTGCTAATGTGCTAAAGCTCACGTTCTTGATTGTAGTGTTGTGTAAGGAATTGTAGGAATCTGATTGTAGTGGTTGAGAATGAAATGTTGTTTGTATTCAAAATGATAGAAATGAAGTGTCTTGAAATTAATATATTAGGTTGCCACCTAATCATAAATGACCAAGAGTCATTTGTTTGGTTAGTGTCTTGCTGTCACGTGGGGTGGGGGAGGGGTCTTAATCTTATCCTATAACCAATTAATTAATTAGGTAATATTTCTCTATCTGATAATTAACCAATTACCCACATAATTAAGAATTATCTCAAATTACTTAAAATTCTACTTATTTTTAATACACTTTATACATCGTACTATCACGGTCATATGATATCTTGTATGGTACTAGTCCATAAATAGCGGGTATTATAGCTTGGACCGTATTTTATCCCAAATCGACAACCTTCAATGAAACTCATTTTCTTCAATTCGTGTACCCTTCATCCTTCATGGAAATTACTTATCGCTTGTTATAAAGAGCATAAATACGTTAACCTCAGGATAATCTCATCCCCGAGTCTACGTTGATTAACTGAAGTCAAAACCTTTACGTATGAAAACGTGAGATGTAACATTGGTGTATCATATAGAGATTGATACGGTGTTCGTATGATGGAAGCAGGCCTGGCAGAGAAATCTGGATGTTGGAATTAGGCTTTAAGGCCTAATGGGCTAAGTAAAAAAAATATTTAGATTAGCTCGAGCTAATGTGCTCAATTGAGTTGTGATAGCACGTGTCAGTGCACGAGGTGTTAACCAGTGATTCCGGACAACTCCAGAGCAGTTCTTAACACGTTCGAGGACGAACATAAGTTTAAGTGGGAGAGAATGTAACGACCTGACTAGTCGTTTTGAGCCTTAGCGTGTTGTCCGGTGGTTTGAGGCCATGAGCAGCTTCATTTCAGGTATTACGACTGGTACGCGTGTTCAGAATTGAATGTCTGGGAGATCAGAGTTGATATTGGAAAGAAAATCCTCATTTCGAAAGCCTTAAGTTGAAAGAATTGACTAAGATTGGATTTTTGAGTAAACGACCTCGGAATTGGGATTTGAAGGTTCCAACATGTTCGTATGATGATTTTGGACTTGAGCGTATGTCGGAGTCAAATTTTGGATGACCCGGGAATGTTTCGGCACCTATTATGGAAGTTAGCATTTTTAGAATGATTTCTTAAATTTGAATTGAAGCGCATTTCAATGTTATCAATGTCCGTTTGGGATTTCGAGCCTGGAATAGCTCCGTATGGTGATTCTGGTGTTGGGAGCGCGTCTGGATGTGGATTTGGAGGTCCGTAGGTCATTTTGAGGTCATTTGGCGAAAGTTAGAAATTTCAAAGTTTTTGAGAAGTTTGATCGGGAGTGGACTTTTTGGTATCAGGGTCGGATTCCGATTCCGGAAGTTGGAGTAGGTCTGTAATGTCAAATGTGACTTGTGTGCAAAATTTGAAGTCAATCGGACGTGATTTGATAGGTTCCGGCATCGAATGTAGAAGTTTGAAGTTCTAAAGTTCTATAAGCTTGAATTGGGGTACGATTCATGATTTTGATGTTGTTAGATACAATTTGAGGTCTCAAGCAAGTTCGTAATGTGTTATGGGACTGGTTGGTATGATTGGTTGAGGTCACTGGGGCCTCAGGTGTGTTTCGGGGTGGTTTCAGATCATTTGGAGCTGTTTTGGAACTGCTGATTCTGGTATTTGGTTTCCTTCTTCGCGAACGCGAAGGAAGTCCCGCGTTCGTGAAGAAGAAATTTTGGGGGTGCTGGATTTGGCCTTCGTGAACGCGAAGCAATGGATGCGAACGCGAGTCAAGGTCTGGTCAAGCTTACGCGAACGCGACGCAGTGGTCGCGAATGCGAAGAAGGAAGGGGAGCCGGGACCCTGAGCCATTAAGCCTTCACGAACGCGAAGCTTAGACTGCGAACGTGAAGAAGGAGGGTAGTTGGCTACCGCGAACGCGAGAGATTGAATACGAACGCGATGATGTGCATGGTCAGGCCTTCGCGAACGTGACACTGGTCATGCAAACACGAAGAAGAACGGGTCTGGGCAGATTGGATTTAATACGGGGTTTGGCTCATTCTCTCTCATTTTTCACTGGGATGGATGATTTTTGGAGAGATTCAATGGGAGATTTTCATCATCTATGTCAAGGTAAGTGATTCCCACCTATTGCAAGTTAAATACTTGGTTTATATATGGATTTAAACAAGGAAATTAGTAGAAAATTTGAATTTTGAAGAAAAACCTAGAAATTGGTATTCTTGGATTTTTGACCACGAATTTGGGAATGGAATTGGAAATAAATCACACATTTGAGTTCGTGAGGTTATGGATAATGATTATCTTCAAAAAATTTCGGAATCCGAGCACGTGGGCCCGAGGGTTGATTTATCGATTTTTTGAGCGGGGTTAGAAATTGTTATAAATTGATTAATTATGAGTATTAGAGCAAATTTTGATTGGGTTACAACTTATTTGACTAGTTTTGGAGCGACGAGCGTCAGTTTGAGGTGTTAGGGAGGCTTTGGAGCCGGTTATGGAATTTCAGAGCGAGGTAAGTCTCTTTTCTAACCTTGTAAGAGGGAATTTACCCCATAGGTGAAATAATTCAATATGTGCCTCTATTCGTGGGGGCTACGTACGTACGAGGTGATGAGAGTCCGTGCGTAGCTACTATTATGCTTATGTCCGGGTAGTCTAGGACCCAAATCACGTTATACTTGCGATGCTTGCATCCTACTTGTTAATTTAACTGTTTAAAACAGATTGGAACTTGATAAAGGAATTTCAAAAGGGTTAGACTTCACCTACTTGGGTTTTAGACGGGTCAATTGTTCGTTAATGAGAATTAATATTTATTTAAACACAAAACCTAGATAAATCCTTGATTTGGTTGTCTGAATGTGTTTATCTTTTGTGGAACGGGCCGAACGTCTCAGTAGATTAAATAGATGCATCTATGGTTCGCGCCGTTCGACCCTCCGGCAGTGCACAGTTTAATATTATATTGGATCGGGCCGTTCGACCTCGGCATGATTTGCGCATGACTTAATTGATTGTTTGGAATTATTGATAATTGATATGGCCTCATTGGCCGGAGATATAAATTGTTAAAAGATGAAAACAAATTTGGAAATCCCCTATTAACAAGAGAATTATTTACCTACCTCGTGTTATTGTGTTTACCGTTGCCTCATAAAATCCATAATTTATCATATCATTGGTATATTAATTATAGCCCATAGTAAGTGTCAGAGTCGACTCCTCATCACTACTTCTTCGAGATTAGGTGGGATACTTACTGGGTACGCGTTGATTTACGTACTCATGCTACACTTGCTGCATATTTTTATGCAGGTACACATATGTTTAGCGGCCTTATGGGCGCAGAGGCGCGATTATGGCGGGGACTTAGGTGAGCTGCATTCTATACGACGCTCCACAGCCAACAGAGTCGCCTTCAGAGTACTTACATTTTTCCTGTCCAATTTGTATTCCGGACAGCTGTTGTATTTTATTTTACATTCCTAGTTAATGCTCATGCACTTGTGACACCGGTTTTTGGGATGATTATGGGTTGAACTGTATTGGAATTTTTAAAGATATTATTATGTATTTTGTAAACTCCATCTTCTACTATTTAATTGAGGGGGAAAACTATGATTTCAAAAATATTAAAATGAGACCTGAATTAAGTATTTAGTGTTGGCTTGCCTGATAGTGGTGTCTGGCACCATCACGACCTTTAATGGATTTTGGGTCGTGATATGAAGACTCTAGTGTGTGTACATATGAGGATGTAAAGAGTAATACAATTATAGAGTTAGGGCGTATTGATCCTCATTCTATACATTTTTCAACATTGTGTTTGGATGATGACATGTAAATCGAGTAATCTGAGCCTTTGGAGGAGCCAATGGACGAGGAACAAGGTGCCTATATTCTTGAATTTGTTGTGTCAAAAAGCAAAAATTACATTCCTCATCTAAAGATCAAGAGGTGGAGAGCGAAAATTTTATTGCTTGGCCTTGTTTTCTTTGTAGCCCCACCGAAGGAGCATAGGCACAGACTGGATGCCCTATTAGGGGCTCAATTCATAAGTTCGAGGTGGAGGCAAAAAGTGGTTCAAGTCGTGCCACGATGTAAAATCAGGCGCTTGTTGGGAGGCAACCCAGATTTACTGCTTTCTTTTATTTTTATTTTTATCTTATTATTGTTGTAGTGTCTGTTTTTATTTTGTAGGATTATAATCATAGGAGGCAAAGCCATTGGAAGAGTGCAAAAGCGAGCTAGATGGTGATAACTAAGTGTGGGGTGACCACGCAAAGGGCCATGCCTGTGGGAAGTCTGAGTACCCCGTAAGCCGCTATTGCTTAGGCCTTTCAGGGAGTTTCTTATCCATCCTTGTTATTGTTTTGCTTTATTTGTGCATTGGGGATACTGCACTCTTTTAAGTGTGGGGTGGGAGAATTCCTCTAGATAATTAGAAGTAGTATGTTAAAAAATGTTAACTTCTTATTTTGATATTAGATTCTTATTTTTGTTTTCGTAGTTGTGTAGTATTTTAGTAGCTTAATTTATTTATTTTTAATGTGGAAAATAAGAAAAATAAAAAACAAAATCGAAAAAAAAGTAGAAAAATTGGACTTTTCCCGACGATGGATCTCCTAGATAGTTTTCTTGAGGGATTAAGGTCTAAACAAAAATCCAAAAAAAGTGTCTTTTAGCTTTCTTTAGGTAGTAATAATTCCCTGTGATTTTTCTTTGTGCCTCGGTTATTTTTTATGGGATGTAGTTTGAACCGGGTAGTAGTTTTTCCTCTTTCTTTTTTAGAGTAGATTAAAAATTAAGGAATAAATGGAGGAAGAAAGATGAGATTCCTAGGTGTCCTTGACTTGTTTGATAGTAGCATATTTAGGCTTTGGCATGCGTAGTATCTTCCCTATGTGCTAAAAGTTCTTATGATGCCTTGGTTATTTGGATAACATGTTTTGTGAAGCCTATGTCTCATTGTTTTGACTTATGTTCACTTTGTGCTTAATGCTTAAAATCTCGTGGCTCCGTGAATACTTGCAGTAGTTTGAGAATCAGAATGAAACCATCCCTAGTGAGTCATGTGCCATGTATGGTGAGATTTTTGTATAGTCCATGTTATTGTGCTTGTGTCTAGAACTTGCCCGGTATGTGAGTCGACACGAAATTTTAGGTGATACTCGGTTTGAAAAATGATTTTAGGCTATCTTTGTTCTTTTTGAGTTCAATGCTTATCATAAATAAAATATATCCCTAGTTAACCATTTTGAGCTTATAGACTTTTATTTGGCACCCACATTACAAGCCTAAACCTCTTTTGTTCTAAATTGATATTGTTTTGATCTTTTTACCTCTTAAAGTACTTTAATTGTGAGATGAGCGCTAAAAGGAGTAAGAAGGGACTAAGTGTGGGTGACTTTTGAGTGGAACCAATGAAAGAAAGAAAGGCACACTTCTTTTGTAAAAGAATACACCACTAGTGGAAATTGCTAAAGAGAAAAATAAAAAAAAATTAGATGAATAAATTGATATTTTGTTCTTGCTAGTGGGAATAAATTAAAGTAGTGCTTAAAGAAAGAGGGAACATTGTTAGGGATTATTTTAGTTGTGAAATTAAAATTCCGATTGAAGAATCTGCGCTTAAAGTGTGATGTGTTAAAGTGCTTAGGAGGGTTATCCACTATTCCTAAATATATCCTTCCCGTCCCTTAGCCCACATTATAACCATAAAAAGTTCTAATTGATTTTTGACTGAGTGAGCCTACATTAGTAGAGATTTACATTAACGGCAAGCCTATGGTGCCAATTGGATGCGTGTGACTTCCTTTGTGAGAGTGAGAGATTTTTTTTGATATATATTAGTCCTTAAAATATATTTGAGCATTTGATTTGAATGTATGGATTCAACTTACTCTCTTGATCTTGTTGTAAGGGCACATGGTTTCACAAGGGAGAGGTAATGTTATTAGACTTCTCTCTATGATGTTGGGTGTTCAAGCCATGAATGCACTATGACATTTAGTTCGTTTTTGAGGCTAGGATTGATAGGAGCATGTTGTCTTTGTTGTGAATATTAGTGAAGTATGGCATAATAAAAGGGAAGTGTAAGTGATTACACATGCTGAAGTTTAATTGTTGCTATAAACCATGGTCATTGGTGTAGTGTGCCTAAATTGTGTAAAAACAAAGTGCTCAAGGATAGTGTGAATTGTTAGTTGACTCGAGGACGAGCAACGTTTAAGTGCGGGGTAATGATGTTTGGCTATAATTCCGTATTTTTAGTGCATTAATTATCATACATTTAGGTGCTTTAATACTAAATTATACTATATTTGTGCTTAAATGAGTCTATTTTATGTGTAGGTACGTTGAAGACGAAATTGGGAGCAAAATAGAGATTTTATGTATATTTTATGCACTACAAGAATGTCTCGTGATTATTTGATGACGGGGAATATTATAATGAGATAATGAAATAGTGATTGAAGACAAATAATTGAAGACAACAGCAAAAGAAGACAAAATGAAACAAGAAAAATAATTGAAAATAAATAAATAGAAATGAAAACGTGAAAGAAGGAAAAGTTAGGCAAAGCAAAGGAATTGAAACTAAGCAGAAACAGAACAGGCGCAACAACGAATTTTGCTCGTGAAATGCCTCGCGTCGCACAGTGGAAACCGTGCGTCAGAGGTTGCGCCGCCAGGGGTATAGCGAGGTGGACCAGGCATTTTGCCTCGCGAGGCGAGGCCTGTAGCGAGGGTGTTCCAGATGTTTAAAGCCTATTTTGTCTCCTATTTGGTTTTGGACTTGGTTATTTTGTTTGAGTCTTTTCCCTACACATATAAATAGTCATTAAACACCATTTTTAGATGAGGAGACTGAGACTTTAGACGAAGGGAGAGCACAGAGCCGCCGTGGAGGCTGGAATTCATCAGATTCCATCTTTCATCCATCAAACTTAGTAATCTTTACTTTTTCTTGATGATTTGTTTTTTTGCTACCATGTATATGTGGAGCTAAACTTCACGTTCTAGGGTTGTGGTTGTCATGAATATTGAAGTTTATTAATTATATTACTGTTAATTCAAGTTATCATCTTTGGTTGTTTCTCTAATTCTGTGCATAATTACTTAATTGTTTGGCCAGCAGTTGAGTTCTATTTACTATCTATGCTATGCTTGGGAAAGCCGTGTTTAGATTAGAGTAGAATTGGAGAGAGCTTGTTTCTGAACCCGTGGCTTGGGGAAAGATTTTGCGGTTAGGATAGGCATATACCTAACAGTCTTGCTTAGTTAAATACCGTATTATATTCTTTCATGATAGATTCAAGACCATAGGAATATAGGGTTGATATATTATGGATAGACAGATACTATTGTGGGAACATGTTATTTATATAAACGATCCGGTCAACTAGCAATCATAAATAATTTGGATTAACAGGTGTAATTACGAACTCAATAGGATCGATAAACTGACCACAACCCTGAAATCTATATCTCCATTGGTTACGTGTTTGAATTTTTCAATAGTAGTTGTAATAGAAAAGTTATACTTTTGATCATCTTGGACAGTAAATGGATTTTAGTTTTCTTAGTTAACGATTAATCTAAGTCTCTGTGGGTTCGACATTCAACTTTCGAGTCACTTTATTACTTGACGGCCACGTATACTTGCGTGTACTTGGGGAAACAACAAGTTTTTGTGGCACACCTAGTGGGAAGCAAGGGATACAAATCATCTTGATACTATAATTGCTTATTTAGATACTAGTTCGAGCAAAAAGCCCATTGTTTTAGTGCATGAATTACACTTTAAATATTAATTTTGCTCCAATTTCATCTCCAATGTACCTACACATAAAATAAACTCAATTAAGCACAAATATAGTATAGTTTAGCATTAAATCTCCAAAATGCAAGGTAAGTAATGCACTAAAAATATATAATTATAGCCGAACATCAATACTATAATTATTTATTTCGTTAAGTCCTGAATATTGACTACTTTCTAGTTTTTGCTTTAATTGTTTGTTTCGTCAAGTCTAACGTTACTTGATTGTTGCTCTTATATCAGGAACTTTGATTGAATGCGCAGGGTCAGAAGCCAGGACAGGCTTAAAGGCTTTGACCTCGAACCTGAGAGAACATTTCGTAGGAGGTTGAGGGAAGCAAGGGATACAAATAAACTTCAGGCACTCGTTCAATTTCCTGTGAATATGGTAGAGGAGCAACACATGGCTGTTCAGGAAGTGGCGATGCCCAGCATTGCTAATGTCACCTCCAGTATTGTGAAGCCCAAAACCACTGGGCACTTTGAGCTGAAACAGAGCATGATCCAGCTACTTCATGCGAGTGGGCAGTTTATGGGTCTTCCATACGAGGATCCATAACAGCATATCCTAAACTTCTTGGAGATTAGTGATACTTACATCACTAACGGGGTCACTCCAGACTATGTGAGGCTCACACTTTTCCATTCTCTCTGTTGGGCGAAGCAAAGCGATTGCTGAAGGTAGAACCAGCTAATTCTATTGCATCTTGGAATGATCTGGCAAGGTTCTTCCCTTCAGGAAAAGCTGCAAAGATCATAAGTGAGATAGTTGCCTTCAAACAGAAAGTGGGGGAGTTTCTATACTCAGCTTGGGAGAGGTTCAAGGGGCTGCTCAGAGATTGTCCTCATCATAATCAGACAAATGAAGTGTTAGCTCACACTTTCATAAAAGGGATACATCTTGAGACAAAAATTGTGGTAGATGTTGCCCCTGGAGGTCAAGTGTTGGAGAAAAGCTTTGAAAAGATATATGCATTATTGAACGAATTCGCCAAAAGCAATCCGGATTGGCAAGGACAAATGGGAAGATACACGGTGCAAAAATCTGCTGGGGTTCTCGAGTTAGATGTCGTCTCGGCATTATCAGTGCCGATTTCTACACTGACCAACCAAGTCAATCTGATGACCTTGGTTATTAACAAGCAACAAGCTTAACCAGTGCAACAGGTTCAAGTGTTTTGTGAAGTATGTGGAAAGGGTCACACGGGAGACTTATGCCCAGTTAATTCAGAGTCTGTCTGCTTTGTGGGTAATGCAAATAGGGGCTAGACAAACCAATATGGGAACACTTACAATCCCAACTGGAGGAACCACACAAACTTCTCTTGGGGTGGAAATCAAGGTGCTCAAAATCAATACCGACCACAAGCTCCTCAACAACAATATAGAGCACCTTAGGCTGAACAACATGCAAACTCAACAAATCACATTGAGGAAATGATGAAGAAATTGATGGCTGACCAACAAGCCCACACGGCAGAGATGATAAAAAAGTGATGGTTGACCAGCAGGCTCAAGCCGCAACAATGAGAAATTTGGAGTGCCAAATGGGACAACTTGCCAGTGCCCAAAATACTCGACCAATTGGAGCTCTTCCAAGTGCCACTAAGGTTAATCCTAAGGCATCTGTTAATGATGTCTCATTGAGGAATGAGAGACAATTAGAAGAAGTCCAGTCAAAAAAGAGAAAACAAGTGACCTTTAATAAGAACTCGGCCACTATAGAGTCAGAATCAGAAAAATAAAAGGAGTCTGAGAAGCCAGTTGAAGAGGCGATGGCTAAGCAACCCCCACCATTAGTTGTCAGGCCACCACCTCCGTTCCCTCAAAAATTGCAGAAAGTGAAGGATAATACCGCGTATAAAAATATTCTTGATATTTTGAAGTAGGTGCAAATAAATATTCCACTGGTAGACATCCTGCAAGAAGTTCCCAAATATGCAAAATACATCAAGGACATAGTGGCAAATAAAAGGAGGCTGACTAAATTTGAGACTGTGGCACTCACTGAGGAATGTAGCTCTAGAATCCAAAGCAAGCTACCTCATAAATTGAAGGATCCAGGTAGTTTCACTATCCAAATCTCGATTGGTAAACATGCAGTCGGGCGAGCTTTATGTGATGTTGGAGCGAGCATCAATATGATGCCGCTATCCGTGTTCAGACAGTTGGGTTTGGGTGAGCCGCGCCCAACAACGGTAATCTTACAGTTGGCTGATCACTCCCTTGCTCATTCGGAAGGAGTGATTGAAGATGTGTTAGTTCAAGTGGGTTCTTTCATATTCCCTGTTGATTTCATTATCTTGGACTACGAGCCTGATCAGGAAATCCCATTTATTTTGGGACGTCCATTCTTGGCCACAGGCCGAGCTATTATTGATGTATGCGAAGGAAAGATGACGATGAGAGTAGGTGATCAAGTGGAGGTATTTAATGTGTACAAAGCACTCAAATTGCTAGCCCACTATGAAGAGCTATCCATGATTTCTGTAGTGGAAAGCAATGTTGTGTCATTGGTGCCATATATAAGCCCCATAGATCCTCTTAAACGAGCTTTGATTGGGAATGAAGAAGACCTTAAAGATAAGATAATGGGCAAAAATTAACAAGTACTTACTACATTTTGCAATTATGTCCATGGGTTTGGGAAGTTTGAGGAGTTGGGCAGGCCTGTTACACTGACCCTCCCTAAGCCATCTATTGAGGAAGCTCCAAATATAGAATTAAAGCCCCTTCCAGCACATCTGCATTATGCTTATTTGGGGAACTCTGAAACATTGCCAGTAATTATCTCGTCCAGCCTGACTAATGTACAAGAAGAAAAATTTCTCAGAGTACTTCGCAAGCATAAAAAGTCTATAGGGTGGACAATTGCTGACATCAAAGGAATCGATCCATCGTTTTGCATGCATAAAATCTTTCTGGAAGATGGACACTGCCCCAGTGTTGAGAAGCATAGGAGATTGAATCCTATCATGAAAGAAGTCGTGAAAAAGGAAGTAATTAAGTGGCTCGATGCATGTATCATCTTTCCCATCTCTGACAACAACTAGGTAAGCCCAGTACAATGTGTCCCTAAAAAGGGAGGGATGACTGTGGTTGAGAATGAAAAACATGAGCTAATTCCTACTCGCACTGTGACGGGGTGGAGAGTTTGCATTGATTACAAAAAGCTTAACAAAGCAACCCGCAAGGACCACTTCCCGCTTCCATTCATTGACCAAATGTTGGACAGATTGGCGGGGCATGATTATTATTGCTTCCTTAATGGTTATTCTGGGTACAACCAGATCGCCATATGCCCAAAGGATCAGGAGAAGACCACTTTTACTTGTCCTTATGGCACTTTTGCCTTCAAGAAAATGCCATTTGGTCTTTGTAATGCACCAGCTACTTTCCAGAGATGCATGATAGCTATTTTCACCGATATGGTAGAAACATTTGTGGAAGTTCTTATGGATGATTTTTCAGTCATTGGGTCTTCTTATGATGATTGTTTGAAGAAAATTTGTTTGTGAAAGCATTCGAAGAGCTCAAAAAGAAGCTGGTGGTTGCCCCCATTATTGCCGCACCGGATTGGTCCTTACAATTTGAGCTTATGTGTGATGCAAGTGACCATGCTATTGGGGCAGTGCTAGGCCAGAGGAAGGACAAAATGTTTTATTCATTCTACTATGCGAGTAAGACTCTTGATGATGCGCAGCTGAATTACACCACCACTGAAAAGGAGTTGTTAGCTATGGTGTGGGCCTTTGAGATATTTTGGGCATACTTGGTTGGAACAAAAGTCATAGTCCATACCGATCATGCAACAATCAGGTATCTATTTACAAAGAAGGAATCTAAGGCTAGATTGATGCGCTGTGTTTTGTTGTTGCAGGAATTTGATGTGGAAATACGAGATCGAAAGGGCATAGAGAACCAAGTAGTGGACCATCTATCAAGGCTGGAAAATCACAACCACGTGGAGGAGGGTAGCCAAATTAAAGAAGTATTTCCTGATGAGCAACTTTTTGCTATCACCCAAGACCCTTCCCATGGTATGCAGACTATGTGAATTATCTGGTGAGTGGGGTACTTCCTCCTGAAATTGAATCTGAAGCTAGAAAGAGGTTTCTACATGATATGAACTTTTACTGTTGGGATGAGCCATATTTGTGCAAGCAGTGTGCTGACCAAATGATGAGGAGATGCATAGCTGAAAAGGAGGTCAAACTAGTGTTGTTTGATTGTCATGCATCACCCTATGTGGTCCATCATGGAGGCAATAGAATAGCTGCAAAAGGTATTACAATCCAGTTTATTTTGGCCAACATTATTCAAGGACGCCCATGCATTTGTTAAGAAGTGTGACCAGTGTCAGAGAACAGGAACAATCACAAAGAGGCATGATATGCCTTTGAATAACATCCTGGAGGTCGAGATTTTTTATGTGTGGGGGATAGATTTTATGGGACCATTCCCATTGTCTAGAGGAAACAAATACATTTTGCTATAAGTTGACTACATGCCAAAATGGGTAGAGGCGATCGCATTGCCAACGAATGATGCCATGGTGGTAGCCACGTTTGTAAAAAAGAACATATTTTTGAGATTCGGGATTCCACATGATTTGATTAATGATGAAGGGACACACTTTTAAATTGGTTGTTGAATAACCTTCTAGCTAAATATGGAGTCCGCCCTAGAGTTGCGACTGCATAGCATCCTCAAACAAGTGGACAAGAAGAGGTGTCTAATAGAGAAATAAAGCAAATCTTAGAGAAGACGGTGAGTATGAATAGAAAAGATTGAACTGCAAAGTTAGATGATGCCTTGTGGGCATATAGAACTGCATACAAAACGCTAATTGGGGCATCGCCGTATAAGCTAATTTATGGGAAGGCATGTCACTTGCTTGTTAAACTTGAACACAAAGTATATTGGACCATTAAGAAGTTAAATATGGACCTTGAAGCCACGGGCGAGAGAAGACTCTTGCAGTTGAATGAGTTAGATGAGTTCAGGCTGCACTCGTATGAAAATGCTAAGCTTCACAAAGAAAAGATAAAAATATGGCACGACAAGCATATCAAATCGCGTCACTTCAAGCCAGGCCAATAAGTATTATTGTTCAATTCTAGACTAAGGCTATTTCCTGGGAAGTTAAAATCGAGATGGTCAGGCCCGTTTAAGGTAGTGAGAGTCACTCCTTATGGTGCAATTGAGCTGCGAGCTTTGAATGGTGAAAAATAAAATTTGGTGAATGGACACAGAGCAAAGCATTATTGGGGAGGAATAATTGATCGTGAGAAGACTAAGGTTGTACTCGCTGATGAGTACGCAAAATTCTGCGTAGTACCGCGACATTAAATCAGGCGCTTGTTGGGAGACAACCTATCTTATTGCTTTCGTTTATTTCTATTTTGTTTTTATTTCTTAAGAGGCAAAGCCATTGGAAGAGTGCAAAAGCGAGTTAGATGGTGAGAAATAAGTGTGGGGTGCCACACAAAGGACCATGCCTTGGGGAAGTCTAAGTACCAGTGAGCCGCTATTGCTTCGGCCTTTGGCCTTTCAGGGAGTTTCTTGTCCACCCTTGTTATTGTTTTGCTTTATTTTTGCATTGGGGACACTGCACTCTTTTAAGTGTGGGGTGGGAGAATTCTCCAGATAATTAATAGTAGTATGTTAGAAAAATGTTAACTTCTTATTTTTATTTTCGTAGTTGTGTAGTATTTTAGTAGTTGCGAAAAAAAAAATGAAAAAAGTAGAAAAATTGGACTTCTCCCGACGATGGATCTCATTCGAAGGGTTTCTTGAGGGATTTAAGTCTAAAGAAAAAGGACAAAAAGATTTTCTTTGTTGGTAGTGTAGTAATTCCCTCTTGATTTTTCTTTGGGCCGCGGTTCTTTTCCAAGGGCTTTGCTTGAACCGGGTAGTATTTTTCCTTTTATTTTTATTTTTATTTTTAGAGTAGATTAGAATTTAAGGAATAAATGGAGGAGAGATTCCTAGGTTCCCTTGACTTGTTTGATGGCAGCATGATTAGGTTTTGGCATGCGTAGTATCTTCCCTATGTGCTAAAAGTGCTTATGATGCCTTGATTATTTGGATAACATGTTTTGTGATGCCTATGTCTCATTTTCTTGACTTATGTTCACTCTGTGCTTAATGCTTAATATCTTGTGGCTTTGTGAATACTTACATTAGTTGAGAGTCGGAATGAGACCGTCTTTAGTGAGTCATGTGCCATGTGTGGTAAGGTTTTTGTGTAGTCTATATATTGTACTTGTGTCTAGAACTTGCCCGATATGTGAATTGAAGCGAAATTTGAGGTGATGCTCAGTTTGAAAAATGATTTTAGGCTTTCTTTGATCTTTTCGAGCGTTATCGCTATCACAAATAAAATTTGTCCTTAGTTAACCCCTTTGAGCCTATAGACTTTTATTTGGTACCCACATTACAAGCTTATACCCTTTTTATCCATAATTGACGTTGTTTTGACCCTTTTACCTCTTAAATCACTTTAATTGTGAGATGAGCGCTAAAAGAAGTAAGAAGGGACTAAGTGTAGGGTGGCTTTTGAGTGGAACCAATAAAAGAAAGAAAGCTGCACTTGTTTTGTAAAAGAATACACAACTAATGGAAATTGCAAAAGAGTTAAAAAAATCTTTCGATGAATAAATTAATATCTTGTTCTTGCTAGTGGGTAAAGATTAAAGTAGTGCCTAAATAAAGAGGGAACGTTGTTAGGGATGATTTTAGTTGTGAAATTAAAATTGCGATTGAAGAATTTGCGCTTACAGCTGATTATGTGATGTGTTAAAGTGCTTAGGAGGGTTAGCCACTATTCCTAAATATATCCTTCCCGTCGCTTATCCCACATTACAACCATAAAAAAAGTCTTAATTGATTGTAGACTGAGTGAGCCTACATTAGTAGAGATTTACATTAAGGGCAAGCCTATTGTGCCAATTGCATGCATGTGACTTCTTTTGTGAGAGTTAGAGATTTTCTTTGATATACATGAGTCCTTTAAATATATTTGAGAATTTTATTTTAATGTATGGATTCAACTTACTCTCTTGTTCTTGTTGTGAGGGCACATGGCTTCACAAGGGATATGTAACGTTATTAGACTTCTCTCTATGATGCTGGGTGTTCAAACCATGAGTGCATTGTGACATTGAGTTGGTTTTTGAGACTAGGAGTGTTACGATCATGTTGTCTTTGTTTGAATATTTTTTGAAGTTTGGCATAAGAAAAATGGAAGTTTATGTGATTGCATATGCTAAGGTTTAATTGTTGCTATTTGTTACTATAAACCATGGTCATTGGTGTAGAGTGCCTCAACTGTGTAAAAACAAAGTGCTCAAGGATAGTGTAAGGTGTTGGTTGACTCAAGGACGAGCAACGTTTAAGTGTGGAGTATTGATGTTTGGCTATAATTACATATTTTTAGTGCATTACTTACCTTGCATTTTGGGGCTTTAATGCTAAACTATATTATATTTGTGCTTAATTGAGTTTATTTTATGTGTAGGTACATTGGAGATGAAATTGGAGCAAAATAAATATTTAAAATGTAATTCATACACTAAAACAATGGGCTTATGATTATATAATAATAAAAAAATTATTGATGAAGAAAGAATAATTGAGACAAGGATTGAAGACCAATGCAAAAGAAGACAAAAAGAAACAAGTAAAAGAAGAGTTGAAAAGTAAGAAACCAGAATGAGAAAGGAATTGGAAAAGTTGGCAACAAAATTGAATTGAAGCAGCAGCAGGCGTAGCAAGATACTTAGCTTGTTATAGAGCAGGCGAGGGGATCTCTCTTGCTCGCGTTTGAGCATGCGCCGTGAGTTTTTTTTTATGTGTGGGGTGGTTTTTCTCTAACACTTTACCTCTAGCTGCAACATCTACCACACTTTTTGTCTCAGGATGTAGCCCTTATATGAAAGTGTGAGCTAACACTTCGTTTGTCTAATTATGATGAGGACAATATCTGAGCAGCCCCTTGAACCTCTCCTAAGCTGAGTATAGAGACTCCCCCGCTTTCTGTTTGAAGGCGACTATCTCACTTCTAGCAATGCCTGAAGGGAAGAACCTTGCCAGAAATGTCCTTGCCAGATCATTCCATGATGTAATAGAATTAGTTGGTTCTGCCTTCAGTCATCGCTTTGCTTCGCCCAACAGAGAGAATGGGAAAAGTGTGAGCCTCACAGTCTGAAGTGACTCGGTTAGTGATATAAGTATCACTAATTGCCAAGAAGTTCAGGATATGTTATTGTGGATCCTTGTGTGGAAGACCCATAAACTGCCCACTCGCATGAAGTAGATGGATCATGCTCTGTTTCAGCTCAAAGTGCCCAGTGATTCTGGGCTTCACAATGCTGGAAGTGACATTAGCATTGCTGGGCATCACCACTTCCTGAACAACCATGTGTTGCTCCTCTACCATGTTCACAGGAAATTGAACGAGTGCTTGAAGTTTATTTGTATCCCTTGCTTCCCTCAACCTCCTATGAAATTTTCTCTCAGGTTCGGGGTCAAAGACTTTAAGTCTGTCCTGGCTTCTGACCCTGTGCATTCAATCTAAGTTCCTGAGATTAGAGCAACAATCAAGTAACGTTAGACTTGATGAAATAAACAATTAAAGCAAAAACAAGAAACTAGGCGATATTCAGGACTTGACGAAATAAATAATTATAGTATTGATGTTTGGCTATAATTACATATTTTTAGTGCATTACTTTGCATTTTGAGGCTTTAATGCTAAACTATACCATATTTGTGCTTAATTGAGTTTATTTTATGTGTAGGTACATTGGATATGAAATTGGAGCAAAATAAATTTTTAAAGTGTAATTCATGCACTAAAACAATGGGCTTATGATTATATAATAATAAGGAAATTATTGATGAAGAAAGAATAGTTGAGACAAGGATTGAAGACCAATGCAAAAGAAGACAAAAAGAAACAAGGCAGAAGAAGAGTTGAAAAGTAAGAAACGAGAATGAGAAAGGAATTGGAAAAGTTGGCAACAAAATTGAATTGAAGCAGCAGCAGGCGTAGCGAGATACTTAGCTCGCTATAGAGCAGGCGAGGCGAGCTTTCTTGTTCGCATTTGAGTGTGCGCCGTGAGGCTTTTTTTTTATTTCGATACTAATTTGAGCAAAAACTAGAAAGTAGCCAAACATCAATACTATAATTGTTTATTTCGATACAATGAAATGATGAGAGATGCTTTTGGGATGTTTCCTGGGGTTCAATCCAAACCAAATGATGAGGCTAAGCATTTCTATGAACAATTAGAGGAAGCTAGTCGTCCATTGTATGAAGGCTCAGTGCATTCAAAGTTTTCTGTTGTGGTTAGATTGCTAAGTGTTAAATCGGATAGTTATATTTCCCAAGCGGGCATTGATTCTATTATTGGGCTTATGAATGAACTTAATCCGAGTAACATTGACTTACCAAAAGATTTCTACATTGCTAAGAAATTGGTTTCTAAGTTGGGTCTTTCATCAGAGAGAGTTGATTGTTGTAAGAAAGGTTGCATGTTATTTTATAAGGATGACGCATCTCTAGAGAACTATAAAATTTGTAATCAGCCTCGTTTTAAGGAAGTCACAAATGACAATACAATGAGCTCTTGTAAGTAAGTTAAAGCGATGCATTACTTACCTCTTATACCTAGGTTAACGAGGTTGTATGCATCAATGAGCTCTGCTCCTCATATGAGGTGGCACTATGAACATAGAAGGCCACCTGGTATTCTATGCCATCCGTCGTATGGAGAAGCTTGAAAGAATTTTGATAGGGTGTTCCCCGAGTTTGCTAGTGAACCAAGAAACATTAGGTTGGGATTATGCACAGATGGATTTACTCCATTTCCTGTCTCTGCTGCACCATATTCATGTTGGCCAGTGTTTGTCACCTCGTATAATCTTCCACCCGAGTTGTGTATGAGAAGTCCATATATGTTCCTAACTTGAATTATTCCAGGTCCACGCAATCCGAAAAGTTTGATTGATGTATACTTGCAGCCTTTGATTGATAAGTTACAATTATTATGGAATCAAGGTGTGGAAACATATGATATATCAACTAAACAAAACTTCAGATTGCATGCTACTTTGATGTGGACTATAAATGATTTTCCTGCTTATGGAATGTTGTCCCGGTGGTCGACTGCTGGAAAGTTAGCTTGCCCTTGTTGTATGAAAGACACAAAAGCATTTACTTTGAAACATGGAGGTAAAAATACATGGTTTGACTGCCACCGTAGATTCTTGCCAATGAATCATGAATTTAGGCGAAATACAAGTGCATTTAATAAGAACCGAATTGATTTTGAGGAGCCACTGGCCTACTTGTGTTCAGAAGAAATTTGGAACAGAGTAAGGGATCTGCCTAGTAACAGAGTCTCCACCATCTAATATACCAGGTTATGGTGACACACATAACTGGACTAAATAGAGCATATTTTGGGAATTACCTTATTGGAAGCACAATCTTCTTCGGCATAATCTAGACATCATGCATATCGAGAAGAATTCTTTTGACAACTTGTTTAACACTATTATGGATGTTACTAACAAGACCAAAGATAACTTGAAGGTCAGGATAGACTTAAAGGAATATTGTAGGCGAAGTGAATTGTATCTGACATACTTTAACAACAAGATTCAGAAGCTCAAAGCCAGTTACACATTCACCTTGGATGAGAGAAGAGAGATTTGTAGTTGGGTCAATAATTTGAGGATGCCTGATGGGTACGCATCAAATTTATCCAGGTGTGTTGACATGAAAGAAGGGAAGTTGGCGTCAATGAAAAGCCATGATTGTCATATTTTCATGGAAGCGATGATGCCTATTACGTTCAATGCATTGCCTGATCGAATATGGAAACTGATTACATAGATAAGTTGCTTTTTCAAGGATTTGTGTTCTAGCACATTGAGGGTGGAGAACCTAATTTATATGGAGAGTAACATTATCTTAACTGTAAACAAGCTGGCAAAAATTTTCCCTCTTGGTTTTTTTGATGTAATGGAACATCTTCCAATTCACCTTGCACAAGAGGCACGACTTGGAGGGCCAATTCAATGTAGATGGATGTATCCCTTCGAGAGGTAATGAAATTTAATCATTTATCTTTTGCATTTCCTTTAAAGATTGTTTCGTCTAAAATAACACTATGCAGAACTATTGGCAAATGTAAACGGACCATAAAAAATAGATCAAGAATTGAGGGCTAGATAGGCGAGGCGTATGTGGCTAAAGAAACATCTTATCTCTGTTCATACTATTTTGAACATGATGTGCCATGTTTGAGAAATAGACCGAATCGGCATGATGATGAAGGCGAAATCGATCCTTTGGCACCACCCTTTTCCATTTTTAATCAATCAAGTAAAGGAGGTCCAAAGAATAATCCAAAGCAAAGGTTGACTGAGTTGGAGCTAAAGTCAGCTATAACACATGTATTGTTGAATTGCCCTGAGGTCCAACCTTATTATAGGTAAGTATATATTCGTATATATTACGAACTTTCATATTAGATCTATCACTGATTTAACTAATAAAAGTTATAATGGCAGTTACTTTGTTGGTACATATGGGCAAGATGTTGTTTATCCCAAGTTTTCAGAGTGGTTTAAAGATTTTGTAAGTATTACTTATTATTTAACATAATTTTTATTATATGTAAATTAATTATAACTATTTTTAAAATTCTAAATTATATTTAATTATATATATATAGGTTCATGATCCAGCTAATGGCATTAATGATCCATTTTTACGTGATACAGCTTGGGACCTGACCCTAGAGTCAGAATGATGTCTAAGTGCTTGATAAGGGTACAAGTTTCATACAGAAGAATGGTCTAAGGAAAGAAAACCAACAATGGTGGGGTGTGGGTGAAAGGTGATGGAGATGTTGATTATTATGGTGTGCTTCAAGAGATTTTGGAATTGGAGTATACTGTAGGTTGGCCGAAGAAAAAGTTGGTACTCTTTCGAATGATCCAATACCGAATAGAGATACAAAGGTGCACGCTCAGTACAAAATAATTAAAATTAAACACACGGGGCAGTATAGACTTTATGATCTCTTTATCATTGCACAAAAGGTGAAACAAGTGTATTATGCTCCTTATCCTTTGAGCAAGAATAAGTCTACATGGCGAGTAGTTTTGAAAACAAAGCCCGTGGGTAGAGTGGTAGTCGAAGATGCATTAGATGTGGCGTACCATAATGACATTTCAAATTTTGAATCAATAGTGGATGATGAATTGCAGCATAATGAAGGGATATATGAAGATTTTGATCCTTCTGTCCTTGGACCAAATGAGGACGAAGATAGAGGTGTTGAACATGAAACAAATGATGAGGAAGAATTACTAGATGAAAGTGAAACATGCGATGATGAAGACTTAGATGATTACTATAAAGATAGCGATGAAGATTGACTTGTTATTCTTTTTAAGGTTGTTATTCCTTCAATCATTTAATATATTTGAAGAATTGTTGTATATTTTTTTATGACATGTTAAGCATTTTATGTTATTGCTTTAATTATTTATTATGTTACAAAATTATTTTATATATTTATGACTTGTTAGGTTGTTTATTTATTTCTTTAGTCGTTTAATTTGTAGAATAATTATTGTATATTTACTATCACTTGTTGTATTTTTTGTTTTGTAGTTTATTATGATTATATTACAGATATGGCATCTAAGGGGAAAGAAAAGATGAAATCTAAGAAGAAAAAATAATCTGTTCTAACTACCTCAAGTATGCCAAATATGAGTCCTCCTCTTCCTCGTCATCCTCTTCCTCATCCTCCTCAGTCGACTTCATTGCCATCTACCATGTTCACTATACCCCCTCCATCTAATGATAAAGTTCAGTATTATTCTATGCCTACCAAAGGAAGTTAAAATAATACTGTTTCTAACTTTGTACCCACGCATTCTATACCATCATCTTCACCAGGCTATCTTAGTAGTCATCATGGTGGCTCATCAGCTGCTGCACCCCCGAGCTTTTATGGTAGTCAGCATACTGGCTCACCAGCTGTTGCACCCCCACGCTTTCATGGTAGTCAGCATGGTGGCTCACCAGCTACTGCATCCCCAAGCTTTCATCGAAGTCAGCATGATGGTTCGTCTTTTGTTTCTCCATCACCTTCCATTCCATCATCATCATCCATTCCCAGCATATCTAGGTTGGATATTGGAGGCTCTCGCCCAGCTATATTTAGTGCTGCTTCTGCACAATCTAGTAGGCATAGGTAGAATCTTGGAGGGGATGTACAATTTGATAGTTATAATTGATTGATAATCGTCCCCTACAAGGATGGGTAAGAAGGTTCTTATACTATTTTTTAAGTTTTGAATATACTTTTAGATATGTTAACATTAAAGAATATTTATTTATAATTAAAATTTTTGAAACTTTAAGATGTTTATTAATTATATATATGTTAACATTAATGCAGGTTTTTTCCATCCTTTCAGTCTACACATTGGTTGTGGATTCTATGAAGCCATTTTATCATAAGCCGTGGAATTCTTGGAGACAGATACCGTACAGTATCATAGAGGAAATGTGGAATCAATTTAGGGTAAAAATTGATTACATTTATTTAACAATTAGCGTCTTCATCTAATGTTACTTTTTTATATTGCAGACAAAGTGTACATGGCATCCTCAGCATTAAAATAAAATAAATAATATTTTCAAGAAGAAGGCTGCTAAGCGGATTAAAGATACTCTGTTCGTTGCTTGGAATGCTGGTAAAATGCCGTAGTGGTTAAGAGAAGATGTTTGGGATAAACTTCTTGAGAAATGGAATACCGCAGAATGGACGAAGAAGAGTGAACAAGCAAAGGCAAATCGTGGCTCGTAGCACACAGGGGGTTCGATTAGTTTTGCGGCCCATAAACTAAGATTGGTAATTACTTATAAAATTTTTCTTAGTTTTACATATAGAATTTTACGATTGTAATGTCTAACTCATACTTTTTGTTATGAAGAAAAAGGAAAGAGGGCGAGATATGAGTCACACTGAGGTCTTCAAGGAGGCGCATAAGAAAAAGAAGAAGGATGGTACAAGAGAACACTAGGTGGAGACGCGTGCGTCGGACACATATGTAAAATACTAACTTCATAATTATTTATGGTTTATTAATATTAGTTTGTTTACATAATAGTTATATTTTTATTTCAGGAAGATTATCATAAAAGGGTGGAAGAATGGCAACAAACTCAGCCTCCTTCAACTCAACTAGAACCTTATGATATGGCTTCATTGTGGATAGAGGCAGCAGGTGGAGTAAACAAAGGCAGAGTCTACGGACTTGGAGTACGTCGACCTACAGGTCATCCAAATCCACTCTTAGCCAATTCTTCTTCTTCTCAAAATCAAGAACAGATGGAAGATATGAGAAATAAAATTCGTGATTTGAAGCAACAATTGGACTGCCAATTCGGAACATTCGTTAAGATGAAGAAATTCATGAGAAAACATGGGCATGATCTATCTGATGATGAGGATAAACAAACTAAATCTGATGTGTAGTAGTTTAGGTGTGGTGTTTTGGTTGATTGGTAAACTTGATTGTGAGAGACAACTTTATGTTTTATTTTTAAACTTGAATATGGGCTACTATTTGGAAGTTTTTATGCCAAAAAATATAAGGTTTAATGGTTGGTATTGTTGGTTTAGACTTTAGATTGTGTTAATTGTTGGTATTGTTGGTGACTTTAGATTGTGTTAATGGTTGGTATTGTTGGTTTAGACTTTATATTGTGTTAATGATTGGTATTGATTGTGTTAATGGTTGTTATTGATTGTGTTAATGGTTGGTATTGTTGGTTTAGATGTTATATTTGTTGATTGGTTGTTAGCGTTATTGTATTGTAATAGTCTGACAGGTCGTGTAGCTCAAAATAGAGCAGAATTCAGCCAAGTTTTACAGAAAATCCCGACTGATTTCCGACGGAAACAGTCGGACAACTGCCCATATTTTACCAAAAACACCCAGATTTCCGACCGAATCGGTCGGAAATTAAAAACAAAATTAATATTTAACAGTTTTCGACGGATTCCGTCGGAAATTAAATAATTTTTTTAATTATTAATTTCCGACTGATTCGGTCGGAAATTATATATTTTTATTATTTAATTTTAAATAAATAATCATTTTTATTTATATTATTACGACCGATTCCGTCGATAATATTCCGACCACCATGGTAAGAAATTTGAATATATTTGGTCGTCTGACCTTTTTGATCGTTCTGACTACTTTGGTCGGAAATCACCGACGAATTCGGTCGAAAATTGTTTTCCGACCAACTATTTTCTGACCGACCAATTTTGGTCGGAAAGTAGTCGAAAATTCGTGATTTCCGATCGAATTCCGACCGTTTTGGCAGTCGAAATTCTGCCATTTTCCAGTAGTTATATGCTACATGTCCCCGTTCTTGGTGCATTTATTCCAGCAACAATGGTTGCTGTCCTGTATTATTTTGATCACAATGTGGCATCTCAACTTGCTAAGGAAAACGAATTTAACCTGAGGAAGTCATCTTCCTACCATTATGATCTGTTGTTACTGGGTTTTATGGTATAAATTCTCCCTACCACCAATTGGTCTTCATTCCATTGAATGTCAAGAAGTTATATGGCCTATTGCTATTATTATGGTAGGTAATCACTTGTGGTCTTCTGGGTATCCCCATGCAAATGAAGTCATTTCATAATTTCTAATGCACATAAAGAGTTTGGCCACACTGAATATACCCATTTCATGAGAGCAAGTTGTGTCAAAATAGATTACCGCATCAGGTGTTTGAATGTATGTCAGAGAAAGAGAACCAGCTATCAGTTGACTTACTTTCTTGTTACGCAGTTGCTTCGTAATCGACTAGTTGCAAATGCACGAAAATGTATGACTGAGAATGGGAATTTGGCTGAAGTATATGAAGGCATGCAAGAAGCCTATCAACAGATGCAGAGTCCACTGATTTACCAAGAACCATCATCTCGGGTATGATTTAGTCCATTTCACTTCTTTCATTCAATGCAACTGTTTTCCTATCCTATATCTTGCAAATTGTAGAAATCTCCCGTCATAGTGAAACATCTAGTAATAACAAATTCATGAACAAGGGTTAAAAGAGTCTACCATTCAATCGGCTTCAACGGTGTTTGATGTTGAGAAGGAGATAGATGATTTGTTGCCCATTGAAGTAAAAGAGCAAAGGTTGAGCAACTTGCTACAGTCCACCATGGTAGGAGGATGTGTGGCCGCGATGCCTCTTCTCAAAATGATTCCGACCTCAGTCCTTTAGGGCTACTTTGGCTTCATGGCCATTGAAAGCTTACCAGGAAACCAGTTCTGGGAACGAATCTTACTGCTTTTCACGGCTCCATGCAGAAGATACAAGTAACTCCATCATCCTTGAAGCCTTTCTTTCAGTCAGTTTGTATTTGAAAGTAAAAGAAAATGCATGCATCATTATCTTGTTCTCATCAATATTTTTTTTCTTTGACAGAGTAATTGAAGAGTGTGACGCCGTATTCGTTGAGACTGTACTTTTCAAGACAATCGCATCCAGAGCATCTACTTGCTGATCTGTTTCGGGATCACATTGCTGGAGTTTTCTTACCTTTAATGATCATGCTTTTAGTTCCCGTCAAACAATTCCTACTACTACTTCGGTTCTTCAAAGGGGCACATCTTCAAGAATTAGATGCTGTAGAGTATGAAGAAGTAAGTACCATCATTATCATCATGCAGCATGGCTAGAGTAAGCTTCACCTGTTTCTCTCTTCCAACAAACGTTAAAAAAGAAGGGTATAAATCATATAACACAAACGTGACAAGTTTTGATGCATCCAGGTAATTGAAATGAACTATCAATGAATCAACTACATCTCAATCCCAAATTAGTTTGGGTTCCCATTGTATGGATTGTTAAGAAGACCCTAATAACTTTACATCGTATTGTCACGCCCCGGCCTCAGGGAGCGCGACTGGCACTCAACCGAGATAACCCGACCGAACAAGTCTGTGCAATACCTTCTACCCGAACTCACCCATGAATAAAGAGACGATCTATTTTATTAATTAGACCAGGAGAAGATCATGTGAGCAACACCAATTCATTACCATTAGTTACATCATTTATAACTTCTCAAAAATACATACACTTTCATAGTTTGAAGTGGAACAAGTGGTACAAATACAACATTACTAGTTTGACTTTCCCAACACCAACATACAACCCACACTATGTCTACAGAGCCTCTAATAGATACAAAAGAGTACTATGATAATACCGGCAACAACGCCCCGGCTTTACCTAAAAACATAATACACAATGAACAAAAGATACACGACTCCGAAATGAAATGGGGCTCACCAAGTCAGCTGGGAAGAGGGTATACCGCTATCACTGATCAAAGTCGTCTACTGCGGAACCACCTGCATCCATTAAAGATGCAGCGCCCCCGGCAAAAAGAACGTGAGTACATATGGAATAGTACTAGTATGAATGAGTAAACACCCTCTCAATAGAACGAGTAATAAAATAAGGAAGAGCAATCATAGAATCAACAGAAGCCTCAAACAATACCAAGACATCAAGTTAGGAGCAAGACAAGTTTTCAAGTAAATTTTCTATATTTTAGGTTGGGAGATCTTTAGCACCGATATGCCACCGTGATTTTTGGTACGGAGTACGATCACGACCCGATCGGCTAGGTCGTCTCACCCAAAGAAATCAACCACAATCACAGTCACTATCAAGATCTCAATCATTATCTCAATCACAATCTCAAGCACAATCACCACCATGTGTGTGGTATGGCGTCCGATCTCAACCCGACCGACTAGGCCGTCTCACCACAATGTCGTGTGGATCGATATCACCCATTTCTAGAAATCATCTCATCCCATTTAAGGGGAATAATCTTATCACATCAATCTCCTCCCAAACAAGGGGAATAATCACAATACACACCTACACCGACACGTGTAGTTTCGGGATTAGGTCATTTCAACCTACCCTTCCTCGGTGACTAACGATACTCCCAAATGTTTATTATATAAAGAGCTTTCAGCTCATTTCATAGTCTTTTACTCATCTTTTCATTTCATTGGTACTAGCGGCCACAAAAATAATATCATTCTTGGTACGTTGGCCGGATTTCATATGTCATGATCACCCCTTTCACTTTCAAACATCATCATCAACAACAAAGCATCTCTAATCACGACCTTTAGTACACATATGAGCAAATAAGAGTCTTAGGCACATTGGATTTTCTTCCACAATCTGGCATAATAACTAGCATTTGAGACATAATTGAATTCATAATATTTCGACACACGGTCACATTTGAATACAATCTCGTAGGATAACACAATATGATAAGAGCATTCGGAACACATTTTGAACATATAACTTTCGACACAGAGTTTATTCGGAATAGTCAAGTTTATAAGAAATAACTTAGAAACATAAGAGCTTGAGCCAATCATAACAACAACTTACGAGGACATCATAGATTCGATTCTACAAGTGGAGTTTAGCCAACATACCTCGCTTTGAGCTCTCCTTAAATTACTACACAGTTCCGGAAATCCTAGCAACATTGATCTATTTAGAGACATAATAAAATTGAGCCACAATTAGGAAGATATTCATAGGTTCAGCTCACTTAAGCATTTTATCAAGCACTAGGTGTGCATTATGTTTTCAAGGTCCTCTTATGGTGAATTCCTTCATCCAACAACCCAATATCTACCCTTTTGAGCTCAATAACCTTCTCACAACTCTGCTAGTACATGTATGCATAGATAACAACACCATGCCTAAGAATCACACTCTTCATTACCCATCTTCTACCCCAAACTCGAAATTGAAAACTAGGGTATGGGACCTTATCTCTTGGATGAAGATATTGTGAATTATCCAAGTCTTGAGCAAAGATTGATGAACAATTAGCTTAGGAATCTCCCTCTCACTCTAGACCACTTTCCTCTCTCTAAAATGTCAGTTAGAACCAGCCAAAATAAACCCCAAGTTATTTTTATAAAAATGGGATCGGGTAAAATTTTTCAAAACTTAAACTCTACGAAGCCAGGTCTGCGGTCGCAGATTGGACCGCAAAACAGGTATACAGCCTGCAAAGGGGACCACAGAAAGGGTCCCAAAAATTGGGTAGGGTTGGACAGGTTTGCGACGGATCTGCGGTCCGCAGATCAGTTTTGCGGTCGCATAATGGACCGCAGAACCTCCTTCCGAAGTTTTCTCATGCTGGATCTGCGATGGGTTGTGCGGCCCGCAAAATGGTTATGCGGCCGCATAATGGACCGAATAATGGTCCTCAAAATTAGCTCAAGTTCTGTTTCACTCTGCGGCTGATCTGCGGCCCACAAAGTGGTTCTGCGGTCGCATAGCAGATCACAGAAATGCCATGGTCTGCAAAATGATTCCTTCAACTCCCTGACATACTATACAACCCACAAAGTCCGTACTGCACCTCAATCACATTACTCTACCTCGGCGCCAAAAAATTCCGGATTTTAGGTGAAATTTTTACGGGGCCTTACACGTATGACCAATAACACTTCTTTGTACAGTGTTTTGAGGATTTCTTATCTTTTTCTTATTATTTTAGCAGGAAAATGAAGGTTCATTTGTTGATGATGGGGAGATTCTGAATGGCATGATGACAAAAGGTCAAGATGAGATTAGACGTATATGTAGTTTAAAGGTTAGAAGCTGCAATGCCACACCAACCAGAGATTTTGTTAGAGTCCAAAGCCCAAGACTCTCTAACAAGGTATATGTATTGGATAAAATATGTTTATATTTAATATTAGCATGAGAGATTGACATGTAGAGTCGAAAACATAAGGCAGTCGGATCTGAAGACAATGATCTCATCTGTTACCCGAGAGAATGATACTCATAAAGGTGAGATATGTTACATCCTGTACCTTAGCATTAAGATGTGCCGTAGTAAATCCACATGAGTTCGAAGGGATTATGTCTATTAGGAGGTTATAGAGGGTTTAAGACATTATTATTATGAGACCCTGAGTTTACAACCTTGATACCGTTAGATATTATGTTACTGTGTTATTTTCTTTTAAGTGAAGTATTTTAGTAAAAAATTTATAAGTATAATTTTGGATAGTTACCATTATTACTATTTTCAGATATGATAAATTATACACATAATATGAAAAAGTTTATGAAATTTTCTTTGTTGTAAATATAGAAATTATTTTCTCACAAGAAAAGAAGGTTATCTTTCTACCATTTTAAGAATTAAGCGTGCGAAAATTTATACTCTTTATATGAGATTAGAAAAATTAGAAGTTGAGAAAATATATGTATTATGGATGTTTTAATGAAATAATAATGTATGTATTGATTTTATATGGTACCATACTTTATTAATATTGTAATATTTTAATAATAGTATTTTAAGCAATTTGAGATAATTCTTAATTATGCGAATAATTAGTTAATTATTGATTAATGGGTGATTAATTAGAATCTTGGATAAGCCTAAAAGGCCTTAACGTGGCAGCATGTGTGGACATGTAATTAAGCCTAAGGTGACTAATTATGTTGTGAGGCTAGGTAGCATCCCTAGAGGAAATCTTGGCAAAAGCCTTAAAATACTCAAATTCACAAAGATTTGGAGAAGGCAACGTGAGTGCTTCAATCAAAAGCCATGAAAGACTTACACGTGACAGACTGACACGTGGAGCCGAAGACAGAAGGCAGTCGGATCCGAAGATAACAATCTCGTCTGTTACTGGAGAGAATGATACTCATAAAGGTGAGATAAATGCCTGCCACCCGGTAACATTTAATGAAGAATATTCTACAGCATTAAGGGGTCATTTGGTTTGAATACGGCTTATGTCGGGATAAGTTATGCTGGGATAAGTTATGGTAGAATTAGTTATGCTGGGATTAGTTATCAGAGGATTATTTTTTATCCACTGTTTGGTATGTTGTATTAAAAATGACAATTGCATAATTTCTAGGAAGAAGGTATAAGTTATCCCAACACTAATTACCCCACCGTCTATAAGGTATAAGTTATCCCGGTACTATTTATAATCTCGGGATAACTTATAACAGGTTTGCTAACCAAATAAAGTATTAAGGTGGTATTAAAGTTTTATACCAACACTATACCTTCTTATACCTCATACCAAACGACCCCTAAGTATGTGCTCTATTACAGAGAATATGACGTTCACTGTCTACCATTACACATTATTCACTGGCCCTAATAATTGTCATTAAAGAGAGGCTTGATCCTAGGAACTTGTTCCTTAGGTGGAACTATAAATAGTGAGCTCTATTATCATTGTAAGGGGGCGAATTTTCTGATAAGCATACATTGTACTCTATCAAAGGCTCAATAACATTTTTCTTTCTTGCTTTTTTATATTATTCTTACTGTCTCCGGAAGCTCTACACCCGGGATTAAGATATCTGTTGTTTTATTTCAATTTCATGGTTAAGTCTTACATTTTTGACTAATTCATCTATTATTTTCGGATCAAATCGATTCGCTTATCTATAAACCACATATAAATTCAGCTGTACCGTTTTACGGATAAATAGTATACGGTCCTCGTGTTTGCAAGATTAAAAGGGAAAGTCCTTGTCTTGGTCGAGAAGGATCCTTTGGTTCAAGAACTGGGGAAGCAAGACGATCAAATCTGTCAAAAACTCACAGTTTCCACTAAAAGTAGCATCAATGTCTCAAAACTATCCACATTCACAAACAATCAAATATTGTTTCAGAGGCTGCAGTCTCGCAGTTAGCTAAAGATAGTTTAGGCCATTATTCTTGTAAAATTCTTTCACCTTCTGATTTATTTTAGGAAAACATAACGAAGTATTGTTAACATAATCCATGTTGGCATTTAGATTTCTTTTTTGCTTTTAGCTATGGAGAACGTGGAGCACGAAATAATACGTTTGAGAACAAGAATTTAGCTCTTTGCCAGGTAATGATGACTTTGCATGAGGATTCCAGTTAACTATAATTAGTGTAGCTTAACCGATTATAGTAAGTAATTAATAATTTTTTAATTTAACTGTAAAAAACAAAAATTTAACTGTCAAGTCCACCTAAAATGAAACCATACATAACTAGTTAACTACCATTCCATTCCAATTTATACTAACCTATTTGATTTAGCATGACGTTTAAAAAAGAAATGAAGACTTCTAAAACTTATGATATTAAAATTTATGATCTTAAACAAGTCATAACATTTGGTGGTTATAATTCATTTGAACTTGTGGTGTTAAACATGTGAGAATATTTCAATGGCTATAAAAGCTTCTCATTGAGGGTAAAATTGAAAGTTTAAGTTAAAATTATTTTTAAATTTAGAAAAAGGAACATTCTTTTTATAACTGACCAAAAAGAAAATAGGTTCATATGAACTTGAACAGCGGGAGTATCTATAATAAGTAAATTTGTTATGTGATATAACAAGTTGAATTATACTATTAATAGCGTAAAAATATTTTTACATTAACAATGTATATAAATGTATTCTATCAAGTATTAGGGCATAAAAAAAAGAAGGAAAAGAACGAGAACATTTCCTAGCATCACAAGTTTAAAGAAAAAAAATATAAACTGCTTAAGATTAACCAATTTTAGAGGGAAAATTGTCAGACAATGCCATCCACATTTTGTTTCTTGATCTGATTTTGTTCGCGCGAAACTAAGTAAGCATTGGGACATAAAAATTATGATTTTTGAAAAAGTAGTATTTGGAGTTAAGTTAAAAAATTATATTTGGAATTTGAAATTATGTTTGGATATGCATTTCACTTAATAAAAATATTATAATTTTGTGAGTGGAAGAATTATTTGTTTTCGAAAAACTTAAAAAAAGTGGTCAAAACCTCTTTTGTTTTTTGAAAAACTCATTTTTAGAGTGGCAAAGGGCCAAATATACCCCTCTATTTTCGAAAATGGTCTAAAAATACCTCTCGTTATACTATTGAGTTATCTATACCCCTGCAGTCATACTTTGAGTTCAAATATACCCTCATTTAAACGGAGGGACACGTGTCATCGTCATGTTGGTCAATTCTAAATATCTTCTAATTAATTAAAAAGACTCATTAATCATACCCGAAAAGCAATTTTTTAAAGGAATTATTTTTTTAAAACACTGGAAAAAACTGAAATTATTTTTACTAAAAAATGAAAAAAACGAAAATATTTTTTTTCAGTTTTTACAAAAAACCTGCTTTAGAAAAAACTAAAAAATATTTTCTAAAACAATGTTTTTGAAAAAACTGAAAAAAAAAGTTGAAAATTAATTTTCTAAAGCAATATTTTTTTTGTAAAAACTAAAAAAAATGAAAATATTTTTTTTTCTAGTTTTTACAAAACAATTTCTTTAAAAAAATCTGAAAAATATTTTCTAAAATAATATTTTTGTAAAAACTGAAAACAAAATCTAAAAAGCTGAAAAACAAATATATATTTTTTTTTTCAGTTTTTAGTTAAAAATATTTCAGTTTTTTTCTGTTTTTAATTGCTTTAGAAAATTATTTTTCAGTTTTTTTAAAGCAGTGTTTTTGTAAAAACTGGATAAAAAAATATTTTCATTTTTTTTAGTTTTTAGTAAAAATGTTTTTTTAGTTTTTTCTAGTTTTTACAAAAAATAAATTATTTTTCGGGTATGAATAATGAATTTTTTTAATTAATTAGGAGATATTTAGAATTGACTAACAGTACGATGACACGTGTCCCTCTATTTAAATGAGGGGTATATTTGAACACAAAGTATGACTGCAGGGGTATAGATAACCCAATAGTATAACGAGGGGTATTCTTAGACCATTTTCGAAAGTAGAAGGGTATATTTGGCCCTTCGCCGTTTTTAGAAATTCTCCAAAAAAACTTATGAATTTTCAGGAACAAAAACATTTTTTAAACAATTTTCTGAAAAAAAAGGAAAAACAATCTATGAACAAACGAGTCCTAACACTCTTTGGTTGAAAGCAGAACTGCTCTAATAATTTGATACATCTTGCCACAAGACACGCTCCTCCAAGATACACAATGCATAGAAAACTTGGTAAATAGTCACTTTTTAGGTAGGCTATTAGAGTTTAGTCATATTTTAAATTATATTGATAAAGTAGCTATTTATTAATGCGAAAATACAAGTCTGGAATAAAAATGAAGAACTCCGGGAATGACTGTTAGACTTTGACTATTTATAAGTTCAAAATTCAGGAATTATTCGTGGAGCTTGAATGACCCAAAGTAGTAGCTCTCAATTGTCGAACTATAATGTGAATTAATAAATAATGAATCATTCCGGATTTTGCACGAGTAAATGTTCAAAAAGTAGTAATCTATCCTGAAATTTTATATAAAGGTTAAAATTGTTGAAGTATAATGTGAATTTAAAAACCATAAATTATTCCTGTTTTTTCTGGATTTTATGCTAGTAAAGTTTCAAAAACTAGTAATCTTCTAGATTTGGATTTTGCTAAAGTATCATGTGAATTCAAAAATCATAGATTGTTCTTAGATTTTTCGAAATTTTGCACTAATAAAGGTTTAAAAATCAGTAATCTATCCTGGATATTGTATTTTCAGGTAAAACAAATTGCTGAAGTACAACATGAATTCAAAGACAATGAATCATGCTTGGATTTTTCTAGATTTTATACCAGTAAAGATTCAAAAATAAAAAAGTGTTCATGAATTTTAAATTTTGCACTAGTAAAGGTTGTAGAAGGGTACACTTACAGAAAGACAGTTAGTAAGAGATTGAATGTGGTTGTGGAAGAGTTTAGTCAGAGGAACTCGATTTTGCATCATGCATATGATGAGTAAATATGAGGTCTTTAGCAGATCATGTGTGTACTAAGACGTGTAAGATTCTTGATAAGGAGCCCTAAGATATGAAGATTTATCCACCCATATGGTAAAAAGAAACGAGAGATCAAAAGGTAGATACAAATTTCAACAAGTAAAAGAAGTAACTTGGAGAAGGGTACGAGGTACCCAGTTAGTGAAGATTATAAGTATTTACAATTCAGGCAGAGAAATATAAGCATTCTGAGTTACTTTCAACAGTAACAAAGATATATACAATTGGCCACACCCATCTCAGTTATGCCCTATAAGAGCTAACTGATATAGTTTACGAGAAGAATGGGATATAGGGATCCAGATGGGGTTAGAGTAACCCAAAATGGTGAATGGACTGTTATCATTAGCTAACATTTTCGAAGGATAGTGCGAACGTGGTAATAGATCTCCTTGTGAGACACCTCGATGGTGCACTCTAGAATAGTACATTTAGATATGAAATACTAGAATGTCCAGATTTGTTTTTGAAGATTGGCACTGGAATCCTAGAAGGGATAAATATTTACCTTTGAATGGCTCCTGCCCCTAGTAAAGAGAGAATACTAGGCGACCCGAAGAGCTAGTGGATAGAGCAAGGGGAGCTAAAGGCGAAAGAATGTTTTGATGAAGTTTTCAAAATAAGGTAATAGACAAAAATATTAGCAGGAGAATAAAAAGAGAGTAAATAAAGTATTATGAGTAAGATGTTATAAATGGGTGATAACGGTAACTCAAAATATAATAGGATGATAGAGTCTATAGTCAAGTGAAGGAAAAGACAAGAGGTAACAGGCCTTGAGACAATAAAAGAGTATAGGCCAAAAGTCATAATCTCATTTCGAGAAATGAGTTGGTGACTCCAACGTGATTATCAGAAGGAAATGTTATACCCTTGAAGTAATAGAAATCAATATGGGCTAGGATGTAAGGCCCCATAAAAATTTCCCCTAAAATCTGTGGTTTCGTGGTGCAGAGGTAGGCTAATGTATTGGACGGCTAATCAATATGATAGGCACGAACTTTTTGGGTTGAGCAGAGCATTGGGGAGTTGAAGAAAATTTGTTGCAGAACAGGGCGTTTCTGCGGTCCATTATATGACCGCAAAACTGATCTACAGACCGTAGATCCGCTGCAGAGTGAAGCAGAGAAATGGTCCAATTTTGGAGATTGTTTTGCGGTCAACTATGCGACCGCATAATCATTTTGCTGGCCACACATCCGTCGCAGAACCATCATGAAGATTTTCGGAGGGAGATTCTGCGGTCCATTCTGCAGCCGCATAATCGATATGAGGGCTACATACCTGGCCACAGACTAGACCAGACCAACCAAGTTTTTTTGGACCGTTTATGTGGTCCATTTTGCGTGACGCAGACCTGATCTGCATTCCACTATGTGACGGTAGAGCTGTGTTATGAGGGTCCATTTTCTGGTTTTTATAACCCGACCCTATTTCGATATATAGACGTTAAGGACCATTTGTAAGGTAAAAATCTGATATTTTAGAGTGAGGAAATGCTCGAGCGATAGGGGAGTTCCTAAGCTAATTGCTCATCAATCCTTGCTTAAAAGTTGGAGAATCCACAAGGAAAACTCACAAGTTCTTCATCCAAGAGGTAAGGTTCTATATCCTAGTTTCAATTTTGAATTTGGAGTAGAAAATGGTTAATGTGGAGTGTGATTCATGGGTGTGAGAGTGTTATTTATGCATGCATGTACTATCAAGGTTTGTGGGAAGGTTATTGAGCTCAAATGGGTAGGCTTTGGATTGTGGGAAGAAGGAATCCACCATAGGAGGGCCTTGAATCATAATGCCCACCTAGTGTTTGATAAAATGCTCAAATGAGCTGAAACCACGAATACCCTCCTAATTTGTGCTCAATTTTGTTATGTTTCTAAATAGATCAAAGTTGCAAAGATTTCCGCAATATTGTAGTAATTTAAGGAAGCTCAAAGCCAGGTATGTTGGCTAAACTCCACCCGTTTATCTTTCTTATTACATCATCATAGGTAAGTAGGCCAGAAGGGGCATCATGAGATAAACAAAGTAAACGTGAGGGAATTACCCAACATAGAATGACCCAACCTGATATAAAAACTTATACACGTGACATATAGGCCTATAAGACCAACATGATCATTTATAAACTCAAAACATAGGTCGACAAGGCCATACAAGTATCCGTACACATGACATCTGTCTACAAGCCTCTAAGAATACATAATTATCATAAAGGTCGGGACAGAGCCCCGCCATACCAATCAATACATGTCCTAATGATACTGACCAAATAGCAATTCCGGAGCAAATGGAGCGCACCAACATCTTCCGTAGAGCTGATAGCCTACTTGGGGGGATATGAACCTGTCTATCAGGACCTGTGGGCATGAAACGCAGCGTCCTACGGCGAAATGGATGTCAGTACAAATAATGTACCGAGTATGTAAGGCATGAAGATCAATACATAAGAGACATATATAAAACGTGGAATAAAGAATTCCACCTGTAAGTCTAAATAACTTTGTAAATTTTGAAACATTTATAATGTAATGCACGTGCGTATAAATGTTGTATCATGCATAGGTATAGGTGTACATAACATCATCAAGCCTCTGAGGGCATCCCATCATATCATTTCGGCCACTGTGGGCAAAATCATCAATGTATACCAGCTGATCAGGTGGTAGTGCGTATATAGTGTCTTAACCTTTTCCATATCCCATATACATATATATACATACATATACGCGTATATAACGCCATCTGGTCATGGGTCAATGTACAAGTATAAATGAATGAAATGCATGTGAAATACATTTATAAGATCTTTCGGAACGTCATAAGACCATTATTCCTCTGATTAATATCATGAAATAAACTTTATCAATTTACGTATTTTCTGAGACCCATGAACAGGCGATAGAATAATAAGACATATGGGAATTCAAGAACATAGGCACCTCTAATACTTCTATGAATATGGTCATTTATGAAAGTTGTGTATTTTGCTCGTTTCATTTGTATCATTTGGATCATGCCAAAAAAAAGAAGGGATAGCCTTAACATACTTGAGCCGACTCTCTTGACAATCCCTCTAACACACATCAATTATGAAAACACGTAACGGTGGATCAAAGTAGGAAAAAATCCATATGATATTCTTGAGAAGTATTGCACCGTACTCCCTTAGAATCGTAAAATCCCGTTGGTATTATGCAGTATAATTTCGTATGAAATTTTGCTTAAGACCGTTACCTTGCTGAATATGACCATCTTTAAGTGGTAGAATTTATAGAAGCCTCATGTTACCATTGCAATTTGAGTTAATCATGTTACCTTACAAATTTTGTATGAATCTCTCTTAAAGAGATCTTTGTGAGCTCCATCCGTTACTTGAAGACAAGATATAAGCATCTCACTCTTTACTTTGTAGAGACAAGCACCTCATTTAGGTGAATGAGAGGTCTTTTATCATAATGGGTGTGGGCCCCACTCTTTTGATGACTTTGCCCACAAAGTCCTCTAATTGTGCCATCTTGCTTTGTGGGTTAAGACTCATTATCAAGAGTCCTTTGGGCTATCACGTTGGAGTCTAATCAAAACTTATCCAAATACACTAATTAAATAATTAATCTCCTACTAAGATTATTAATTACCCAATTATCCACACAATTAAGAATTACCTCAAATTACTTAAAATACTACTTACTTTTAACATATTTTATACACCTTACTATCATGGTCATGTGGTACCTTGTACGGTACTAGTCCATAAATACTGGGTATTTTAGCTCGGGCCGTATTTTATCCCAAATTGAGAACCTTCAACGAAATTTATTTTCTTCGATTTGCTTACCCTCTCACCTTCACGAATTTACTCATCACTTGTTTGAAATAGCATAATGCTTATAATCTCAAAATAATCTCATTCCCGAACTTACGTCGATTAACTTATAACGAAACTTTAACGTATGAAAATGCGTGATGTAACATCTCATTTTCCGAGCTTCCATCAATTTACTAATGGCATACTTTCACGTACGAAAACATGGGGTATAATATCATTTCCCTCTTTGGAACATTCGTCCTCGAATGTTGACTGATGCACTTATCATTATCATAACCTATAGCTCTTGCGAATACTTTAGTACTCTCCTTGCCATCTAGGCAACTGTTCTGTGAATAAATCCAAAGGCCAGGGGGTTCCCCTCTTTAGGCCTCTTTCTCACACTACGACTTGTGGTCGGAATCCTTCCAATCTCGTAACTTTTGCTACCTTCTATCATGCAGTATGTACTACTATTGACCTTGTAAGTGCGCCTATGCAACTCTTCTCTCCTTTCCCCCCAGCTTTTAGCCAATCTCTAGGCCTCACTCTGGGAACATATACAGAACTAGATAAGATGTCGCTCTTGGCATCTATATGTATACCAAAGTTCTTCACTCTGTACTTTGTCAAACTTACGACTATTATTATATATTATTTCATAGACCCGGTTATCCATCCGTTATTGATTCACCTCAATATTGATCTACAATCTACCATTGATAACTTGAAACCTCTTACATAATCACTAGGGGTCAGGTTGCATCGTGGAACATTTGAAGTGATTTTCCTGATCCACCTGGGGGCGATACAATACTATAATTCCATAATCGTATTTCATAGCATCCCAACGTGATTTACCGTATGTGGGTATTTTAATCCTGTACAATTCATGAAATCATTACCCAAACGTCATCCTTTATCTATCACAATTACACCCTCATTCTATTACCAGGGCAGCATTCTACCTCTGCTAAATGCTATTAGCCTTAGCCTCCTTTGAGTTCATTCAGGATATACTGAGCTTTGTATAACTTAGAGAAACCATCAGCTCTTCTTGTTTTCATGGGCTTAATCCCGAGGACTTATCCATTCTCATCACCTTCTCACTCGCCCTTTCTTATCCTTACTCCTGTCTTCCTAAAACCTTGTCGCGTTATCATACTTTAGCTTGCGACCTACATATCTATTTATATTATTCGCCACCTTCCTTCAACTTGCTTGCACCATAGATTTCCTTATGTCATTCTGGAACATCAAGTGAGATATCGCTTCGTCTCTAACTCTTCTTTACTCTCTTAATCAGGCTTCTCAATACCTAGAAACTATAGGCTTGAAGATATGCCACTGATGATGCCGGTATCATTCCTGGATACTGAATCCCCGCGCTTCTAGCCTTCTATCCGAAGTATGAACTGTTCACAACCTTATGCATTTGAGTATCTCGTATGTTCTTCACCTTTACCTTACTTACCTTAAAATATCACACAATATATTCTATATCTTTTATGTCCTCCCTTCCACATAGGTATAATTCACATCCACAACTTGAAGCTCTATTATAACACTTGCACCTTTGGTGATACATAATCTGATGGAAGCTTCATACTGACTTCTTATGAGGCCGGTACTCTTCTAATTGTCTTTCTCGTAGAGACGTTATAGAATATGGTTGTTGTACTATCTATCTTGTACCTATGATATTAAGAGTGATTCTGCAATGTTCTCAATCATAATGTCTATAATTTTCTGGGTCCAATAATTAGACTCCTGATTTACTCAGTTAATGTAACTCTTTAGTTTCCTCTTCCTTCTGATCAACCTTTATGTAGGCTTAAGCTATTTTCCAATTTACGGCTCCTGGTATTACTTTAGCCTTTCATGGGCGCTATGGAATATCCATGATACAATCTTCTAATGATTCAATCCTTTGTCTATGACCTGGACTCAATTCTTTCTTTTAACTTATACCAGAGTCTTCTATGTGTGTATGATTGTCAACATATATGCCGCATGGATAATACTCCGAAATCTTGAGTGCATTCATAATGTAACTAACTCTGGATCATTGATCGAATAATTCCTTTCGTTCCTTCTCATCTTTCTTTAAACGTAAGCTATTACCTTTCTTGGTCTTTCTGCCCCTTGTTGCGTGCATACTTAGCTTGTCTTAGTTCCCACGCATGCCGGAGTTTTCGTGCAATCATATGATCTCGAATATTACTTTTGATTTTACTTCCCATTCATTAGCCATGGTAAGTACCACTTTCTTATGGAGTGCATACAATGTTATAGTGAGACTTTTTTTACAACACCATTTCCTTTTTAGGTCACTGTGCTTAGGTGGAAGCCCTCTTTCTTATTCCCTCAACTAGTCTTTCATTGTAGTACTTAGGGAGGACCCTCTGACTCTTGTGAAGTTGCGAGCTTATTACGTGGTATACCCGATAGAATTTTTGATGTCCTTCCTCGCCTATAATTATCTGTAGTTACTTACCCCTACGTCCTTGTGCTTGTAGGGTTGCTTCTGAACTGATATTTTGACTATCTTCCCAGTGGGACTCTCTTTTATTTCGGTAGCACTCATACGGTACCTTTACTATCCCAACTCCTATCTGAATATTTCTCAAGGATCACAATGTCATACCTGCGAGATTGAATTCTCCATGTTGGGGTTCACTATTTTTATCTTGCATGATCTGTTGATTTGTCTGTATCCTATTGTCTAGCCATAACTAGGATCTTCTTGAATCATCTGCTAATTATTCATTGGCCCATTCTCATATCAACATTCTGTGTAATCTTTCTTGGGTTATTTCCTTTGCATTAACTTACGTCTCGCACTGGTTCCTTATTTATCAATAATATCTCGAGAAGAAACCCTTACTTCCACTCTTTGACGTCGTGCTTGCATAATGTTCTGGAATCGTAGCATATCTGTAGGATTTGGGTAAGTGCAAGCTCACTCCTTTTTCATTTTTATCGCATTCTTCCTTTACCATTCCATAATTACTAGAACCATTTAATTCAGACTTAATGCCACATCACTCTATATTCCCCCTTTTAGGGGAGTACTAAGAGTTGGAGCTACGACGATTTACCTATAGATGTTTTACCTCTTCATCTTTGGCGTCTTTTCACATCATCGATGACCCTTACTCGCCTTGCGGTAATCTTTCTGTACCAAAGATAACAAAATTCCTTACTCGCGAGGGTCACACTTAGTATAACTGGAACATACACTCCCTTAAGCTTAACTATTGCTTGCTTTAGGGAAGCGTCTTCCTGAATGACCATTCTATGATTTTTTTCATGAATCTTCTTCTTTTATCCATTCTATTATCGCCGAAACGAAATCCAAAATTCTCATGATGTGGACCATTATCAATTTGCTCAGTCCCTAATTCATGTTTAGTTTATCTTGTTCACCAGCCTATACTGATTTCTATTATTCTGGGGTCTAACTTTTCCTTCTGGTAGTCGCGTTGGAGTCACGAACTTGTTTCTCGAAATGAGGATATGGCTTTATGGCCTATACTCTTTTGTTGTCTCAAGGCCTGTCACCTCTCGTCTTTTCCTTCACTTGACTATAGACTCTGTAATACTATCATCTTTTTGATCTACCGTTGTCATCCATGTATCACATCTTACTCATAATGCTTCATTAACTCTCTTCTTATTTACCGCTAACAATTATGTCTATCACTTTATTTTGAAAACTCGAACAAGACATTCTTTTGCTTTTAGCTCCCCTTGATCTATCTACTAGATCTTCAGGTTGCCTTACATTCTTTCTCTACTAGGGTCGGGAGTCACACTAAGATAATATTTATCCATTCCAGGCTTCCGGTGCCTATCTTTGTAGTACTCATATCTAGTTGTACTATTTTAGAGTGCACCATCTGCATGTCTCACAAGGAGATCTATTAGCACATTTGTAATATCCTTAGGAAATATTAGCTAACGCTAACAATCCATCCACCATTTCGGGTTACCCTAACCCCAGCTAGATCCAGATATCCTGCCTTCTCTTATACTACTTCTGTTAGCGCCCAAAGTGCATAAATGAGATAGGTGTGGCCAATTGTACATAGCTCTATTATTTTTGAAGGTAACTCAAAAGGCTTATATTCCTCTGCGATAATCTTCATTAGATGGGTAGCTCGTACCCTTTTTCATCTTGCTTCTTTTACTTGCTGAAACTTGTGTCTACCTTCCGATTCTCTAATTCCTTTTTACTGTAAGAGTGGATAGACATTCTTTCCTTAGGGAACCTTGTCAAGAAGTTTACATATCTTAGTACACACGTGATCTGCTGAATACCTCATATTCATCCATCATAAGAATGATGCAAAAATTGAGTTCCTCTGACTCAACTTTTCCACAGCTATATCTCTTACCAACCGTCTTTCTAGATGTAGGCATCATCGTATTATGAATAAGATAGAGTTTAGGAAATTGAGTTCTTACAACTGAGCTACATTACACGATTTAGAGTAAGAATAAAGAGTGGCAGTCCTAATTGCCCTGTAGCCTCCTGCTTATAAGTGTGGTGCACAACACACCCATAAACAAGACTCTACTAGACACGGCTTGTAGACTCCCTAGGACACAACTGCCCTGATACCACTTTTGTCAGGACCCAAACCGATGAGCCGCGACGGGCACCTGATACTTTACACAACCGAGTACCAACATAACGTATCTTTCTTATTCCATCATCATAGGTAAGTGGGCCAGAAGGGGCGTCATGAGATAAACATAGTAAACTTGAGGGAATTACCCGACATAGAATGACTCAACCTGATATAAAAACTTATACACGTGATATACAGGCCTATAAGGCCAACATGATCATTTATAAACTCAAAACATAGGTCGACAAGGCCATACAAGTATCCGTACACATGACATCTGTCTACAAGCCTCTAAGAATAGATAATTATCATAAAGGTCGGGACAGAGCCCCGCCATACCAATCAATACATGTCCTAATGATACTGACCAAATAGCAATTCCGGAGCAAATGGAGCGCACCAACATCTTCCGTAGAGATGATAGCCTACTTGGGGGGCTATGAACCTGTCTATCAGGACCTGCGAGCATGAAACGCAGCGTCCTACGGCGAAATGGATGTCAGTACAAATAATGTACCGAGTATGTAAGGCATGAAGATCAATACATAAGAGACATATATAAAACGTGGAATAAAGAATTCCACATGTAAGTCTAAATAACTTTGTAAATTCTGAAACATTTATAATGTAATGCACGTGCGTATAAATGTCGTATCATGCATAGGTATAGGTGTACATAACATCATCAAGCCTCTGAGGGCATCCCATCATATCATTTCGGCCACTGTGGGCAAAATCATCAACGTATACCAGCTGATCAGGTGGTGGTGCGTATATAGTGTCTTAACCTTTTTCCATATCCCATATACATATATATACATACATATACGCGTATATAATGCCATCTGGTCATGGTTCAATGTACGTGTATAAATGAATGAAATGCATGTGAAATACATTTATAAGATCTTTCGGAACGTCATAAGACCATTATTCCTCTGATTAATATCATGAAATAAACTTTATCAACTTACGTATTTTCTATGACCCATGAACAGGCGATAGAATAATAAGACATATGGGAATTCAAGAACATAGGCACCTCTAATACTTCTATGAATAGGGTCATTTATGAAAGTTGTGTATTTTGCTCGTTTCATTTGTATCATTTGGATCATGCCAAAAGAAAGAAGGGATAGCCTTAACATACTTGAGCCGACTCTCTTGACAATCCCTCTAACACACATCAATTATGAAAACACGTAACGGTGGATCAAAGTAGGTAAAAATCCATATGATATTCTTGAGAAGTATTGCACCGTACTCCCTTAGAATCGTAAAATCCCGTTGGTATTATGCAGTATAATTGCGTATGAAATTTTGCTTAAGACCGTTACCTTGCTTAATATGACCATCTTTAAGTGGTAGAATTTATAGAAGCCTCACGTTACCATTGCAATTTGAGCTAATCACATTGCCTTGCAAATTTTGAATGAATCTCTCTCAAAGAGATCTTTGTGAGCTCCATCCGTTACTTGAAGACAAGATATAAGCATCTCACTCTTTACTTTGTAGAGACAAGCACCTCATTTAGGTGAATGAGAGGTCTTTTATCATAATGGGTGTGGGCCCCACTCTTTTGATGACTTTGCCCACAAAGTCCTCTAATTGTGCCATCTTGCTTTGTGGGTTAAGACTCATTATCAAGAGTCCTTTGGGCTGTCACGTTGGAGTCTAATCAAAATTATCCAAATACACTAATTAAATAATTAATCTCCCACTCAGATTATTAATTACCCAATTATCCACATAATTAAGAATTACCTCAAATTACTTAAAATACTACTTACTTTTAACATATTTTATACACCTTACTATCATGGTCATGTGGTACCTTGTACGGTACTAGTCCATAAATACTGGGTATTTTAGCCCGGGCCGTATTTTATCCCAAATTGAGAACCTTCAATGAAATTTATTTTCTTCGATTTGCTTACCCTCTCACCTTCACGAATTTACTCATCACTTGTTTGAAATAGCATAATGCTTATAATCTCAAAATAATCTCATTCCCGAACTTACGTCGATTAACTTACAACGAAACTTTAACGTATGAAAATGCGTGATGTATAGGTATAGGTGTACATAACATCATCAAGCCTCTGAGGGCATCCCATCATAACATTTTGGCCATTGTGGGCAAAATGATCAACGTATACCAGTTGATCAGGTGGTGGTGCGTATATAACGTCGTAACCGTTTTCCATATCCCATATACATATATATATATATACACACACGTATATAATGCCATTTGGTCATAAGTCAATGTATGTGTATAAATGAATGATATATATACGTATATAATGCCATTTGGTCATAAGTCAATGTACGTGTATAAATGAATGAAATGCATGTGAAATACGTTAATAAGATCTTTCGGAACGTCATAAGACCATTATGCCTCTAATTAATATCATGAAATAAACTTTATGAACTTAAGTATTTTCTGAGACCCATGAATAGACGATAAACTAATAAGACATATGGGAATTCAAGAACATAGGCACCTCTAATACTTCTATGAATAGGGTCATTTATGAAAGTTGCGTATTTTGCTCGTTTTATTTGTATCATTTGGATCATGCCAAAAGAAAGAAGGGATAGCCTTAATATACTTGAGCTGATTCTCTTTACAATCCCTCTAACACAATTGCGACAACACGTAACAGCGGATCAAAGTAGGAAAAAATTCGTATGATATTCTTGAGAAGGATTGCACCGTACTCCCTTAGAATCATAAAACCCCGTTGCTATTACGCAGTATAATTTCGTATGAAATTTTGCTTAAGACTGTTACCTTGTTGAATATGACCATCTTTAATTTGTTATTTTAGAGAAGCCTCACGTTACCATTGCAATTTGAGCTAATCACATTGCCTTGCAAATTTTGTATGAATCTCTCTCAAAGAGATCTTTGTGAGCTCCATCCGTTACTTGAAGACAAGATATAAGCATCTCACTCTTTACTTTGTAGAGACAAGCACCTCATTTAGGTGAATGAGAGGTCTTTTATCATAATGGGTGTGGGCCCCACTCTTTTGATGACTTTGCCCACAAAGTCCTCTAATTGTGCCATCTTGCTTTGTGGGTTAAGAGTCATTATCAAGAGTCCTTTGGGCTATCACGTTGGAGTCTAATCAAAACTTATCCAAATACACTAATTAAATAATTAATCTCCCACTAAGATTATTAATTACCCAATTATCCACATAATTAAGAATTACCTCAAATTACTTAAAATACTACTTACTTTTAACATATTTTATACACCTTACTATCATGGTCATGTGGTACCTTGTACGGTACTAGTCCATAAATACTGGGTATTTTAGCTCGGGCCGTATTTTATCCCAAATTGAGAACCTTCAACGAAATTTATTTTCTTCGATTTGCTTACCCTCTCACCTTCACGAATTTACTCATCACTTGTTTGAAATAGCATAATGCTTATAATCTCAAAATAATCTCATTCCCGAACTTACGTCGATTAACTTACAACGAAACTTTAACGTATGAAAATGCGTGATGTATAGGTATAGGTGTACATAACATCATCAAGCCTCTGAGGGCATCCCATCATAACATTTTGGCCATTGTGGGCAAAATGATCAACGTATACCAGTTGATCAGGTGGTGGTGCGTATATAACGTCGTAACCGTTTTCCATATCCCATATACATATATATATATATACACACACGTATATAATGCCATTTGGTCATAAGTCAATGTATGTGTATAAATGAATGAAATGCATGTGAAATACGTTAATAAGATCTTTCGGAACGTCATAAGACCATTATGCCTCTAATTAATATCATGAAATAAACTTTATGAACTTAAGTATTTTCTGAGACCCATGAATAGACGATAAACTAATAAGACATATGGGAATTCAAGAACATAGGCACCTCTAATATTTCTATGAATAGGGTCATTTATGAAAGTTGCGTATTTTGCTCATTTTATTTGTATCATTTGGATCATGCCAAAAGAAAGAAGGGATAGCGTTAATATACTTGAGCCGATTCTCTTTACAATCCCTCTAACACAATTGCGACAACACGTAACGGCGGATCAAAGTAGGAAAAAATTCGTATGATATTCTTGAGAAGGATTGCACCGTACTCCCTTAGAATCATAAAATCCCGTTGCTATTACACAGTATAATTTCGTATGAAATTTTGCTTAAGACTGTTACCTTGTTGAATATGACCATCTTTAATTTGTTATTTTAGAGAAGCCTCACGTTACCATTGCAATTTGAGCTAATCACATTGCCTTGCAAATTTTGAATGAATCTCTCTCAAAGAGATCTTTGTGAGCTCCATCCGTTACTTGAAGACAAGATATAAGCATCTCACTCTTTACTTTGTAGAGACAAGCACCTCATTTAGGTGAATGAGAGGTCTTTTATCATAATGGGTGTGGGCCCCACTCTTTTGATGACTTTGCCCACAAAGTCCTCTAATTGTGCCATCTTGCTTTGTGGGTTAAGACTCATTATCAAGAGTCCTTTGGGCTGTCACGTTGGAGTCTAATCAAAACTTATCCAAATACACTAATTAAATAATTAATCTCCTACTAAGATTATTAATTACCCAATTATCCACATAATTAAGAATTACCTCAAATTACTTAAAATACTACTTACTTTTAACATATTTTATACACCTTACTATCATGGTCATGTGGTACCTTGTACGGTACTAGTCCATAAATACTGGGTATTTTAGCCCGGGCCGTATTTTATCCCAAATTGAGAACCTTCAATGAAATTTATTTTCTTCGATTTGCTTACCCTCTCACCTTCACGAATTTACTCATCACTTGTTTGAAATAGCATAATGCTTATAATCTCAAAATAATCTCATTCCCGAACTTACGTCGATTAACTTACAACGAAACTTTAACGTATGAAAATGCGTGATGTATAGGTATAGGTGTACATAACATCATCAAGCCTCTGAGGGCATCCCATCATAACATTTTGGCCATTGTGGGCAAAATGATCAACATATACCAGTTGATCAGGTGGTGGTGCGTATATAACGTCGTAACCGTTTTCCATATCCCATATACATATATATATATATACACACACGTATATAATATATATATATACACACGTATATAATGCCATTTGGTCATAAGTCAATGTATGTGTATAAATGAATGAAATGCATGTGAAATACGTTAATAAGATCTTTCGGAACGTCATAAGACCATTATGCCTATAATTAATATCATGAAATAAACTTTATGAACTTAAGTATTTTCTGAGACCCATGAATAGACGATAAACTAATAAGACATATGGGAATTCAAGAACATAGGCACCTCTAATACTTCTATGAATAGGGTCATTTATGAAAGTTGCGTATTTTGCTCGTTTTATTTGTATCATTTGGATCATGCCAAAAGAAAGAAGGGATAGCGTTAATATACTTGAGCCGATTCTCTTTACAATCCCTCTAACACAATTGCGACAACACGTAACGGCGGATCAAAGTAGGAAAAAATTCGTATGATATTCTTGAGAAGGATTGCACCGTACTCCCTTAGAATCATAAAATCCCGTTGCTATTACGCAGTATAATTTCGTATGAAATTTTGCTTAAGACTGTTACCTTGTTGAATATGACCATCTTTAATTTGTTATTTTAGAGAAGCCTCACGTTACCATTGCAATTTGAGCTAATCACATTGCCTTGCAAATTTTGAATGAATCTCTCTCAAAGAGATCTTTGTGAGCTCCATCCGTTACTTGAAGACAAGATATAAGCATCTCACTCTTTACTTTGTAGAGACAAGCACCTCATTTAGGTGAATGAGAGGTCTTTTATCATAATGGGTGTGGGCACCACTCTTTTGATGACTTTGGCCATAGAGTCCTCTAATTGTGCCATCTTGCTTTGTGGGTTAAGACTCATTATCAAAAGTCCTTTGGGCTACCACGTTGGAGTCTACTCAAAACTTATCCAAATACACTAATTAAATAATTAATCTCCCAGAAAGATCACTAATTATCCAATTATCCACATAATTTAGAACTACCTCAAATTACTTAAAATACTACTCACTTTTAACATATTTTATACACCTTACTATCATGGTCATGTGGTACCTTGTACGATACTAGTCCAGAAATACTAGGTATTTTAGCTCGGGCTGTATTTTATCCCAAATTGACAACCTTCAACGAAATTCATTTTTTCCGATTTGCTTACCCTCTCACCTTCATGAATTTACTCATTACTTCTTTGAAATAGCATAATGCTTATAATCTCAAAATAATCTCATTCTCGAACTTACGTCGATTAATTTATGACGAAACTTTAACGTATGAAAATGCAAGATGTAACATCTCATTTTCCTAGCTTCCATCAATTTACTTATGGCATACTTTCACGTACGAAAATATGGGGTGTAACACATGTTTCCTTCTCCTTTTACTGTGACTCATTCTATTGAGAGGGTATTTAGTTTTACATACTAGTACTATTCTATAAGTACTAACGTCGCCTTTGACGGGGGCGCTGCATCTTTAATGGATGCAGGTGGTTCCATAGCAGGTGGTATTGATCAGTGATAGCAGCACACCCTCTCCTCAGCTGACTTTGTGAGCCCCATTCATTTCGGGGTCTTGTATCTCTTGTCCTTTGTGTATATTATTTTGGGGTATAGCCGGAGCCTTGTTGCCGGCACCATTATGCTACTCTTTTGTATCTATTAGAGGCTCCGTAGACATAGCGTGGGTGTTACCTTTGTTTTGGGAAGTCAAATTAGAAATGTTGTATTTGTATCATATGTTTCCAATTCTAAAATATGAACGTGTAATGTAATATTTTGGGGAATTCTTGAATGAAGTTCTAGAGGTAATGAAATTTGGATTGTTCATGTAACCTTCTCATTGTCTAACTAATGAAATATTCCTTCTCTTTATTCATGGGTGAGTCTGGGTAGAAGGCATTGTATAGGCTTGCTTGGCCGGGTTATATCGGGGCATGACAACTAGTGAACAAGATAAACTGAACATGAATTAGAGACCGAAGGATTTGATAATAGTCAGCATCATGAGAATTTCAAAGATTGAATTCCGACAATAATAGAATGGACAACAAAAGAATAACCTTTTAAGGTCATTCAGGAAGAAGCTTCCCTTAAACAAGCACTGTGAGCATAGTTGAGCTTAAGGGACTAAGTGTGCCAGCTACACTAGGTTTCACCCTCGTGTGTAAGAAATTCATTTATCCTTAGTACAGAAGGATTACCGAAAGGCGAGTAAGAGTCAGTGAAGATGTGAAAAGACACCAAAGATGATGAGGTAACTATGGAATAGTAATTGATGAATGCGGTAAAAAGGAAAGGAATGAGATTGCATTTATTCATACCCTACAAATACGTTACGACTCTAGAACATTATGCAAGCACGCCGGGGAGAGGTAGTAAGGGTTCCCGCACTAGATGTTATTGATAAATAAGTGCGAATGAACACCTGATGCGTAAGGAGCCAGTACGAGAGGTAAGTTAAACAAAGGAAATAACCTAAGAGATATTAAGCGAAATAAAGATATGAGAATGGACCAAAGAGTAGTTAGTAGTTGATCCAGGAAGAGTCTAGTTATGGCTAGAAAAGAAGATACAGATAAATCAACAGATCGTGCAAGATAAACGTAGTGAAACCCAATATAGGGAATTCACTCTCGCAGATATGATGACATCGTGATCCTTGAGAAATATTCAGATAGGAGTTGGGGTAGTTAAAGGTACTGTATAAGTGTTATGAAAAAAAAAGTAACACTAGGGAAATAGTCAAAAATTTCAGTTTAGAAGCTACCCTACTAGCACAATGGTGCGGATATACGTAATTAAGGATAATTATAGGCGAGTAAGAACATCGAAAATTTCATCGGGTATACAATGTAATAAGCTCGCAGCTTTACAACAGTCAGAAGGTCTCCGTAAGTACTACAACGAAAGACTAGCTGAGGAAATAAAGGAAGAAGGCTTCAACCTAAGCATAGTGACCTAAAGAAGAAATGATATTGTAAGAGTAGTCTTACTAAAACATTGTATGCACTCCATAAGAAAGTGGCACCTATTGTGACTAATGAACGAGAAGTAAAATCAAAAGTAATATTCGAGATCATAAGGGTTTCATGTAATTCCAATATGTGTGGGAACTAAGATAAGCCAACAATTCATGCAAAAAGTGGCAGAACGGCCAGGAAAAGTAATTGCTTACATTTAAAGACAACTGAGATGGCACGAAAGGAAAGCTATGGTGCTAGCAAGTTAAAGGAAGATTGCAAGTAGTATAAATAAATATGTGTAGGTTGCATGCTAAAGTACGGTAGAGCAACAAGGTTTTAGGTAGATAGGAGTAAGGATAAGGAAAGGTGAGTGAGAAGGTGACAAGAATAAGTAAGGCCTCGAATTAAGCCCATCAAAACAAGAGAGCTGATGGTTTCTATAAGTTATAGAAAGCTCAGTATAGCCTGAATGAACTCAAAGGATCTTAAAACTAGGAACATTTAGAAGAGATAGAATGCTTCCCTGGTAGTAAAGTAAGGGTGTAATTGTGATAAATGATAATAGGATGTTGTTTAGGCCTTCGATTGAGTAATGATTCAACGAGAATAGATTTCATGAATTGCACGATATTAGAATACCCCCCCCCCCCAATAAGATGAATCACTTTTGGGGTGCTATGAAATACGGTTATTGAAGTATAGTGTCGTCCCTAGGTGGATAAGATAAATCACTTCAAATGTTCTTTGATGCCACGTGAGCTCTAGTGATAATATATTACGTAAGAGGTTTCAAGTTATCAGTGGTAAATTATGGATCAACATTAAGGTGAATCAACAATGGAGGGATAAAAGTTACAAAGTATGAGATGAGATTAGGCCATCATTCTTAAGATGAACAGTAATAAGGAAGCATTAAAGGACTTAGATTTATACATATAAGATAAGCAATGAGAGACTAACCTGGAATTAGGTAGCTGACCATGGTAAATAGAGGGTATGCAGGGCTAGCAGAGAGAGGGTAGGGAGGCTAAGAGGCTTCGATGTTACACCCTATATGCTTTCGTACGTAAGAGTATGTCGTAAGTCACTTGATGTAAGCTCAGAAATGAGATCATCTTTGAAAATCTTATAAATAAAGTTAATCATGTTACCGTGGAGGTTACAAATATTTAAGATCACTAATACCAAGTACCAAGAGGGTTGAAAGGCTTAGAAGCTAAACGAATTGAAGAAAATAAGTTTTGTCGAATGTCGACATGTTGGGAATGTTATAACATGTACTTTTGGGGTGATACTAGGGTGCTTATCATAATAATGAGGTTATTTTATGAGTTATTTTAGTTGTATTATAGTCGTGTATTACGTTTGAAGTCAAGCGAGTTGTGAAATAAAAGTTAGCAAAGGTTATCACAAGTTACATTCATAATTGTGTTGAAACTTAGGTCAAATGTAGCTGAGCGTTTCTGCCAATGTACTTTGCCTTTTAGGGTGATCCACCTACTAAATGTAAGATCTATGAGTCTAGTTTCTACCTCAGCAAACCATATGTCAATATGACATCGGATTATATATATATATTCGCATTTTCGCGAGTCTGCGCAAGCAGCTCCCTTGGGACCCACAAAGTCGGTTAAAACTTTAGCTTGTATTTAAGTCAAATCTAAGTCATTTTTAACTCATTTTTCTGGACCAAAATATTTCCTAAACCCTCCTGGGTGCTCTCCAATATTTCCTCCATGATTCAAGCATGAAAACCAAAGATAAAAACATAAATCCAATGCTAGAAATCCTTGCTGGATCGTAGTTCTTCATCTTATCGCTATTTTAGAGGATTCTTCAAAGTGAAGTAACCTCGGGTTTCATGTTTTTCTTGTTGATTAAGATGATAATCATTCCCTCCTTCATATATATTAGATTTTCAAGGCGAACTACAAGTGTTTACACACCAACTTGAACACAAAAAGTTGATTCAAGAAGAGAATACAACGCCTATAGTGTTCTGGTGTCATTCACTATAGTTGTGGGTTGTGCTTGGCTGAAATTTCATGTTGTTTCTATAGTTTAAGGTGATTAAAACATCCTACTACATGTTCTTGAAGTTGTTTGTGTTTTGGTTGCATTATTTGAGCAAAATACTACAAGAGGAGACTTAAAATATTTTGAGATGTTATTGTTTTAAATGGACTAATTTGGAAAGGTTGTTTTCATGAACTATAAATGGTTGGAAACCCTTGAAAATGACTCTCTTATGATGTTGTTATTATAAAATATTGTCTACATGACAAACTTGTTGTTGGTATTGTGAGTATGAAGAGAAAGGACAACATAACAATGGAAAGTTGTACTTGTTGTTGTTGTTAGATTGTTGGGCTGTTTGAAGGTGAATTAGGAGATGAATAGGAGGTTAGAAGTCCTCCCATTGTACTTAATATCATGCTGGCTACATTTTTAAGTTAATGAATGAATGACTTTGGGGTTAAAGGGTTCAAAAGGGATTTAATTCGAGCTTGCCGTTTGTCTTGTTAAATAGTAGTTACGTTGGTGATGTTTATGCACTTGTTGTTGTGTAGCTTGATTTGTGTTGTGGTGCTGAAAGTATATAGGTAAAGGTTGTATGGGTTCGTGTTGGTTGATGGACTTGGTAAAGTAAGGAAAACAGGGGAGATGCTTCCCATTTTAATATAAAAAATAATCTTGATGTTCGTTGTACGATAGTTACATCTTTGGTAGCTTAACGATAGCATTATTATTATTGTAGATCAAAGTGCGACGAGAGGAGTTCAACTTGGTTATCGGACAGATTGTGATAAGGTTTGTTATGGCTCTTCCTTCTATCTTTTGGCATGATCTAAAGTGAAACGAACGTAAACGATACACTATTTCATACTGGATCTATTCCTAGCAACTAAGGTTGTCCATGTCGTTCTTTCCTTATAATGTTATTCTAAGCATGTATGTATGATCCTTGAATCCTATTGAGGTCCATATTAATGGTATGAATGTCCATAGCAGTAATCGAAGGTGCAACTACCCTACGTCACTTTGAAAGGTTTAGAACTTGATTCCATGAGTCCAACATGCATTATATATATGTATCTATTTTACTCTACTGAGCCGCGCTATAGTCGGCTGGGCTCGGCACCTACTGTGCAAACACTGATCAGTTGGGTTTTACCGAGCTCCATGTGGCCGGGTACGATTCTACAGAGCCTTATAATGGCCGGGTACATTTTTATCGAGTCTATTATGGTCGGGTACGATATGATGATGATGATGATGCCCACAGAGGCATATATTTTTAAATGTTTATGTTTATATATATATGTGTGTATCATGCATTTCATGTCAGTAGTCCTTAGAGGCACTCAAGTGTTACATGTTATATCCTCTCTTTATATTATTATTCTTATTTATGCTTTCCTACCCTACATACTTGGTACTTTATTTGTACTGACATCCATTTTGCCTGGGGATGGTGCGTTTCATGCCTGCATTTCATGATAGATAGGTTGACAGTCCTCCTAGTAGGCTATCAGCTCAGCGAAAGGTTTTGGTGCACTACACTTACTCCGGAGCTACCTATTTGGTCAATATGATTTGGACATGTATTGATTGGTATGGCGGGGACCTGTCTCAACCTTTATGACATTTATATACTCTTAGAGACTTGTAGACAGATGTCATGTATATGGATTATTGTATGGCCTTGTCGACCTATGTTTTGAGTGTACAAATGATCATTTCGATCTTATAGGCCCTTATGTCACATGTATAAGTTTGTATATCATGTTGGGTCATCCTATATCGAGTATCTCCTTATCTTTTATTCTGGATATCTCCTAACGGCCTTTCTGGCTCATTTACCCGTGATAGTACGATAAGAAATATGTTGCATTGGTACTCGATTTAGTTAGGCACCGGGTGCCCGTCGTGAACCTTCAGTTTGGGTCATGACACTCGTGGACCGGGAGGATCTATATATCCCTATTTTGGAGGCAAGGTGGGTCATGGTCGAGGTTTTGTTGGTCATCTAGTCCAATTTGCACTTCAGGCTTCACGTGGTACTTCAAATATTAATGGGTCCTAGAGTACCCATACTGGACAACTTTCACAGTCACGTCAGCGGAGAGGCTGCTTTGAGTGGAGATACTAGCCACATGGTGAGAGATTGTTCCAGACTCTGGACATATATGTCACATAGAGGTATTTAGGCTTTGAGTTCCGCTCCAGTTGCTGTTGTACCTGCACCGCCTATTAGGGGTGGAGGTCAGGCGGGTAGAGGTTGTCCTAGAGGGGGAGGTTGGGCCCATTGTTATGCTTTTCCTTGTTGGACTGAGGTTGATGCACCAGATGATGTCATTGCAGGTATGATTTTGATTGATTATAGAGACACATTTGTGGTATTTCGATCCAGTCCTATTGATTGTTAAGATTCATCCTATCTTGCTTCAGATATGGTTGTGTTTTGTGATTCTTGTACTATGTTCATGTGTTCACGCCAATTGGGGAGTTATATGGTGATAGTGTAAGGCCCCATAAAAATTTTCCTAAAAACAACCCGAATTCCGTAATGCCAAAGTAGGCGTAGAGGTTAAAACCTTGAAGATTATCAAGAGAGGCACCTAGGTCTTCTTCCTAAGAGGTAAGATTCTATCACCCAAACTAATTCATGGGGATGAGAGTGCTTACCTTGCATGCATGTGTTCCTAAGGTGTGTGGGGAGGTTGTGAGTTAAAGATAGAAAAAATGGGGTATGGGTTGGTGGAGTCTTTCATAGAAAGGGCCATGAAACCTTAATACACACATAGTGTTTGATAAAATACTCAAGTGAGCTAGAATCATGATCGTTTTCCTAATTTTATGGTTCAATTTTGCTATATTGCTAAAATAGATTGAAGTTGCTAATATTCCGGAACATCTTATAGTTTTAAGAGGCTCAATTGAGGTATGTTGGCTAAACCCCCTCTTCTTAAAATTGAATCCCATGGTATTCATGAAATCGATGCAAGCCCCAAATTGAATGTCCTAGAAATTGCTATCCCGAATGTGTTTGTTTTGAAAATATATGTGTAATATGTATTCCCATGCTTTCACCATGTTATCTCGTCATCTGAGGAAATTTTCAAAACTTAGAATATGTGCTAAAAATGCCTAGACTCCAAGTCAAATTCAATTAAAGACTGTTATGCCAAAATGTGTGAAAAGCCTCTATGTGCCTTAGATTCTAAATTGCTTACATGAGGAATCAAAAGTCTTGAATGAAAAACCGTGTGGTTATTGATGATGATATTAATGTTGGAATGTGGAAAAGAACTTGAAACATGAAATACGGCCAAGCGCCAAGAATAACTTTATAATTGGGTCCACTCGTGCCATTGTATTGAAAAGATGTAAAAGAAATAAGAATTGAGATGACTGATTGCAAAGGGGTGATATCTTAAATGTGATGGCCTAGCCAATCGGGCCGAGATCGGACTCCGTGTAAGAACACGATGGTATTGTGGATGAAATTGTGAAAAAGGTTGATGTCTCAAATGAGATGGCCTAGCCGATCGGGCCGAGATCGGACTCTGTGCAAGAACACGGTAGTATTGCAGATTGTGGCATATTGGCACTAAAAACCATCCAACCTAATAACGTGGAAATCGACTTGAAAATCTATATGATCCTTAACTTGATGTTTTAATATTCTTTTAGGCTCTTATTGAATTCTTGACTATTCCTCTTGTATTATTATTCATTCTATTGAGATGGTGTTTAGCTATACATACTAATACTATTCGACAATACTAACGTCCCTTTTGCTGGGGGCGCTACATATTTAAATGGATGTAGGTGGTTACATAGCAGACAATGTTGATCACAGTTAGTGTTGTATCCTCTTCTCAGCGGACTCGGTGAGCCCCATTTCATTCCGAGGTCAAGTATTGTACTTTTGTTTATATTGTGGTCACCTTTTGAGGTATAGCTGGGGCCTTGTTGCCTCCACCTTTTTTACACTCTGTTGTATCTTTAGAGGCTCTGTAGACACTATGTGGGTTGTATATGGGTGTTGGGAATGTTAAGCAAGTTATGTTGCGTTTGATCACTTGTTCCACTCAAACTATAAGAATATGTGTATTTTGAGATTGAAAGGCGAAATAGCTAATAAAACAATTTAGTATTGCATGAATATGCTTCCTACGGTATAATTAATGAAATAATGTCTTTTCTTGATCATGGGTTAGTTGGGTAGAAAGTATCTAACAGGCTTTCTCGACCGGGTTCACTCGGTTGAGTGTCGGTCGCGCTTTCCGAGGTTAGGGCGTGACAGATAGCCAGTATCTACCGTCATGGTGTTGTTGCTATTGAGGGTTATGAGGCTTAGGTAGACTTTCTGTTAGTTAAATATGATAAGATTTTATGTGAACTATGTATGGTTTGGACCGACTTATGGTTTGGGTGCTCTCCAGGTAGGGGAAGTTGTTACGTGTTGTGGTTTTGGTTCTTCGAGGTTGAGTTAGTAGATTGGGTTAGTTGCTGAGATGTTTATCTTACTCGTGATTCCGAGTGGAGGATGGGGACCGGGTGCTCTTGTGAATAGGTGTGTTTGTGCCGAGTTATATGCCGCGGTAAGGTCATATTAAGGTAAGATTTGTTGTGGTTGTTGCGTGTATCTTGCTTCTTCCTTGTGGATTGGATCCGCAGTACGGTATCGGTAGGGAGTTTGCATGTTTGGCTTATTTGATAGTTCTTTCATGTGTTCCTCTTTTCTTATCCAGTCGTATTCAAGTTATCCTTGTTAGGTTTGGATTGCAATGTATGTGCCCAGGTGGCGTTCGATGTGGCTTGTTAATCGGGTGAGTAGTTATGAGTTTCGCATGTTTTTTGCATTATTTTCAACATGGCGAAGGTTTGAAATGAGGTTCTAGTCGATTTGAGTCTGTTTGCCGGTACCGTGCTTGGTGATGGGCAGCTATCGTGGTCAGAGTGTTGCTATAGGCATATGGATGATGTGTTATGTCGCGTGATTTTATCTTGTGGATGTATGCACGAGCTCTTGTGGCTAGTTAAGGATTTTATAGTGTGTTTGTGTGATAATAGGGCAGTTGGTAGATGTGGGAATTTGATTCCAAGGCTTATCGGTATGGGTAGCAGGAATAATCTTCGATTGACATGATGTTGCCAGGCCTATGTGGATTGGGGTGATGTAGGATCACCATTGGTTATATTTATGGTAAGTTTGTACCATGATCTGAGGGGGTGTGAAAGACTCTTGCCATGTTCGAGGACGAATATTTGTTTAAGGGGGAGGGGGGAGAATGTAATGACCCGACGGGTTGTTTTGAGCTTTAGCGACCCGTTCAGTGGTTTGGAGCCTTAAATGACTTCATATTATGTATTATGACTTGTGTGCATGGCCGGATATGATTTTTGAATGTTTCGGGATAAATTTGGATGAGTGATTCTCACATTAGAATTTTAAATTGGAAATATTGATTTAGGTTTGACTTTTGGGAAAACGACCCCAGAACGGTGTTTTGATGGCTCCGATAGGTTTGTATTGTTCTTTTGGACTTGGTCATATGCTCAAAATCGAATTTGGAGGTCTGTAAGTTATTTGTGTTGTTTTGCCGGAAGTTGGCAATTTAAAAACTTAAAATTTTGATAAGTTTGACCGTAGGATGACTTAATATCTATGTTGTTTGAATTTCTATTTCGGGACTTGGATTAGGTTTGTTTTGTAATTTGAAACTTGTCCGCAAAGTTTGGCGTCATTCCGAGTTGATTTGATAGGAATCGGATGCACAGTTGTGGTTTTAGAAGTTCTTGAGTTTCATGTTGATTTCATGTGTTTTTGAGGTCTGATTCATGGTTTCAGATGTTATTCTGATGATTTATCGCGCGAGCGAGTTTGTGTTATGTTTTTAGACTTGTATTGATGTTTGGCTTGGAGCCCCGAGTGCTCGGGTGAGTTTCAGACGCGTATCAAAGTGTTTGGAAGGAATCTAGCATTGCTGGTTTTTGCACAGGTGCTTCAGGTATTGCATTTTCCAGCTATTGATCGGAATTGCGAGATTTTGTTAGGGGTCTGCTAGGTTCGCATTTGCAAACCTAGTGTTCACATTTGCGATTGGGTGAGCTGGTTCGCATTTGCAATCTTTTGGGCCGCATTTGCGAAGTGTCCCATGTTCGTAATTGCGAACTACTCATCGCATTTGCGATGACAGCAAGGATGGGAGGGGTTTCTCTTTTACGATAATTTCCTCGAATTTGCAGGGTTTGCATTTGTGAACCCCAGGTCACTTTTGCGACACCTGCGACTAGACATAAGAGCTGAGGGACGGGATTTTGGTCTCATTTTCATATGTTGGAACCCTATGCTCGGTAGGAGGCAATTCTGAGGAGGGAATTTCATCTACAAATATTGGGTAAGTGATTCTAATCAATTTCCAACTAAATTTCATTAATATATCTTAGAGTTAACACCAAAATCATGTGAATCAAAGAGGAAAAATTAGGATGTTTTGTCAAGTTTTTGAAAAATAAGAATTTGTGTTTTGGGAATCGATCTGGACTCAGATTTTGAAACTAATCACATATATGGACTCATGGGGCTATGGGTAGTTGAAATCTATCCTTGGACCCGAGTTTTGATCGGGCGAGCCTGGGGTTGACTTTTGTTGATTTTTGAGAAATTATGTAAAGATCATTGCTTTAATTACTGAAATTGATTTCTTTTACATTATTTGATGTTATTGAGTCTATTTTGGTTAGATTTGAGCCGATCAAAGGTGAATTGTAAAGGGAAAGTTGTTTTAGAGTATTGATTGAGGGCTTTTGAATTAAGTATCTTGCCTAACGTTGTGTGGGAAAACTTACCCCGTAGGGATTGGTTTGTTTGCACTATTTGAACTACGTGAAAAATATGTACACGAGATGATGAGTGTGTACACGGCTTATATGTGGAAATTTGACCTGTTTAGACTCTTAGATTCCTATGTACATTAAAATGAAGTTCTGGGACCAACACTGATATCTGCACAAGAAGTGCAGATATGTAGCATGAGTATAACCGACCCCATGGACACAGTAAATGCCGAGCCTAACCTCGACAAAGTAGTGACGAGGCTATGACAAGACACTCAAAATAAAGATGTACGAAACAATAATAACAAAATACAAAAATAGAATTAAAGCAGTAAACTCATATAACCGGACCCGTAGGTCAACTACCAGAGGGCATCAGAATAACATAATCTCAAATCCCATATCACAATATCGAGAACAAACTCTACAGCCACAATCAACTACAACACATCAAATTTGTTGCGGCGTTGTAATGCCCCGTAAAAATTTCCTAATGACTTAAGATTTTAATGTGCACCAGCGGTATTTGGGAATAACGTATTTGAGTATTAAAGGAGACCTATGGGAAATAGCCACATCATTTTTAAATGAAAATGTATGTTTAAGGTGTGTTGGAACATACTAAGGTGTTTTGTGAATGGCAAGAATTTGTGTAGAATAAGTTGAATACATTGAGTAGAAAGGATGTCTCAATTAGCATCGGGCCTGACTTCAAACACATTCCACTCCCAAATTCTAAATACTTAGGTGGTGATATACCTATCACATTAATGCCATTTGATTCTAGTTTCCAATGCATCAAACCGTTTATCATTTGGATATGTATACAGAAAGTTATGGCCATTTTACCAGACCTATGCCATATGCGCGCCCAGATGTGCGGTCGCGTATATCAGGGGGTTTATGCCTCGTGTGCGCGGCCAGATGCATGGTCACTTGCCCAATTGCACGGCCGCGCACTTAGGAGCCCTATAAATACCCCAAAGGCCGAGTTGAGAGAGGGGCTAAGTCATTTCTTTGAGCTGGGGCTTGCATATCAAGGGGAATCCGTCCAACACTTCCCTCCCATGAACCAAGGTAATGTTTTTGGAGAAATTTTGAGTTGCTTACTACTCCTAAACACTTATATTAACTACGATTAATCTTGAAGATCCATATATTTCCATTCAAATCCCCAAATTGGTCAAGAACCCTACAAGTTGGGATTTTCAAGAGTCTCGCTACAAGAGGTATGTCCACCATCTCTAACTAATTTATGATGATTATTTATCTATGAAGTATGTGTTAGGACTTATGGATGGTGATTGGAAGCCATAAATGCCTAGCCTAGGGTGTGTTGGTATTGTAGAGATTGTAAAATGAATTAATTGACAAAATTTATGGGTTGGAAGTGAATTGTTGGGCATGCATCTAATGGAAGTTGTGGATGGCGTAGAGACGATTGTGAGGTGAATCATTGGTGTGGAAGGTGGTTGTTAGGTGAAGAAATTATATTGGAGGAGGTTGTAGAATGATATGCACACTAGATGTTTGATAAAAAGTATAAATGACTTAAAGTATAGAAATCTTGCTAATATTGGTGCACTTGTGTTGCATTGTTGTAGATTGAAGTTGTTTAGTATGGTGGAACATCATAGTATTATTAAGGGGCAAATTTTAGGTATGTTGGCTAAACTACTCTCTTAAAATTTAATTCCATGATGTTCCCGTATGATTCAAGTATTGTTGGCTCAAGTTCCTTATTCCCATGTTTCGAGTTGTTCCCAATAAATTCGATTGTCCCGAGTAAGCAAGTGTCGAGAATTATGTATTCACAATGTGTTCCGAATGTTCCTATCACATTATGTTATGCTTCGGGAACGTGTTTAACAAATGATATATCTATTAAAATGTTATGGCTTTGAGTCGTGTTTCAAATTGAAGTCCATTATGCTTAACTTGGGAAGAATACTCCATGCGTCTAGAACTCCAATCACTTATATGTGTACCTAAAGTCTTGAATTAAAATACCTTGTTGTTGATAATCTATAAGAATGCTTGAAAGTGAGAGAAGGGGTTGGAGATGGATAGTGTGGCCACCGTGCCAATAATGAGAGTTATACTTGTGCCCAAATGTGGTTGTTTTAACTAATGCTATGCTTTGTAAGTATTTTCAATGTGTCTTTAGGTCTTATATATATTCATGAGTTGAGATTATGTATTGCCCTTTTCGGGAAAAGTATTTCAATATTAAATGATGCGTTACTCGTTTATGATTTTAACTCGTGCTTTGATTGCCATCCATTTTACTTCATTTCTTGAAAAGAAATACATTGTGTTTAAAGTATTCATTACTAATGAACTTAAAGTTATAATTTATGGAATATTCTATATGATGATGTTTATGTCGATGATCCTTAAAAGTAAAGAAATAAAAGTGTGGAATATAAGATACGGCCACCGTGCTTGGGATGAGGAATCATAAGTATGGCCAAGAGAGCCAATGGAATTATAATTATATTGTGAATGGTAAAAGGTACTAACAAGGCTATATATAGTGTGAAAGGTAATGAGGTGAGTATAAAATATGTTTGTGCTTTTGTTTCCCTTGTGTGCAAATCAAAAATATTTTTAAGGGTATCATTAGCAAATCGAGGAAGGGTGGGTCATAAGACCCACACCCGAAACTACACGTGCCGGTGTAGGGGTGGATTGTGATTTTTCCCTTTGTTTGGGATGAGATTGAAATATTTATATGATTGTGTTTATTCCCCTTAATTGGGATGAGGTTGATATTAGCTGTGAATTGGAAAGTCAACCGACACGGCATATGTGGGAAGGCGGCCTAGCCGATCGGGTGGAGATCGGATGTCATATTGCGCACATGGTGGTACTACTCTTGGTAACACCTAGCACCACATATCAAACTACATTGTTCATGGGGATTTGTCCTAGTCAATCGGGCGTGATCGGACTCCGTGCTAAAAACACGATGGTATATCGATGCTAATGATCTCCCAACCAAAAATATATAATATTTTTCGTTTGTTGAAAATTGTTATGTTTTAACTTGGCTTTTGTATATCATTGATTGTTAATTATTGCTTCATGGTGTTTTCCCTTCTGTTATTGGCGTTATATTTCGAAAGAGAACATTTTGCTTTACATACTAGTACTATTCTTCATGTACTAACATCCCTTTTGCCGGGGGCGCTGGATCTTCAATGGATGCATGTGGTTCATCAGCGGGCAGCCTTGGTCCTCATTAGCAGTCACTCTCTATTAAGCAGGTTTTGATGAGCCCTACTCTATTTCGAGCTTTATGTCATTTGACGTTGTATTTTGTGATTTGAGGTATAGTCGGGGCCTTGTCACCGGCACTTCCATTCTTCACTTCTATTGTACTTAAAGGCTCCATAGACAGGTTGTGGGTGGTATTCGATGTTGGGAATTGAACTAGAAATTTTGGTATTTGGCAAACATATTTTTCATTACATCTATATACTTGTAATATTTTGGGAATCATAAATGAATATCCTTTGAGTAATTGAAAAACAATGAGGAATACTTGTAATACATGAAGTTGCTAATGGTAATGAAATGGGTGTTGTTTATGAAATCCTTTCGATGTTTAATTAATGGAGTACATCTCCACTCTATTCATGGGCAAGGTCGGGTAGAAAGTATCTAGCAGGCTTGCTTGACCGGGTTATCTTGGTTGACTGCCGGTCACGCTCCCCGAGGTCGGGGCGTGACAAACTTATTGTCAGAGCCTACGATTTTAAAGTGTCCTAGGTTGTCTCGGAGCCGTGTCTAGTAGAGTCCTTCTTATCGGTGTGTTGTCGACAACATCTATAATGGGGAGGCTACATGGAGATTTAGGAATTTCACACTTCTTTGATACTTCAGATCGTGCGATAGAGGCTAAGATAGGGAGCTTATATCCTCGTTATGTCTCACTTTCCAGATGAGTAATCTACTAGTTCAAAGCAGCGAGGAGGAAATGACCCCGCTATTAAATTTGGGGGAGATTACAAAAGAGTTCATTGGGAGAATGCGTCAAGCCCTGGAGGGAACATGTTGGATGACTCTTGAAATATGTTATGGCTGTGAAAAGAGGGGGCATAAGAAGAGCAAACTCCCTAGGTTGGGTACACCCATCCCAGTTTTCCCGATATGGGGGAATGAATATTTGGTGTCGGGTTGTGAGTATGCTCAGCAGTATATTAGGGGTGGCAGGTTTGGGAAATACCAAAAGCGCACACAGCAAACCGGTATGGGGTTTGTTACTCTTGCATTGGAGACCTGGAGGAAGGATAAGGGGGATGCTTATGATGTATGCAAAAAGGGTGAATATTAGGTCAGTGGGGCGAGTCAGTTTAGCGGACCTCATCCCCGTCGTGTGAATTGTGGGAGATGTCATTCGGGAGTATGATACTATGGTACCAATGTATGCTACGAGTGTGGCAAGAGGGGTCACATTCAGAGAGATTGTCATTCCTCTCGCCAGAGCATGGGCAGGGGTGCGGCACAACCATCCAGTTCTGCATCTACTACATCCACAGCGCCTCCCCCAGCTCGAGGCACTATAGCGCCCGCAGGGCATGGAGCAGCTAGGGGTGGTATCAAGAGCTCGGGAGGGCCCAGCAGGTTTTATGTGACGAGGAGGCATCAAAAGTCGGAGGCTTCTCCAGATATGGTTATAGGTAAATCGACTGTCCAATCTCATGATGTATATGCCCTTATTGATCCCAGTTCTACTTTGTCATGTCATTGTTACACCCCATATTTTTGTACATGAAAGTACGCCATGAGTAAATTGATATAAGCTCGGAAATGAGATTATTTTTGTGGTTATAAGTATTATGTTATTTCAAACAAGTGATAAGTAAATTTGTGAAGGTTAGAGGGTAAACGAATCAAAGAAAATGACTTTCGTCGAAGTTTGACATTTTGGGATAAAATACGGTCCGAGCTATAATACCCGGTATTTATGGACTAGTGCCATAAAAGATACCACATGACCATAATAGTAAGGTGTATAAGGTGTGTTAAAAGTGAGTAGTATTTTAAATAATTTGAGATAATTCTTAATTATGTGAATAATTGATTAATGGGAGAATTAACTAGTTAATTATTAATTAGTGGTTGATTAACTAAAGTCTTTGGATAAAGACCAAGCCAAAAACGTGGCAGCCCCCATTCTAAGAGTTGTGACTCTATATTAGGAATGAAAGGTGTCACACTTGAAGAACTTAAGTGACACTAAGCTAGACATGTGGGGTCCACCTAATAATTAAGGATAACTTTTCAAATTCAACATTATCTTCAAATCTCTTAAGAAAAGAACACAGTAACGTTCTTTCTAAGAGAGCTCAACCAAGATTTCCACATGTAACATTATTCCTAAACTCTTAAGAAGAGTTTCAGCAAGCTTTCAGTTACACAACATTGATTCTAAATAGCAACGTTATTCCTTTGAGCATTTCATACGGATTGTTCCCTATTTCGATCTCGCCGTTACGTATTTCATCATAATTAACGTATGTTAGAAGGATTGTAAAGAGAACCGACTCAGGTATGTTAAGGATATCCCTTCTTTCTTTTTGTCATGATCAATACAATACAAACGAAACGAGCAAATGCACAATTTTCATAAATGACTCTATTCATAGAAATATTAGGGGTGTCTATATTCTTGATTCCCCATGTGAATTATTATTATATCTTCTGTTCATGGGTCTAAAAAAAATACGTATTTGATAAAATTTATCCGATAGGCATATTATTTTTATGATATTCCGAGAAAATATTATTAATGTATTTTTTATGCATTTCATGCATTTGTACATATACATTGACCCATGACCAGATGGCATTATATACGCATATATATGTATATTACATGTATATGGGATATAGAAAAAGGTTATAGCGTTATATACGCACCACCACTTGATCAGCTGGTATACGTTGATGGTTTTCTTACAGTGGCCGAAATGATATGATGGGATACCATTAGAGGCTTGATGATGTTATGAACACATATACCAACGCATGGTATGACATTTATACGCATATGCATGACATTATAAAAATGAAATGATTCACAGATCTATCGAGACGTACATGTCGAGTCTTTTACTCCATGTTTCTCTCATGTCTATTATTTACTGATTTTTATTCCTTACATACTCGGTACATTATTTGTACTGACATCCCTTTTACCTGGGGACGCTGTGTTTCATGCCCACAGGTCTCGATAGATAGGTCGAGAGTCCTCCAAGTAGGCGATCAGCTCAGCGGAAGATGTTGGTACACTCCATTTGTTCCGTAGTTGCTTGTGTGGTCAGTGTGACTAGGACATGTATTGATTAGTATGGCATGGCCCTGTCCCGACCTTTATGACATTTGTGTACTCTTAGAGGCTTGTAGACATATGTCATGTACGTGAAATATTGTACGGCCTTGTCGGCCTATGTTTTGAGTTTGTAAATGATGATGTTGGCCTATAAAGCCCATATGTCATGTGTATATAATAATGTAATAAGAAAGATATGTTATGTTGGTACTAGGTTGAGTAAGGTACCGGGTGCCCGTCGCGGCCCATCGGTTTGGGTCGTGACATAATTGGTATCAGAGCAGTTCTGTCCTAAGGAGTTTACAAGCCGTGTCTAGTAGAGTCTTGTTTATGGGTGTGTTGTGCACCACACTTATAAGCAGGAGGCTACAAGGAATTTAGGACTGTCATGCTTTCTTCTCACTCTAGATCGTGTGGTAGAGCTCAGTTCTAAGAACTCAATTTCCTAAACTCTGTCTTATTCATAATACGACGATGCCCACATCTAGAAAGACGATTGGAAAAAGATTGCATGAGGCTATGGAAGAGTTGAGCTAGAGGAACTCGATTCTCCATGATGCTTATGATGAGTCAATATGAAGTCTTCAGTGGATCATGCGTGTACTAAAAGGTGTAAGCTTCTTGATAAGAAGCCCTAAGGCATGAATATTTATCCACCCATCTCAGTCATGCCCTATGAGAGCAAATGGAAATGGTTTAAGAGAAGGACAAGATATTAGGATCCGGCTGGGGTTAGAGTAACCCAAACTGATGGATGAAATGTTTAAGTTAGTTGACATTTTCGAAGGATATTACAAAGGTGCTAATAGACCTCCTTATAAAACATCTAGATGGTGCACTCTAGAACATTACAATTAGATGTGAATACTAGCATGATCAAGAAAATTGAGAAGATAGGCACTGAAAGTCTGGAAGGGATAAATACTACCTTAGTATGGCTCTCGTCCCTAGTAGAGCAAAAACGTTGAGCAAACCAAAGAGCCAATGAAGGAAGCAAGGGGAGCTAAAAGCAAAAAAATGTCTTGTTGAGTTTTCAAAAGAAACAGATAGGCAAAAATATTAGCAGGGAAATAAGAAGATAGACAAGGAAACATTATGAGTAACATGTGATACATGGATGACAACAGTAGATCTAAAAGATGACAGTATTACAAAGTCTATAGTCAAGTGAAGGAAAATACGAGAGGTGGCAGGCCTTGAGGCCACAAAAGAATATAGGTCATAAAGTCACATCTTCATTTCGAGAAATAAGTTCGCAACTCCAACGCGACTACCAGAAGGAAAAGTTGGACCCCAGAGTAATAGAAATTAGTATGGACTGGTGAACAAGATAAACTAAACATGAATTAAGGACTGGGTGATTTGATAATGGTCGGCATCATGAGAATTTTAGATTTTCGTTCCAGCGATAATAAATGGACAACAGAAGAAGATTCATAAGAAATTCAGAGAAAGGTCATTCAAGAAGACTCTTCCCTAAAACACACAATGTGAGCAAAGTTAAGCTTAAGGGACTGTATGTGCTAAGTACACTAAGTGTCACCATCGTGAGTAAGGAATTTTGTTATCCTTGGTACAGAAGGATTACCGCAAGGCGAGTAAGGGTCATCGATGATGTGAAAGGACACCCAAGATGAAGAGGTAAAACATCTATAGGTAGGTCGTCATAGCTCCAACTCTTAGTGCTCCCCTAAAGAGGGGGAATATGGAGTGATGTGGCATTAAGTCAAAATTAAGTGGTTCTAGTAATTATGGAATGGTAAAGGAAGAATACGATGAAAATGAAAAAGGAGTGAACTTGCACTTACCCAATCCTACAAAAATGCTACGATTCCAGAACATTATGCAAGCACGATGCCAAGGAGGGGAAGTAAGGGTTTCTGCTCGAGATGTTATTGATAAATAAGGAGTCAGTGCGAGACGTAAGTTAATGCAAAGGAAATAACCCAAGAACGATTACGCGGAATATTGATATGAGAATGAGCTAACGAGTAGTTAGTAGTTGATCCAGGAAGAGCCTAGTTATTGCTAAACAAGAGGACACAAACAAATCAACATATTGTGCAAGATGAACATAGTGAACCCCAACATAGGGAATTTAGTCTCGCAGATATGACATTGTGATACTTGAGAAATATTCAGACAGGAGTCTGGATAGTAAAGGTACCATATGAGTGTTACGAAAATAAAAGAGAGTCCCACTAGGAATACAGTCAAAATATCAGTTCAGAAGCAGCCCTACAAGCATAAGGGCGTGGAGGTAAATAACTACGGATAATTATAGGCAAGGAAGGACATCAAAAGGTCCGTCGAGTATACGATGTAATAAGCTCGTAGCTTTACAAGAGTCAGAGGGTCCTCCCTAAGTACGACAACAAAAGACTAGTTGAGAAAATGGTCTTGTAACAACAGTCTCACAACAACATTGTATGCACTCTATAAGGAAGTGGCACTTAGCATGGTTAATGAGCGGGAAATGAAACCAAAAGTAATATTCAAGATCATATGAGTTGCAAAAAAAAAATCGGCATGCGTGGGAACAAAGATAAGCTAAGCATACAAGCAACAAGGTGGCAGAACGACCAAGAAAAGTAATAGCTTACGTTTAAAGGAAGCTTAGAGGGAACAAAAGGGATTATGCACTTAAGACCTCAGAGTGATATCCATGCACCATATATGTTGACGTTTATATAGCCGTAGAAGACTCCGGTATAAGTTAAAAGAAAGAATTAAGCCTAGGGCATAGACAAAGGATTGAATTATCAGAAGATTGTATCATGGATATTCCATAGCGCCCATGAAAGGCTAAAGTAATAACTAATACCATGAGCCACCGATCAGAAAATATTATTAACGTAGGCTTAATAATGGATATTCCATAGGCATATTATTTTTATGATATTCCGAGAAAATATTATTAACGTATTTCTTATGCATTTAATGCATTTATACATATATATTGACCCATGACCAGATGGCGTTATATACGCGTATATATGTATATTATATGTATATTATATGTATATGGGATATGGGAAACGGTTATGGTGTTATATACGCCCACCACCTGATCAGTTGGTATACATTGATGGTTTGCCCACAGTGGCCGAAATAATATGATGGGATGCCCTCAGAGGCTTGATGATGTTATGAATGCATATACCAATGCATGGTATGACATTTATATGCATATGCATGACATTATAAAAATGAAATGATTCGTAGAGCTATGCAGACGTACATGTTGAGTCTTTTACTCCATCTTTCTCTCATGTCTATTATTTATTGATTTTCATTCCTTACATACTTGGTACATTATTTGTACTGACGTCCCTTTAGCCTGGGGTTGCTGCGTTTCATGCCCGCATGTCTCGATAGACAGGTCGAGAGTCCTCCAAGTAGGCGATCAGCTCAACGGAAGATGTTGGTACACTCCATTAGTTCCGGAGTTGCTTGTGTGGTCAGTATGACTAGGACATGTACTCATTAGTATGGCGGGGCCCTGTCCCGATATTTATGATATTTATGTACTCTTACATATGTCGTGTATGTGAAAGATTGTACGGCCTAGTCGGCCTATGTTTTGAGTTTATAAGTCATGATGTTGGCCTATTAAGCCCGTATGTCACATGTATAATAATGATATAATAAGAAAGATACGTTACGTTGGTACTCGGTTGAGTAAGGTACCGGGTGCCCGTCGCGGCCCATCGGTTTGGGTCGTGACAGTTATTCCTTATGTTGCTATGAAAATTGGGATAGAATTGGAACAACTTTATGAGCCCTTCTCTGTATCTACTCTTTGAACGAGACCTATCATTTGTGAAGCCTCTTTATCACAATTCCTTATATTTACAACCTATTGAGAAATTGAGTTCTATAATGATTTCCTTGAATTGGGTTATAACCCTAGGCTAATACTTCTCACTTGCTTCTCTAATATTCTCAACAAGGTACTATACCTGATGAATTTCTTACAGGGTTATAGCTCACTTTGTTCCTAGTATTGTAGTTTCCCATGATGTGGCCTTGTATTGCAGTTTGGGAGTTAATATAGCAGAAACATGTCCAGCTCATAACAAATGTTCATTTTCTCTTTACACCTCTAAACATGTATTAATTTTGTTCCTTGGTTAGTGAATTCATTGTGCTAGTTTCCTGACATTTGTTGGATAACCATGAGAGATCGTATCCTTCCATATGTTGTTGCAACACTTCCTTTTTCATAAGGGTCCTTAATAGGCTCTCCGTCAAGACCAAATGCACCTTTAGGGTTATCATAGCATCACGTCTGCTTCTCATGTTTTTCTTATCTTTCATTAGCATCTGGGCACTTTTTAAGTCATAAAATCCATGGCGAACTCATTATGAACATATGAAAACCTTCCATGATTACTTTATAGTGTCTCCATGGGTTCCGTTATCTTTAAACACTCAGCTTCAAGAATCATTGACTATGTCTTTGTCATGTGCGGAGAATTCACTATCCTTAATGTTCCACATCCCTGGGTGGATAGGAGTTAATTGTCTTTCTCCCTGGAATATCATATTACCCATTAGAACCTTTCTAACCAATGATGTCATTATGCTGATTAACCATTTCAGCGCTATTGGTACTAACCTTCATGTCTCTTAGGATATAACCTCCTGAAATGCCCTTCTCAGTACATTGATGGATTCTTGAATAATTCCAGTCCAATCTCGAACCTCATTGTTCCTGTTTGTAGTAAATCTATCAAGAGTTGTAGGTTCAAACATGTCAAAGAAGAAGCATCATTCCATGATCAGACATATTGGGTAGGAACTCTATAGTCATATTCATTCTAGCACATCATAGAATAATTCTTGAAAGTCGCCAAAGGTTTAGTTTGGGTGTTCAGCGTAGAGATTTCGAGTGGAAGGAAGTGAACTGGTTATTCTCAAGATTTTCATAATGAAGATATTATATGAATTGTTAATAAAGGTAAAGTAGGTGTAGTACACATTGGGCCTTGTGAAATCTTAAGGGAAATAGGCCGAGCTACGCGTATGATGTCCCCCATCGTTGTTCTCCATGCACCCGGTGTTTCATAAGTCTATGCCCGAAAGGGTAGTTGGGAATCGTTTATCTATCATTCCGGTGGAAGCTATGGAAGGTAAAGTTAATGGGTAATTGGCTTATGAGAGGTACCTAATTGTCATCCTTGTTAGATAAGTCTGGAAGTTGAGATTTCCTCCGTCAAAGTGCTATGGCCAAGTCTGTGAGTCGAGGAGGTCACCTCGAAGGCCGAGAGTGTTGTGGAAAGAAGATATTATCACTTGTTTGTATAGCCAAATGGTTGTGGTTTGAAAGGTACATTCTATGTGTTATGACGTAAAATATGCATAGTTCATGTCAGGATGCCACTGTGGATGGTGTAATGCCTGTAATACTGATATTATTGTTATTAATATATATTGTAATGTTTTGTTGAGTTATGGAGGTATTGTTAGGGTGGTTTTGGTGATACTCTAGCAGGTGGATGGGCCCAATTACAGTGGAGACTCTGCCAAAATTTCCGAAATATTTCGGAGTTGACAGGGGGAGACTCTGTCAAATTTGGGGGCTTGAAATGCGCGGCAGCGCATATAAGGGGGTTTTTGCCTTGTTTACACTGCTAGATGCGCGGTCACTTGCCCAGGTGCGCGGACGCATGTGTAGGAGCCCTATAAATACCCCCAAGGCCGAGTTGAGAGAGGGTCTAAGTCATTTCTTTGAGCTAGAGCTTGCATATCAAGGGGAATCCATCCAACTCATCCCTCCCATGAACCAAGGTAATGATTTTGGAGAAATTTTGAGTTGATTACTACTGCTAAACATTTATATTAACTAGGATTAATCTTGAAGATCCATAGATTTTCATTCAAATCCCCAAATTGGTCAAGAACCCTACAAGTTGGGATTTTTAAGAGTCTCACTACAAGAGGTATGTCCAGCATCTCTAATTAATTCATGATGATTATTTATGTATAAAATATGTGTTAGGACTTATGGGATGGTGATTAGAAGCCACAAATGCCTAACCTAGGTTGTGTTGGTATTGTAGAGATTGTAGAATGATTTAATTGATAAGATTTATGGGTTGGGAATGAATTGTTGGGCATGCATATGCTAATGGAAGTTATGGATGGCCTATAGATGATTGTCAGGTGAATCATTGGCATGGAAGGTGGTTGTTAGGTGAAGAAATTCCATTGGAGGAGGTTGTAGAAAGATATGCACAATAGATGTTTGTTTAAAAGTCTAAATAACTTAAAGTATAGAAATCTTGCTAATATTGGTGCAATTGTGTTGCATTGTTGTGGATTGAAGTTGGTTAGTGTGGTGGAATGTCGTGGTATTATTAAGGGGAGAATTCGAGGTATGTTGGCTAAACTACTCTCTTAGAAATTAATTCCATGATGTTCCCATAAGTTTCAAGTATTGTTGGTTCAAGTTCCTTATTCCCATGTTCCGAGTTGTTCCCAATAAATTCGATTCTCCCGAGTAAGCAAGTGTCGAGAATTATGTATTCACAATGTGTTCTGAATATTCCTATCACATTATGTTATCCTTCGGGAATGTGTTCAAGAATGATATGTGTATTAAAATATTATGGCTTTGAGTCGTGTTTCAAATGGAATTCCATTATGCTTAACTTGGGAAGAATAGTCCATGCGTCTAAATCTCGAATCGCTTATATGTGTACCTAAAGTCTTGAATTAAAATGCCTTGTTGTTGATAATCTATAAGGATGCTTGAAAGTGAAAGAAGGTTGGAGATGGATAGTGTGGCCACTGTGCCAATAATGAGAGTTATATTGTGCCCAAACTTGGTTGTTTTAACTAATGCTATGCTTTGTAAGTATTTTCAATGTGTCTTTAGCTCTTATATATATTCATGAGTTGAGATTGTGTATTACCCTTTTGGGGGAAAATATTTCTAGATTAAATGATGTGTTACTCGTTTATGATTTTAACCTGTGCTTCGATTGCCAACCATTTTACTCCATTTCTTGGAAAGAAATCCATTGTGTTTAAAGTCTTCATTACTAATGAACTTAAAGTTATGATTTCTGGAATATTCTATGTGTTGATGTTTATGTTGATGATCCTTGAATGTAAAGAAATGAAAGTGTGGAATATAAGATATGGCCACCATGCCTTGGGATGAGGAATCATAAGTATGGCCAAGAGAGCCAATGGAATTATAATGATGTTGTGAATGGTTGAAGGTACTAACGAGGCTATATATAGTGTGAAAGATAATCAGGTGAATTTAAAATATATTTGTGCTTTTGTTTCCCTTGTGTGCAAGCCAAAAATTATTTTAAGAGTATCATTAGCAAACCGACAAAGGGTGGGTCATAAGGCCCATACCCGAAACTACACGTGCTGGTGTAAGGGTGAATTGTGATTATTATCCTTGTTTGGGATGATATTCAAATATTGATGTGATTGTGGTTATTCCCCTTAATTGGGATGAGGTTGATATTAGTTGTGAATTGGAACGTCAACCCACATGGCATATGTGGGAAGGAGGCCTAGCCGATTGGGTGGAGATCGGATGCCATATTGCGCACATGGTTGTACTACTCTTGGAAACACCTTTCTTTCTCACCACATGTCAAATCACATTGTTCGTAGGGGGATGACCTAGCCGATCGGGCGTGATCGGACTCTTTGCTAAAATCACGGTGGTATATCGGTGCTAATGATCTCCCAACCAAAAATATATAATATTTTTCGTATGTTGAAAATTGTTATGTTTTAACTTGGCATTTGGATATTATTGATTGTTACTTTTGCTCCATGGTGTTTCCCCTTCTGTTATTGGCATTCTATTTCGAAAAAAAACATTTAGCTTTACATAGTAGTACTATTCCATATGTACTAACGTCCCTTTTGTCGGGGGCGCTGCATCTTCAATGGATGCAGGTGGTTCATCAGTGGGCAGCCTTGGTCCTCATTAGCAGTCACTCTTTATTCAACAGGTTTTGGTGAGCCCTGCTCTATTTCGGGCTTTATGTCATTTGATGTTGTATTTTGTGCTTTGAGGTATAGCCGGGGCCTTATTGCCGACACTTCCATTCTTCATTTCTATTGTACTTAGAGGCTCCGTAGACAGGTTGTGGGTGGTATTCGATGTTGGAAAATGAACTAAAAAAGTTGGTATTTGGCAAACATATTTTTCATTACATCTATAAACTTGTAATATTTTGGGAATCATAAATGAATATCCTTTGAGTAATGGAAACAGAATAAGGAATACTTGTAATAAATGAAGTTGCTAATGGTAATGAAATGGATGTTGTTTATGAAATCATTTCGATGTTTAATTAATGGAGTACATCTCCACTCTATTCATGGGCAAGGTTGGGTAGAAAGTATCTAGCAGGCTTTCTTGACCGGGTTATCTAGGTTGAGTGCCGGTCACGCTCCCCGAGGTTGGGGCGTGACAGGCATGCAACCCGATCCAAACAATTAACAAGATGACGCACATAAACGGAAGAACATAAATAAGTGCTTCATGTAATATAAGAACGGTAAAAGCGAGTAGAACATCTAACAACGAGAATATTCAAAATGTCGAGATCACACGAACCTTTTCGTCCTCAAACATTTGTCTTCCACTCTATGAGGCTACGATTAATAAGTAGTACTCAATTGCATTCCAGAACTACATACGACCATATTCTCGTGCAACCCGAGATATGTCGGCAACTCAAAAACCAGAGTTCGGTCACAATCATCAAAATCTCCTTTGTCCCCACATTGTCATGTCGGGTAAAAATTGAGTACCATATCAATATCTTTCCCAGAAGACGCTTACATCTTCTCCGGTCAAAGAGGGGCAACTTTTGAAACTCAATTTTGACCCTCCTTATTTAAAAATTAACTTATGTAGGCTTCCTACAAAAATGATAAAAATGTAGTATTTTGCACAATTTTAGCTTTATTGCAATTTATTGATAATTATTCCTATTTTCACAAAATATAGAAATTTTTATCATTTTATTGCAATTAGTTAAACACTACAACTTTCATGCATTTTTCTAAAATTTAAAATAATTTATTGATAATTGACCTATTTTCAAATATTAGAATTTTTTTATCAATTTATTATCATTTAAAAAAATAATAAAACAATTACAACAACACTATCGTAGTAGTTGGCATTTTCAGATAAATACCGCAAGTCATATTTTTTAATTAAATAATTATCCCTTGGTTAATTAAGAATGGTAAAAGCAAGTAGAATATGTGACAACGAGAATATACAATTTATACAATTAGAAGCATGTAGCAAGTAAGCAGATATTGGGTGAGAAATGTACCAATCGAAACAAGTAACAATTAAACAACAATAACAAGTAAGGCATGGATAACAAGTAGGAACATGTAGCAATTAAAGTATGTAATAAGAGATAACATAGAATAAAAGAAGCCATGGAAGTAAATAGCCCAATCCCGCATGCTAATTTCCCCGACGACGCATATACACTTGTCACCTTGCATATACGCCGTTTCCCCACAAAATTTAACGAGTCCTAATTCCCTCAAGTCAAGGTTAGACACAATACTTACTTCTTTTCGCAATCAAATCAACACTCAACCATGGTCTTTCCTTTAGAATTAGCCTCCAAATCGGTTAAATCTAGCCAAATATAGTTCAAATAATTCAAAATAAGCATTAAAAACTCCCCACGAGTGAAAAAGATTCGATCTTTAATGAAATTAGAAAAAGTCAATCCCGGGCTGGCCAGGTCATAATCCGAGTCCAAGGGTAAATCTAGACTACCCATAACCCCACGAGTCCATATATGTATTTTGTTTTTTAACCCGAGGCCATAGGTAGATCTAGACTACCCATAATCCAGTTCAAGTACTACTTCGCAATTGCAATCCAGGTATCGCAAATGCGATACTTGAGACCCCCTGCTAAGATTGCAATTACAATGCTGGTGCTCGCAATTGTGACACCTGAGGCATCAACACACCAACAACTTGATCCAGCTAAAAACTATTTTGAGACATGTCCGAGACTCACCCGAGGCCTCGGGGCTCCAAGACAAACATCCACACAAGTCTAAACACATCATATGAAATCGCTCGCGTGACCAAAACACCAAAATAACATCTAGAACCACGAATCGGACATCAAAACGCACGTAAGTCAAAAGAAAACTCAAGAACCTAAAATCATAACCACGCATCCGAATCCTATCAAACCAACTCCGAATTTCACCAAATTTTGCAGACAATTTTCTAATAGAAAAATGGACCTATCCCAAGTCCCTAAACAAAAATTCAAACCCGATAACCATAAATTCAACCTACAGTCAAACCTAGGGAATTTCCAAACCTTCAAATTTCTAACTTTTGGAAAAAAAAGTCAAATCAACCTAGGGACCTCTGATTTAGATTTTGGGCATACACCCAAGTCCAAAATCACAATACGAAGCTACCAAAATCGTCAAACACCAATTCAGGGTCGATTACCCAAAATGTTGACCGTAGTCAACTCAAGCTATTTTTAAAGCCAAAAATTACATTTTCTTCAACTTTTTACGTAAAAGCTTTTCGGAAAACAACACGGACTCTGCACAAGAAACATCAAATGCAGCTAGTAGAGGTCTCGGATCATGAAAATTAAGGCTAGTACTCAAAACGACTTATCGGGTCGTCACATTCTCCACCTCTAAAAGAAATGTTATCCTCGAATGGACATAAAAAAACACATGCACTAGTAAAAAGGTGTGGGTATCTACTCCGCATATCGGACTTGGACTCACATGTAACTACCTCAATCGATTGACCTCTCCATTACACTTTCACTGAAGGAAAACTCTTAGATCTCAACTTTCGAACTTGCCGGGCTCGAATAGCCATCGTCTCCTCCTCATAGGCAAAATTCACATCAACTTGAACTGTGCTAAAGTCTAGAACATGCGAGTTGTCCTCATGGTACTTCCGATAGATGGAAACATGGAATATCGAATGTACTCCTGATAGGATAAGAGGCAATGCATTCTTGTAGGCAACCTCCCCAACTCTCTATAAGATCTTAAATGGACCAATAAACTTCGGTCTCAACTTTTCCTTCTTTCCAAACTGCATCACGCCCTTCATAGGTGACACTCAGAGAAGAACCTTCTCACCCATCATATAAGATATATCCCGAACCTTCCAGTACGCATAACTCTGATGTATGGAATGAGCTGTATGAAGTCGTTCCCAAATCACCTTAACTGTATCCATAGCATTACAAACCAAATCAGTGCCCAACAACCTAGCATCTCCAGGCTCAAACCAACCAACCAGCAAACGACATTGCCTACCATATAAGGCCTCATACGGCGCCATCCAAATACTCGATTGGTAACTGTTGTTGTAGGCGAACTCTGTTAGAGGTAGGTACTTGTCCCATGAACCTCTAAAATCCATAACACAAGCACGTAACATATCCTCCAAGATCTGAATAATGCGCTCGGACTGTCCGTTCTGAGGATGAAATGTTGTGCTCAGCATAACTCGCATGCCCAACTCACACTGCACATCTCTACAAAAATGGGATGTGAACTACGTGCATCAGTTAGAAATGATGGAAATAGGCACCTTATGAAGTGGATAATCTCCTGAATGTAAATCTGAGCCAACCTTACTGAAGAATATGAAGTCACCACCGGAATGAAGTGTGCGGACTTAGTCAACCAGTCCATAATAACCCAGATTGCGTCATACTTCCTCAAGTTCTGTGGCAAGCCTACCACAAAATCCATAATGATGCGCTCCCTCTTCCACTCTGGTATCTCCAATCTCAGATTTAATCCACCTGGTTTCTGATGCTGATACTTCACTTGTTGATAATTCAAACACCGAGATACATAAGCAACAATGTCTTTCTTTATTCTACGCCATCAATAGTGTTGTTTCAATCATGGTATATCTTTGTGACACTTGGGTGGATAGAATAGCGTGAACTGTCAGCCTTCTCAAGGATCAACTCGCTCAACCCATCAACATTTGGAACACAAATCCAGCCTTGAAGCCGCATACCACCATCATCACCAATCTCTAACTCCTTAGAAACACCCCGCTGCACCGTATCCTTCAACACCAACAAGTGAGGATCATCAAACTGGCGAGCCTTAATACACTCCAACAACGAAGACTGTGCCATATTTCAAGTAAGAACCCGACTGGGCTCCGAAACATCCAATCTCACAAACTGATTGGCTAAATCCTGAACATCCATAGCCAGTGGCCTCTCTGCTACCGGTAAATATTCCAAACTGCCCATGCTCTCTTCCTTCCTACTCAATGCATCGGACACTACATTGGCCTTCCCCAGATGATATAATATGGTGATATCACAGCCTTTCAACAAATCTAACCATCTCCGCTACTGCAAATTAAGGTCTTTCTGCTTGAACGGGTGCTGGAGACTCCAATGGTTGGTATACACCTCACAATGAACGTCGTACAGATAGTGCCTCCAAATCTTTAGCGCATGAACAATGGCTGCCAAATCTAAGTCATGAACATGGTAATTCTTCTCATGAACCTTCAACTATCGAGACGCGTATGTAATCACACTATCATACTACATCAATACCGCACCAAGCCCAATATGTGATGCATCACAATACATGGTGTAAGAACTTGAACCTGTAGGCAACACCAACATTGGGGCTATAGTCAATGCAGTCTTGAGCTTCGTAAAGCTCAACTCACACTCGTCGGATAATCTAAAAAGAGCACCCTTTTGGGTCAACTTGGTCAATGGGGCTGAGATAGATGAAAACCCCTCAACGAACTGGTAATCAAAACCTACCAAACCCAGGAAGCTCTGAATCTCTATAGCTGAATTAGGTCTAGGGCAGTTCTGAACTGCCTAGATATTTTTAGGATCCACTTTAATGCCCTCGGAAGAACTCACACTTTGAAAGCTTGGCATATAACTAACGGTCCCTCAGAGTCTGATGTACGATCCGCAGATGGTGCTCTTGCTGCTCTCAGCTGTGAGAGTAGACCAAAATATCATCAATGAAGACAATCACAAAATAATCCATATAGGACTTGAATACCTGATTTATCAAATCTATAAACGTTACTGGGGCATTAGTCAAGCCAAATAACATCACTAAGAATACATAGTGACCATATTGGGTCCGAAAAGCTGTTTTAGGGACATCCAATGCCCTAATCTTCAACTGATGGTAGCCAGATCTGAAATCAATCTTGGAAATCACCTTGGCACCCTGAAGATGATCAGATAAGTCCTTAATTCTTGACAAAGGATACTTGTTCTTGATAGTGACTTTGATCAACTGTTGATAGTCTATACTCATCCTCATTGTTCCATCCTACTGCTTCACAAACAACGATGGTGCACCCCATGGCGAGACACTTGGTCTAGTGAATCCCTTATCAACAAAATCCTCCAACTGCTCCTTTAGTTCCTACAACTCAACTAGGGCCATATGATATGGTGCAGTAGAAATGGGTTGAGCGCCCGGAATCAAGTCAATATAGAAGTTGATATCTCTATCGTGTGACATCCCCGACAAATCTGTAGGAAACACCTCTGGATACTCGCGAACAACTGGTACTGAATCAATGGAAGGATACTCCGCACTAGGATCACAGATATAGGCCAAATATGCCAAATACCCCTTCTCGATCATAAGCGGAGCCTTCACATTATAAATAACCCTGCTAGTAAAATGGCCAGGAGTCCCCCTACACTCTAATCAAGGCAACACCAACATGGATAATGTCATAGTCTTGGCATGACAGTCCAAAATAATATGATAAGGCAAGAGGCATCTCTATGGAAAACTGGAACAATACATGTGATGACGGCATCCGATGATTCTGCATCTGGTCAAGCTGTGAATGCATAAAAATGGGGTTGAGCCCCACCAATCTGACCTTTGCTTCTCGAACTCCCTCTAACTAGCTGGCCTCCACCTCTAACGTCCTGACCACTACCTCTAGCTTCCTGACCCCCGCCTTTAGTTGGCTTTGCCGACAGTGGAGTAACCAGTTCTAAAATCATGGCACGACTACCCTATGGTGATTTGCTTCTCATCAATCTAGGATAGTACCTCCAGATGTGACTCGTACCTCTACACTCAAAGCACTCTCACAGTTGTTGTGACTGCTGAAATTGAGACTGACCCTAACGGCCCGTATAACCACTGAGATAGCTTTGAATCGGTGGTGCACTGTTGAAAGCTAAAGGTTCACTGTATGCTACCTACTTAGGACGAGACCCATAAGAACCACGACTACTCGAGGCACCATGTTCTACCTAAAGTGATAACTAAATCGGCCTATGAGGATGGCCTCTACCAAATGAACCTCTACCTCTAGATGAGGCACCACCAAAACCACTAAAATAACGAGGCCTCTTCACAGATACCGCCTCTCTACCCTGACCACGAATCATCTCCATCCATCTAGCAATCACTATGGCTTGCTAGAATAAATATCATCCCCAATCTCATTGTCCATCTGTAGCCTAGCAATGATCCAAATAATCTTATGGTTCCTCATAAGGCAAACCACTAAAATGAGTAGGAAAGAGCTTTGTGAACTTATCCAACCTTATCAATCCCTCAGAATACACCGCGGACCACTCCCTGGTCAGTGTAGCAACAATAGGCTAAACTACTCCAACTGCTGGAACTGCCGGAGTCAGATATATGGGAGCTATCTGCTCCAGAGTGTGAGTGGTTGGAGTTTGAGCTCTATCCCCAGAGTGAGAGATAGCTGGTACCATAGGAAATACTCTGATCTGGACCACACTCTCCATAACGCCCACTAAGCGGACTAGGGCATCCTGAAGTACGGGAGCAACAACGAATCCCTTCGGGACTTGAGCGGGTCTGACTGGTGAGGCCTAAACAGGGATCTCCAACTCATGCATAATTTGAGGCTCTGCAATGGGTGTTGCTGCACGTTCTCTACACTGAACTCTACCTCTACCTCGGCACCCACCTCGGCCCCAGCCCCTAGCCTCGGTAGTGGCTGAAACAAGGGGCTCTGGCTCTTGCCCGCGCATATTCTCACCATCTGCGAGAGAGAAAGAATTGAATAGTTCAAACTTCAATAATAGAATAAAGTCCCAAGATAGAGAAAGAAGTGAAATTTTCCTAAAGCCCTATAGCCTTTAGAAGATAAGTACAGACATCTCTGTACCGATCCTCCAGACTGTACTAAGCTTGATCATAACTCATGAGACCTATGCAACCTAGTACTCTGGTACCAACTTGTCACGACCCGAAATCCCAACCATGGGACCATGATGGTGCCTAACATTTCACTTGCTAGGAAACCAATGTTAGCTAATTACTTAACCAATTTTAACAATTTAAATCAATACATAATAACACGAAACTGTAATAGTCTAAAATAGATATGATAAATACCATATAGCGTAGTCTAAACATATCCCAGAAATCTGGAGTCACGAATAGATAAGCATCTAGAGTACTAAAAATATAGTCTGAACAAAATACAACTGTTTGAAATAAGGTAAACAGTAAAGACAGAATGGAAGGGGACTTTAGGAAATGCGAACGCCAGCAACTCTACCTCAAGTCTCCTACTGATAGCCAATCCGGGCAATATCTCCTCTAGACGCCGCTCGGACCAATATCGATATCTACACAAGAAGTACACAATTGTAGCATGAGTACAACCGTCCCTATGTACTCTGTAAGTGTCGATCCTAACCTCGACAAAGTAGTGAGGAGGCTATGATAAGACACTCATAATAAACATGTACGAAACAATAATAATAGAATACATAAATCAAACTAAAGCACTAAACTCATATAACCGGACCCGTAGGTCAACTACCAGAGAAATCCAATTAACATAATCTCAAATCTCATATCACAATACCGAGAACAAACTCTACAGCCATAAATAACTATAACACATCAAATCTGTTATAGCGTGCCACCCGATCCTAACAATTAACACAATACTATGATCTGGTTTCCATTATCAAACCATATCATCACCTGTCATTATCTCTTCATATCATATCATTTCCTGTTCTATTGCGCCGTACAACCCGATCCCATTTGATTTCCATTATCATACCATATCATTATTTGTCCTTATCTCTTCATATCAAACCATTTCCTATTTTGTTGCGGCGTGCAACCCTATCCCACAATATCAATTATCAACATAAACAACTCACACAAATATTTCCGTAATATAAAAAGAAATAGAAATGAAACATGCGGAACAATAAGAAACTACTAAAATAATAGAGAATAACCAATACTTCAAAATCCCAAACCTTGGCAAAATAGTAATGCCAAAATAGCTAGATGATTCACATAAACGGAAGAATATAAATAAGTGCTTCAAGTAATATAAGAATGATAAAAGCAAGTAGAACATGTGACAACGAGAGTATGCAATTTATACAATTAGAAGCATGTATCAAGTAAGCAGATATTGGGTGAGAAATGTACCAATCAAAACAAGTAACAACTAAATAACAATAACAACTAAGGGATGGATAACAAGTAGGAATATGTAGAACCTAAAGCATGTAATAAGAAATAACATGGAACAAAAGATGACATGGAAGTAAATATCCCAATCCCGCATGCTAGTTTCCCGACGGCACATATACACTTGTCACCTCACATATACGTTGTTTCCCCATATAATTCACATAAACTATATTTCAACGAATCATAATTAGCTCAAGTCAAGGTTAGATACAACACTTACCTCTTTTCACAATTAAATCAACACTCAACAACGACCATTTCTTTAGAATTAGCCTCCAAACCGGTCAAATCTAGCCAAATATAGTTCATATAATTCAAAATAAGCTTTTGAAACTACCCACGAGTGAAAAAGATTCAATCTTTAATAAAATTGGAAAAAGTAAACCCCGGACCCACCCGGTCAAAACCCGAGTCCAAGGGTAGATCTCGACTACCCATAACCACATGAGTCCATATATGTGTATTGTTTTCAAATCCGAGTCAAATTTGACTCTCATATCCCAAATTTTCATTTTTCAAAACATAGACAAAAATCTCCAAACTTTCTCTTAGATTCTCATGAATTTGATGTTAAATCTCTTGTATTGTAGCGACCCGACCGCTTGTTTTGAGCTCTAGCATGTCATTTGGTAGTTTAAGGCTTTGATCAGTTTCACTATATGTATTATGACTTGCACGCATGGTAGGTTTCGATTTTCGAGAAGTTCAAAGTTGATTTAGAAGAATAATTCTCAATTCAGAAGCTTTAAGTTGGATGAGTTGTCCAAGGTTTGACTTTTGAGTAAATGACATCGGAATTGGATTTGAAGGTTCCAATTGTCTCATATGATGATTTTTGACTTAGGCGTATATTCGGATCGAATTTCGGGTAGACTAGAAGCATTTCGGCGCTTATTGTGGAAAGTTGATATTTTGAAGGTTTTAAAATTTCCAAAGTTTGATATGAAGTGGACTTTGGTGATATTGATGTTCGTTTTGGATTCAGAGCCTTGGAATAGGTTTGTATTGTTATTTGTGACTTGTACGTAAAATTTGGCGTCGTTCCAAAATGTTTAAGTGTGATTCGAACCCGGTCGGCGAAGTTTGAAAGTTAAGAGAAGGTTATATAGTCGATTCGTGGTTTTGATGTTATTCGTGGTGTTTTGAGCCTTTGGATAAGTAGGGACAAGGTATTAGGACTGGTTGGTGTGATTGGATGGAGTCCCGGGGGCCTCGGGTGTATTATTGGATGGTTTCAGACTGGTTCTGCTTTTGTTCTTCGCGACCACGGAGGGAAGCTCCTGTTCACGAAGAAGGATTTGAGCTAGAGGTATTTTATTCATCGTGTTCGCGATAGGCCAGTCGCGTTCGCGAAGGTTTGGGAAGTGCTGCTACACGTTCGCGATAGCCCGGTCACATTCACGTAAGGGAAGCTGGGCATAGGAGTCATGGCCTTCACGTCCACGATGGTCAGGCCAGGTAAGGCATCGCATTTGCGAGCCTATTCTCGCAATCACGAAGAAGTGTTTTGACTAGTGTTGAGTTTTTGCTACCCGAACCCGAGGCACATGTCGCGTTCACGAAGAAGGACGCTTGGGCATATTATAAGTTTGCCAATCGGGATTTTCTCATTTCACTTATTTGTCTCTTGCTTGGGCGATTAGGGGGAGCCATTCTCATTAGCTATCTTGAGTTAAGTGATTTCTACACATTGTGAGCTAAATACATGGATCATATATGGATTTAAATATGAAATTTTGTAGAAATTGTGGGATTTTGGAAGAGAACCTAGAAATGGTATTTTTGGATTTTGACCATGATATTAGACATGGAATTGGGAATAATTTTTATATTTGAGTTCATGGTGCTATGGGTAATGATCACCTTTGAAAACTTTCGAAATCGGGGCATGTGGGCCCGGTGGTTGACTTTGTTGACTTTTCTAACAAAGTTTTGGAATTATTATAAATTGTTAAATTATGAGTATTGGAGTATATTTTGATTGATAAGCACGTTGTTTGATTAGTTTCACATCGTTTGTCATCGGTTTGAGGTGCTAGAGAGGCGTTGGAGCCGGTTATCGAATTTCTGAGCTAGCTAATTCTCCTGTCTAACCTTGTGTGTGGGGAATTTACCCTGCATGTGTGATATTTGGTATGTGCTACTAGTTGTGGGTGCTACGTACGTACGAGGTGATGAGAGTCCGTGCATGGCAAAAATCATATTCATGTCCGGGTAGACTTAAGCTTTTATCATGCGATAATTGTATTAGTTGAACTCAACTTGTTAGTTTGATTACATAAAACTTATAATTTAAATTTGATTAGAGGTCATATTAGGTCGAACATCATTACATTGAATTGTTTGACGGAGTATTTGATTATTGGTAAAAGTCATGCTTACTTTATGTCCATGTCCTTGCTTTGCAAATACGTGGTCTGTAATTCGATAAGTTTCTTCCCTTCCAGGGGATCAGGCCGAACGCCTCGGCAGTGCTATGAAATATCAAAATGAGATGCATCCACGACATAACTCGAGCGTAATATCGCTAGGAGTTCGAATACTCATGAGATTTTCCCTTGATTTGAGACTTGGTATCTACATGATATTGCTTATTTGTTTCAGATAACACTTGATATTTGAGGAATTCATTCAGTCACTATGTTGGAAGATTATGATAGTTACAATTTCTTACCTTATTATTACCATTGTATTTCATGTCTATTTATAATTTATTGTACTGATTTATTTGACCACTAGTAAGTGTTGATATCGATCCATCGTCACTACTTCTCCGGGGTTAGGCTAGATACTTACTGGATACGCTTTGATTTATGTACTCATGATACACTTTTGCACTAATTGTGCAAGTATATTTTGATGGTCATTTGGGTGCATGGGCGCAACTGTTGAGGGGACTTCACGGTGAGCTGTATTCCATGATAAGATCTGTAGCACACGAAGTCTCCATCATTTTCATTTATGTTGTCCTGTCTAATTTACATTCCAGACACGAGTCATGATCATGTCTAGTAGAGTCTTGCGGATCCATACGGAGACGTCTATACTTATATTTGAGAGGCTACAGGGCTATTAGAAGAACTTCTCTACTTGATTCCTCATCGTGTGATTTAATTTCATTGAAGCTTATATCTTTATTTCCTTCCTACTCATTCTTATATGACGTTGAGCGCTTGTTATCAATTGGGCATCGAGGAGTTGTAGTGGTGCTGCAGATGTGGTGCAGGATGTTTTTCCTTGCATATTCGGCGGACTATCATCGTTGCCTTCTGGAGGGATGTTCTGTCATTTTAGCCCAGTGTTGGTATTGCCTACGATTTTGAGGCTATGCATAGTGTATTATGATATTCATGCGTTGTTATCGTCCAGTGCTGGTGTAAATGGTAGGATGCTTAATTATATGTCGCGGTAGTGAATGAATCGAGATAAATATTATTCGGTTCATTGTTTAGAGGTTCGGCATTTAATCCCAATGGAGGAGAGGCAATTGGACTATAGATGTTCAGTCTTTTGTTGATGGAGTAGGGACATTGGATATTTTCGAACATGGTGGAAATCTTGTTTGTGTTATGGTGTTGTCGTCCTTGTTTGTACGCATTAAGGATCGTCAGTATGATGGTCTTCATTTGTTTGCCTTTGGGAAACGATGTTTTGAAATGGTATCTAATAAAAGGTTGTCGAGGATGACAGTTTGTTGCGACTTTAGGGTCTAGTCGGTGTTTCTAGTGTCGATGGCTCGAGGACAATGATATTAAGGGGGCTTAGAGTTTATGGTAATCTAATTTTTCGGGTTCTACAGAGATGGGTCATTACTTAAAGCAACATTGTTAGCAGCGAAGGATAAGAAAGGACATAGAAGGTTATAACTCACGGTGGTTGAATTATTAACGGGTCAAGTACGAGCAGCAAAGATAGAATAGTTTGCTTAGGAATATGGGTTAACCAGAACGGGAGTGAAAAAGTATCATTCGGATTTTGGTGGTAGGATAGCCACATGATTTGGAAAAGTTTAGAGCGATCGGGGTCATGGTTGTCAAATGACTGAGTTTGTATATTCCATTTGGGCCTGTGGTTTCTGTACTTAGGATGTTTAAATGTGAAGGGTAGAGTTTGCCTGGAAAGTAGTGGAATGTGAATCCTTGATTATCGTTTTGGGATGCAACATGACTTCGAGTTCTGGAACGCATTGTTGGAACTTTAGTTGGTGTTAATGGAAATGAACGGGACTCTTACAAATAGTGGGCGAGTGTGGACTCTAGAGAATTTCCTAATTCCATGGTGGTTGTAACCAAGGCAATGTCATTGGAAGATGTCGATATGAAATTACACAGGTTGGCTATCTCATGTGAGCAGGTTAACAGTTGTGTGATTTATGATGAAGTTCCTATGAAGGGTTCCACTTTCCATCCAGCGGGAGGCATGTACTACGATTGTAACGAGCTGGTCGTTTTGAGTATTTTAGCCACAATCCCCTATTTATTGCATACTCTATGTTGTATGGTGGTTATGTGACTTTCCGGGGTAGTTGGTTTTGGTTTCGGGTGAGTTTCGGAATGAAATGGGACACATAGTCCCTAAGTTGGAGGCTTAAGTTGAAAGAATTAACCGTAGTTTGACTTTTGTCTAGATGACTCCGGAATGGAGTTTTGACAATTCCAATAGCTTTGTATGGTGATTTTTGACTTAGGAGCATGTCCAGATGTTGATTTGTAGGTCCGTAAGTCGTTTCGGCTTGAATAGGCAAAAGTTAGAAAGTTGAAGGTTTGGAAGGTTGAGAAATTTGACCGGGAGTTGACTTTATTGATATCGAGGTCGGATCCCGATTCTGGAAGCTGTAATAGATCCGTCATGTCATTTATGACTTGTGTGCAAAGTTTGAGGTCAATCGGAGTTGTTTTGGTATGATTCGGCGTTAGTTTTGGAAGTCGGATGTGCATAGTTTCAATAGGCTTGAATTGGGTCGTGATTTGTAGAATGGATGTTGTTTGATGTTATTTTTGGCCTCGAGTAGGTGCGTTATGTGTTATTAAACTTGTTGGTATATTCAGACGGGGTCCCGGGGGGGCCGGGTGTGAATCCGATCGAAATCAAACTACTTTTGGATATAGTGTTTTGCTGAAGTGCTGCTCTTCTGGTGTCATCGCACCTGCAGAGGGTTTGGCCGCAGGTGCGGACACGTAGGTGCAAAGGGATCCATCGCAGAAGCAGCCTTGAGTGGGGTTGGCTATGACCACAGATGCGAGGAGATTTCCGCATCTGCGAATCCGCAGGTGCAGAGGAGCTGGTCGTAGATGCGGACTGGGATAGTTTGGTCTGTGGTCGCAAAAGGGGCATTGTCCGCAGAAGCTCGTGCGCAGGAGTGTAGAAGCTCGTGCGCAGGAGCGCTCCTATGTTCGCAGGAGCGGAAGCGCAGATACGTATTTTGTCCGCAGGAGCGGAGAGTACTGGACCTTAGTGAGGACCGCACCTGCGATGGAAATTCCGTATATAAGGAGCCGCATGTGCGGCTGTGGGTTCGCAGATGCGAAATCTCTAAACAGAAAATAGCTTAGGTCAAGGGTTTTATTTCATTTTCCATATTTGGGCCTATAGTGCTCGGTTGGTGGCGATTGTTTGAAGGATTTTCAAGGAAATCATTGGGGTAAGTGATTCTAACTTAGATTTGGCTATATTGCATGAATCCATCGTTATTTTCATCATTTAATTAGTGATTTGAGTTGGAATTTGTGAAAACTTCTTAGACTAAATTTTATGGATTTGAAAGGCGATTTGAAGTCGGATTTGAGTAATTCTTGTATGGTTGGACTCGTTATCGAATGGGTGCTAAGATTTTGTAAGTTTGGTCGGGTTCTGATATGCGGGTCTGGGGTTGAATATTTGAGTTGACTTTTTGTTTCTCTTTAAATATTGCAACTTTATTGTTCGAAATAGCTTCCTATAGTTTATATTTATGGTATGAAGTTGTTTTGGCTAGATTAGGGCCGTTCAGAGTTGGATAATCGAGGGAAAGGCTTACTAGTTGATTCAGTTAACGTGTTTTGAGTTAAGTGTATTGCCTAACTTTGTGTGAGGAAATTTCCCCTTAATATTGGTGTTGTTGTGTTAATTATGATATGTGGAAGCCGTGTACGCAAGGTGACGAGTGTGTACACGGGCTAAATATAGTAATTGATCTGTTTTAGCTATATAGATTCCTTTCATGCCTTTAATTGAGCTACTATAATATGTTATATTCATCATCTAAGTCTATCTTCACATGCTTTACATATCATCATTAATACTTGTCTTAACTCCTGCTTGCTAGTTGTCCTTACATGTTTAGCTGAAGTTATTGTTCTCTCTAGTCCTTATTCATTATTCAACCGTTGAGTTCCTTACTTGAAGTTGTTACTTCTTGGACTATCTTATTGTTGAAATTGGTATTGAGTTATAAAGGTTGTGATTCACATCGAGGCAAAGTTGTAAAGTTATGAAACATCATTCTTGTTGAGTTATTCACTTACGGTTGTTATATTTGAGACTCTTGCGTAAATTGTGGCTGAGCCATGGGCTATTTATTGTGGAAACACTATTATTGTTGACTTCTTTGGCAAGTTGTGATATTGGGCACTTAAGGTGCAATTTGTGATACATTGTGATATTTATACGCATGCGGTGGTATAAGGATCGAGGTTGAAACACATGCGGTGAGATAAGGTGGGATTGATACGCGCGTTGCTATTAGGGAAACTACTTAAAGCCACACGGTGTGATAAGGTGGGCTAAAACGAGGGATGTTATTTCGGGAAAAATGATTTTCAAAACTAAATGCAAGGCTCCCTTGGTGACATAAGGAAAGATTGTGAATTGTTTTGTGATATAGGACTACGAGGAGGTACCTCGTTAGTGATTCTTGTTGATACTTTCTATCATATCACTTGTGTTTTGGTTGCTTTGTTACCTTGGCATATTATTCCTTGTTTTCCTCCGCGATGCCTTATTTGCCTTAGTTCATTGTAGTTATTCTTGGTATATTTCTTCATTGTTTCATTTCCAATGTTTATCATTCTTACACTGTCATATACTTGTTCAGTTTTCTTATTTATTCTAGTATGACCTTGACATGACCTTGTCACTACTCTACTGAGGTTAGGCTTGTCACTTACTGTGTACCATTGTGGTGTACTCATGCTACGCTTATGCACATCTTTTTGTGCAGATCCAAGTACCTCTTACCATCTCAGGCACTAGTGAGTCGAGTTTGTATTTGGAGACTTCAAGGTATACCTGTTGGCGTCCGCAGGCCACAAAGTTACCCTCTATCCAGTCGTGTTTCATTTCCTTTTTTTATAGATACATGATTACTATAATCTTGTAGAGCTTGTGACTTGATATCACCGGATTATGGGAGTCTGTTTCTGTTGAGTTGTGGAGTTCTTTTATAATAGTTACTGAGTTATTTGAGAGTTTTATCATGATCTCAGTTATATCCTGCATGTATGTTAGGCTTACCCAGTCTTAGAGACTAGGAGCCATCACGATATCCTATGGAGGGAAATTGAGGTCGTGACAAGTTGGTATTAGACCTCTAGGTTCATAGGTGTTACGAGTCACAGGCAAGTTTAGTAGAGTCTCGCGGATCGGTACAGAGACGTCTGTACTTATCTTTGAGAGGTTACAAAACTTTTAGGAAAAGCTTCACTTCTTTGATTCCTTATCGTGCGAATTTGTTGACTTTGAATTCGAAATCTTTGTCTTTCTATTCTCTCACGGATAGTGAGGACACGCACCGCTGGATTCGATGATCAGACACCCGCGCCCCCTGCTAAAGCCGCGAGAGGCTGGGGCCGAGGCAGTGGCCGAGAAGGGGCACGTGGTGCATCCAGAGCACCTTTCCGAGTCGCGATAGAGGAGCCACCAGCAGTTCCAGTTGGGGGCAGGCACCTGATGCGCCTGTTGCTACTCCCGCACTTCAGGAGACTCTCGCCCAATTCTTGAGCATGTTTGGTACTCTAGCTCTGGCAGGGGTTGTTGCACCCTATTTTGCACTAGTCAAAACAAGATTCAACTTGTAGTTTCTCTGTTGTTGATGAAAGAGAGTCGCCACCTAATATTTAAAGGTATACTAGGGTACCTATTTAATTACTAAAGGTCATAGTCTTTATTAGTCTGCTAACCGGTGAGATTATAGGTAAGGGTTCTTATTCTTCTAAGGGAAAGGTGTTAGGTACCCCTAAAAATCTACCGGAGGTAGCACCATAGGACATAGACTGGATTTGGGAATAATTGTTTGTACTATGCCTTAACTATTGTTCAAAGGGTATAGCATACCATATATTATGACATAGTATATACATAAGGGAAGAGTATGGTTTAAAGAGGGTGGATTTAAAGAAAAAGCCTTTAGGAAATTAGTGTTAGTATATATAAACATGAAAAGAACTTTGGGAGATGGAACGTTTGTATAAAATGTGTAAAATGGGAGCTATTGTAAAGCACTTTGTTTCCTAGATAATGGAAATTCATATTATTCTAATATGATGAAAGTGTTATGAAAAATGATCCTAAGATATACCTTGGTTTTGAAGTAGAAACTGTTGAAAGCCTTTGTTTTAAGGCAACATCACCTTAATCTTTTTGAAATAGTTGATCCCATTTTTAGAAGATTTAAACTCGCTACTCAGTTCTGGTTTTTGCTATGAAAGAGGGGCTGCCACCTTCGTTAAGTCTTTGGGCTTCAAAAATCTTTAAGCAAAGGTTAGCAAGGCATAATGAATTGATAACAAGCTCGCAATTAGTGCTTATAAAATTAATTACTAAATAATGGATCAATTAATCCTAAATTCTTTATGTGAGTTAAAGGATAAAATAAAGCATTCAATCAAATATAAAAATGCCATATACATGTGAGAAAAAATAACAGGAAACATAGCAAAGAATAATGCATAGTGCAACTGGAGAATAATGAAAAAAGTGAATAAAGAAGCGAAGGGAGTGAAGTGACTCTAGGAGGTTTGGGCCTCGAAGAAGCAGGCCCAGCAGTAATAGGGACGAGTAACACGAGTGACAGCTAACTCTAAACCTTCTGAGACATAGTAAGGCTGGACTTGGGCCTGAGTTCTGAAAGAACTCAGCAGGCCCAAATCATTGTACATGTTCAAAAATAGAGAAAGTCATTAGAATAACAGTACTATATACATATCCATATGAAATTTGTAAGCAAATAATAAAAGTAAAGATCATTGGCAGTATTTAAATACTAAGGAAATTCATACTAGTGTGGAGGTTATGAATAGTAAATGATCGACATTGAACACCTTTCATTGTCATTAAACACCAAACCCAAAGAGAGTAATAAGTGTCAATGAATTAAAGGCTAAGGAGAAAATTCTACTCAAGGTCGATGCCCCCTTTGAATCCCCCGACACTTCAAATTTCCCAAGGGTCTCAAGGCCCATGAAAATGCTTGTGCCGGGGAGAGAAGCCCAACCTAGAGTTAAACTCTACTCCCAAATTTAACCACTAACGACTAATTCTTCCCTATAGAGTTGAATGCCAATGAGGCTCTTTCAATGCAAACCAACTACTATGAAATTTCCTACCACAAAAGTATACTCCTTCTAAAGAGAATAACTTAGGAAAAACTAATAGAGATGGTATGACTATACTTCAGTATTAATTGAGTGAAATGCATATTGAACATGTTTAAAAGTCAAGTTCTAAGCACATATGGAGGCAGGAACACTTGTACTACTGTTGCTAAAAAACCAAACAACTGGAGTCATATGACTCATAGATAGATAAGGCATATAATTTTAGAGTTGTAACAGCAAATACTATTGTCCTAATGGATTGATCAAAGGTTACTTCAGCATTAGATATTATCATGAGCATACACATAAATATATAACACTACTTGAATCCCTTTGGAATTTTCAGTAAAGATTTAGACAATGATATAGGCAAGTTACTGTACTCAATAAATAATAACAAAAAGGGTTCTCCTATACCAGGTTCAATCCAGAATGACATGGGAAAGGAAGGACTGAGTATAGTTTCAAGACATTGTTCAAAATATGAAGTCATGAGGAATAAACAAAGGTACATACCAAACTCATACACATACAGAGATTTCGATCAAGATTATGACCTCAGAAGACAAGATGAGTCCCAAATATTGCAGAATCAGGTTATCAGTATCATTAGGGGGATACAGATAGGGGAAACATCATACTTGAACAGACATAAATCAGATGTACCGACATAGGTTGAATAGTAGAAATGGTGGAGTTGTACTCAAATTATAAAAAACGGTTAGCATTAGACCACAACATGTACAACTACTCACTAACTCATAAGAGATAGAATGATCATAACAAGTATCATTGATGTGCACAGAAGTTCATCCTAGTAGGACTATTTTTCAATTAAGAGTTAGGCATGGATGTAAAGCATTCATAATAAGGATTCAAAGGATACTCAAGGACTAACAAGCATTTAGGAAAGCATTTTGAATACTCAGGATTCACAAGCCTTAGCCAAGTGAGGCAGGGTTATCCTATATACCTTCATGCATACCCAAACTAGAATCATTTAACAGCAAACCCAAGTGTAGAATGACAACACTCAAGAGTGCGGGGCATGATAAGCATGAAGACTACAATAACACCATATGTATTAGAATAGCATAACTCGAAAGAATACGGCATGATGAGCATGAGCATTATAACTTAACAGAATACAACATGATGAGCATGAAGATTACAACAGAACATTAGAGTAAAGTCTGAAGTCTAGGTAGATGTGAGAAATCATAAAGGCAGGTTAAGAAACATAAACACATAGGCTGTTCGATGCAGAAATTAAGGTCATTAAAGTCACATGGCTACTTAATTAACATTAGATAAGTACAACAACTTATCATAGATCATCAACAAGTCATGGTGAACCAAAAATAAACAATTACAGACTGAATAAAAATTATAAACTAAGCAGTTAATCAGGAAAATAATAGCACGTTCATGATTTTTCAAATGAAGTAATTAAGAGATAGAGGATGGAGGTGTACTGACCTCCTCTTGAGCAGCAAACCAAAACAAAAGACTCTTGTTTAGCCATATAGAATCAAGAACTCACCCCAACCAGTATAATACTCAGAATTAGAAAGAAACTAGGAGCTAGTTAGAACCCTAGCTTAATTTACTACTGAAGACTAAAATCGAGATCTTTCTAAGTAATTTCGTGATATCTTTTTGTATCTATTGGGTGTGTTAACTCTATAGGTTGAAGATGCTAGGTCTATTAGGTGAGAACATTAAATACCCTATTTATAGTACCATTAATGGGTTGGGGTTTCAGTAAAATTCAAATTCAGTAGTGAGTAATTTGTGAGTAATTTATAGTACCATTAATGGGTTGGGGTTACAGTAAAATTCAAATTCAGTAATTCAGTAGGCTGATGATGCAAGCATAGGCGAGTAAAAATCAGAGAGACAAAGGTGAAATTGATGAGTAATTTTATCTGAGAGGGGAGAGGGTTGACCGTTGATGTCTTCAACCAGTTGTCAAACTCTAATGTCCATAGGTCACTATGTTTGATCTCTGGAAAAAGAATAATGATGATGAAGTTAAAGATATCAACTATGCATGCTCTGATTTGAAAGAACGAAGGGAGAAATCACACGAATTGAAGTTTCGTCCTTTAGGTCTAGGAATGCAGATTGTGGATTTTGAATTTTGTGATGGAAATGGAAAATAAATCACATGCTTCATATCCTAGGGACAAAACAGATGATATTCTGAGTTTGGATTTTAAAGAACGAAGACGAGGCAGTGTCTTGATGCTAAGGTCAGGATTGTGGTGATTCAGATTTGAAGAACACATTCGGTCAGTGAGATTCTCGGATAGTGAAGTAAGAGAGGATGATATAATGAGAGGTTTCATGACCTTGCACAAATTTGTGCAAGGCCTGTTGATTGACATTCATGAGAGATTGAGATAAAGGAGAGGGAAAGAGGAAAGGGAGGTGGTTGAGAGGGTTGTAAATGAATTAGGGTTAAGGGGTTTGGGGGCCGTCTCTAAGGTTAAGCTTGAGTGATTGGATCTGGGCCGTTGATCTTTTAGATTAACGGTCCTAATATTTAGGGATTATACTGATTTTAATGGAAAATTCGGTGGCCGTTGGATATTTGTGATCCAACGATCAAGATTAAAAACTCCGAGTGTTATAAAATTTAAAAAGGAAAGTAGAGTAAAATTATGGGCCGTCGATCTAGGAAATAAACAGCTCAGATCAGTTGTGTTTGTTTTGTGAGTGTGGGAGACCGGTGTCGTGGCAAGGGCTGATTGGTTTAGGGAAAGGGACGTGGATCGCCTTGATGAAAAGAAAGGGGTGCTTGGACTGGATCAGATCTTGTTTTGGGCCTGGCATTTGGGATGGAATTAATTTGACAAATCGCCAATTTGTATTTGATTAGATTTTTGCAACTGTAGCCATTTCAGTCTTTAGCCCCTTTAAAATTAATTAAAATAAACATAAATAATATTAATAAATATAATAGAAATTAAACTATAAAATACACTACTAATTACTGTAATTAGTTAATTAATCAATAAAATATCTTATTTTCCTATTTACTACACTAATTTTGAATTATTGTCATAGTCTATTTACTCTTGAAATTAAGGAGTAATTCATTACATTTATTATACAGCCTATATTATGTATTTTAGAAAATAGTAAGTATATTTGTAATTACACAATGCTAATACTAAATGACTAATTTTGAAACTAGTATTTAATTAATTTTTATTAAACAAGTATTTATTGATGGAAAGTACATTCAAAACATTCATTGTAAATATTTAAGTACAAATAATTAATTTTAAAAGGGAGGGTCAAAATTGGCCATCAACTGCTGCCTCTCTTTGACCCCAGATGATGAATGAGTTTTCGGGCAAAGAAATTGAAACAAAGCCAATTTTGTCCCGACTTTAGGTATTTGACATGAATTTGCATTCCTACTCTATTCTGGATTCCTGTAATGGCTGACTTGCATTTGTAATGCATTCTAATCTATGTTAAGACCTTCACTATCAACTATGACTTGTTTCCCCTGTAAATGTGTTCCTCAGCATGTCTTTGGTTTGCATGATTCTGTAGCCTCAGTGATTATTTGGGACCTTTGGAATGGCTATCTTAATTTATGTTTCCTTACCATGTTTGATACTGTTTTGCTTCACGATGTAAGTTAACATGTCTGTCTTTTGATTTGGGATGGATACTTAGCATAATTTGGACCCTTAAGCTTTAAACCTTCTAAGTTAGTTCCCTACTTAGACTTATTTGGTATTATTCACCTTTGTATGTTAATCTTGTAATCTCAGAAAACTTGATTCTCCTCTAACTCTTTCAATGTGTTTTCTGCCAATATGTTATTTCTTGCTAAGTGTTAAACATGTAATAGCAACCTGCCTCTAAGTCTTGTTGACCCTCTTAACTAGCATGTTCTATGTTTTAAGCAACTTTGCTATGTCTGCTTTCTAAAATACAAGTGCATCTCTCCAAATTCTATCCCTTAATCACTGTTCTCTCACTCTCATTGGTTACCTACACTATTCTCAATCTATCACTCTTGGCCGGCTGAAAGCCAAGGCCACTAAGACTCTCTCTATTGACCTCCCTAGTATGAGCACTGCTCGGGGTCCATTTGAGACCCTTGTGAACTCTGACACACTAGGATTTAGGGTTCATTGGCCACTCTCTTTACTACTGAGACCTTAGCTGTCTCTGAGACTCAGTTCTTTCCTCATTCTATCTACTGAATATGCAAACTGGTTTGTTTAAGTGATTTCTGTGTGATTCAATGTTTAGGTCGTATGATCAATCTGTGGTTGTTTGGTTTGGTTTGAGTTCCTCTATGGTTTCTAGGCTGTGCTGATGAATATAGTCCCCTGATGGGATATGGGTATGCTATTTGTGAAGAAAGCATTTGTTGAAGACCCAAGCAATACTAGGTATCTCCTTTTGGGCTTTCTATAGGCCTATTGTTATTGCTTGTATAATATTTTGTAATTACATTCATCATTGGGTCTGTAATAATTTTATAATAAACAATTAGGGTGTTAGTGAAATCGGGGAAATAGGCATACACTAATGTTTGCATGAAAGGGTAGAAAACATGCCTATAGGGGTCGGATGATCTATTTGTTATTTTATCATGCCTATAGGACTTTAATTGGTTAATTTGCTATTGTTATCATACTGTTCACCTAGAAAACATGCCTATAGGGGCTAAGTATAAAAATCAGTTTCAATAGTTAATCATTAGAAATCTTGTCTATGGGTTATTACCACTCACTTTAAAGTGTGAATACTGAACTTTCAAACACTGTTTCATTGCTTAGCCATGCCACTATTAGAGAGTAGGCCCATAGGATCAAACACGAGTAATTCTAAATATGTTTGATGGTTCTCACTGCCCCTACTGCGTGAATCATCTAGAGATCATGTTTATAAGCTTAAAGTGGCATCTTGCATCTGAAACTGTCTTCACGCTTGAATCTAAGGTCATATAGAAACCATGTCTATAGGGCATAAATGGCTTTAATTTGTCTCAGTTTTGAAACTGTCTAACGCCTAACGTGAGAACCTGTTTTGCGTGCATTTGTTGTTTAAGTGTGGAGGCTAACTTAAGCCCCTAACTGTCCTTACATGAAGTCCAACTTGTTTTGTATCTCGCCTAGTTTTATCATTTTGAGCAGCTTAAGTAAAGTCTAGAACCAACCTTAAATAGAGGTCCAATGCCTCCTGGACCATAGGTACGGGACGGGCAGTGCATGCATAGGGCATGACTTAGAATTGAATTAGAGCGCTTAGGTAAACAACTTTAACATAGTAATCGGGTAGCAAGAGATGATAGTCTGTGCCCGCTAAATAATATGAGTAATTCCCTACCTCAAGGGAGTTGCGAAGTATTATTTATGTTGCATGGGGTGATCCTATAGGCTAAAAACTTAGGACCCCCCTCTCTTCTTTATACTTTTAGCCATCTAATATAGACCGTCATAGTTATATCCTTGTAATCCTTATTTCTCATTGTGTTATAATAAATTTCTTTGACCCTTACTCTCTTTGTTTATCTTGCCTAATTATAATCCACATAATCTTAAGTTCGGCTGGGACCCACAGTTGTGGACCTCAAAAGTGCCTAACACCTTCTCTCTGAGGTAATTTGAGCCCTTACCCGATCTTTGGTGGCGTTGACTTGTCAAACAGAGTTATCTACACAATAGGTGCCCTAACACACCTCAAAAACCGTTAGGTGGCGACTCTTCTTCTTTTAGCACTCTATCTCCCATCTGATCCCTATGATGTTTTTGTGAAGAGTTTCCTTTCTACCAGTGGGGTGTGTATGTGCTGCAATTTGAGTTTGGATTGCTTAAAGGAGTTTGCACGTCTTTCATGAGGATAAATATGTGCTTAGCAGAAGATTTGAGGTATTCTATGGCTGGTGCTACATGTTCATATGAAGGATTTAGTTTAATTACAATACGGGGCTATGGCAGTTATAGAGTAATGGTATTGTGGGTTATCGGATCTATGTACTATGGCATCGATCCAATTGGGGGAGTTTGCTATCGACGATCAGATATCATGGTCATGTGCTATAATAGTTTTGGTCTAAGACATACTAATGGATCAGTTATGACTTGAAGAGGTTGGTTTCGAGGATGACATGAGCAAGGAAATTGCCGGATGCATGAGGTACTACACTTCTTGGACATGTGGAAGCCTTGGAATGATTAGGGTCTGTTATTTGTTGTTGATGTAATATGCTAAGGGAATGGATTCACTCGGTTGCGTTAAGGTGGGGTTACTTCTTTAGGTGTTTGTATGCTAATGGGGCACAAATCATTTGGCTCGTATTGACAGTGCATTGGATATTATAGCAAAGTGGATGACTCTCAAGAAGGTTCTAGTGGGTTCATGATTCATATGTGGTATTTGAGGATTATCCGGATTCGTATATGGCTAAGATCTAAGATTTGCATTTGATGGTGCCGAGACTTGTGGTATTACTGTATCATTGTTGATTCTACATTTTAGTATCGAAGAGGTTAAAGAAACAACTTCAGATTCACATAAGGTCTCTTCAGAGTGGGTATCTTGATTGCGGAATTATTAGGTCCTTAAGAGGGAATACATTGGCTTATGGTCCTTAAGACAACGTGGTATCATACTAGGATCTCTTGGGGTGAGCTTAGGGTTAAGGACCACAATAGACTGACAAAGAGAGGTTTTAACTTGAAGCCAAGTTGAGGGAAACTCGAAGAAATAGGACAGCATAGTAGTTGGTTTGATCAACATAGTAATAGAACTGATCGGTTCCTTTGATTTGGTAAGACTCTACAGGTGTTTTGTTGCAATACTCTTGGGCTTGGCGACCTGCGTGACTTGGTTTAGTCAGAGGGATTCATTTCTGGTGGCTTGGTTATGTGCATATGGGTTTCGAAGAATTCTTGACAATTTCAACCATGGCCTGGGATAAATGTTTTTAACAAGCATAGGGAGTATGTTGCGTGTTGTGATTTTCACTTGGATGGGGGTCAAGTGGAAGGTTTCTGGCTGACGGAATATTTATACTACTTTTGATTCAGGGTTGATAATGGGCATCTCGTGTTTTCATATAATGGAATGATAGATGCGGTGCAAATTGTGGGACTGAGGTTTGCATGTACAATGTTGCGGTTCCGTTCGAAGGGAAGTTCATGAGTGCTAGAACGAATAGACAGTTTCAGATGTTTAAGAGAGTGATGGTAATATCTGGTACCACCTGAGAAGGGTGCATATTTTAGAAGGCGCATTGTGTTTGGACTCGCGGATGCTTGACTGTATTACGGTAATCGTCTGGTTGATCGACCGCTGATATTCAGATTTTGCTATGTGGAATAGAAGAATTATGTTAGTATTTCTTGTAGGATGATTGTGCATGAGGTATGTGTTAGGAATTTGAGTGGTGGAGTTAGGATCGGGCATGGAGATTCTTGTATTCTAGGGATTTGAAGACTAGCATAGTTCTTAAAGGTAGATTGTTCCTTGGTTGCGAATGGTGAGGGTATGTCAGGAGGTTAATGGTGTGTTATGGATAGGTTATTGTGGACTTTTCATAGGTTACCTATATATCTCGGGAGGATCAAAATTGATTTGGAGGCGATTGGAAGGCCTAATGAGAATGTGTATTCTACATCTGATCGACTTTGTTTACTCAGCACAACTCTTGTTGATGGGTGTGTCATCGGTTAGATTTTATTTTATTCATGTCTGATATGTTCCATGTGTTACTCTTCTATACTACAGTGGGTTGGGAGACTATTGACAATTTACGCACATGATGCGGTTCTATTTGGGTCTTGTGGCAGAATTCGAGCGAGATAGCTCTTGGGGTGTTGAATGGTTGAGTGCACCGTGGTTATGGTCTTCCTTTTTGTGGTATATTGTGTTATCCATTTCTCCACGGTTATGGTCATGCACTTTGCGTGTTTGTTGTTGATATGCATATGGTTATTGATTGTGAGCATCGTGGCTGGAGGTATTCCATGTGGACCAGTGTATGGATTGGGTCACGCATCACAGTAGAGTTATGGTCCTTCGTGCTTATTTGATGTGTTTTGTTTCTTCTCTATGAGATGGTTTATAGCATTGCGCATTGTGGTGGTATTTGTAAGCTTGCGGAACGGTTCTTTCATTTGGCTCTGCTTTCACCATTGGTTACAGTCGAGTTGTTGGTTGTTTGGTGCACGGATTGCATGGTATATGGCTCTAGGTAGTATTGGTATGGCATATAAGCCGAGCATCTTGTACTGGATGTGATGAGATTTTGGCCTTGGAATTAGTACTATCGGATTTGGTTAAGGAATGTTTAGAAGAATAACGTCACTAGTCAGCTTAGAATGTGGCTATGGTTCTTGTTGGGAAAGAGAGCTCCACAACTTATTGGTCCGATGAGTGGTTATTAATTTCTGCGTGTTTCTTTCATCATTGGCAGTGTAGGAAGGCTTAGAACAAGGTTTTATTCAATATGAGTTTTGTTACCAGTACCGAGTTTGGTAATGGGCAGCTATTGTGGTCAGGAGTTATTGTTGTGAGTATGTCAGTTATGTGCTATATCATGTGATTATATCTTGGAATTTGGTTATGTCTTGATACAACTCGTTCAGACTTATATAGTGTATATATGGGAGAATTGGGTCTTATAATGAATTTTGGATGTTGGAGATGGGGGACTGAGGTGTACGGACTATGGTTGAAGAAAAGATCTTTGGCTGGGTGGTGTTGAAGGGCTTATGTGGATTGAGGTGACGTGAGATCACTCATGGGTAAGTGTATGGTTAGCTTATACGGAGTTTTAATGGCTTGGGAACGAGTCTTGGCATGTTCGAGGGCGAACGTATGTTTGAGTGGCGGAGCATGTAACGACCCGACCGGTCATTTTGAACATTAGCATTTTCGTTGGATGGTTGTCTTGAGTAGCTAAATATGATGTGTTATCACTTGCGTGTATGGTGGGTTTTGGTTTTCGAATGGTTCGGGACTTATTTGGAAGAATTATTCTCATTTGGAAGCTTTAAGTTGGAAGGGTTGACCAAATTTGACTCTTTTGTAATTGACTTCGGATCATAGTTTTGATGGCTCTGTTAGGTCCGGATGGTGATTTTGGACTTGGGCATATGCCCGGATTTGCATTTGAGTGTTTCTAGAAGGTTTTGGCCCTAATTTGCGAAAATTGGCAATTTAAAGGTTTGGAAAGTTCATAGTCTACGATATCATCTGGTTAAAAAATTTAGTTTGGGGAGTATTAATAGGTTCGTTATGTCTTTCGGAATTTGTATGCAAAATTTGAGGTGATTCCGAGTTGTTTAGACATATTCGGTGTAAGTTTGGAATTTAGAAATTGGAAATAGTTCATTAAGCTTGACTTGAGGTGCGATTCGTGATTTTGATGTTGTTATGTGGGATTTGAGGCCTCGAGCGGGGTCTGTGTTATGTTTTGAGACTTATTGGTATGTTCAGACAGGGTTCTGAGGGGCTTGGGTGAATTTCGAATAGGTTTGGGTTGTGTTGCGATCGTATTTGATGTTTCAACGTCGTTTCTTCAAGCATAAATGGTACTGCATTAAGAAAATGAGCTCTAACTTCTGTTTTTTATTGAAGCATTAGATCCGCATCGTAATTAGTGAACCATAGAAAAATGAATAGTCAAAATTGGACATCGTATGAGAGAGTTATGCCCCTTTTAGTGTTGGAGAAGATAGCTGGTGCTTCATTGATGCGAAGTGGGGTCCGCATATGCAACCCTGCAGGTGCAAAAAATGGTCCTCAAAAGCAAAAATGACAGTTGGTTGGCGTAGGTGCGGCATTTTGGGCGCAGAAGCGGAATCCCTATGTATTAAAAAATCAAGCTTCGTTCATTTGGTATTTTGAGCATATCTTGAGTTCTAGAGCTCTGTTTGAGGTGATTTTCGCAGCTGTCACGACCCAGAATTCCCATCGTCGGGACCATGATGGCGCCTAACATTCTACTTGCTAGGCAAGCTGATGTTAGAGTATTATTAAGCCAATCCTTATTCAATTCAGTAAATACCAACAAATAAGTTAAAATGAAATACAGCGAGTGTGGAATAATATAAAAACTTCATTAATTACTACCACCCGGATCTGGAGTCACAATTCACGAACTTCTAGGATTTACTACATGTAAAAGTCTGAATGAAATACAATTGTTTGAACGAAAAAAACAGTAAAATAAAAAAAAAACTGAAAAGATAGACGGGAACTTCAAGGTCTGCGAACGCCAACAGATCTACCTTGAGTCTCCGATGAACAAGTCCGAGTTGCTACGCCTCTCGATTAGTTGGGACCAATACCAAAATCTGCACAGGAAGTGCAAAGTGCAGTATCAGTACAACCGACCCCATGTACTGCTAAGTGTCGAGCCTAACCTCGACGAAGTAGTGACGAGGCTATGACAAGACACCTACATAACAAACTTGTGCAATTTAACAGTATATGTACAAATAATAGCTAAACATGTACTATTGGGAAGGGAAATATGCTGAGGGGACTACGAGATAGAGAACTACAGCAGAATGGTTACTTGAACAGCCAATATACTATGAACCAATAAGAACAAGTAAACACAGTAAAGGAAAAATGCACAGTATCACCCTTCATGCTTTTACTCTCAACTTCACCATAAAATCAATAGAAACGGCACGGCATCATCCTTCGTGCATTAACTCTCATAACATGGCACGGCATCACCCTTCGTGCATTAACACTCATAATATGGCACGGCATAACCCTTCGTACATTAACACTCACAATATGGCACGGCATCACCCTTCGTGCATTAACACTCACAATATGGCACGACATCACCCTTCGTGCATTAACACTCTCCCTTACCATAATGCAATGAACAAATAACAACAAGGAGATAGAATAACAAGTACAAGCCTTACTTCAACATTTGGTTCCACAATATCAACCTCAACTTCGGAATCAATACTCAGTTATCACCAGAAGATAAGTAAGCATGATAAGAACAATCAATTTAACAATACTAGTCTAAACACGGATGACATGAACAAAGGAAGCTATAATTTCAAGAAACCAAGCCCCACCTGCATGCTTTAACTCGACTACAATGCATAAGTACTCGTCACCTCACATATACGTTTTTCCCCAACATTTAAACATGTAGCAAATAGACAAACAAGTCATATTCCCTCAAGTCAAGGTTAACCACGACACTTACCTCGCTCCAAAGGCCACTAAAGAAATCAATTGCAATGTATAAATTTAGATTTCACAAACATTCCCCCAAAAAGTCAAAATTTGACCCCGGGCCTGCTTGGTCAAAACTCGAGGATCAGACCAAAATCCATTTACACGTTCACCCCCAAGACTGATTATGTAATTAGTTTTGGAATCCAACCCCAAATTCAGGTCTAAATCCCCAATTTGCAAAAATCCCCAATCCTTCTTAATTCCCTAGTTTTCTACCATGAAAGATCAAAGATTAGGGCTAGGAATTTAATGGGTGACATTAGAAATGGAAGAAAATGAGTTTTCTCTTCAAAATCGCTCCTAGGCCGAGGGTTATGAAATTTTGCGAAACTCCCGCTAGTGTTTTATTTTAAGTCACATGCGTCAGTCCTCCTTCGCGTTCGCGAAGGCTGTTCATCCCCCAGGTCCCTAAAGCTTCGTGTTCGCGAGAAGCTGGTCGTGTTCGCGAAGGGTAAGGCCCCCATTGCTTCGCGTTCGCGACCCACCTACCGCGTTCGCGATTAAGAAAATCACCCTGCCCTAGTTTACTCTTTGCGTTCACGAGAGTACCTTCGCGAACGCGAAGAAGCAGACACCAGATAATAGCTGAAGCACAAAAAAACCCGATTTTTCTAAGTTTCAAAATACCCATAGCCTATCTGAAATTCGCCCGAGCCCTTGGGTCTCCAAACAAATTATGCACACAAGTCCAAAAACCTCATACGAACTCGCTCGCGCGAACAAAACATTAAAAATAATGCCTAAAACTACGAATCGGACACCAAATCAAATGAAATTTTCAAGAATACTTTAAAAATTTTATTTTCACAA